>NC_135955.1:68376714-69576714 GCF_053455715.1 Rhinoraja longicauda | reverse complement strand
GGTGTACAGTATGCTCTGAATAGAGACATCTTCACCCCATCTATACATGCACCAAACGTGCGCAAGAGAATGTTAGCTTGTGCATACATCATGCGGTGTTGCCTATAAATATCCTCATCATCTCTCATTTGTTCTGTAATAAAATGTCCAAGATATTTTACCTTATTACATACACTAAGATTATTATCAGTCAATTTAAAATCAGGAAATTTTAGACATTTATCCTCTTTGGTTCTACAGATCATAACAACCTTTAGATACTTTGATTTGTGGGAACAGGGTGGGGGTGCTGCTGTGGTTGTTTGCTGGGTGGTGGTGATTGTGATCTGAGGACATTCCTGGAGCGGAATCTGGTGTGAGGGGGTCTGATGGAGGCAGGAGCACGGTGGGGTTGCAAATGGGCTTTTCATTAAAGTCCTTCATGTGTTAATCAAAAAATGTGTGGTGTTATTGAATATCCAGGCTTCTATGACACTCCTCTTTAACTTTCTTGCAAGGATCCTAGTTCCAGCCAAATTGAGTTTGTCATTTGCTCAAGTACGGTGAGGCACAGATACAATGAAAATGATGCTGCTTGTACTATCACAGGCACTTGGCCTCTGACAACATGCAGAACTCTGAGAAATTGTAGACAAGTCATAGAAGGCAGTGAAAAAGATAACGACAGTGGAAAAACACAATTAGAAAGCATGCCCATGATCTAAGTGATCTGCAGCTGAGGTAGGATTACGGCTGGGCAGGTTGGTTTAAGAACCCCATAGCTGTAGGTGAGTAACTGTTCTTGAACCCAATGGTGTGATTTAAGGCTTCTGTACTTTCTAGCAGATGGGAGTGAAAAGAATGCATGGCTTAGATGGTGGTGATCCGTGATGATAGGCACCACCTTCTTGAGGCAGCGTCTCCTGTAGATACTTCTGATGGTGGGAGGGCTGTGCCTGTAATGGACCAGGCTGAGTCCACTGCTCACTGCAACTTCTTGTGTCCCTGTGTGTTGGATCTGTTGTACCAGGCCAAAATGCAACCTAAGCTAAGATACTGTATTTTCTACAATTCATCTGTAAAAAATTGTTAGTGTATTTGATGAAGTAGTGAATCTCTTTAAACTTGCTGTCAGTATGCCTTCATGATTTAATCTACTTGCAAGACCCAGGTGTTGACTCTATTACCTCTAGGGTATCAACTGACGTGTCGAACAAAAGACTCTAAACCAAGGTTTAGTACAACTTAATCTTTATTAACACTTGAATAACTTAAACATGCATGCAAACAATTGAGCTAATAACTTCTCAATTATTTTACTATTTCAACTTATCACTTCTTAAACTAAATCACAAAACTCATGACTTGGAGTCAGATATTACCCGTATGAATGAATTGGCCAGTTTCACTCTGTTGGTAGGGCGTAGTCTTCTCTGAGCTTCGAACTTGGTTCTTCTTGCGATTGTTGTCGCTGTCGATGTCTCGGACCGCCCTTCTTTTATACTAATTTTCCTTCCATCTTCGAAAGGAAGCCTTTGTTCTAACCCAAGGTTCTTATGGCTTTACAGTCAATCATTTCAAGCTGTCACTCCTCCAAGTGCTAAATAAACAAAACACATCTTCATTCCTTATCAACTAGGGAGTTCTTATGTATGTTGCTTCTTCAGACCTCCTTCTCATTATGGAGTTATTTTGCAATATGTCTGTTCCAGGCACCTTATCTTGTCAAGACCGTACTGCCTAGCCGTGAAGGTACCTTCAGCTCTGCTCCCACCATATGTCAATGACGTGACCGTTTTCACTGAGCTCCTTTGTTCTCCTGGCTCCAGCATTTTGCTCTGTCTGTCTCCAGCTGGTAGCATCCTTCCAAAGCCTGTCGGGATACTTGACATCCAGTCCCAGGCTACACAGGACAGGTCACCTAAGATGTTTGCACCCAGGAATATGAAACTGCTAACTCCCTCCACCATCGACCCACCAATGAACACTGGTGAGCGGTCTCCTTACTTCCCTTTTCTGTCAATGATTATTTCCTTGGTTTTGATGTGGAGCAAGTGTTGCTACAGGCACCCTTCAACCACATGTTCCACCTCCCTCCTGTCTGCTGACTCTTAATCCATTAAGATTTAAAAAAATAAATCAAACTTTAGTCATGTCTTTAAGTTAAAAGTCTTTTAAAAAACACCGTTTAATACAATTAAACTTTCAGAAAATCTTGTTAAAAAAATAATTAAATTGATACTTGCCCAAGACCCTATTTCATGTGGACTCCTGCCCCTGGGTGACATGGATTTGCTGCAACGTCAATGCCCCCATGCTGGTCACTGACAAGCTGCTGAGTGCAGCTTTATGACTTCCACATTCACACCCACCTGTGAGGAGGTTTCTGTCAGCCCTGCAGGGAGTGAAACCCTGGACCATTGTGAACACTTTGAAGCTTTTTCATTGAATAATAAAATGCAGAGTGGCCAGGCTGTGACAGGCTAGGTAAAAGTACATTTAATGTTCTATCGTTAATGTAGGGGCCACAGTTTAAGAATAAGGGGTAGGCCATTTAGAACGGAGATGAGGAAGAACTTTTTTAGTCAGAGAGTGGTGAAGGTGTGGAATTCTCTGCCTCAGAAGGCAGTGGAGGCCAGTTCTTTGGATGCTTTCAAGAGAGAGCTGGATAGAGCTCTTGAGGATAGCGGAGTGAGGGGGTATGGGGAGAAGGCAGGAACGGGGTACTGATTGAGAGTGATCAGCCATGATCGCATTGAATGGCGGTGCTGGCTCGAAGGGCTGAATGGCCTACTCCTGCACCTATTGTCTATTGTCTATTGTCTATCGTGTGGTGCTCAGTGCTTCTGAATTTCATTATAAACACTTATCTAATTTACTTTATTTTTAGACTTTAAAGATACAGCGTGAAAACGGGGCCCTCGCCCACCGAGTCCGCACCAACAAGCGATCACCCCGTACACCGGCGCCATCCTTTATGCTAGGGACAATTTACAATCTTACCAAAGCCAATTAATCTACAAACCTGCAGGTCTTTGGAATGTGGGAGGAAACCGGAGCAACCGGAGAAAGCTCGCGTGGTCACAGGAAGAACATACAAACTCTGTAGCGACAGCACCTGTAGTCAGCATAGAACCTGGGTCTCTGGCACTGCAAAACAGCAACTCTACCTCTGCACCACTGAGGACCAAATAGAAGAGCTCATCACCTAAGATCTTGGTAGTAGCATAGTTTATTATTATGTATATGTAGATAGTGAATAAATTTGTTTGCTCTCCAGGCAAATCATACCATACGGGAGTGAACATGGTTTAAAAGGACATATGTTCACCCCATGACTGCTGATCAATATCTACGTGAGTTATTGTTCTTCAAAACTTAGCGGCAGTGGCATAGATGATACCTCATGGCACCGATGACCCATGTTCGTCTCTGACCTCGGGCGCTGTCTGTGGAGTATGCGCGCTCACCCTGTGATCACATGGGTTTCCGCTGCGTGCTCTGGTTTCTTCCCACATCCCAAAGATGTGTGGGTTTGTAGGCTAGTTGGCCTTTGTAAATTGCCGCCTAGTGTGTAGGGAGTGAATGGGATAATATAGACCTAGTGTGATCAATGGTCGGTGTGGGCTGAAGGGCCAGTTTCTATACTGTATCTTTCAATCATTGCGGTGTTCACTCAGTACTCTGCACCAGAGCCACCATCACTGTCGGCCTCCTGGCCTTCTGATCATTCCAGGCTGATCACGCTATCAATGCTGATCATCGCTATCATGTCTTGGTTTGCTGCAAACCTCCAGTGCTTGAGGAGGAGGCTTCATAGCACTGTTTCTGGTCTAATGATGAGCTCCTACTTCAGGAATGCTGCCAGTTCAGTTATCTATTTAACTATTATGCAGTCGTGGCCTCGATGCTGCCAGCAGAACACAAGCAGCATTACTCCAACTGTGGGGAATGCCGCCCACCCGCCCGAGAATGGCTGTTGCAACGATGGCAGGGGGGATAACCACCCACTCCCTTGTTTCCAGAGGGATTTTAAGAGGCAATGGAGAATGTTACCTGCAGGAGGATGTCCCCATTGCCTATCATGGTAATAATATTATTTTAAACGGCTTTAACATGAGACCTAAAGGAATAATGTCATTACTGGGTCCATTTATCTGAAAACCACATTTCAGCCCTGACTGCATTTGAGCTCAAGACAAATGGATATTTTAATTAAAAATTGTGATAACACAAAAGTCAGCATCTAGATCATGCCAGAATAAAGCCTGAACGTTAAAACTAAAAACAAACCAAAGATGGAATTAATACCATCCAAAACAAACCCAAATGAATGAATAAGGAATAAGCCTGTGAAAGCCCGATCAGTCTTTTCAAGCTATTATTCTAATTTCTTAAGAGGCTTTAATGGTGTTAATTCCATCTTTGGCTGTTTTCCTCCATGCCAAGCATTACTTAAGAGTTACTTTTTTCTTTACAAAGAAATAATGATGCAGTGTGCATTTCTCGAGGGCTCTAAATCCCCTGAGTAAACAAATCCATCAAATTCAAACTGGAGCAAATGGCCACTCAGCTAAAGCGGAAAAGATGATGAAAAAAATAGTTTTGCTTTTGATTCACTCATCCACTTATTAAATCACAAACTCTTTAAATAAAAACATTGGATGCCAACATGGTAAAATAATGATACTAATGATGTTCCAATTTTTCAGTCATTTTCTGAGACTGGATATCCAAAAGAGAAATAATAGTTGTCAGTGTGTGGGTCTCCTCTGCTTCGAGTTTCACTTCAAAGACTGTCACTTTTTAAAACTAGAAGCCGGCTTGACAAACTGGTTCAACCCCTTGTCAGGCAGGACATGTTCCAGTACAATCTGGAGGAGTATGTGTACTTCCATTCACTTTGGGGTGACTGTTTTGGAGGAGCTGATGATGGAGAAGAAGAGTTGAGCAGTGATTGTTGTAAGGCAAGGGGGTCTGTTCATAGGGAAGTAAACGTGCAGGATTGGGAGAGGTGTGCAGGAACACACTGTGGCTCAGCCTGGTCCACAACACTTACCCCTGCATGCAACAGCTCTCTCCTTCCAGATGCTCAACGTGGGAACGGGCAAAAGGGCTGCGTCAAGGTTTGAGATGGGCCGAATGGCCTAATTCTGCTATGTCTTGTGATCTATCATTGATGAAATATTAACATTCCAACCAACCCAAATATTTGTGATCTTGACGCTGAAAATGGCTCAGCAGTCTAAATTAAGGCCTCTGGTATTCATTCAGATTTGAATTATCTGTAATGATAATGCAATTTTAGGCTTTACAATAACTAGCAATTTGCCACATTGTCATAAAATAACTTTCTTTCATTGTCAATGTGACCTAGGTGTTTGCTTTTCTATGATTTAAGGTGGGGGGTGGTAGATGTGTATTTAAGTTTACAACTAATTTGGGACAGTGTAGGCATATTGCACGCTCATAATGTTCATTAATTCTCACATTTTAACAAAGTACATTTATTTCTTAGATTTTGTAACCCAACATATCTTTCTTGATATATGCCCTTGTCACTTGGATTGATCAAAGGTTATATATTATAAAATCCGATTTCTGGATCTAGAGGAAAAAGAGCAGGTTAATTAAAATCTGCTTAATGGATTTTCCTCTTCAGTCCTGAAGAATTGGACAGATCTTCTGTGCCACAGATGCAGATCCAGTTTGTTGGATTTTGGTTATTGTTTATCTGGATGAGGCTCCCATCCTGAGCCTTGTCCACAAGATGAGGGTTACTAAGGATGAACAGGTGGAAGGGACTTCTACCAAACCTTATAGGAAAATAACTGTAGATGCTGGTACAAATCGAAGGTATCAAAAAATGCTGGAGTAATTCAGCGGGTCAGGCAGCATCTCGGGAGAGAAGGAATGGGTGACGTTTCAGGTCGAGACCCTTCTTCAGACTTCTACCAAACCTTCCTCATTTGTAATGTTCGGGGACTATGCACCAGCCACTGGAAACATAGAAACAGAGAAAATAGGTGCAAGAGTAGGCAATTCGGCCCTTTGAGCCAGCACCTCCATTGAATATGATCATGGCTGATCATCCTAAATCAGTACCTCGTTTCTGCTTCCTCCCTATATCCCTTGATTCTGTTAGCCGGAAGAGCTATATCCAACTCTCTTGCAAACATCCAGTGAATTGGCCTCCACTGCCTTCTGTGGCAGATAATTCCACAGATTCACAACTCTGTGAAAAAGTTTGTTTTCGTCTTGGTCCTAAATGGCTTACCCCTATTCTTACACTGTGACCCCTGGTTCTGGATTCTTATTCTGTAACCCCAGGTTGTGTAGATCCATGGGCAGGTTTCATCAGGCGTTTCAGGGAGTGATGGCAGGAGCCGAGGGTGGGACAAAAATTGAATAAAAAATTACTCCAGAGCAAAATGCAAAACTCTTGAGTAACTCAACAGGTCAGGCAGCATCTAAGATGGGGAAATGGCAAATCTTGCGTCGGGGCCCTCCTGCATCTGAAGTAGGATCCTGACCTTAAACATCAATGGTACTTTATTGTCACATGTACCTAGGATCAGAGAAATAAATAAATGTTGGATTGGATGGATTGTTTAGCATACCATCATTTAGCTGTAACAGACTGCGGCCAAAATAAGAGATATTGACATTTCAGGTGGAAACTGATTAGAATGATTAAATCTTCAGATTACCGTGAGCTCCTAAATCGGGCACTATTTCACAGAATTCCCAAAGACCATTCAGCCCATTCGTGACTATATCGACTCTGTAATAGAGCCACTTACTAGTGCCATCAAGTACAAAATCAAAAACAAATTGCAGGTGCTGGAAAACTAAAATAAAAACAGAAAACACTGGAAATACTCCACAGGTTTGGCTGCATTTGTGCGAAGATAAACAGAATCAATGCTTTCGGCTGAAGGCAACTCGTCAGAGAATGAATCGTGACCCGCACTGTTAATTCTGTTTGTCTTTCCACAGATGCAGCCTGACCTGTTGAGTATTTCTAGGTCATTTTTAAAGGGAATATTAGTTCCATCCCCCAGCTCTTTCCCCATAGGTTTTGTGTTTAGTGTTGCATGTACTGAGGTACAGATCTAATCTGCAGACAGTGTTTTCCAGAGTCCAAATGTACATTACTTTAAATTATTTTTCCTTTTGTTGTCTTTATTCCCCTTTTGCTTTATTTTGTACCGGTAATATCTTGTCCTCAAGCTTGACCTCTCTAACAGAAACAAACACTCACAATCCAATCTGTACTGAACCCACGTCAATTTATATACTGTTACCATATTTTTCCTTGAATCTTCTCTGAAGAAAATAGTCTCGGCCTCGATAATCTACCCTTGTTAGTGAAGTCCTTCATTCTAGGAATCACTTTATATTTTTCTGCATCCTCACTAATTCCTTCACATCCTTTCTGTAACGCAGTGACCAGAAGGGAATGCAATGCTCCAGTTGAAGTTGCACCAGTATCTGAGAGGTTCGGCATGACCTTCTGCATTTCTATTCCACGCTTCCATTGATAAAAAAACAAAATTGTGCATGTCTTGTACACAAGACTTTCTCTGTCTGCCCAGCCACTTCTCATGAATTGGCCACTCAAGCCTCCGGGACTCTTTGTTCTTTCGGCTTTCAGAACTACATCCATGATTCTGTATTCTAGTGCTTCATATCAAAAAGTGTCGCCTTACAGTTTTTCTACTTTGGACGTCATCTGCCCTCTGTCTGCTCTTTCCACCAGCCTGTTTATATTAGCTGTAGTTTATCACTGTCCTCTTTAGAGTTCATGACAGTGCCAAGTTTTTTGTCATCTGCAAATTGAGAAATTACGGTTTACATCCCCATTAATATAGAATAAAAAAGGCATTGGTGCCAACACTGATCCCTGGAGACTGCTACTATTCACCTTTCTCCAGTCTGGAAAATTTCCGATGTGCTGTAATAACAAAAAAAGACAGATGCAGTAAGTCCAGAAAATGTTGGAAAATTCTCAGTGGGTGAACTAGCATCTGTGAAGAGTGAAACAATGTTAAACTTCAATTCTGAGGAAATGGCATTGACCTTGAACATTAACTTTCAACAGAAGGTCTCTGCTGAGGCTTTCAAGCACATTATGTTTTAGTTGTACAACTTCATTAGAACCTTTCAGTAATTAATGCGGTTAGATTTGGCTATATTGAATGTTCTGTGCTGTAGTGTGCTGACAAGAGCTCAGGATATGCACATCCCTGTTAGCGTGAAGAGCAAGGCAGGCAAACGTAAAGAAGCTTGGCTGAGGAGAGAAATTGAGGCTTTGGTCAAGAGTAAGGAGGAGGCATGGGACGGGTACAGGCAGATGGGATCAAGTGTATGCCTGGAGGAGTTTTGGGAAACAAGGAGCACGTTAAAAAAAGAAGTCTGAAGAGCAAAAAGGGTGTAGGAGATAGTTCTGGCAGAAAGCATAAAGGATAATCCCAAGAGATTTTATAAGCACATAAAGGGGAAAAAAGGTAACCAGAGAGAGAGAGAGTGGGACCCCTCGGGAATCAAAGTGGTCAACTCTGTGTGGAGCCACTGGAGATGGGCAAGGTCCTCAATGAGCATTTCTGTTTTTACCGAGGAGAAAGACAGGGGATCTTGAGGTGGTTGAGATTTATGGGTTGGCATTCTTACATGCGAGATGCCGGAAGACTGGAGTGAGGCAAATGTTGTGCCTCTATTCAAGAAGGGCTGCAGGGAAAAGACCAGTGAGCTTAACATCTGTGGTTGGAAAGTTACTGGAGTATTCTGAGGGACAGGATATACATGCATGTGGATGAACCAGGGCTGATTAGGAATAGTCAACATGGTTTTGTATGTGGGAGGTCCTGCCTCATAAATCTGTGTTGAGGTTGTGACCAAAAGTTGAAGGCAGAGCTGTAGACATTGTATGTATGGATTTTAGTAAGACAGTTGACAAGGTTCTGCATGGTAGGCTGCTGTGGAATGTTAGACCCCATGGGATCCAAGGAGAGAGAGATCAATGGATAGAAAATTCGCTTCATGGAAGGAAGCAGAGGGTGATGGTGGAAGGTTGCTTTTTGGACTGGAGGCCTCTGACTATTGGTGTGCCTCAGGATTAGGTGCTGGGCCCACTGGTGTTTGTCATTGAGATCAATGATTAGGATGAGACTGTACATGGCATGGTTAACTAGTTTTTGATGATACAAAAATAGATGGTATTGTCGATGGTGACGATGGTTGTCAAAATTTCGAGCAGGATCTTGATTGGTTGGGCAGGTGGGCTGAGGAATGGTTGATGGAATTTAATACAGAGAAATGTGAAGTGTTGCATTTTGAGAGCAATGATATGGGAAGAACCTACACAGCGAACGGTAGGGCTCTGGGGAGTGTGGTAGAGCAGAGGGATCTAGGAGTGCAGGTACATTATTCGTTGACATTGTCTTCATCAGTCAGAGCATTGAGTATAGAATTTGGGCGGTCATATTGCAGTTGTAAAGACGTTGGTGAGGTGTCATTTAGAGAAGTGTTCAGTTTTTGGGACCATGTTATAGAAGGTAGGTTACATGGTATTGGAGGTAGGGTACTGACATGGATAGAAAATTGGTTGACAGACAGAAAGCAAACAGTGGGGATAAATGGGTCCCTTTCAGAATGGCAGGCAGTGACTAGTGGAGTACCGCAAGGCTCGCTGCTGGGACCGCAGCTATTTACAATATACATTAATGACTTGGATGAAGGGATTAAAAGTACCATTAGCAAATTTGCAGATGGTAATAGACAATAGGTGCAGGAGGAGGCCATTCGGCCCTTCGAGCCAGCACCTCCATTCAATGTGATAATGGCTGATCATTCTCAATCAGTACCCCGTTCCTGCCTTCTCCCCATACCCCCTGACTCCGCTATCCTTAAGAGCTCTATCTAGCTCTCTCTTGAATGCATTCAGAGAATTGGCCTTTACTGCCTTCTGAGGCAGAGAATTCCACAGATTCACAACTCTCTGACTGAAAAAGTTTTTCCTCATCTCAGTTCTAAATGGCCTACCCCTTATTCTTAAACTGTGGCCCCTTGTTCTGGATTCCCCCAACATTGGGAACATGTTTCCTGCCTCTAACGTGTCCAACCCCTTAATAATCTTATACGTTTCGATAAGATCTCCTCTCATCCTTCTAAATTCCAGTGTATACAAGCCTAGTCGCTCCAGTCTTTCAACATATGACAGCCCTGACATTCCGGGAATTAACCTAGTAAACCTATGCTGCACGCCCTCAATAGCAAGAATATCCTTCCTCAAATTTGGAGACCAAAACTGCACACAGTACTTCAGGTGTGGTCTCACTAGGGCCCTGTACAACTGCAGAAGGACCTCTTTGCTCCTATACTCAACTCCTCTTGTTATGAAGGCCAACATTCCATTGGCTTTCTTCACTGCCTGCTGCACCTGCATGCTTCCTTTCAGTGACTGATGCACTAGGACACCCAGATCTCGTTGTACGTCCCCTGTTCCTAACTTGACACCATTCAGATAATACTCTGCCTTCCTATTCTTACCACCAATGTGGATAACCTCACACTTATCCACATTAAACTGCATCTGCCATGCATCCTCCCACTCACACAACCTGTCCAAGTCACCCTGCAATCTCATAGCATCTTCCTCACAGTTCACACTACCACCCAGCTTTGTATCATCTGCAAATTTACTAATGGTACTTTTAATCCCTTCAACCAAGTCATTAATGTATATTGTAAATAGCTGCGGTCCCAGCACCGAGCCTTGCGGTACCCCACTAGTTACTTCCTGCCATTCTGAAAGGGACCCATTTATCCCCACTCTTTGCTTTCTGTCTGTCAACCAATTTTCTATCCATGTCAGTACCCTACCTCCAATACCATGTGCTCTAATTTTGCCCAGTATTCTGCTATGTGGAAACTTGTCAAAGGCTTTCTGAAAGTCAAGGTACGCCACATCCACCGGCTCTCCCCTGTCAATTTTCCTAGTTACATCCTGGGTGGTAGTTTGAACTGTGAGGAAGATGCTATGAGGTTGCAGGGTGACTGGGACTGGTTGTGTGAGTGGGCGGATGCATGGCAGATGCAGTTTAATGTGGATAAATGTGAGGTGGTAAGAATAGGAAGACAGATTATTATCTGAATGGTGTCAAGTTAGGAAAAGGGGATGTACAATGAGATCTGGGTGTCCTAGTGCATCAGTCACTGAAAGGAAGCATGCAGGTACAGCAGGCAGTGAAGAAAGCCAATGGAATGTTGGCCTTCATAACAAGAGGAGTTGAGTATAGGAGCAAAGAGGTCCTTCTGCAGTTGTACAGGGCCCTAGTGAGACCGCACCTGGAGTACTGTGTGCAGTTTTGGTCTCCAAATTTGAGGAAGGATATTCTTGCTATTGAGGGCGTGCAGCGAAGGTTTACTAGGTTAATTCCCGGAATGGCGGGACTGTCGTATGTTGGAAGACTGGAGCGACTAGGCTTGTATACAATGGAATTTAGAAGGATGAGAGGGGATCTTATTGAAACATATAAGATTATTAAGGGGTTGGACATGTTAGAGGCAGGAAACATGTTCCCAATGTTGGGGGAATCCAGAACCAGGGGCCACAGTTTAAGAATAAGGGGTAGGCCATTTAGAACGGAGATGAGGAAAAACATTTTCAGTCAGAGTTGTAAATCTGTGGAATTCTCTGCCTCAGAAGGCAGTGGTGGCCAATTCTCTGAATGCATTCAAGGGAGAGCTAGATAGAGCTCTTAAGGATAGCGGAGTCAGGGGGTATGGGGAGAAGGCAGGAATGGGGTACTGATTGAGAATGATCAGCCATGATCACATTGAATGTTGGTGCTGGCTCGAAGGGCCGAATGGCCTACTCCTGCACCTATTGTCTATTGTCTATAAAATATGTTGTCAAGCTGGAAAGATCTACGAGGATATTGCCAGGACATGAGGGCCCGAGCTATAGGGAGAGGTTGAGCATGCTACGGCTATATTCTCAAGTGCAGGAGGAGGAGGAGTAATCTTATGGAGGTATACAAAATCATGAGAGGAATAGATCAGGTAGACGCCCCGGGTAGGGGAATCGAGAACCAGAGGACATGGGTTTCAGGTGAGGGGGGGGGGGGGGGGAGAAAGGATTTAATTGGAACTTGAGGGTTAACTTTTTCATGCAGAGGGAGGTGGGTGTATGGAACGAGCTGTTGGTGGAGGTAGTTGAGGCAGGTACTATAGCAACGTTAGTCTGATACATGGATAGGACAGGTTTAGAGGGTTATGGGCCAAATGCAGGCAGGTAGTACTAGTGGACCTGGGACATGTTGGCTGGTGTGGGCATGTTGGGCCAAAGGGCCTGTTTCCATGTTGTAAGACTTTGACTTTATGTAAATACAAACATACAAATTGAAACAATTTAAGAGAGAAACTAATAGTAACTGCCTCCACATGGCCCACAGGCTATGGTCAAACTTCACACAATTTTAAAAATCAGTTTCAAGCGTCTTGTTTTGTAGACGTAACGTGTACATTTCAATTCAGTCAAGACCTACAGAGAACTCCATGCCCTTGAATGTACTGTTAATTCAATTGTAATCCTGTCTTTTAACAAATGCATCCATCAGTCGAGTTGCAACAGCAACTCTAAGTACACATTACCTCCAGAGTCTGTGACTCACCAGGATGCAGATAATAACATTAGGTGAGCTCAGAAATCAATGTCTCGGTAATAAAAATATTTAAACTACCGAGGGAATATTGATATGCTAAATAATACTCTGACAAGGAGTACATATAATCCATAAAAAACATAATGGATTAGGCTGTGGCTTCAGAAAAAAGGTTGAATAAGTTCTCCCGAGTGTCCGTACACTGCATTAGAAAAATAGTCTAGGTATTGATCTGTGATCATAGTACAAAAGGTTCATTGTACGTCATGCTAACGTCGTGCTGGTCACCCATTGATACCAGTTTCCTGAGAGTTTCAATGCTATTGTTGTACATGTTCTTTCCTAGGGAGGTATGGTGGTGCAGCAGTAGAGTTGTTGCTTTACAGCACCAAGGACCCGGATTCGATTGTGACTATTGTGCTGTCTGTACAGTTCTGTTTATACGTTCTCCCCATCACTGCGTGAGTTTTCTCTGAGATCTTTGGTTTCCTCCCACACTCAAGTTGTACAGGTTTGTAGGTTAATTGGCTTGGTACAATTGTACATTTTCCCTCATGTGAGTGTGTAGGATAGTGTTAATGTGCGGGGATTGCTGGCCGCTGTGGACTCGGTGGGCCGAAGGGTATGTTTCTGCACTGTATCTTTAAAACTAAAACTCAAACACTCTTGACTGTACAAAGGAGTGTAAAGGAAAACACACTGAGTTTGGAGCAGGGGTGAGGACTGGGGATTTGGGTTTAGTTTTAGTTGAGAGATAGTGTGGAAACAGTCCCTTCAGCTCATAGAGTCTGCATCGACTCATCGCCCATACACTAGTTCTATCCTGCACCCTCGGGACAATTTACAGAAGCCAATTAACTAACAAACCTGCACGTCTTTTGGAATATGGGAGGAAACCTGCACACCTGGAAAAAATGACAAGTGGTCACAGGGAGAACATACAAACTCCAACAGACAGCACCTGTAGTCAGGATTGAATCCAGGTGTCTGGCGCTGTAAAGCAGCAACTCTGTGTTGCCCACTGTCCTGTTGGGGCAATCAGTCTGACTAAAGCCATGGCTGGGATGAGCATTGGGCAGTGTGTGGTGATTGGAGGTAACTCAAGATTAGTGGGTGATTGACAATTGCAGCCTGATTTGGGAGTCTGGCATTGAGACATGGCCTCATTAGACCACCAAGTCTGTGCTGATCTTCAACTACCTGTTTATATCAGTTCTTGCCTGTAAAATTGGAACTGGGTGGTAGGTGCTGGTTAAAGCTTTGGGATGGGAGGGCTTGAAGCAGTAGTGGTGGATGTCCAGAAACTGGAGACTGGGTAAGGGGTGGATATGTAGTCCGAGGTCCAGGTTTGAGAAATTGGACTGGCATTGGCAGATGGAGATGCCTAGAGGTTTGAGTCTCTGTCTCAAGATTCTGGCTATGGCCAGAGTTCAAGTGGTTAGGAAGTCAGATTGTTGGAGACGTTAGATGGTTTTAAGGGTTCTTTGCAAGATAACAAGTGAGGCTTAAGGAGAGATGGTAAATTATAAAAATCAGGGGGAACTGACCTAACTGACTGGAATCCGCATTGGGAATCTCCTTCAAATAATGCCATAAACAAAGGATGAGTCACTCCAGGAAGTGCCTGGGTGTCCCAACTGGTGCAAAAGATCTCAATGACAATCCTCTCTGGGAAATGATGACTTCCAAATTTGTGCAGTGCTGTGCATCCTTAATATTTGGAATGTGGTTATTTCCATTATCTTTTAAACGTTCAATAGCACATCTGTAATTCTGAATGCAAAATAACCCCCAAGCCAAATACACTTCCAAACAGCTTGGATGGATATAAAGGTTTTTAAAAGAGCTATAAGCATTGGTTTACATTTTACAATGGTTGGAGGCATTAAAATGAAGTAAGATACAGCAAAATAATTCTACCACTTCCCTGTATTTGTCTTTCTCCCGAGAGAGTAGAGTAGAGAGAGTAGAAACATCTGGAGTCGATAGTGTGGAATCGAATTCACAGAATATTCCTCCTACAGTGTACAGAACTTTGGCAAATGGGGGTAATTTTAACAGCATTTCTTTCCAGAATTCTGTTAACTTCTGCAGTTAGTAGATGACATAACTTTGACATTGTAGCTTCTTTCACGTTGCTAGTCTGGCAAGCAGTCTGGTGGCAGTTGGGCAGTGGATTGTGTAGGAAGGAACAGCAGATGCTGGTTTAAACTGAAGATAGACACAAAAAGCTGGAATAACTCCAGGACAGGCAGCATCTCTGGAGAGAAGGAATGGGTGGCATTTCGGGTCGAGACGCTTTGGACAATGGATAAGATGGCCAGATAGAACTGGTTAAAACTTAGTTACTGCCAGCAAAGGCTGACTCGGGACTTTAGACACTCGCCTACTGTAAATAGAGGAGGATGTTGCCAATGTATGAGCTTGAGGTCCACTCTATGGAGCACTTCCACAGAGTTAAAAAAATAGAATTTTGATCAGTGTGATGTTTTAAGGTCCAGTGATTTATTCTTTTTCGGGAATTTAGTAAGTACTAGACGGGCATGGACCTGTTGGGCCCAAACCTCTCCTGCAGGCCCGGCAACCCCTGTTGGGCCCAAACCTCTCCTGTGGGCCCGGCAACCCCTGTTGGGCCCAAACCTCTCCTGCAGGCCCGGCAACCCCTGTTGGGCCCAAACCTCTCCGGCAACCCCCGTTGGGTCCAAGCCTCTCCTGCAGGCCCGGCAACCCTCTTCCAACTGACGACCCATGGACCCGTTGCCGGCTGGGGAGTCTCCCCCGGGGCCGGGGGCAGGCGAGGGGGCAGAGGGAGTCACTCATCCCGGCCCCGAGCGGCCATCGCTGCGTCCAGAGTGCCCTGTGGACCCGTTGGGTGCAAACCTCTCCTGCAGCGGCAGCTCGACAGCGTCGGCCATTGCTTTGAGCGGGATGAAGCCCCGGCGGACAACCAGCCTGCTTTGAGCGCACGCGCTGATCTGGCGGCCATCTTACGTAAGTATTAGATCAACGGGCCCCAACTGCGCAGAACCAATGGTGGTTCCAATTGTGATGTCGTAAATGGAGTTATTACTGCGCAGGCATGGCTGACGGGCAGGGCAAGTGTAAAAGGGATTTATTAAAGTTTTAAAAGTGAATAGCTTTTAAAATATATCAACCATTTGAACTGCAGGCCAATGGTGAGTAAGGTGGAGCTAAAATGGTTGCTCTATGGCGAGTCGTAGGCGAAGTACGTTGAGGTAGACGTTTATTGTAATATTAACAACCGTGACAACCAACGCATTGTGGCGGCACCCGGGGGCTAGGCCACTCCCTTGGTCATTCCACTCGGCACTCAGTGGACGGGAGGGATTAGGTCACTTCCTGGGTCAGGTGGTCTGGGACTATAAAGGTTTTGGGTGTGTCGACTCACGAGTTCTTGAGTGCGGTGTTTGGTGCCTATTGGTAATAAAGTATTAACTACTCACCTGGCGTCTGGCCTGATTACCGCGGTGACCGCACCCACTACAGCATCAAATGACAGACAACCATAAATCTTACTGTCTCTCTCGGAGTTCTAAACCAGACTGCCCAGTTCCTTTACCTGCGCACCACCTCACCTCTTCTACCAATCAGAGGGTTCGATGGTCTGGACCAATCCCTGTGTCCCTACATGACCCCCCCCCCCCAGAACCCTCGGTGCGGTACCGGGCAGGTGCCCGGACCACCTGACCGGAGCGGGTGCGGAGAGGAGAGGGGGGCCCTGCCGGGGGTGGGGACGGGGAAACCGGCACCGCGGGAGGAGGGGAAACTGACGGAGCCGGCAGTGGCAAGGTGACCGGGGGAAGCGGAGTCCCGAACGGGGGCAGCGAGGGGGAAAACTGCTGTACGGGAGCCGCGGCCGGAGGTCGGCCCCGGCGAGGAGGTTGAGCCGCTGTGACGGGCTGGTCTGGGTCCAAGTAGGCAGGCTTGAGGCGGGACACCGAGACGACCTCTTGTCGTGTGCCCACTTCTAACGTGAAGGTGACTGTGCCTCTCTTCACTACCCTGAACGGACCCTGGTAAACTGGCCGGAACGGGGGGCGGTGGGCATCGATGCGCCGGAAAACGAACTCGCTGTCGCCCAAGGCCGGCGGGACGTGTGAAGGGGGATCCCTGTGACAAGAAGCAGGGACCGGGGCCAGGGACCCCACCCGCGCTCGGAGTGAAGCTAAGAGTGCGGGTACCCGCAGGGGCGAGCCATAGACCAGGTCTGCCGAGGAAGCTCCGAGATCGTGCTTCGGAGCCGTGCGGATACCCAGGAGAACCCATGGGAGCTGGTCGGCCCAGTTGGGGCCGGACAGGCGGGCAGTAAGAGACGCTTTAAGCTGCCTGTGGAACCGCTCTACCATCCTGTTGGCCTGGAGGTGATAGGCGGTGGTTTGCTGTAATCGGGACCCGCACAGCTGAGTCAGAGCCACCCACAGGGATGAGGTGAATTGGGCGCCCCGGTCGGTAGTGATGACGTCCGGGACGCCGAAACGGGCAATCCAATTTAGCGCCAGAGCCCGCGCGCAGGAGGCTGCTGAGATGTCGGACAACGGGAGCGCCTTTGGCCACCGGGTGAACCGCTCGACTACCGTGAGGAGGTGGGTGTAGTCCCTGGAGTGGGGTAACGGGCCGACGAGATCCACATGGATGTGGAGGAATCGGACTGCGGGGACCGTGAACTGCTGGACGGGTGGCCGAGTGTGCCGGTGTACCTTGGAGGTTTGGCACGGAATGCAGGAGCGGGACCAGGCGGCCACCTGCCTCCGCAGCCCGTGCCAGACAAATCGAGCCGCAACCAGAGCCGAAGTGGCCCGGATGGACGGATGTGCCAGGCCGTGAATAGTGTCGAAAACCTGGCGCCGCATGGAATTGGGTACTACCGGGCGGGCGCACGGCAGAGAAACATCGCACCAGAGTTTGGTACGCGTGGGACCACAGGCTACCTGTGCCAACCGCAACCCCGAGGTGGTGTGGGGGTACAGGGAGGGGGTGTCTTCCAGGCGCTGAGCCTCCGCGAGCTCCTGGAAATCCACCCCGGAACTTACCTCGGCAACCGGGGAAACCGCTGGTCTGGACAGGGCATCCGCCACGGCGTTTAGCTTTCCAGCAATATGCCGAACGTCGGTGGTAAATTCCGAAACGAAAGTGAGGTGTCTGCTGGCGGGCCGACCACGGATCGGAAACCTTCGAAAAAGCAAACGTCAGTGGCTTGTGGTCAGTGAAAGCCACGAAAAAGCGACCCTCTAGAAAATAGCGAAAATGACGGATCGCCAGGTAGAGGGCCAGGAGTTCCCGATCAAAGGCACTGAGCTATCTCGGGGCGAGTGAGCTGGCGGCTGAAAAACGCCAAAGGGTGCCAGCGGCCGTTAACCTGCTGTTCTAAGACGCCCCCCACCGCCACGCCGGAGGCATCGACGGTGAGGGCGGTGGGGGCAGAGGAGCGCGGGTGGACGAGCATGGTGGCGTTCGCGAGGGCCAGCTTGGCTGCTGCGAAAGCCGCGTCGGCAGCAGGGGACCACACGAGCTCGGTGGGGTTACCCGCGAGGAACTGGAAAAGGGGGCGCACGATCCGAGCTGCCGCCGGGACGAATCGGTGGTAAAAATTCACCATGCCTACAAACTCTTGTAACCCTTTGATAGTGTCGGGGCGGGGGAAAGAGCAGATAGCAGCCACCTTCTCGGGCAAGGGAACGGCACCGGCCTGTGTGATCCGATGGCCCAGGAAATTTACTGAGGATAGTCCGAATTGACATTTGGACAGGTGTAGGATCAGGCCGTGGTCCTGCAACCTTTGGAATATGGAGCGAAGGTGGGACCGGTGTTCGTGAGCCGACCGACTTGCCACGAGAATATTGTCCAGATATATGAACACATGATCCATGAGGCGTTGGAACACCTGGGCGGCGTTTTTGAGGCCGAAAGGCATCCGCAGCCACTCAAAAAGCCCGAACGGGGTGATCGTGGCGGTCTTAGGGATGTCTGCAGGGCGAACCGGGATCTGTTGATACCCTCGGACTAAGACCAGTTTTGAGAATACCGTGGCACCCTCTAGGCTGGCAGAAAAATCCTGAATATGCGGGATCGGGTATCGGTCAGCCGTGGTGATGGCGTTCAGACGTCGGTAATCGCCACACGGTCTCCACCCCCCAGATGCTTTTGGGACCATGTGTAACGGTGAGGCCCACGGGCTGTCTGACGGGCGTATGATCCCCAGCCGTTCCAAAGTGAGGAACTCTTCGCGAGCGACTGCCAGCTTATCAGGGGGTAGGCGTCGGGCTCGGGCGAAAACAGGCGGTCGCTCCGTAGGGATGAAGTGTACGACTCCGTGCTTGGCGGCAGGTGTGTCGAAACGCTGGACTAGGAGCTCCGGGAATTCAGCGAGTATCGCAGCAAACGGGTCGGATGTCGTGGTGACGGCCTGGACGGTCGGGCTGGATGACACGGAAACCGAAAGAGCAGGGGGGTCAACGCTACTGGACGACGGTTGCAGGCTCTTCCCGCGGACGTCAGGGATCAATGAAAAAGCCCAAAGGAAATCCGCTCCCAGGATTGCCTGGCCTACATCTGCGATGATGAAAGTCCAGTTGTAAGTCCTGGAACCAAAGGACAGGGACATATCCCGTGTTCCATAGGTATGGACAGGGCTGCCGTTGACCGCAATGAGTGGGGGGCCGGTATTACCTGATCGCGCTTCTTGGCAGGATGGAGGCACAATGCTGACGATCGCCCCGGTGTCCACGAGGAAAACGGTGCCTGTATGTTGCTCCGCAAGGTAGAGGCGATGGTTCTGGCCGATCGAGATTGCCTCTACATTTGATCGGCCGAGGCATTTCCCGAGAATGTGCAGGGGCTTCTACAGTTGCGTGCCGCTGCTCCCCACCGTCTATGAAAGAAACACCAGCCGCGCTGGTGTGTTTATGTTGCGGGCCTGTTTCAAAATGGCCGCCGTCGACGTAGCAGCTTGGCGGGTTTTTTGAAAAGTGGTGGGCGGATGGGCGCCATCTTGGCCGCGCGGTCGGTCGCTCACCTGTGTTGAAACCCGATTTACTGAGCCGGGGCGCCTCGCCTTTGCCGCGACCAGTGCGTCTGCCTTCTCTGCGAAATCCATCGGGTCCCCGAAAGTAACGTCTGCTAGGACTACGCGGACGTCCTCTGGCATCTTCTCGCGGAATGCCTCCTCGAACATGAGGCATTTGGTGTGCTCTCCCGCTAGAGTCATCATCTCCGTCATGAGGACCGACGGCGGTCGGTCCCCGAGCTCGGGTAAGTGCAGGAGTGTGCTGGCCTGCTGTTGTTGGCTGCGCCCGAAGGTTTTCAGCAGCAGCACCTTGAGGCCCGCATACCTGTCGGTTTCTGGCGGGTCGGTGACGTACTGTGCGACCCGTGCGGACGTCTCCGACGGCAGGACGCTCAGTAGATGGTAGAACCTGGTGTCGTCCTCCTGTACTCCCCGGAGGTGGAACTGTGCCTCCGCTTGGGCGAACCACAGGCATGGTTGGTGGGCCCAGAACGGGGGCAGATGAACGCCGACTGCGTTCGGCGTCGATGCCTCCCGATGGGACATCTTGGTGATCTGTGATCACGTCGGGGTCACCACTATGGCGAGTCGTAGGCGAAGTACGTTGAGGTAGACGTTTATTGTAATATTAACAACCGTGACAACCAACGCATCAAACGACAGACAACCATAAATCTTACTCTCTCTCTCGGAGTTCTAAACCAGACTGCCCAGTTCCTTTACTTGCGCACCACCTCACCTCTTCTACCAATCAGAGGGTTCGATGGTCTGGACCAATCCCTGTGTCCACAAACCCACATACAGATATATCCACAAACAGACAAGATGAGAGTTTTAGTAATATATATTTCTGGCAGCATTTAACTTTGGCATTAACCTGTAGTTTCTTTCAAATTGTTAGTCCATACTAAACAGCGTGTTATTGTTGTTCCATTGTTAATTAGGTGGGCAGCTGAAACTGGTTAGCAGGTAATTATTGTCTGGAGGTGCTTACTTGAGTCTGGTATATCAGCTAGTAAAAAATGCAAGTGGGGATTTGCTTGCATACAAAACATCAATGCACATAGCAGGTCCACAGAATACTGCTTCTCCTGAGTAGGAAACATGGAATTTTGATGGCAATTCAGTGGAGGAAATGCACACTAATTTTTGCTTCAGGGTTAATGTGCTGAGGCGGTGACAGGGGTTTTCAGGCAAATGGAATGCATACCATGTGCCATGCAGGAATTCCAGGAGACTTCCAATATCCTGGACTACCAGCAGGTGCCAGTCAGTTGGTGGTGGTTTAACCTAGTTGCATTATTTTCTACTGACGTTTTCTGTTAAATTATGTATATATAAATATATATATATATATATATATATAAATTATTTATTTCTCAGGCTGGGAACTGCCAGCAGGGCCAGCATTTATTGCACATCCCGGACTACTGCCTTGTGGAACTCCTGAAGTTATGTCTTCCTTTTGTGCAAGATATGAATTCAACCACTGGAGTATTTTCCTCTTGATGTTGCATTAACCTCAGTGATTCCACTCATGCTCATATGCCTCCTTCGTGTCAAGGGAAGTCACTCTTGCCTCATCCTGAATGTTTATTGATCCTTCATTTGGATCAAGACTAGGGTGTGGGGTAGGATATCTAGAAGGAGCCATATTGTCACTGAAGTTAATATTGAAAGACTGGAGCGACTAGGCTTGTATACACTGGAATTTAGAAGAATGAGAGGGGATCTTATCGAAACATATAGGATTATTAAGGGGTTGGACACGTTAGAGGCAGGAAACATGTTCCCAATGTTGGGGGTCCAGAACAAGGGGCCACAGTTTAAGAATAAGGGGTAGGCCATTTAGAACTGAGCTGCGGAAATACTTTTTCAGTCAGAGTTGTGAATCTGTGGAATTCTCTGCCTCAGAAGGCAGTGGAGGCCAATTCTCTGAATGCATTCAAGAGAGAGCTAGATAGAGCTCTTAAGGATAGCGGAGTCAGGGGGTATGGGGAGAAGGCAGGAACGGGGTACTGATTGAGAATGATCAGTCATCACATTAAATGGTGGTGCTCGCTCGAAGGGCCGAATGGCCTCCTCCTGCACCTATTGTCTATTGCTGTTTAATCCAATTCCTGGTGTCAAACACTTGCTTTCCTTGCAAAACAATTAACTTTTTCTGCCCCAGAAATATTCACTTTTTGAGAATTTTTCCTCTTGAGAAATAAATGAAGCAATTTACTTGGATCTATGTTGTTAGAACTCTTCATTCCCTGTGATCTCTCTGTTCCAGACTAAAGCCCTAATTTGGCAAATCTCTCTATGTCTGTAACCTAACATTCTCCAGTGCATTTCATTGAATCCACTTTCTCTTTTCTATTGATTTTAAACCTTCCCCAGTTGCAAACATTGTTTTGTCTCTCAAATTAATTCCTTGACTTGCATGCCATCTATCTTAACACAAACTTAAGAGTTTGTTATCATTTAATGGTTTGCTTCTCCTAATTCGAGTTTTCATTTAAACAAGGAATTTCATTGCACCCTGGTGTTTATGACAATGAACTGATCTAATCTAATGTAACCTAATCAAATATTTATGCATTAAAGTGCTCTTCTAAATACCAGAATAAAATAAGTGTAATAAAACTTCATGTTTTGCATTAAATCTGTGGCTTCCTTCCCTGTTACAATACAAATGAACTGCGGGTCAAAAATGCTCCACCGATACAATTTCCCCTCTTGTGTTTGAGGCAGCAGAAATTATGTAACGCCCTCCAGGCGCTGTAGCCAGTGCAATGTGCTGTTGTCAAGGGCCGTGAGGTCTACCCCTCCACCAGGGGGACGGAGGACAGTGCAGTCGAAAATGACGTGCTGCGCTGTTTGCTGGTCTGCTCCACACACGCAGGCTGCTGATGGATGCAACCCCCAACGATGCATGTTGGCGTTGAACCGGCCGACCCCTGTGCGGACCCGGTTCAGTCGGCATGTCCGAGCCGGGTGGGGCTGTGGTGTTCGGTGTGACAATGAATTGAGGAGGTCGCAATGTCTGTTCCCAGCTGGTTCTCCATGCTCCTAGTATGTTGAAACCGGGGCCACAGAGAGTCGCTGCATGAAGGGCGATGAGATGACAGGTGTTGAGGTCCCAGTTGCTGTGAATGCTGGGCGAGGTGGTGCAAAGGATGTTTGGCATCCGTTGGGGCCTTGAACACCAGCTTATGAGTGAAGAACACTCTGCAAAGCTTGGCGGGTGCGATACCTGTGAGCACCGGCAGGAGATCCGTCGGAGTAGGGCGTAGGCAGCCAGTGATGATCTGCATGGTGTCGTTGAGGGTGGCATCTAGCTTGCTGGTATGAGCGCTGCAGCACCATGCTGGGGCGGCGTACTCAGCAGCGCTGGACATGAGTGCAAAAGCACTGGTTCGAAGAGTAGATGTCCTGGCGCCCCATGACGATCCGGCCAAGCATCGCGGCAGGTTGTTCCGTGCCGAGACTTTAACACGGAGAGCTTCAAGGTGTTGCTTGTAGTTCTGCTGCCGATCTAGTTTCACCCCGAGGTATGTAGGAAATGGGTTGTAGGGTAGGGGTGACCCATTGAGGGTGATGGTTAGCTGGCGTTGAGCTTCCTTGTTGTTCAGGTGAAAAGCTGTTGTGGTTTTTGCCACACTCAGTTTTAGTCTCCAGGTCTTAAGGTAGCCCGCGACAAGTTCCATAACCGCTGAGAGCACATCAGCAACATTTGACTGACTCCTGTCCGAGTGCAGTAGGGCCAGGTCATCTGCGTATCCATACTGGCGCGAGGTCGTGCGTGGCAGATCGCTGATATAGAGATTGAAGAGCACGGGGGCCAGTACCGAGCCTTGGGGGATTCCGTTTCTGAGGCGTCACAGTCGGCTAGATTGTCCATCACTGGTCTTGAGTACAAAACTGCGGTTGGCAAGGATGTTGGCAAGGAACCGCACTAAATGACGGTCAGGGATGGTTCGGAGGAGCTTCAAGATCAGGCCCTGGTGCCACACAGTATCATAGGTGGCGGTGAGGCCCACCAGTGTGATGCCCTCCTTGTGACCCTTTTCGAAACTGTCTTCGATGTCATTGGTCAGCTTGACTATTTGGTGGGTGGTGCATGCCGAAATCCGGCTTGTTCAGCGGGTAGTTGAGGGTCGACTATTGGATCGAGCCGGGCCAGGAGAAGCCGTTCGAGGAGCTTGTACGTGACACAGAGGAGTGAGATGGGCCGATAGTTCCTTGGGTCGTCCGCAGGCTTGTTTGGTTTTGGTAGCACAATGACGGTTGCCTTCCGCCAGATCTTCGGAATGGACTGACCAATGAGGCAAGAGGAGTGTAACTCGTGGAGCCAGACTAAGCATTTAGGACTGCAGTGTTTCAGGAATTCTGGGGGGATGTTATCAGGACCCTGGGGTTTTCCACATTTCAGTTGAGAGATGACAGAAGAAAGTTCTGCAGAGGAAAAGGGTGCTGACAGGAGCCCATCAGCACCTGGAGCTTTCCAAAGATTAGTGGATTCCTGTTTGACAGAACGAGTATGGTTCTTGTCCGCATCTTTGGAGTGGCCATTGGCCAGGAAATGGTGGGCGATGGAGTTGGCCGTGACAGGGCAATGCTTTGGGCGGGTTCTTCGACCGGTGAGGCGATTGAAGGTCTTCCACGCCACCTTACTGGAGTGTGTGAAGCCGATTCGTTGGACTGTCTCTTCCCACCGCTCTCTGCGCTTCTTGTCAAGGCAGTTTGTCAGTTCCGCAGCCTTGGAGGCAGCCTCTTCGCCAGGTTCAGTGTACAGGAATGCGTCATAGCATGCGTCACACTCTTCATCCCATGTGGGGATGTGCCGACGATGATGGCTGTGAGGAATGGAACTCTTTGCTGCCCTGATGAGGAGTTTGCAGAGGGCTGAGCAGGCATTGTCCAGGTTGGTGGGGGTGGGAAGGCTGTTGATCCAGACGTCCATCAGACTTGTGAACTGGTTCCACCTGGCCTTGCGGAAATTCCACCTCTTCGCAGGTTTGGTTGGGGCCGGCTCGATGGGGTTGTCCGGGATAATCTGAGATGGACGATATTGTGATTTCGGGAAGTGATCCAGGGTGATACAGTGTGGGGATGGTCCATTTAGGTTTGCAAAAGCCAAGTCAGGGTTGGTAGTTGTGTTCCACCTGCCAGAGCAGAAGCTGTCCGGTTGTTTTGGGTCATACAGAAGTTGAATGCCAGCGGCTGAGGCCCAGTCTTCTAGTGCAGCGCCATCTGGGTTAGATAAACGGTAGCCCCAGGTGGTGCTGTGGCAGTTAAAGTCTCCAGCGTACATGCAGGGCGAACCAAAGGCGGGGATGGAGTCTTTGTGGAGCCTGGTAGAAGGTGGCTTGTATACATTGATGACAGTGACACCTTCGACTTGCGTTGCCGCCCATTCCACGTCGGAGTCAGGAGGGGATGCTGCAATCGCTTTCCATTTTGCTGTGTTCCTTACAAAAGTGGCAATCCCGTGGGTGTCGCTCGGTGTAGGCGGCCAGGGTATAACCAGGGATCTTCAGATGGGAGCTGTCACTTTTGTGAGTCTCTTGGAGCAGGATTGCAATGACTTTGTGGGTCTTTAGCAGATGTTCAATTTCTCCTCTCAGTTACTTGCTTGCAATTATTTTTATTTAATTTGATATGTTCCTGTTTTATTTATTATAGACAATAGACAATAGACAATAGGTGCAGGAGTAGGCCATTCAGCCCTTCGTGCCAGCACCGCCATTCAATGCGATCATGGCTGATCACTCTCAATCAGTACCCCGTTCCTGCCTTCTCCCCATACCCCCTCACTCCGCTATCCTTAAGAGCTCTATCCAGCTCTCTCTTGAAAGCATCCAACAAACTGGCCTCCACTGCCTTCTGAGGCAGAGAATTCCACACCTTCACCACTGTCTGACTGAAAAAGTTCTTCCTCATCTCCGTTCTAAATGGCCTACCCCTTATTCTTAAACTGTGGCCCCTTGTTCTGGACTCCCCCAACATTGGGAACATGTTTCCTGCCTCTAATGTGTCCAATCCCCTAATTATCTTATATGTTTCAATAAGATCCCCCCTCATCCTTCTAAATTCCAGTGTACACAAGCCTAATTGCTCCAGCCTATTGTGCTGCTATTTGCTGTTTACTGCTATCCTTGCTGTTTCATTCATTTTCTCTGCCAATATTCTTTAAAGTACCACCGCTGGTATTTCAGGGCACATCCTGCAATTTTTATTTGTATTGAGGAACTCTTAGTATCTTTCAGCTTGCAAGGGCAGGAACAGTGGGTGGAAGGCTCCTGGAACCATCAATAATTCAACTGCATGATCTCCTTAAAGGACCCAAAATGTTGTTACCAAAGTTACCAAAATGTAATATTTATTAAAACATAAACAATTGCTTATTTTGGATCAATGACTCTTAATATTTTGAGTACACTTTGCATTAGCCTCATTTTGGATATTTGAGTTAAAGGTTAATAAATTGTTGAGGATATGCTACAATATGACTCTTATATCTAGTGAGCCATTGAGGAAGGTTTGTTCAATCCCAATCTCTGCTCATTGCCAGATAATTTCCACATTAATTTTGAGGAGAAAGAAATGCTTCCTCGGAAGGCTTTTCCTAAAAGCCAGAGAAATTAAAGACAATAGCCCACAGCAATGTTATGTGTGGGTATGGATGAGAAGCATCAACTGTTCCTGTTGCTTGCTTCAATCTTGCATCCATTTTCAGTGGGGGAAAAAAAACTAGTGTGAGTCTCTTTGGGTGTTTTGCCTCAGGATATGAATATACTATTATTGTTTGATTCTAGGTTTCCTCATTTCTTGTACTGTGTGGGTGGGATAAGGAAACTAACATTATTCTTCTTTCATCTGCACTTTCTAATAAAGCTTCACTATGAATAACTGGAACATTGTTTAAGAAGGAACTGCAGATGCTGGTTTCCACCCCAGATCGACACACCAAGCTGGAGTAACTCAGTGGGTCAGGCAGCATGTCTGGAGTAACTCAGTGGGTTAGGCAGCATGTCTGGAGTAACTCAGTGGGTCAGGCAGCATGTCTGGAGTAACTCAGTGGGTCAGGCAGCATGTCTGGAGTAACTCAGTGGGTCAGGCAGCATGTCTGGAGTAACTCAGTGGGTCAGGCTTGTATTCACTGGAGTTTAGAAGGATGAGAGGGGATCTGAGAGAAACATATAAAATTATAAAAGGACTGGACAAGCTAGATGCAGGAAAAATGTTCCCAATATTGGGCGAGTCCAGAACCAAGGGCCACAGCCTTAGAATAAAGGGGAGGCCATTTAAAACTGAGGTGAGAAAAAACTTTTTCACCCAGAGAGTTGTGAATTTGTGGAATTCTCTGCCACAGAGGGCAGTGGAAGCCAAATCACTGGATGGATTTAAGAGAGAGTTAGATAGAGCTCTAGGGGCTAGGGTGGTGGGGGGGGGGAGGGTGGTGGGGGTGGGGGGAGGGGTGGGGGGGGTGGGGGGGGGTGGGGTGGGGGGTGGGGGGGGAGAGTGGTGGGTGGGGGGGAGGTGGGGGAGGGTGGGGAGGGTGGGGGAGGGTTGGGGGGGGGGGGGGGGGAAGTAGGTGGGGGAAGGTACAGAACAAAGAGCCTGCATTGATGATTCGGGAAAAGGTAGAGCCCACAGTAGAACATAGTGTTCAGAGCAACTTGGAGATTGTGTGTTTTAAAAGCTGATTAAATTCGTTTACCTTATCAAAAATTCTTATCTCAATAACATTTTAGTGTATCTTAAAAGTAACTAGAAAAGTGCAAGGAATAATTAATGATTAAAATAGTTGGTGTAATTATATTCCATCATAAAGATATCTTGCAATGCTGTGCTGGACTTGCACTGTAAATCTGTATGCAATTTGCGGTTCATCAACTGCAAAGGTAGTAAAGATAGTAGTTCACATGGAACCCTTAATTGAATTTCTTAAAGGCCACACAAAACTCTAATCTAAAGTTTCTTTTGACTACTCTGTTCTCATCAATATTCTGTGCTTTTTGTTTTTTAATTTCCATCACAGTGCCACTTTCATAAGTTTCTACTTTCTCTGGAATATGAATAATGGGTTATGAGAACTGGTGCAGCAAAAAGCGTCATCTCTCTCTAGCTATCTATATCATGAAAACATCTTTGTTCCTCGAATGCTCTCTTACACTTCAACTGAATACAAGAGTCAGGAAATCATGGGGGAGCTTTAAAGGACTGCAGTCCTATAAATCTGCCGCATTATTTCCTGACTCTTGTATTCAATGCCCTGACCCATGAAGGCAAGCGTACTAAATGTCTTTACTGCTCTATCTACATGTTGCTCTTCCTGGGAATTATGGACCTGAACCCCAAAATCCCTCTATACATCAATGCTGTTAAAAGTCTTGCCATTCATTGTATATTTTCCTCTTGAATTTGACCTCCCAAAGTGCAACACCCCACACTTGCTCGGATTGATCTCCATCTGCCATTTGTCTGTCCATTTCTGTAACATCCATTTCCCAATCGATATCTTCAGCCTTTTCTCGGAGTCTGCAACCCCAGCGATCATGGTGACATCTGCACACTTGCTAATCAAGCTGTCTACACTGCATTTGTCATTTATGTACGTCAGTGGTATCTTTGAGGAACCCTTCTGGTTCTTGCCTCCATCTATTTTCTGTCCTCCATTCCTCTTCACTTCCATCACCAACAAATCCTTCCTGTCTTCCTCACGCCTTCATGACACTGAACCTTCTACCTTTGCAGGCTCATTCCACTTTTGACTCTTGACCTAATGTGATGTCTACCCTTCCCAAACTCTAATGCCCCCACCTGTCCCAGCTCAGTCCCTGCACAATTCTATCAACAAATAAGCAAAGCTCTCAAGGAAAGCCTGGAGGATGGTAAAGGATGGGGGTAGGGGAGGCAAGGGATGCCAATAGGCAATAAGGCAAATAGTTTCAATTATCTAATGTTGGGGCACAATTTAGTCATAGTCGGACATCCCCAATGGCACCCAGCTATGAATGGGATGCAAAGTATTACTCTCTGTTGTTGACTCTATCACTGCAATCAATGTACTTGTGGCCCTGATGATATTTTGAGAATGCTGCAGCATTCACCAGTAACTGGGAAACTGAACATCACATTTTTAAAGAATTGTATGAAACTACAGAAGATTTCATCAATTGACTGGACATTTTGTTTCAACTTGGGTTGCGTCTGGTAGCTTCATTTAAATTAAGTTATCTAGATATCTGTCATGCAGACAGAAAAGTGAAAGACTGAAGCATTCACTCAACACTCCTTTAATCTGTTTCTCCAAGGGTAATGATTCCCTCATGTGAATTGTTGGGTTTCATTCACATCTGCTTGGACAGGCAGCAGCGGCTAATTATATAACCTGATGACACTCAGCTCGTTCATTGACCTCAAACTCAAATAGTTTGCTGAAAATACATCCTTCAAAAAATTGGACATTTTGTGCAGTTAAATGTGTTGATTCCAGCAGCAAACTGGGTTAAAACAAAGCATTGAGCAGGGTTAGTGTGGTTCCTACCTCAATCTGCATAGCATCATGGCCTGAGCAGAACCCAGCAGGAAAAGGGTATCTTAAAACTGCTTCTGTAATTTTCCTGCTCAACAGTAAACATAAAGCTGGTGCCTGACCTGTTTCTCCAGCATTTTGTCTATCTTTGGTGTAAAACCAGCATCTGCAGTTCCTTCTTGCACCGTAAGAAAAAACTTATCAGCTCTGAAAGACATAACAGTTGGACATCAGTAGAACACAATCCCGAGTGGGAGCTACAGAGGCGAGAGTTACCGCAATGTTAAATGTTTGTGGGTGTTTCCGTAAATACACCACTCAAGAGTGAAACTGAAGGTCTCCAAACTTCCAGGTTATTTTCCTTTTTTTTAAAGTAATATTCCTGTTGTTTCATCTCTTGCATTTTAAGTGGTATAGTTCAGTTTCAGTTGTTTTTGCCAAATGGATGTAATTGGAATGTCCAGTTCAATTTCATGATTGGTGCAAGTTTATCTGGGTCACTGATTAATTTTGGATCATATAAAACTACATAGAACATTGTCGTGCGGGAGCAGGCCTTTGTCTGTGCTGAACATGAAGCCGAGACAAACTCTTATCTGCCTGTACATAATCCCTGTAATTCCATATGCCTATCCAAAAGCCTCTTGTATGTCGCTATCGTATCTGCCTCCATCACTTTCCTGGCAACATGTTCGCGGTATTCACCACTTAGTGTTTGGGAAGGAAAAAACACAAACTTGCCCTAAACACATCCTTTGAATTTTCCCAGCCCACCTTGAAACTATGCCTTCTAGTATTTAATGCTTTCATCCTGAGCAAAAAGTTCTAACTGTTTGCCCTTCGTGATTTTATAAACGTCTATCATTCTGCTAAACAACCTCTGCACCCTTTCCAACGCCAGACTTAATCTGATTTTACTGTCTTCCTCCTTGATGAATACAAAGGCAAAGTACTCTTTTAGTATTTATCTTACTTTATGTTCTCATAGGCCTTGTCTGATTTCTTCATTAAAACTTGCATTCACTTTTTTCTTTTTGATGAAATTTATGACGTCTTTGGTCATCCAAAACCAAAGTCTCATCATGTCTCCCTTACTTTGCCATACTCATCACTTCTGACTGGAACATGCCAGTCCTGAACTTTGATCAACTGGCCTTTAAGTGACTCCCATGTCAGATGTGAACTTGCTCAATAACAACCGCACGTACCCCACATGTAATTTCGAAGGTATCACAAAAAGCTGGAGTAACTCGGTGGGTCCAGCAGCATCTTGGGAGAGAAGGATTGGGTGACGTTTCAGGTCAAGACCCTTCTTCAGACTGAAGGGTCTCGACCCGAAACGTCACCCATTCCTTCTCTCCTGAGATGCTGCCTGACCTGCTGAGTTAAGGGCCTGTCCCACTTAGGCGATTTTTTTTAGGCGACAGCCGGCGACTGTCAAAGTCATAGCAGATGGCCAAACTTTTCTTTTACCCGACGACGATGACCACGACAATGACGAGTCAGGTCGAGATTGCAGCGTCTTCGGAAACATTGCGAAATTCCCACGCTGTCAATGCTTCTCCGGAGTCCTCATTTTCGCTGAAATCACTGACAAGTCGGTAAGTACTTGAGAGTTTTGAACTATAACATCTTGTATGGGTTACTTAAAAACCAAGCATCATTGTAACAAGGCATAAACTGGATTTACTTCCAGTTTACTAATAGCTGTATTAAAAAAATAAAATTTAAAAGTGATTGTAGATTTTTGTGAAAAGTGTGTGGGCATTCTTTGAAAAGGTACGGGAGATGCATATCTGGTTTCTGGGTTGCATATCTGGGTTGGGAGCCCACTTTAAATGTAATGGCTGATGGCCATAAACATCGCAAAATTCCCATGCTTACCTGACCGTCAAACTGTCGCCTCCAATCTACCTGTCAAATGTCCTGACGGTAAATAAACTGGTTAAACACAAGCATTTTATGTTATTTTGAATTGACTTTACTTATTTTAATATTATGTGCTTCTAAATGCATCTAAGAGAACCAAGCAAACCTGGGGACAGCAGGCGACAGCACGCGCAATAAGCAACGATACCTGGCGACAAGCCAGCTGTCAGCGAGAAATTTCACTCCGGATGATTTCTCAGCGACGCGCTGAGATCCACTATGATTCTTGGAGGACTCCTCACGATCATGCCCGCAACACCCGGTGAACTGTTGGCAACAGCCTAGTCGCCGGCAGTCGCCTTAAAATCGCCTAAAGTGTGACAGGCCCTTTACTCCAGCTTTTTGTGATACCTTCGATTTGTATCAGCATCTGCAGTTATTTTCCTGCACCACATGTAATTTCCATCATTTTACAAATTTAGTTTGTCACCCAGAATATGGAGATTCGTTGTCATTTTATTTGAATAAACCAATTGGTTTTCTAAAATTTAAATTTGGAAAATATGAATGCCTCCTTAAAATTATCTGCACTTTTCAAACATTTTTTAAACAATATGTATTGAATAGTTATATTGTTAAAAAGGGAATTTTGGAACTGTTGCCATTTCTATTAAAGTTTCTCCATTCTATTGTTTGACTAAGGCAGACTGGAGATGAATATAATCTCTGCTCATTTTTATTGCTTCATCTTGGTGTAATGAATTAAATTACCTCTAAGGTCTAATCTTGGCAATGTTATTTACTCATTATCCTGTGTATATTATATGCCTGGGAACAAATAAAACTTGACAAACCTAAAGTTAATTCCACTTTTATTTATTAACGGACTTCTCCATCCTCAGCAAGTAGAACATCTTTCTTCCTTAAGTCTGCATTTTTAATTGACAATAGACAATAGACAATAGGTGCAGGAGTAGGCCATTCAGCCCTTCGAGCCAGCACCGCCATTCAATGCGATCATGGCTGATCACTCAATCAGTACCCCGTTCCTGCCTTCTCCCCATACCCCCTCACTCCGCTATCCTCAAGAGCTCTATCCAGCTCTCTCTTGAAAGCATCCAACGAACTGGCCTCCACTGCCTTCTGAGGCAGAGAATTCCACACCTTCACCACCCTCTGACTGAAAAAGTTCTTCCTCATCTCTGTTCTAAATGGCCTACCCCTTATTCTCAAACTGTGGCCCCTTGTTCTGGACTCCCCTAACATTGGGAACATGTTATCTGCCTCTAATGTGTCCAATCCCCTAATTATCTTATATGTTTCAATAAGATCCCCCCTCATCCTTCTAAATTCCAGTGTATACAAGCCCAATCGCTCCAGCCTTTCAACATACGACAGTCCCGCCATTCCGGGAATTAACCTAGTGAACCTACGCTGCACGCCCTCCATAGCAAGAATATCCTTCCTCAAATTTGGAGACCAAAACTGCACACAGTACTCCAGGTGCGGTCTCACCAGGGCCCGGTACAACTGTAGAAGGACCTCTTTGCTCCTATACTCAACTCCTCTTGTTACGAAGGCCAACATTCCATTGGCTTTCTTCACTGCCTGCTGTACCTGCATGCTTCCTTTCATTGACTGATGCACTAGGACACCCAGATCTCGTTGAACTCCCCCTCCTCCTAACTTGACACCATTCAGATAATAATCTGCCTTTCTATTCTTACTTCCAAAGTGAATAACCTCACACTTATCTACATTAAACTGCATCTGCCATGTATCCGCCCACTCACACAACCTGTCCAAGTCACCCTGCAGCCTTATTGCATCTTCCTCACAATTCACACTACCACCCAACTTAGTATCATCTGCAAATTTGCTAATGGTACTTTTAATCCCTTCGTCTAAGTCATTAATGTATATCGTAAATAGCTGGGGTCCCAGCACCGAACCTTGCGGTACCCCACTGGTCACTGCCTGCCATTCCGAAAGGGACCCATTTATCCCCACTCTTTGCTTTCTGTCTGTCAACCAATTTTCTATCCATGTCAGTACCCTACCCCCAATACCATGTGCCCTAATTTTGCCCACTAATCTCCTATGTGGGACCTTGTCGAAGGCTTTCTGAAAGTCGAGGTACACCACATCCACTGACTCTCCCTTGTCAATTTTCCTAGTTACATCCTCAAAAAATTCCAGTAGATTTGTCAAGCATGATTTCCCCTTCGTAAATCCATGCTGACTCGGAATGATCCCGTTACTGCTATCCAAATGCTCAGCAATTTCATCTTTTATAATTGACTCCAGCATCTTCCCCACCACTGATGTCAGACTAACTGGTCTATAATTCCCCGTTTTCTCTCTCCCTCCTTTCTTAAAAAGTGGGATAACATTTGCTATCCTCCAATCCACAGGAACTGATCCTGAATCTATAGAACATTGAAAAATGATCTCCAATGCTTCCACTATTTCTAGAGCCACCTCCTTAAGTACTCTGGGATGCAGACCATCAGGCCCTGGGGATTTATCAGCCTTCAGTCCCATCAGTCTACCCAAAACCATTTCCTGCCTAATGTGGATTTCCTTCAGTTCCTCCATTACCCTAGGTTCTCCGGCCCCTAGAACATTTGGGAGATTGTGTGTATCTTCCTCAGTGAAGACAGATCCAAAGTAACGGTTTAACTCGTCTGCCATTTCTTTGTTCCCCATAATAAATTCCCCTGCTTCTGTCTTCAAGGGACCCACATTTGCCTTGACTATTTTTTTCCTCTTCACGTACCTAAAAAAACTTTTGCTATCCTCCTTTATATTATTGGCTAGTTTACCCTCGTACCTCATCTTTTCTCCCCGTATTGCCTTTTTAGTTAACTTTTGTTGCTCTTTAAAAGAGTCCCAATCCTCTGTCTTCCCACTCTTCTTTGCTATGTTATACTTCCTCTCCTTAATTTTTATGCTGTCCCTGACTTCCCTCGTCAGCCACAGGTGTCTCTTACTCCCCTTAGAGTCTTTCCACCTCTTTGGAATAAATTGATCCTGCAACCTCTGCATTATTCCCAGGAATACCTGCCATTGCTGTTCTACCGTCTTCCCTGCTAGGGCCTCCTTCCAATCAATTTTGGCCAGCTCCCGCCTCATGCCTCTGTAATCCCCTTTGCTATACTGTAATACCGACACTTCCGATTTTCCCTTCTGCCTTTCCATTTCCAATTGAGACATTTGTTCACCTTAGATTCTACTTTCAACAACAATTTATTGTTTCATTAAAACCTGTGGTTGCACATAATGTGTTGTGCCTTTAGCAGACCTGCTTTAACCTGCGCTTTACCAGTTTTGCGGCTGTTTCTGTCTTTGGTGGAATATTCCCTTAGAAGAATGCTCAACTTTCTTAATAATTAAAAGAACTGATAATTAAATCATAAAGCTTTAAAATGTATGACTTTTGTAATTAAGGAGAAAACCAGCCAACCTTGGCATTCTTGTTCAGATAAATGATTTTTTTTTTCTATTCCAATATTGCTTTGCTCTATTACACAACCATTCTGTCAAAATAGACATTGGATTTGTTAGGATTTTGCCCAAAGTAGTTTCCATTAGTGTTATGTTCAGCACGGCATAAAGATAAAGTACACTCACACGTTCGTTGCCTGAATCGCGCCAGCCTTTATTTACCCAGCGTTCTCGGCTAAAGGAACACCCACTCATTAACATGGCATATGAATATGCATGAATACATTACACTGCTCTCCCTTTTTTTAAGTATTAAATCCAAGTACTCAGTTACAATTTTGATGTTGTGATACTTGATTTAAACCAATACCTTTAACCATATTCACAAAATTTCAAATGCTAAACATAATACATTTATTTTACATATTCACACATTTTCATTTTAGTTGTAGAGTGAATTGTCTAACTTACAAATTTAACCTAATTACTGGTTTGCGGTTCCTGCCTGATCGTCTAACAGTAACAGGTGCAACAGGCGTAACAGATGTACGTATAGACTCAACTGTTGGCTTGTTTGGCTCTATGTTAGTACACTGACCTTGACTAGACAAGTCTGTTTCTTTATCTGTACTCACTGAATTTTGTGTATCAACCACAATAGTCTTTTCTAACTTACTTTCAGATGAATACTCAGGGATTAGGAATTCATGCTCAGTTTTTGGTTCATCTTTGGCTGGAATCATTTGATCCACATGAACACTTTTGATCTTGTCTCCAACATCCACTAAGTATCTTTTTGTCCCACACACTTCCACTATTTTCCCAACATCCCATTTATCTCGACTGGACTTGTTGGGAGGACTGAGCACACGAACTTGCTCATCTGGCTTGAAGTTCCTCTCCTTTTTGTGGAAGTCAAAGTGGTGTTTTTGACTTAACTGTTTTTGCTCAACTCTCGAGGCCAAATTGGGTTGAACTAGACTTAGGCGTATTCTTAGCCTTCTCTTCATCAACAGTTCTGCAGGTGAATAACCCGTAGTTGTGTGTGGTGTGGTTCTGTACTTCAGCAAGAAACTAGCCAAACGATGTTTCATGCTGAGCTTTGAACTACCCTGCAAAACCTGTTTCTTGAGGGCCTCTTTGACTACTCTAACAGACCTTTCCGCCGCCCCATTGGAGGCTGGATGGTATGGAGGAACAAGTGTAATGTATTCATGCATATTCATGTGTCATGTTAATGAGTGGGTGTTCCTTTAGCCGAGAACGCTGGGTAAATAAAGGCTGGCGCGATTCAGGCAACGAACGTGTGAGTGTACTTTATCTGTTTCAGCTGCAATTTCTGTTGCAGTGACTGGAAAGTCTTCATCTACGACTTGCAGTGTGTAGATTGAGTTCTCGCGTCCCACATCAGAGTTCTCATGGGGCAATCGGGACAACACATCTGCGACTGCGTTGCATTTGGAGCTTCTGTACTCCACCTTGTAGTCATACTGGGACAACAGAATTGCCCAGCGCTGCATCCTTGATGCCGCCATGGAAGGTATAGCTGACTTGGGACCCAGTATCGTGAGTAGTGGTTTGTGATCAGTCACAAGGGTGAATGGTCTGCCAAGAAGAAACTGGTGGAATTTCTTGATTCCGAACACAATGCTGAGTGCTTCCTTTTCTATCTGTGCATAGTTGCGCTCACTTGGTGATAGGGTGCGGGAGGCAAAAGCAATAGGCTTTTCCTGTCCGTCATCCATTACGTGGCAAATCACTGCACCTACACCATAACTTGAAGCATCACAAGCAAGTTTCATCTCGCGCGTCGTGTCGTAGTGAACAAGGAGTTTGTCACTTGTCAGGTTTTTCTTGCAGATGTCGTATGCATGTTGTTGTTCCTTTCCCCACATCCAATTCTCATCCTTTTGTAACAGATGATGTAGTGGCTTTAGCACGGTTGCTAAATCTGGAAGGAATCGTGCATAGAACTGCACCATCCCAAGGAGTGATCGTAGCTCTGACACATTGTTGGGCTTTGGGGCATTCGCAATTGCTTCAACTTTCGCCTTCACAGGGCGCAGTCCGTTGGAATCTACTTTGAGTCCAAGGTAGATCACCTCTGATTGTGCAAATGCACATTTGCTCTTTCGCAGTTTGACGTTGTGGCAGTTCAATCGTGTGAGAACTTGCTCGAGTATCTCCAGATGTTCTTCCATGCCCACTGTGAATATCAGTAGATCATCCTGGTTGCACACACAGTGCGGAATGCCTTGCAACATTTTGTCCATGACGGACTGAAAGATTTTCGGGGAAGATTTCACACCATAGGGCAGCTTTGTGTATGAATACAAGCCCTTATGTGTGTTGACGGTCAGGCACTGCTGACTTTCTTTGTCAACATTGAGTTGGGCATAAGCGTGAGACAAATCCAGCTTAGTGAAGACTCTTGCTCCGCTAAGTTCTGCATACAGATCCTGCGAGGTTGGCAAAGGATACTGTTCGTCGTCAACAGCTTGGTTGATTGTGACTTTGTAGTCACTGCATAGTCGAACAGTTTTGTCAGCCTTGAGCACAGCCACAACTGGCGTTGCCCAGTTGCTCTGGTCTGTCTTCACGAGTACTCCATTCCGCTCCAACCTGTTGAGTTCTTCCTCCACTTGTTGCTTTAACGCATATGGTACTGGTCTTAGTCGACAATACACAGGTCTCACATCTTGCTTCAGTCGAATGTGTGCAGAGTACCCTGTTATTCCCGTGTAACTATCAGCAAATATTTCAGCATGTTTGCTTACGACATTTTCAAGACGTGATTTGGACACATCAATGCTGAAAATGTTCTTCCAGTCTAATTTTATTTTACTTAGCCAATCCTTTCCAAGGAGGGTTGGTTTATTTCTGTAGCTGGCCACTATGATGGGCAGTGTTACTGACTGGCCATTACACTGAACTTTGCAATTCATTTGTCCGCACGTCTCCAAGGCTTCACCCGAGTAGGTTCTCAGCTTGACCTTACTCTCGGACAATGGTGCCTGTGAGAACTTTGTTTCATACAGGTCTTTGCTCATGACCGAACAGTCTGCTGCCGTGTCAATGCACATATCAATTAACTGTTCATTAACCAATAGTTTAATTCGAAAGTCCTTGTCTTGGCTGGTTGTAGGCTTATTGACATCAGTTGCATGAATGATGTACAACCCAAGTTCATTATCATCCGGGTTCATCTCTAAGTTGTGAACTCTTTTCTGGTGTTGTCGTGTGTTTCCCACTGTAAGCTTGGCCCGACATGCTGAGGCGATATGGCCTTTCTTCTGGCAGTTATAGCACTTAGCTGTTTTGAACTGACAGGATTGGGATGGGTGATTACCGTTGCAAAGATAACAACTGGCTGCACTCGGCTCCCCGCCATATTTCGGTTTCAGTTTGGCCCCTTTTGGTTTGGCCATAGGCGCTGCTTTGTGTGTGTACACGGCCACTGCAGTATGTGGTGAACGAAACTCGCGAGCATTCTTTGATGCCATCTCCATTGTAGTAGCAATCTTACATGCTATCTCAAATGTAAGATCAGGAGTGCTCATGAGTCTGGACTGAATTCGTTCGTCCACTAGACCACAAACAAATCTGTCGCGTAGTGCGCGTTCAAGAAAGGTTCCAAAGTTACAGTGCAACGTTAAGTTTTTCAAGGCAACAATGTACTCACTGATTGTCTCGTTTTGCTTCTGGTTTCTCGTGCCGAATTTGTAGCTTTCTGCAATTTCCAGAGGCTTTGGGTTGAAGTGCTCCTCCAACTTCTTTATAATGTCACTGAAAGGCACATCTTTTGCCTTTATGGGCGCAAGGATATTCACGAGTGTGCCGTACACTTCAGGTCCGATCTCCGTGAGCAGAATCGCTTTCATGCGTTCACGGACGGCCTTATTTGTCGCAGCCACTACCTCTCCTTCACCACTGGTCTCCGTGATGTTGTTTGCCATGAAGAACATGTTTGCTCTCTCCAAATAGGAGCCTCGGATGCCCAGGCTTCCGATGTAGCCCGTGGACGCGGCCATTTTGTCCTTCTCTTTTTTTTTAAACAAAGGAACGAGGAGAGTTTTTTTCCTTGCACAAGCTCAGATTTCCTGCCTGTTCTGGTGTAGCAAAGCACCTAAAACTTAGCAGTACAAAAGCTATGCTAGCTATGCAAAACAAACTGTCTCCTCCACAATCCTGTCCTCGTCGGCAATTTTGTTATGTTCAGCATGGCATAAAGATAAAGTACACTCACACGTTCGTTGCCTGAATCGCGCCAGCCTTTATTTACCCAGCGTTCTCGGCTAAAGGAACACCCACTCATTAACATGGCACATGAATATGCATGAATACATTACAATTAGTATGACTGGAAATGTAAACCATAAAGCAGAACAACAACTTGGGCTACTTGCTTTGCCTTAATAATCTCATGGTCATTAGATTGACTTCTGGATGAGGGAGTGATCCTATGAACAGGCTAGACCTGTACTTGCTGTAGTTTAGGAGGATAAAAGGTGATTGGGTTAAACAAAATCATTTTAGTTTATTGTCACATGTGCAGAGGTATGGACAGCTTTTGTTGCGTGCTAACCAGTCAGCGGAAAGACAATACATAATTACAATTGAGCCATTTATAGTGTATAGATATATAAGGGAATAACGTTTAGTGCAAGGTAAAGCCATCAAAGTCCGATCAAGGATAGTCCGAGGGTCACCAATGAGGTAGATAGTAGTTCAGAATCCTCTACCAGCGCCTTTACCACCTCAGACAGCTGAGGAAATTCAGAGTGTCTCTGAGGATCCTTCAATGCTTCTACTCTGGGGCTGTAGAGAGCATCCTGTCCGGCAACATCACAGTCTGGTTTGGGAACAGCTCTGCCCAGGACAGGAAGGCTCTGCAGAGAGTAGTGCGTTCGGCTGAACGCACCATGGGAACTACACTCGACCCCCTGCAGGACCTATACATCAGGAGGTGCAGATCTAGAACAAGCAAGATTATGAGGGACCCCTGCCACCCCAGTAACGGACTGTTCCAGGTGCTACGGTCAGGCAAACGCCTCCGCTGTCATGCTGTGAAAATGGAGAAGATGAGACGGAGTTTCTTCCCACAGGCTATCAGGACTGTTAACTATTATGTCTCCAGGGACTAAATTTTTTTCTGTATTAATTTAAATTTTTATGCTGTAATTGTAATTTGTTGCACAATCCGCAGGCATTGCCACTTTCATTTCACTGCACATCTTGTATGTGACAAATAGACTTGACTTGACTTGACTCTGTGGTTGTGGTAGGATGATTCCGTTGCCTGGTAACAGCTGGGAAGAAACTGTCCCTGGATCTGGAAGTGTGCATTTTCTATACCTTCTATACACTTCTATACCTTTTGCACAATGAGAGAGGGGAGAAAAGGGAGTGGCCAGGGTATAACTCATCCCTGATTATGTTGCTGGCCTTGCTGAGGCAGCACGAGGTATAAATGGAGTCAATGGAAGGGAGGTTGGATTGTGTGATGGTCTGGGCTGCATCCACAATTCGCTGCCATATGAGATTCCGAGGAGGGAGGATTGACAGGATAGATGGCATAAGCATTCGCCCCGTGGTGGGTGAGAATAGGGGCCAAGGGATTGGCCATTAAGATTGAGATGTGTGGGATTTTTCTCTCTCAAAGGATTGTTAATCTTTGGAATTATCCACGGAGAAGGAATGGACATACAATAATATATTCCTTTATTCATCTCACACCGGTTTACAGTGTTACAGCAGCAAATTTACAGTGTTACAGCAGCAAAATGGATAGCAAGACATTATAAATAAAAGTAAAGGCAAGGATAAATTGTCATCAGTTTTCTATGTGTTCTTAACTGTTACTGTTGACTTGTCAAGAGAGAGTGTCCAGCTTCAAGTTTCTGGGCAATCACATTTCGGAGGACCTAACATGGTCCAATAACACTGCTGCGCTGGTCAAGAAGGCACAGCAATGACTGTTCTACCCAAGAACACTGAAAAAGTCTGGTCTACCCCAACAGCTGCTGACGATCTTCTACCGCTGCACCATAGAGAGCATCCTAACACATGGCATCCCTGAGTGGTATCTAAGCTGCACGGAGGCAGAGAGGAAAGCTCTTCAGCGGGTAGTCCATAGAGCTCAGAGGACTATCGGAACACGGATACCAGCCTTGGAGGGCATCTACAACACACGATGCCTCAGGAAAGCCACCAGCATCCACAAAGACTCTTCACACCCCTGCAACAGTCTGTTCGAACTTCTACCATCGGGCAGACGATACAAGGCCTTCTACGCCCGCACCTCCAGACTCAGGAACAGCTTCATCCCCAGAGCCATAGCTGCTATGAACCGGTCCTGCTGAGCCGGATGGTCACATCGCACAGTGAACCCGCACAGATCTACTTGCACTTTATTCTGTTTTAAAACTGTTCTAATTTGTTTCATTGGGTTGTTTAAATTAATACTGACTAGCTAATTAAATTATTGCATCGTATGGGAGGCGCATTCCCAATCTCGTTGTACCCCTGTACAATGACAATAAAGATGTATTGTATTGTCTGCTGGGAGCAGTGCTGGTTGTGCAGTCTCACAGCAGTGGGAAGGAAGGACCTCCTATATCTCTCCTTCACGCACTTGGGGTGAAGGAGTCTGTCACTGAAGGAAGTACTCAGTCCTGCATGGGGTGGGAGTCCTGCATGGGGTGGGAGTCGTTGTCCAGCAGCGATGTTAACTTTGCCATCATCCTCCTCTCTCCCACCACCTGCACTGAGTCGAGGGGGCAACCCAGGACAGAGCCGGCCTTCCTGACCAGCTTGTCGAGTCTCTTCCCTTCCGCCGCTGAGATGCTGCTTCTCCAGCAGACCACTCCATAGAAAATGGGCGATGCAACCACTGTGTTGTAGAAGGTCCTTAGGAGTACCCCCTGCACTCCAAAGGACCTGAATCTCCTTAGCAGATAAAGTCTGCTCTGGCCCTTTCTGTATAGCGCATCGGTGTTTTCGGTCCAGTCCAATTTGCACAGAGATCCACAGTGGCTTATGGATAGGTTTGAATTTGTCTTTAGAGCAACTAATATGGTCAAAGAGTGTATAGAAAATACATAAGCCTTAAATCATACAATAAACAATTGAACGAAAGCCAAACTTTTGATAGAGATGGTGCCTACCACCAGTGTAACATTAAGATTACTTGTTCATAGATTTTTAAATGCAGTTTTGCTGCTTGTTGATTTAGAATTGGAGAAAATGAAAGACCAGTTTTGGGTTATGGTGAGGAACTCTTGCCACTTCATGTGAAAAAGCAAATAAAAATAAACTGTTGGAGACTGGCTCAGGCAGCAACCTTGGGGAAAGAAGCGAAGCTAATATTGTATTTCAGAATAAATGTCACCAACCTAGGCCATTAACTTTGCCTCTTTCTCCATAAACTGACCACCTATAGGTTTACAGGCTGTCATTTTATAAGTTTATAAATTGCAACGTAAAGCCTTTAATCCACAAATTGGCAGGGTTATACAGGAAGCTAAATTGCTCCTTGGTATTATTCATGGCAAAAATAATCAATGGGTTGATTGGCATGTCTGAGAGAAAATAAGTTGCAGAGGCATAGCGGAGCAAGGAAAGCAGATATGAGGCTTATGCAATTGCCACCCTGCAGGCTGACATGGACCTGATGGGCTGAATGGACTCTTTTTGGGTTGTTATAAGTCTAACACGATGTCAGATGATTATTCCTCTAGCAGCTCATGGTTAGTCTTTATCTGATCCTTTATTATCCATGCATTCTCAATTTGCTCTTCTGAAGCTCTACTTTTAATTCATCCCTTGGCTGTGGGTTCTGCTGTCAAGGCCAGCATGTTCTGTCCATCCCCGTCTGCTCTTAAAAGACTGCGTGGGATATTTCTTGAGCTAATGCACCCATATTGAAACTATTCTTAGGTGCTTTTTCAAATTTGGAGAGGTAACGAGATCGTGAACCTACCAGCCTTGTTCTTCTAGGAGAGTGCAGCTGGATTTGCAGGTGCTGTCAGAAGTTTTGATGACTTGTTGTAGACCATTTTGTATGCACTCTAACCACACTCTGCCAGTGAGGAAGGGATGTCTTGGCCAGAGGATGGGCTAATTAAGTAGGCAGCTTTATTCTGAATGATATTTGCCATTTTTAATTTGTAAAGTCTCTCTGATCGAGGCAGGTAGAGCCTCTACTATTGCCATCCTTACTGGTGTCTTGTAGGTTTTGGCACTGGTGTGAGTCAAAAAGTGAGTCAGTTATCCCAGCCATTAATCTAAGGTAGACACAAAATGCTGGAGTGACTTAGCAGGTCAGGCAGCATCTCTGGAGAGAAGGAATGGGTGACATTTCGGGTCGAGACCCTTCTTCAGACCCATTAATCTGGTCTTCTCGCCCAGTTAAGTTTCTGTTCAGTGGTGACCACTGGGATATTAATACAGGGGCATTCAGCAGAGATGGGAGAATTCAGGGATGTTACGCCTTTGAACATTCTTATGCAGGTTGCCACCAACATCATCTGTGGGTGTTCTCTTCCATGTTGTTCCGATCATCACTGCTGAGTCAGCTTCACACACGGCACCTCTGGACACTGTATCCTTTGTGGTTAAGCGGTACAGCTAGCTGTGAGCAATTTAGTCTGATGCTAACTGCTCATGATGTCAACTTTCTGCTTTGAATGTGTGTTGAAGTGTCTCGCATTAGGGTGGCGTGTACACTATGGACAGTCTAAGTGAACAAAATAATACAGCCAGGTGTCTTTCCTGAGCATTTGCCTCTGCTGTCATTTTGTCCCCTGTAGCTTTCAGCTGTTTCCAGGTGTCCCAGTTCAGGTCCAACCAGGGTCTAAGGTGCCTCCTACTCCATTAGTCTGGCAAAGGGTCATGACCCAAATGTCATCTGTGCATCTCCTCCACACATGGTGTCTGACTCGTTCCTCCAGCACTTTTTTTTTGCCCAAGTTTCCAGCATCTGCAATTTCTACTGTCTTCAGTGTAAGTGAACAGCTTGGTATTTTTCCACGGAAACAGAAATTAATGTTCTCTGTAAAATACTATACCCTTCCCTCGGCCTCTGTGGGAAAGGGACTATTTGCTTCATGGCTTTGCTCCCTGAGTGGTGATTGGCATCTTCTCAGGGCTGCCACCACCATGAACTCTGCCTCGTCACTCACGCCGTTATAATGGTGATGCGGCAAGGAATATTTTGGGCTTCAAGCTGGGTCCAATGTACTTTAAAAAAAGTAATCACAAAGCCAGTTGCAGCCACTCAACTTCTTTCACAGTACTCTAACCCCCAGAGCTAGACAAGAAAAGAAGCAAACTGATACCATTTAACATAAGCATTTTTTTCATGTGCTGCTGGGATAACAAATCAATTTGATTTAATATTCTAGTCTCACCTGCAGTTCCAACTTAATTCAAATTGCTTGATGACAAATTTTATGCGGCTTGCTTGAATTTTACATATTTCAAGCAAAATTAATAACATTTTATGGATAAAATGCAATATTGATTAATTCACAGTGAATTAATATAATTACTCCTGAAACAGAAATATTATCACACCGAACATCACTGAGTCTAGGCACGTACAGCATGCCAGCACTATGCTCCTGAGTTCGGGCATGAAAGGATAGAGCAGATGACTTTGGTTGGGGAGATGATGGGGCATAGATTGCTAAGGAATTGGAACTTTCTGGGGAAAGGAGACCTCTAGAAATCATGAGTTGCATCTCACTAGGTATGGGAGCAATGTCTCAGCTGGTCGTCTTTTGCTATTGCTCTTGGAGGTTTAAGCTAGCTTGATGGAGGAGCCCATGGGTGGAACCGGATGTTAAGTTGAAAGTAACAGCAAGGTGCTGGTGTATTTAGGGAGGTGAAGGGAAGGTAACAGAAGGGCAATGACGGATGATGATAGCTAGAATATGGCAAAAAAAGAGCTATTGGAGGAACTTAATGGGTCAGGTAGTGTCTGTGGAGGGAAATGCATCTCCTATGCTCAGTGCAGATGAAGGGTCTTGAACAGAAACATCAACTGTTTTTTTTTCTCCACCAGAGATGCTGCCTGAACTACTGATTTCCTCCAGCTACTCTCCTTTTGCTATATAATTCCACATCTGCAGTCTCTTGTCTCCAGATATGTATGTGGATGAGGCGGGGTGTGCAAGTGTAAGCGTGCCCCAGCATTTGGAATCGGAGTAATGAAAAATACTAAGAGTAACATTTATAGGGGTTTTATCTGAACAGATTTTTTCATTGGGAAACTAGATAGATAATTTGATGGTACAAATAAAACTAAATTGGTAGATAGGTAATGGAGTAAGAAGTCATTAATGGAAGCAGTGAATCAGCTACACTGTAGGACAGCATATAAATTATGAAATAGGGCTTATTAAAAAAAGGTGTTGGGGGAATAATCATGGGAGGTGTTTAATCGTTGGTTAAATCAAATTGGTAGGGGTAGCCTTGAACGTGTGTTCATAAGAGTGTAATGGAGTGTTTTCTGGGGCAATACATTGGAAGAACCATGAAACAGGTTATTTTAAATAGTCAGAGTCATACAGTGTGCAAACAGGCCCTTTGTCTCAACTTGCCCACACCTACCAACATGTTCCATCTACACTTCGCACTTGTCTGCATTTGGCCCATATCCTGTCCATGTACCTCTAATCTAGTATTGCATAATGAGATGGGATTAAAACTGTTCTCTTAGTAAATGGTTTCCTCAAAGAGAGAAACCTGTGTTTGAAACGTGTCCACAATTTAAATAAAGGCATTTACAGTGGTGAAGATTAAAGTTGGCTGAAGTCATTAGGAAAATTAGTTTAAAGGTTAAAATTGTAGATCAGCTGTAGAAGATATTTAAGGGTGTAATGCATAAATTTTGGAAAGTCATTTCTATGAGAAAGCAATATATATCCATGTCTATCAAAGGAAGATAAGGATGTTAACTTGGCCGTGAAGGCATACAGTGTTGGGAAGGTTAAATGCAGGCCAGAGGATTGGGTAATTTTTAGAAACCAAGAAAGGATGATTAAACATTTGTAGAGGGAGAAGAGAGTGTGAGAATAAGTTAGTTAATACTATGAGACAAAATCATGAGCTTCCACAGGTAAATAAAAGAAGCAAATAGTCAAAGTAAATTAATTTCTTGGTTAGTAAGACTTGCCGGAAGTCATTGTTCCTGTTGGCGATAATGATATGGGGAGAGAAAGGGGAGGACCTGTGGAGTAAAGATGGAGTTAGGCAGAAGGTTATAAAACAGGGCGTCGAGTAGCAATCTCTAGATTGCTCCTGGTGCCATGTGCTACTGAAGGTAAGAACGGGAAGATATAATGGGTGAATCCATGGAAGGGATCCATGCATGGATTCAGATTCTTGGATCATTGGGATGTCTTCTGGGGCAGATGCAACTTGTACAAGAGGGACGTGTGAACTGGAGAGGAAACTATCTCGGCAGACAAATTATTGTTAGACTAAATTGGTGGGAGGCTAAGGAATCCAAAGCAGGTGAGAGGCTGGAAGTTAATGAAACACTTGCCTGTAGACAGAATAGGCAGGAGCCTGGCAGGGAGCAAGGATGGACTGTTGGATTCATTCACCTATTTCAACACAAGAGGCCTGACGGGTAAGATGGATAAACTCAGGGCATGGGTCAGTACATGTGACTGGGACATTATAGCCATTATGGAAACCTGGTTAAGGGTGGGTCGGGACTGACAGCGCAATATTCCAGGGTACCGATGCTGCAGGCAAAAGGGAGGCAAGGGTAAAATATTCTCCTGAATCTTATCTACCAATGCCACGTCTTGGCCTCTTTGCCCTCACAAATTCCTTCTTAACCATGCTCCTCAGTCCCATAAACTCCTCCGGAGATGCACCTGATCCCAGTTGCCTATATCTGGGCCATACCTCCTTTTTCCTAACCTGAGCCTTAATTTCTCTTGTCATCCAGGCTTCTTTCTCCCACCTGCTTTGCCATTCACTTTAGCAGGAACATGCAACCTATGAAGTCTCACCAACACACTCTTAAAAGACCATCGATATGGCCCTGATTCTCCTATCATCCATCCACACAAGGATCCACTTGCTGTAGGTAGTTATCTGCCAACCACATTTCTTTGGGAATTCCAAGACCACAGGAATGCCAAGTTTTATTTATTGATGGCATCTTCAGGAGAAAACATTCAGGATCCACTCTTCAAAGCCTTCATTATTTCAAATATCTCCATTAGCTAACCCCTCAGCCTTTGTTTCTCAAAGAAAAATTGTAAAAGGAGAAGATGGAGTATGAGAATAAACCTTCCTGATGTGCATATGCTCTCATTTCTGGGATCATAATTCTCTCTGGTCTCTCGTCCCTCACAGTATGGTATCTAAAACTCTACTCTGCATTTTCGGTGCTTTAACAACATTTAAAAGACACAGCAGCTACATGATGGGAAAGGCTTGAAGAGATTTGGGCCAAACATGGGCAAATGGGATTATCATAGATGGGGCATCTTGGACGAGTTGGGCCGAATGTCCTATTTTCCTATGGTATTACTCCTTGCCTCCTTCAGACAAGTTTCAACTGGTGTTTACCTTTCAATTCTATCCCTGAGTACTTGGTTAGCTTTTTCTTTGGCGTTGTTAACCTGTAGTGTAACCTTTTGTGATAATGAAATGCAATGTTTTGTCATGCAAGCTGTGACGTTTGTGACAGGAGTATGTATCCAGTTCTATTTATAAATAGTGCCAGGAGTGCAGTTTAATTTGGTTAGACATTGAAAGACCCAGATGGGAAATTTAATATTGACTTGCAAATACCCTGCTGTCATAGCAACAGGGAATCACTGTAGCTAATGAATTTCTGCAGGAACATTTTCATTTATCAACGACTGTAGTAAAGCTGAATTCAAAGCCTGTGACTTTTAATATTTAGGTTGCCTGCAGGCTCGTGGACAATCCCACGTGTCTCTCGAGAAGCATAATTTGTAAATGTGCCTTCATATCACTGGTTCAATGGTGCTTTCATTTTATTGTGCAGATTCTACCATAGAAGTAATTGCTCTGGGCTGTAGCTTTGAGGGTGGGGGTGGGGGTGGGTCATGCACTGTTTAGTTGAGTAATACAGCACGGGACTAGGCCTTTCAGCCCATAGAGTCCGTGGCGACCAGTGATCCCCATACACTAACATTATCCTTACAATTTTTACCAAAGCCAGATTAATCTACAAACCAGTATGCCTTTGGAGTGTGGGAGGATACAGGAGCGCCCGGGGAAAACCCACGCAGTCACTGGGAGTACATACAAACTCGGGATCGAACCCAGGTCTCTGGCGCTAAGGCAGCAACCCAGGTCTCTGGCGCTAAGGCAGCAACCACTGCACCACAGAGCGGTAGATAATATTTTATTTGTTCCCCTCGGAGGTAGATATTGCTATTGATTTATTATTGTCATGTTTACTGAGATGCACTGAAAAGCTTAGTTTGTGCGTTGTCTAGTCAAATCATACTATACATGACTGCAATCAGGCCATGCACAAGTGCAACATAGTTTAAGAAAAAACATACCAGAGTACAGAATAAAGTGTTGTTGTATTGCAGCATGTTACAGAATTGAAGGATTGAGACTACATCTTACTTAATGGGAGGAGCCATTCAGTAATCTAGTAACAGTAGGGAAGAAGCTGTCCTAAATTTGCTGGTACGTGCTTTCAAGCTTTTACATCGTCTCCCCGATGGGAGTGAAGAGCAGAGGGAATGATTTGGGTGATGAAGGTTCTTGCCTATGTTGGCTGCTTTCCCAGGGCAGAGTGAAGTGGAGATGATTTAATAGTGGGGAGGCTAGTTAGTGCGTTGGACTGGACGACATCCATAACTCTTCAATTTCTTGTCATGGGCAGAGCTGTTGCCAAACCAAGCGGTGATGCATCCCAATAGATTGCTTTCTCTGGTGACTCTGTAGAAGCTGGTAAGACTCATTGGAGATGAGCCAAACCTCCTTAGTCTTTTGAGGAAGTGTAGATGTTGATGTGCTTTCTTGGCTGTAGCTTCAATGTGGTTGGTCCAGGACACATTGATATTTACACTTGGGAACCTAACTCTCTCGACCATTTCCACTTCACCACTAATACTGAATCAAACGTATTCTCCTTGTTTCCTTAAATCAATATCTAGTTATTTTGTCTTGCGGACGTAGAGTGAATGATGTCTTGACACCATGTAATTAAGTTCTCTATTTCCTTCGTGTACATGTCGTCATTGTTCCTGACCTGGCCAAGTACAGTGGCGTCATCTATGGCGATCAGAGGTCTTTCAGATGGGGTTAGCTTCCAGGCATGTAGATGCAGAGCTGTTAACTGTCTAAGCTAACTACCTCAAACACAACTGATTATTTTTTTGCATGTTGCCAACTTTCCACAACTGAAATACACAGCACTTCCTTGCGTGAACGAAACCAGCCATCAGCCAGCTTGTAATCGTCTCATCTGCAGTACGGTTTGGCAGCAAAAAGGCCATTTCATGCCAGTAGACTGTATCTTTCAATGAGTCTACTTTTTGTTCTTCCTCAAAATAATCAGCAGTAGTTGATTAAGCCGCCCTTATGCTGCCAAATGGGTTGAACTTAAGGATAGCGGAGTCAGGGGGTATGGGGAGAAGGCAGGAACGGGGTACTGATTGAGAATGATCAGCCATGATCACATTGAATGGCGGTGCTGGCTCGAAGGGCCGAATGGCCTCCTCCTGCACCTATTGTCTATTGTCTATTGAACGTTGTCCAAGAATGAAATACTGTAGGGGTGTCGGCACTAGCCTTGTTTGAGCCATTTCAAGGTGGCAAAGTTGCTGTTTATGATAAGATTGAGAGCATGCATAATGATATTGAGGATATATGTATTCTTTATGGATCAGTACCATTGGCTCTAGCTTTAAAACATAAACTAGAAAATTGCAAATGTGGGCAGGTTTAAAGAAATTAAATGGTGAGAATTCCCAGAACCTCTCCCTGTTTTCCCAAATTTGACAATTATGTTAGGTCACTGCTGAAATAGTCTGGAACATGCTGCTCATGGTGTTCTGGGGGAATTCCAAGGGGCAGGGACAGTAAATGGTGATGGGACATGTATCCAAGGAGTTCTGGGGACATTCCTGCTCTATTTATGGAAAGGACCTCTTTCAGTTCAAAAGTAAAAACCTTATCCTTTGGACCTGCACATTTACTCTGCTGTAGCACAATGTTTGAATTTAATTAATTACTCCTGTAACAACCCTGTGCATATCTGGAGATCCATAATCCAATGAGTTTACAGAATAGAATGATAGGAGGGTTAAACTCATAAAACCTAATGTGTAAACAGATGGGACCAAGAATAAGGATTTGGTGGGTGGCAGGGAGGTGATTTATGCAGCCAGGCAGAAGCTTGACAGAAACAATTAAAGTTGTTTACTTGTGTATCATAATTTGAGTATGAGGTATTTAAATAATTTAAATTTAATTAATTTGTAAAGCAATGCATATATGAAAAACCGTGCGCTAGACCGCACTGCTTTTTAAAAATCCAGGACTAATGAAGACTAAACATGATTTCCAGCAAATGCACTACTCAAAACGACTCCTATCAATTTCCTGGACATTAATGTAAATGTGGTTCAGTCCTCTAAAGCAGCATTATAGTCTTCTTAGTAAATTCTAGCATTTGTGCCTTCATTAGCAGAACTAAAAATATCTGCTTATGGCAAAATATGATCAAAAATTTATGAAGGGTCCTGACTCGAAACATTTATCCATTTTCTCGAGGTGCTGCCTAACCCACTGAGTTACTCCAGAATTGTATTTATCTTTAAAATGTATTTATTTTGTGACCTATTGAAATGATTCTGCTTGTAAATCTGGCCCTCGGTAAATATTGTACTTAACTGTTGGATGTAAATGTCTCAATTGTATGCGTGCCTCTATTTTTAACCACTAAATGATTGAAAATTCTCACTGAGTTTTCTTTTGCTTATTGACTTTGGAAAACTAAATAAATCAGTAGTAATAGTAATAACAGCAAGCACCTGCATCTTCCTGGCACTCTTTACATAGTAAACCATCTCAAACACTGGACATTATCAGCCATGCTTGACACTGATCCTCAAAGGAGATATTAGAATAAACAATTAAAAGTTTGGTCAAAGTGGGTGTCAAGAGGGCTTTAGACTTCAGACTTTAGAATTTAGAGATACAGCACGGAAACAGACCTATCGGGTCACCGAGCGTGCCGACCAGTGATCATCCTATACTACACACTAGGGACAATTTACAATTTTTTTACTAAAGCCAATTAACCTACAAACCTGTATATCTTTGGAATGTGGAAGAAAACCCACGTGGTCACAGGGTGAACGTACAAACTCCATACAGACAGCACCCGTAGTCAGGATCGAACATAGGGTTCTGGTGTAGTAAGGGAGCAATGCTGCCACTGTGCCGCCCTAAAGGGTGGAAAGAGTTTGTGCGATTGAATGATTTAGTGGCTTGCCAACTGAAAGAACAGACATCAATTTAAGCTGGATGTGCATGAGAACAGATTTGAAGTGCAGAGTGCATTCTGATTCTGAAGTAGGATTTAAGTGTCACAGAAAGTGTTCAATGGAATTAATGCTATTCATGCAATATGACAATAGACAATAGACAATAGACAATAGGTGCAGGAGTAAGCCATTCAGCCCTTCGAGCCAGCACCGCCATTCAATGCGATCATGGCTGATCACTCTCAATCAGTACCCCGTTCCTGCCTTCTCCCCATACCCCCTCACACCGCTATCCTTAAGAGCTCTATCCAGCTCTCTCTTGAAAGCATCCAACGAACTGGCCTCCACTGCCTTCTGAGGCAGGGAATTCCACACCTTCACCACTCTCTGACTGAAAAAGTTCTTCCTCATCTCCGTTCTAAATGGCCTACCCCTTATTCTTAAACTGTGGCCCCTTGTTCTGGACTCCCCCAACATAGGGAACATGTTTCCTGCCTCTAATGTGCCCAATCCCCAAATTATCTTATATGTTTCAATAAGATCCCCCCTCATCCTTCTAAATTCCAGTGTATACAAGCCTTATTGCTCCAGCCTTTCAACATACGACAGTCCCGCCATTCCGGGAATCAACCTAGTGAACCTACGCTGCACGCCCTCAATAGCAAGAATATCCTTCCTCAAATTTGGAGACCAAAACTCCACACAGTACTCCAGGTGCGGTCTCACCAGGGCCCGGTACAACTGCAGAAGGACCTCTTTGCTCCTATACTCAACTCCTCTTGTTATGAAGGCCAACATTCCATTGGCTTTCTTCACTGCCTGCTGTACCTGCATGCTTCCTTTCAGTGACTGATGCACTAGGACATCCAGATCTCGTTGTACGTCCCCTGTTCCTAACTTGACACCATTCAGATAATACTCTGCCTTCCTATTCTTACCACCAAAGTGGATAACCTCACACTTATCTACATTAAACTGCATCTGCCATGTATCCGCCCACTCACACAACCTGTCCAAGTCACCCTGCAGCCTTATTGCATCTTCCTCACAATTCACACTACCCCCCAGCTTAGTATCATCTGCAAATTTGCTAATGGTACTTTTAATCCCTTCATCTAAGTCATTAATGTATATCGTAAATAGCTGGGGTCCCAGCACCGAACCTTGCGGTACCCCACTGGTCACTGCCTGCCATTCCGAAAGGGACCCATTTATCCCCACTCTTTGCTTTCTGTCTGTCAACCATGCTGATTATTTGGTAAATGCTTCTTTAAATAGCTCCTGAGAATATTCGTGGATGAAGTAGCAAAACTGTCTCCTACATTTAAAATGCATTTATGAAGGTTAATTATTTGTTTGTGGAATATGTAGCAGGACTGGAATGTGTGTTGATAACTTACAATTCAACAACTCATTAAGTTATTTAAAGGGTCATTGAGTCAGATGGCAAATGTAATCTCGTAAGACAACCAGTTACATTTTTTATGACAATTGTGCCCCAGTCTTCCAGGTATTTGAATTATTCAATGCTTGTTAGTTCAGTTTTGCAACAGGTGTAGCATTTGGCATCTTCCAGACTTGCCAGGCTTTGTCCTGCCCCTCCTCTCTTCCAGCTTTCTCCCCCTCCACCACAATCAGTCTGAAGAAGGGTCACAACGTAAAAGATTGCCTATCCATATTCTACAGAGATGCTGCCTAATCCACTTTGAGTCCATCTCTCTCTGTAGCCTCTTGCTTTCCTGTCCATTGGGATTGTTATACCAGGCCACGGTGTATCTGGCCAGGAATGCTTTCTAAGATAGACAATAGACATTTGATATATCTGTAGACATTTGTTAGAGTATTCAGAGACATTGCTAATGTCTTTGTTTAAGAATGTAGAGATACTAGCACGCTTTCATGATTACATTTATGTGCTGGGCCCAGGCCACATCACCGGAGCTGTTAATGCCCAGGGTTTCAAAGCTGCTAACCCCCCACTGCCAACACATCGATTAATAGCAGTCACATGGACTCCTGACTTCCCCTTTCTCACGTCAACAATTAGTTCCTTGGTCTTCTTGACATTGATCAAGAGATTGTTATTGGAGCACCACTTAACCATGTGTTCTATCTCTCCCCTGTGTGTTGGCATATCACGACCCTTGATTTAACCAGCCACAGTGCTGACAGTGAATTTATAGATGGCAATGGAGCTGTATTTGGCCACACAGACATGAGTGAAAAGTGAGTAGAGCAGGGGACTAAGCACACAGTGCTGAGGTTCATCTGTGTTGATGGTCAGTGAGGAGATGTTGTTACCAATCTGCACTGAGGTCTGCCAGTGAGAAAGTCGAGGATCCAGTTGCAAAAGGGAGGTACAGAGGCCCATGTCCTGGAGCCTGGTCATGATTTTGGAAGGTCGGACAGTGTTGAAAGCTGAGCTGTTGCCGATGAACAGTGGTAAGACATGTTCCTTTATCTAGATGATCCTGAACAGAGTTTAGAGCCAGTGAGATAGCATTTGCTGTTGGCCTTTTGTGGCAACAAATGAATTGAACCTGATCTAGGTAATTTCTGAGGCAAGGATTCTTTTGTACTGTAACTCAGTAGATGCTACCGGATGGTTGTCATTTAGGCAAGTCATCGTGCTCTTCCATAAATGTCCTTTTGAAGCAGGTGGGAACATCGTACTACAAGAGGTTGAAGATGTCCTTGAATACTCCAGCCAATTGATCCAAGATAGTCTTTAGTACTCGGCCAGGTACCCCATCGGAGCTAGACACTTTATATGGGGAATATGTTAGAGTGTAATAAAAAAGGTACAGCATTTGGAAAAGAGTGGCAGGATTGAAAACTGATCGGTGGGAATTTGGCGCCATGGTTAGAATCTTCAGTTTAGTTTATTGCCACATGTACAGAGGTATAATGAAAAGCTTTTTGTTGTGTGCTAACTGGTCAGCAGAAAAACAATACATGATTACAATCAATCCATTTACACGATAAGGGAATAACGTTTAGTGCGAGGTAAAGCCAGCAAAGTCTGATCAAGGATAGTCCGAGGGACATCAAAGAGGCAGATAGTAGTTCCAGCACTGCTCTCTGGTTGTGGTAGGCAGTGTTGCAGTACTAAATTTTGAGGTGCCAGAGCTGTCACTGGTGCTGGAGCGGCCGCTCTTAAATTCCCCGGTAGTGAAAATTCCCGGCTGTTTATTTTGGCTTTTTTTTAACAGAGGTGCCGGAGCGGTGCTCTAGTGAGCTCCGGCAGCACTGCACCCCTGGTGGTAGGATGATTCAGTTGCCTGATAATAGTTGGGAAGAAACTGTCCCTGAATCTGGAAGTGTGCATTTTCACACTCCTGTACCTTTTGCCCTATGGGAGAGGGGAGAAGAGGGAGTGGCCAAGGTGTGACTCGTCCTTGATTATGCTGCTGGCCTTGCCAAGGGAGCGTGAGGTATAAATGGAATGTATAGAAAGGAGGTTGGTTTGTGTGATGGCCTGGGCTCTGTCCACAATTCGATGCAATTTCCTACAATCCTGGATGGAGCTGTTCCCAAATTGTAGCTGTTCCTGACAAATTGCTTTCTATGGTGCTCATCTTGGGATAAGAGATAAGGATTGGAGTGAACCTATGGAATTCACCACCATAGAAGCAGTGAAGCCAAATTATGAATCATATTCAAGATGTCCTAAGATGTATTTCAAACGGCTAAAGGGTTGAAGGGATATAGGGAGAAAACAATTTGGAATTCAGCCATGATTACATTGATAGGTAGGGCTGAGTCACCCTCTCCTGCTCCTCATTTCTACCTTGCTATGAATGTTTCACAAGTGTCTAGTTATATTGCCGTATCTAGGCACTAACCCTGGATTGCTGTAGTTTCAGAAATTCTGCTGCCAGAGACAGTTCTCAAAAGCAATTATTTATCCTGATTTGGATAGTCAAATAGTGATTCTTTCTGCATTAAGTAGTTGCAGTTAAATTATTTCTTGACTGTCAGGAATAGACCACAGCCTCCTTGAGCCTCTGCCAACTGAGTAATTTGAATGATTTGGCTAAAACGGATTCTTGCAAAATATTTTGTACGTTAAGTACGACGAAGTAAGCTAGAAGATTGTTTTGTGGTTTCTAGTAAATGGATGATTGACTGAGATGACTATCTCTGTTTGCATTTTTAATTTTTCTGAACACTTAATGGATCCTTACTTGAGCTGTTTTTGAGATGCGTTAATTATTCCATAACTTAGTTTAATCTGGTTCTAGTAGCACAAGTGGAATGAGCAGGCAGTTAAAATGGAAGGAGTATTCCATGCCATGTTGCTATGCCAAACCATCTTAGTTGCCGGAGTCCAGATAGTAAGAAGATATGCTTTTTATCAGCCAGGAAGATGCATAATTAAAATGGACAGACTGATCTCAGAAGTCTGAATGTGATCGCTGGAGTGGCAGTGACAATCTGTACAGCAAGACCTGGCAGTAATCTGCATTGGTCAGAGGAGATGAAGTTAAATTGTTTGCTCCTACATTTCCTTCCGGCTCTAACTCAACTCTTCCCTCCCATGGGGCCTTTCTCTTGTCCAATTTCTTTCTCAACATTTATTCTTAAATAATTAAATCGGACAAAGAAATGTAATTGAAACCCAGTTTTTTAAATCTTCTGGGCATCGTGCCAGCTGTCAGTGGAGGTTTCCACTAATCATAAGGAAGCCTGGACCCACATGCAGAGTCAGTGCATGTCCTTTTTTGTGGTGCTGTTTCTCCCGGAGTCTGGGAAGAGGTGTCACTGAAGTACCTTAAGGTCTCCATCTAACTGCAGACTGTTGGTGGTATAGGGAGGCACGGTGTCCCCAAATTGTCCCTAGTGTGTGTCGGCGCGGACTTGGTGGGCAAAAGGGTCTGTTTCCGCGCTGTATCTCTAAACTAAACTTAGACTAAACTGTGTTTGCGATATTTGTCTTGCAGGGCTTAAAAATCAGAATTTCATTTGAGAATTTAATCAGAATACAAATTCCAAGTAGATCTGAATATTTGTTTCCATTTGGTAGCTTGATTTTATGTTTTGACATGAAAAATTGGATATCAATTCCTTTGTAATATGCCCCGTTATAGAATGGTAAATAACACGTTGCATTTCAGTCCCTTTTGGAATATTCTTCTCGAGCCCCTACATGTGCACTTTTAGGGACATCTCATTGGCAATTTCTAACATAGAAACATAGAAAATAGGTGCAGGAGTAGGCCATTCAGCCCTTCGAGCCTGCACCGCCATTCAATATGATCATGGCTGATCATCCAGCTCAGTAACCTGTACCTGCCTTCTCTCCATACCTCTTGATCCCTTTAGCCACAAGGGCCACATCTAACTCCCTCTTAAATATAGCCAATGAACTGACCTCAACTACCTTCTGTGGCAGAGAATTCCACAGACTCACCACTCTCTGTGTGAAGAAATGTTTTCTCATCTCGGTCCTAAAAGACTTCCCCCTTATCCTTAAGCTGTGACCCCTGGTTCTGGACTCCCCCAGCATCGGGAACAATCTTCCCGCATCTAGCCTCTCCAACCCCTTAAGAATTCTATATGTTTCTATAAGATCCCCCCTCAGTCTTCTAAATTCCAGCGATCCTAACGTTGTCAGGATCATTGGTTTGGCTCAATTATCACGAGGTAGTCCACATCTACTAGTTTTTCAAGATCTTTAGTTATTCTATGGATGAAAAAAAATATTTGTGGCTATTGCCTTCATCCTCACAGTACCACATCATTCTGTATCTAAGAGCTCTATCTAGCTCATTTTGAAAGCATCCAGTAAATCGGCCTCCACTGCCTTCTGAGGCAGAGAATTCCACGAATTCACAACCCTATGTAAAAAAGTTTTTCATCATCTCGGTTCTAAATGGCCTACCCCTTATTCTTAAACTGTGCCCCTGGTTCTGGACTCCCCCAACATTGGGAACATGCTTTCTACATCTAGCGTGTCCAATTCCTTAATAATTTTATATGTTTCTATAAGGTACCCACTCATCCTTCTAAATTCCAGTGAATGCAAGCCCAGTCACTCCATTCTTTCATCATATAACAGTCCCGCCATCCCGGTAATTAACCTGGTGAAACTACGCTGCACTCCCTCAATAGCAAGAATGTCCTTCCTCAAATTAGGAGACCAAAACTGCACACAATACTCTGTGTGTGGTCTCACCAGGCCCTCTACAACTGCAGAAGAACCTCTTTGCTCCTATACTCAACTCCTCTTATTATGAAGGCCAACATGCCATTAGCTTCACTGCCTGCTGTACCTGCATGCTTACTTTCAGTAACTGATGTACAAGGCCACCCAGATCTCGTTGTACTTCTCCTTTTCCTAACCTGACACCATTCAGATGATAATCTGCCTTCCGGTTCTTGCCACCAAAGTGAATAACCTCACATTTATTCACATTATACTGCATCTGCCATGCATCTGCCCACCCACACAATCTGTCCAAGTCACCCTCAATCCTCTTGGCATCCTCTTCACAGTTCACACTGCCATCAGCTTTGTGTTATTTGCAAATTTGATAATGTTACTTTTCATGCCTTCATCTAAATCGTTAATGTATATTGTAAATAGCTATGGTCCCAGCACCGAGCCTTTCGGCACTCCACTAGACACTGCCTGCCATTCTGAAAGGGACCCATTAATCCCTCTTCTTTGTTTCCTGTCTGCCAACCAATTTTCTGTCCATGTCAATACCCTACCCCAATACCATGTGCTCCAATTTTTCCCACTAATCTCCTGTGTGGGACCTTATTAAAGGCTTTCTGAAAGTCAAGGTACACTACATCCACTGGCTCTCCCTCGTCCATTTTACTTGTTACATCCTCAAAATTCCAGAAGATTAGTTAAGCATGGTTTCCCCTTCATAATTCCATACTGGCTTGGACCAATCCTGTTACTGTTATCCAAAAGTGCCACTATTACATCTTTAAGCGACTCCAGCATCTTCCCCACCACTGATGTCAGGCTAACTGGTCTATAATTCCCTGCCTTCTCTCTCCCTCCTTTCTTTAAGTGGGATAACATTAGCTACCCTCCAATCCACAGGAACTGATCCAGAATCTATAGAACATTGGAAAATGATCACCAATGCGTCCTAATTCCTAATGGAGGAATTGAGGTAGAACCCATGAAATAAACTTATTGGTACATAAATCTATGTTCTCATGTCATTGCTTTTTGAATCTTTAAAGTGTTATGTGATGGGAGTGGAGATACAGTAGAGGTGAGATGTTTTCTAGAGCCACCTCCTTGAGTACCATGGGATGCAGACCATCAGGCCCTGTGGATTTTTCAGCCATCAGTCCCATCAGTCTACCCAACACCATTTCCTGACTAATGTGAATTTCCTCTAGTTCCTCTGCCACCCTAGATCCTCTGTCCCCTAGTACATCTGGGAGATTGTTTGTGTCTTCCTTAGTGCCATTTGAACATCAGTGCTAATTGTGCTTTCATCCATTCATAATTCATGCTGTGGATTTTCTTTCCTAAACCCTTCTAACTCTACCTCATTCCTTTGAAAATGAAACCTCTTTAAAATCCATTGAGTCACACCTCTGACTCTTCTAATGCACAATCAGTCATTGTCAGTTTGCTATCCTGTGGAGCACCTCGGGTATTTTCCTAAATTAAAGAATACAGGATAGAAGCGCAAGTTATTGCGGAGAAATTGAGGTAGTACCAAGAGATAAACTTAGTTTTTGTACATAAATCTATCGTTCTATATTCTCATGTCATTGCTTTTTGAATCTTTAAAGTGTTATGTGATGGGAGTGGGGATACAGTGGAGGTGAGATGAAGGACCATTTGGTGAGGGAAGAGACGTGTTTGTCTTTGAAGTCAATGGATCTGCATGTGACTAAAGCTGACATTGTATCATGTTTTAAAGGAGTGGAGACACAAAGTTACATTTCCTTCTCAAGGCTATCAACTTCTGGTTAAGTTTTGATCAAAATATAGAGTTTCATCTTGTAAGAAAAAATTCAAATCAAGGTTTAGTTTCGAGATACAGCACGGAAACAGGCCTGCATATTAACACTATCCTACACACACTAGGGACAATTTTTATATTTACCAAGCCAATTACCCTACAAAGCTGTATGTCATTGGATTTATTAGTTCCTGATCCAATGTAGTCCAAGTAAATCCTACATGTGCATTTGGACTACCTCAGCAAATCAAGAATGTTACATTATATAACTCAAAATATGCAAGCAAGTAATGTCATTTATCACACGTTAATGATATTGATAGCTCCGCAATAGCAACACCTACAGAATCCATTATGCTATTCTGTCGTATAATATGGCCATTTAATTTTGATACAAAGTAAATAATTTTATTACTTGGTCCTAATTTTATTATTTTCTCTCTTTGAAAGAATTGAATATGATATGTGCGATGACAGGGTGCCACTAGAATAACAAAACTTCAATTATTTTGTTAACTTTAGTGTAAGGATAATATGGGTATAATTAATGTAAGAAAATAACTGTAGGTGCTGGTACAAATGGAAGGTATTTATTGCTAACTAAAAGCTACAGTAGTGTGTACAATTAAGCATTTTCCACGGTGTAAATACTAACCAAGAAACTTGACATATAAATGACACCGATACCAAACATTTATTCTGTGCATGCCACTCAATTATGTTCTTTAGGCCGAAGGATGTTGAAAAGAACACAATATTAGTATTTGTAAGAACAAACTGCAGATGCTGGTTTAAACCGAAGATAGACACAAAAAGCTGGAGTAATTCAACAGGACAGGCAGCATCTCTGGAGAGAAGGATTGAGTGGCGTTTTGGGTCGAGATTCTTCAGACTCGTGGGGGATAAGGGAAATGAGAGATATAGACAGTGATGTGGAGAGATAAAGAACAATAGACAATAGGTGCAGGAGGAGGCCATTCGGCCCTTTGAGCCAGCACCACCATTCAATGTGATCATGGCTGATCATTCCCAATCAGTATCCGGTTCCTGCCTTCTTCCCATATACCCTGCCTCCGCTATCCTTAAGAGCTCTATCTAGCTCTCTCTTGAATGCATTCAGAAAATTGGCCTCCACTGCCTTCTGAGGCAGAGAATTCCACAGATTCACAACTCTCTGACTGAAAAAGTTTTTCCTCATCTCAGTTCTAAATGGCCTACCCCTTATTCTTAAACTATGGCCCCTTGTTCTGGACTCCCCCAACATTGGGAACATGTTTCCTGCCTCTAACGTGTCCAACCCCTTAATAATCTTATACGTTTCAATAGGATCTCCTCTCATCCTTCTAAATTCCGGTGTGTACAAGCCTAGTCGCTCCAGTCTTTCAACATATGACAGTCCCGCCATTCCGGGAATTAACTTAGTAAACCTATGCTGCACACCCACAATAGCAAGAATATCCTTCCTCAAATTTGGAAAACAAAACTGCACACTACTCCAGGTGCAGTCTCACTAGAGCCCTGTACAACTGCAGAAGGACCTCTTTGCTCCTATACTCAACTCCTCTTGTTATGAAGGCCAATATTCCATTGGCTTTCTTCACTGCCTGCTGTACCTGCATGCTTCCTTTCAGTGACTGATGCACTAGGACACCCAGATCTCGTTGTACGTCCCCTTTTCCTAACTTGACACCATTCAGATAATACTCTGCCTTCCTATTCTTACCACCAAAGTGGATAACCTCACACTTATCCACATTAAACTGCATCTGCCATGCATCTGCCCACTCGCACAACCTGTCCAAGTCACCCTGCAACCTCATAGCATCTTCCTCACAGTTCACACTACCACCCAACTTTGCATCACCTGCAAATTTGCTAATGGTACTTCCTTCATCCAAGTCATTAATGTATATTGTAAATAGCTGCGGTCCCAGCACCGAGCCTTGTGGTACCCCACTAGTTACTCCCTGCCATCTGGAGTGAAATTTCTCGGCGACAGCTGGCTTGTCGCCAGGTATCGCTGCTTATTGCGGGCGCTGTCCCCTGCTGTCCCCAGGTTTGCTAGGTTCTCTTAGATGCATTTAGAAGCACATTATATTAAAATAAGTAAAGTCATTTCAAAATACCATAAAATGTTTGTGCTTAACCAATTTATTTACCATCAGGACATTTGACAGGTAGATTGGAGGCGACAGTTTGACGGTCAGGTAAGCGTGAGAATTTCGCGATGTTTATGGCCATCAGCCATTACATTTAAAGTGGGCTCCCAACCCAGATATGCAACCCAGAAACCAGATATGCATCTCCCGTACATTTTCAAAGAATGCCCACACACTTTTCACAAAAATCCACTTAACCACTTAAAAAAAATTTTTTTTTAATACTGCTATAAGTAAACTGGAAGTAAATCCAGTTAATGCCCTGTTACAGTGATGCTTAGTTTTTAAGTAACCCATACAAGATGTTATAATTCAAAACTCTCAAATACTTACCGACTTGTCAGTGATTGCAGCGAAAATGAGGACGCTGGGGAAGCATTGACAGCGTGGGAATTTTGCAATGTTTCCGAAGACGCTGTAATCTCGACCTGACTCGGCATTGTGGTCATTGTCGTCGGGTAAAAGAAAAGTTCAGCGTTCTTCGACAGTCGCCGGCAGTCGCCTTAAAATCGCCTAAAGTGGGCGAGGCTCTTAACCACCCTCTGTGTAAAAGTTGCCCCTCAGATTCCAACTAAATCTTTCCCCATTCGCCTCAAACCAATGTTGCTTAGTTCTTGATACCCCAAGTCTGGGTAACATTCTGTATATTGAACCTATATATTCCCCTTATGATCTTACACACCTCTTGAGATCACCCCTCATCTCCATGTGTTCCAAGAAATAAAGTCCTAGCTGCGCATCCTCTCCCGACAACACAGTCCCTCAAGACCTGGCAACATCCTAGTAAATTCTCCCTGCACTTTTCCAGCTTAAAGAAAGAACAGCTTGACAGGATGAAAGAACAGCCATAAAGCACATAATAATTTTGAAAAAAATCAGGCACCGGAGAATTGATTTAGTAAGACAGGCAAATTCCACATTAACATAGTTGTTGACACATCACATTTTTGCTTGCATGGTCCATCTGAAAAATGGGTGCGAATAATGATCAATTTCACCATGTCACGTCATCCAGTGGAAAATAGCTAGGATTTTGAAGAAAGGGTGAGTGGAGGGATCTTTAAACTGGTGTATGTGTTTCGGGCAAGTGTCCAACAGATTGAGTATAATGGCCAACTTGGAATTTTAATTTGCATGCAATTCTTTCTAATGTATATTTCAAATAACTTTGTGATGAGGGGCATAAAATTTGGATGTAAATCAGCATTTTTATGTATTCTATATTTAAGAAACAGTTCTATATCTTGCCTGAGCCACCATAGTCAAGATTAATTCATGATTATTCATTTCTAACACGATTAAATATATATGAAGGTTTATGTACCTAATACTTTTGCATTGTTGTTAAAAAAATCAATGAAGTTGGCCTATTAAGTTTAATCCCTTATAAAGCCACTTTGATTGTTGTTTAATAGGTTGTTGTTATTACCAAACGTTCTTAAACATGGCCTTGATAATTAATTCATTTATTTTACCAAGAATTAAAGTTAAATCCTGCAGTTAACCTTTATCACCTTTGCCACTCCTTTTGAAAATGGAATCAATATTGCTCCTTCTTCCCCATAATACCCCACAAATTCTCTCAATGCAATGGTAAAAATATTATATAACCATGAGGTGTACAGCACTTGTCCGTCCTCTCAGCCTGCATTGAATTTCTGTCTTGCAGACATCAGAGTTCTGTACTGTGCCCTGAGTACATATTTTTATGGGAGTGCATAATGTTCATATTTTCCCTTGTGAGAATATCAACAAACTAGCTATTCTGAATGTTAACATTTAGTTGTCGTCCTCTTTTTCATCTTTTAGATTTTTAGATTTTTAGATTTAGAGATACAGAGCAGAAACAGGCCATTCGGCCCACCGGGTCCACGCCGCCCAGCGATCCCCACACATTAACACTATCCTACACCCACTAGGGACAATTTTTAAACAAACATTTACCAAGCCAATTAACCTACATACATGTACGTCTTTGGAGTGTGGGAGGAAACCGAAGATCTCGGAGAAAACCCACGCAGGTCATGGGGAGAATGTACAAACTCCGTACAGACGGCGCCCGTGGTCAGGATCGAACCTGAGTTTCCGGCGCTGCATTCGCTATAAGGCAGCAACTCTACCGCTGCGCCTTTCTTTATTCCTTAATCTTTAGAATGTTTTATTATTATACAGTACTCTGCTTTTGCAGTAAAGTTTATTTGAGAATGATACAGAATAGTGCTGAAATATGTTGGTCTTACTATCACATATCAGCCTTTGACATATTTCTGGATCATTCTATTTTTCTTTGTGCTGAAAAGCTGGAGGTGAGAAAATTCCAGGACATGTCGGGGAAGGCCACAAAGAACCTCTGACAGGCTAGTTCCCTGGTGGGCCCATTTTTGGATAAGGAAGGCAAGATCTCAAGAGGAAATCAATGTGGTGAGCTTTGGAATTGGTAAAACAACTTGGGTGCTCGAAGGGGGCATAGGGAATAAGAGGTTACTTAAAATTAGAGAATTCAGTGTTCATACCGCTAGATTGCAAGCTACCCAAGTGAAATACAAGATGCTGATCCTCAAATTTGCGTGTGGCCTCACTCCAAGGTACCCACCTGAAACGTCATCCATCCTTTTTCTCCAGAGATGCTGCCTGACCCAATAAGTTACTCCAGCACACCTTGTGTTCTTCTTTGCACCTCTACGAAACCCTAAAAATTATTTACATCCTTCATCTTTGAGTTTAAGCTTTTATAATTCCCATGTTATCTTCTCCCATACATAGGAAGGAACTGCAGATGCTGGTTTAATCTGAAGATGGACACAAAATATTAAAAAACTCGGCAGGATAGGCAGCATCTTCTGGATAGAAGGAATGAGTGACTTTCGGATCGAGATCCTCCTTCAGACTGAGAGTCAGGGAAAAGGGAGACGCAGCGATATGGAAGGTAATGGTGGGAAAACGAGACATCAAACGGGACGAAGTTCAAGGAAAATGTAGAATAGATCATTGTTAGCTAGGGGAAGGTGACAACAAAGCATACGAAGATAAAATGTTGTTTATCAATATGGAAACCAAAACTGAGAAATAACTGGAAATTGGATAAATCATACAACTTCTAAGTAAGATTAAAGTAACATAAAAGACAAGGTTTTAGGTGCCTGACTTAGCAGTTCAATGCTACAAATACTGACTGACTTGTCAACAATTGAAGCTTATTACTTTATAATGTTGTAATATAATTTTCATTGTCATTACAAATCAGTCCATTTGAGTTCTATTTTAGCAAGGATAAATTAAACAAAACTGACATTGCTTTTATGTTAATGCAGGAGATTAGTCAGACTCTTTACTTTTATAATTTAATAAAAATCAGAAGAAAATAGTGTTATTCTGTGGATTGCTATAATACATAATCTATTGAAATTTAGATTGGATTTGACAATGTACATTATTACTGAGTCAGAGAGCTCCTAACACAATTGGAATGCCATTAAACTAGTTTTCAGGATACTGTATTCAGTGAAAATGCTACAGTAAGATAATTAATTAATTGAGCACCAAAGTAGTGACATTGATAAAGTTAGTTTGATAAAGCCATTTAAAATGTAGACGTTTGTAAGAAGTTATGAATTGTGTAGAAAGCTTAGTAAGGCTGTACATTCTTTGCACAGAGAGGAAGTGTGTGTGTGTGTGTGTGTGTATATTACTGTGAAGGCCAGCATTTAACACAGGTGGCCAATTGTCCATTTTTATTGAACTTAATTTGACAAAAATTGGGTTCCAGGATTTTGACCTAATGACAATTTATTTGTTTAGATTTTCTCATTGGATCATTGCCACTTTAAAAGGGATTAACAAATTATAGATGTTAATTAAGAGAATATTTTTGAGGTTTACAAAAGGTACACATTTGGGCATAATCATGTGGTTCCATATATCTGGCGGAACAGTCTTTACCCCAAGCACCAACTGTGGAAGAATCGTGAATTGCCAAAAAAATAACTATTGTTGTTAGAAAATTTGTCTTTGTAGACTGTCTTCAATGGCAATACATTTCAGAAGTGGAGCCCAGTTGATAGTAGGTATCATGATAGTGCTGTGATTACAGGAATTAGTGACGAGATGGTTAACTTATCAGTATAGAGGTTCAAAGACTTGGGTTAAAGATCAGAAACCTGCAATTATGAAATGTAAATTCAGTGTTATTTAGAGTCAGCCAGGTTTGGGGTGGCACAGTGACACAACAGTAGAGTTGCTACCTTACAACATGAAAGACCCAGGTTCGATCCTGACCACGGGTGATGTCTGTACAGAGTTTGTACACTCTCCATGTGACCGCTTTGGTTTTCTCAGGTGCACTGGTGTCCTCCCACATTCCAAGGACATGCAGGTTTGTCCGTTAATTAGCTTCTATAAATTGTCACTAATGTGTAGGATAGAATTATCCTATGTAGGATAGAATTATCCTATGTAGGATAGAATTATCCTATTATCGTACGAGTATGCAATGGGATATAGATCAGCTCTGAAAATGGGTGGAGAAATGGCAGATGGAGTTTAATCTGAGCAAGTGTGAGATGTTGCACTTTGGGAGGTTAAAGAGTGCAACGAGTTCCTGGCGATTACCCACCTGTAAGGTAAAAGTGACAGCCCCTCTCTTAAGTACCTGAAACGGGCCCTGATAAACTGGCTGAAGAGGGGGGCGGTGGGAATCTTTCCGCAGGAACACGAAATCACAGTCCCGCAAGTCCGACGGGACGTGGACCGCCGCGCTTCCGTGCCAGGAGATCGGGACTGGAGCCAGAGAACCTACCCGTGCCCAGAGGGAACCCAACACCGACGTAACGGGTGGTGGCAAAGCGGGGGCGGAAGGGAGGATGTCACCTGGTACCCGCAGGGGCGAACCGTAGACGAGTTCGGCCGAGGATGTGCCTAGCTCGGCTTTCGGGCCCGTACGAATGCCGAGGAGGACCCAAGGCAGCTGGTCAGCCCAATCGTGGCCGGTCAGTCGGGCACAGAGGGACGCCTTAAGCTGCCGATGGAAGCGCTCAACCATCCCGTTGGATTGGGGATGGTCGGCGGTGGTCTGCTGTAAGCGAGACCCATACAACTGTGCCAGCGCGGCCCAGAGGGAGGAGGTGAACTGGGCTCCCCGATCTGTGGTGATGATAGCCGGTACGCCGAAACGGGCCACCCAATGCAACGCCAGGGCCCGTGCACAGGAGGCCGCCGAGGTGTCCGACAATAGGAGCGCCTCCGGCCTCCGGCCAACGTGTAAACCGATCAACCACCGTCAGTAGATGAGTGTAACCCCTAGAATAGGGCAATGGACCCACCAAATCCACGTGGATGTGGAAAAAACGGACTGGGGGAACCTCGAAACTCTGGTGTGGGAGCTGGACATGGCGATGAACTTTGGAGGTTTGGCACGGAATGCAGGCGCGTGCCCAGGCTGCCACCTGCTTCCGCAGGCCGTGCCAGACAAACCGGGCGGCCACCATGGCCGAAGTCGCCCTGATAGACGGATGTGCCAGGCCGTGAATGGCCTCAAAAACATTACGCCGCAGGGCGGCAGGCACCACCGGGCGAGGGCGTGAAAGGGAAACGTCACACCACAACTTGGTACCTGTGGGGCCATACGCCACCTGCTCCAAACGCAGTCCCGAGGCTGTGGAGCCGTACACCTCGGCCGTTTTTTCCAGGCGCTGAGCCTCCGCTAGCTCCTGGAAATCCACCTGTCCGCCTACCACGGCAACGGAGGGAATGGCCGGCCGGGACAGGGCATCAGCAACAGTATTAAGCCTACCCGCAATATGACGGACATCGGTGGTAAACTCCGAAATTAGGGTGAGGTGCCGCTGCTGGCGAGCCGACCACGGATCAGAAACCTTAGCAAAAGCGAATGTCAGAGGTTTGTGATCCATGTAGGCCACAAAAGAACGGCCTTCCAAAAAATAGCGGAAGTGGCGGACTGCTAAATAGAGGGCCAGGAGCTCCCTATCAAACGCACTATACTTGAGCTCGGCTCGCGAGAGCTGCCGGCTGAAAAACGCCAGGGGCTGCCATTGACCTTCGACCTGCTGCTCCAAAACCCCACGCACCGCCACGTCTGAGGCGTCCACCGTCAGCGCCGTGGGGGCGGAGGAGCGCGGGTGCACCAGCATGGTGGCGTTGGCAAGGGCCTGTTTGACCGCGACAAAAGCCGTCTCTGCAGATGCGGACCATACCAACTCTGCGGGGTTACGCGCGAGGCATAGAAAAAGGGGGCGCATGATTCGAGCTGCTGCAGGCACGAACCGGTGATAAAAGTTCACCATGCTTACGAATTCCTGCAATCCCTTGATGGTAGTAGGACGTGGAAAAGAGCGGACCGCCTCCACCTTAGCTGGCAAAGGGGTGGCTCCGGCCGATGTAACCCGGTGACCCAAAAAATCTACCACCGACAGGCCGAATTGGCATTTGTCCGGGTGCAGAATCAGGCCGTGGTCTTGCAGCCTCTGGAATATAGTGTGGAGGTGGACTAAGTGCTCCTGGACCGAACGGCTGTTTTCCGTGGCTGCCCCTGGCGTTTTTCAGCCGGCAGCTCTCGCGAGCTGAGCTCAAATATAGTGCGTTTGATAGGGAGCTCCTGCCCCTCTATTTAGCAGCGGCCATTGACCTTCGACCTGCTGCTCCAAAACCCCACCCACCGCCACGTCTGAGGCGTCCACCTTCAGCGCCGTGGGGGTGGAGGAGCGCGGGTGCACCAGCATGGTGGCGTTGGCGAGGGCCTGTTTGACTGCGACAAAAGCCGTCTCTGCAGATGCGGACCATAACAACTCTGCGGGGTTACCCGTGAGGCATAGAAAAAGGGGGCGCATGACCCAAGCTGCTGCAGGCACGAACCGGTGATAAAAGTTCACCATGCCTACGAATTCCTGCAATCCCTTGATGGTAGTAGGACGTGGATAATGAACTGGAGAAGTTCCACCACCTCGTGAGCTGTCTGCAGGCGGAGGTGGTGGCGAGGGTCAGTCAGTATCTGACCAGTCCACGCCAAACGGAGCAGTACTTGAGGCTCAAGAGGCTCCTACTGAAGAAATTCGGCTGGAGCCAGAACCAGCGGGCTCTGAGGCTGCTCCATCTACCAGCGCTGGGGCAGCGGCTGCCGTCCGAGTTGATGACGGAAATGCTGACCTTGGTGGGCGACCATCAGCCGTGCATGATGTTCGAGGCGGCATTTCGAGAGAAGCTACCCTAGGACGTCAGGCTGGTGTTAGCCGATGTCTCGTTCGACGACCCGGAAACGTTCGCCGAGAAAGCCGACGTGCTCGTCAGGGAGCAGCACACCCGGGACGACTCGGTCAATCGTGTCTCGAGGCCCAGCGGCAGTCGGGGGAGCGGCCGGGAGAGCGACGGCTCGGCCGCTATTTCGCAGTCTGCCAGGCAAGAGGGGGCTGCAGAACATGTTTATTGGTCGCGGGCACAACCAGCACGGCAGAATAATAGCGGCTGGTATTACTTCGGGGGGGGGTCATGTAGGGACATATGGATTAGCGGGGGGGTCTCGATCCCTCGTTAGCCCAACCGAGGGTTCGAGACCCCCCCGCTAATCCGTATGTCCCTACATGGTTTTTCTTGATGGCAAGATCGTTAACAGCGTTGATGTGCAGAGGGGGTTCGGCTCCATCGCTTCCTGAAACAACATAGGTGGCAAAGAGGTCACACTTTCAGAAGAGGTTTACCAGAATGCTGCCTGGATTAGAGGCTGTGCAAACTTGCATTGTTTTCTCTAAAGGGTTAGCGTTTGAGGGGATAGAGGTATATAAAATTGAGAAGCATAAATAGGGTAGACAGACACAGAACCTTTTTCCCAGGATGGAAATGCCAAAAACGAGAGGGCATTGCTGGCGTTGGTTTGCTGCTAAAGATATCAGCAGTAAGTAGTTTCTTTTTTATGACTTACCGATGAAAGACATGAGACTATCACCTTTAATGATGAAAAGGATATCAATCATCTCTCCGTATTAAACAGTGAAATATCGTTAGGAATGTACTTTGTGTCACATTTGAAGGAGGTATGGTTATGTTTCTTGTATGAACAGGTCAACACTAATGACTGCAGCAGATGAAAATCTGGAATTGTAAAGGAAAATAAGCACCAAGCAGGGAGCATCTCGTAAATTTCTGTATCATTCAACATGAAAGGTGAATATTGCATTCGCAACAGATTAATGTCGAAAGAAGATTGATTTATTTTGTAACTGCAAGTGAAAATAGAGGTGAAACATAATGTTCCCAAAGGTCTTTTCCAAATTCAGAAAAGTGAAATGATTTCTGTGTTCAGACAAATCTGCTAGAGACATGTCAAAATTTGTCTAGTAATACTTCTGTGAAACACCTTCAGCTGTTGTGCTACATTCATTAAAGGGTTCTTTTATAAGACAGTTATTTTTACACAAAGGGCTGATGAACTGTGCATTATATAATTTTAATTTCATTTTCTCACTCTGTGGATTTTTTGTTTTGCTTTTCTATTACATTTCTGAGGTTGAAATGCTTCTGGTATTTGTGCAAACCTGAATATTTCTCTGACTTTAGGGAGGGAAATTTGAAGTCCTTGTGTTGATTTCAGACCTATATGTGTTTGGGTTTTGACTTTATTTGGATGTGGTCCAGCAAGTTACTCAATTAAAAGGAAATTGGGGAAAGGCAATAAATGTTGGCCTTGCAAAGGATAAGAGGAGGTGAATCTTCTGTTGCAAATTTTGTTTTGTGGGTTTAATTTTATTTATTGAATACACGAGCACTTGTGATTTCCTTTAGCTGCTGATTGAGCCGTTGCATGTCCTATCCTCAACTACCCATTTGCTCATTTTTTGCTCTTAAGGAGACACGGTGGTGCAGCTGATATAACTGTTTTCTCACAGCATTAGAGACCTGGGTTCAATCCTGACCTCAAGTGCTATCTGTTGAGTTTGCACATTCTCCCTGTGACTGTGCGGGATTTCTCTGGGTGCTTCGGTTTCCTCCCACATCCCAAAAACTTGCAGGTTGTTTGGCCTCTGTAAAATTGCCCCAGTATGTAGCTGAATGGAAGAGAATTTGGGATAACATAGAACCTGTGTGAACAGATGATCAGTGTGAACTGGGTGGATAGAAGGACCTGTTTTTATGCTGCATCTCTAAATTTCTAATTGGAAGCAGTGAATAGCTCTTCATTATGATGTTTTGTAGTGGTTGAAGATGAATGATTGCCACAGATTGCTCTGATTACCAGTCAATCAAATGTCCTGACTAGAGGTGCTGTCTGTATGGAGTTAGTACATTCTCCCTGTGATTGTGTGGGTTTTCTCCGGGTGCTCCAGTTTCCTCCCACATTCCAAAGACGTACAGGCTTGTAGGGTTATTGGGCTTCAGTGAAGTTTGTAAATTGTCCCTAATATGTAGGATAGTGCTCGTCGGCGGGGTTCACTGGTTGGCACGGACTCGGTGGGCAGAAGGGCCCGTTTCAGCACTGTATCACTAAACTAAACCTGCCAATGCCCTGGATGATAGCCCAGAGCCAACAGGTCTGATGACAGTCATGAGAAATTCCTGAGTATCTAACTGATGTGCAGAATAAGATAGTTGGACATTGTAAACTAACAGCATCCTAATGGATTGACAAACCATCCAGACACCTGCAGAAACCCAGCTGGAAGATTGAAATTGTAATTTTCCTTTATTTTGTTTTGCTTCATCATCTTGTTCCCTACTGGCTCCTTTTAATGGCTGTCTGACTTTAAACCAAACTCTCACTTTAAGCAGTTGCTCCACAAACATCAATCTACGCCCACATCTTTGCAATTTCCTAGCTGCATGGTGTAAACAAGTCAATTACTGGTGACACTTCCATCTTTCTATCTCTCAACAATATTAGATTAGCTAAACTGAGGATTTCTAATGGAACCAATACGATTTTGGGTGAAATCTGACTCCATTATAACTTACAATCTCAGGACACGGAAATATGAGAGATATTGAGTCATGTGCTATTGTTGCAATATCTTAATACTCGTATCACGATGTTGAATGCAATCCAGACATTGGACACATAATGGAAATTAATAAATAATAAAAGCAAATCACCCAAGGTCATGTGCATTTAGGATGACTTGTAACAGTTTTTTTGATGAAAGCAAATTTATTGTTTAGCTTCGGGTCTTTTCCACAACATGGAAAAAATTAAGCTTGATTGCTTTTTGTTGCCATAACTGGCTTTGTCTTCATATTGATTTCTCTTTGAATTTAGTGTGGATGCCTAATATTAATTTTTTATCACATAATAATGTGTCAAAAACTAGAGGGCATAGCTGGAAATGTCAAAGTCTAGAGAGCATAGCTTTAAAGAGAGAGGGGCAAAGTTTGAAGGAGTAGCGCAGAGCCATTTTGTTACAGTGGTTGGTACTTGGAATGTGCTGCCAGGCGTGCTGGTGGAGGCAGATAGAGTGGGAGTTGAGGCTTTTAGATTGGCACATGGATATGGAGTGATATGGATCAAGTGCAGACAGAGGAGATTAGTTTAACTTGGCTTTGTGTTTGGCACAGACATTGTGGGCTGAAGGGACTGTTTCTGTGCTTTATTTTTTAATGTTCTAAGAAATAAGGAAATATATTTATTGACTACCTTATGTTCATCACGGAAGATCATTAGAATAATCAGACCCTTCTGACACAGTAATGAGTCATGTAGTTCTGAATGAATTCTGACTGCGTCTGTAACCCGTGAACATAAAGAGCACAGCAAAGGAGGAATCTCCTGAAACATCTCTAGCTCCATCGGTGCAATACTACAAGGTGGCTTTGTTCAAGAACAAGTTTGAAATCACTGGTTTGTTTGCTCAATTTTTGAGCAATATGTCTTTTTAGTTGAGCGCGTGGGCTGACTGGACTTTGGAAATGGTGCCAAAACATGACAGAACCTGCATGTGTAATATATGCAAAAAGAATTTCACTGTGCAGTTACATCTGTGACAAATAAACCTCCATTGAACCATTTATTTTGAAATTGGAGGATTATGATAGGTTACTTTGTGCTCATTTTAATTAGCCTGGTTGCAGGATTCCTAATTAGTCACCACATGCTAAATAAACCCCACATGTGCTTTGTTTCTGTAACATAATCAACAATATTAAACTGGTTTAAATTGAACTATTGTTAATACTTTGAATAATAGTTTTGAGGGTAACTAAGTAAACCCATTGTTTCTGTTTCTATTTATAGTATCTTTTACATGCACACAAATGTGACTTGCATGTCAGAGGGATTCCTCTACAATACCTGTGTTCCATGATTCATGTGCCGTCCCTGACATTTGTACTATGTGTGGGTTGTCAGCAATGGCTATAATGCTCCCACAGTGTATTCGCTTCAATTCTGCACAACTGAAGCTGCTTCCTTGAGATGTGCACAAAAGCTTTTTTCAAATCACAGCCTTGGTAGGTGCCTTTCATGAATTCTCATGGAATAAAGACTCAAAATAGTATGAGAACAAAGTTTTGCAATATAATTTTATAACCTTTAATTATTATTTCGTGTCATCACACAACTGTTTGCCAATAGTGAGCAAATTTTAGTGCCACGTCGTTGGCCTCTGCAAGATCCTTTACAGTGCATGTGTCATGCAGCAAATCACAGCTCAGGAGATGTTCCATAGTCTGGAGGCCCCGTCCGCACTTGCAGTCTGCCGCATCTTCAGTATATCCCCACTTCAGCATGTTCGATTTGCTCCTCCCCATGCCTGTCCGCAGTCTGTTGAAACTGCGCCAGGTTATCCACGGTTGGTCGGAACCTGGTGGGAGTTTCTCAGAGGGATCGATTGCCATGTGAATGTCTTCCAGAGATTTCTCCAGTCTCTCTTCCCAGAGTTTGAGCCTTCTGGACGATGCACTGCAGTCCAGGGGATGGACAGCAGAGAGGAAACTTCTGCGTAATTTCAAACGCTGAGGTAGCAAAGGGTGGTCATGCAGGGAGTGTCTTTCATCCTCTGATTGTCTGAGGCGTTCTTTTTGACTGGCTGCAGCTCTTCTGATTCCAGGAGGTGCAATGCCTAAGAGTAGGTAGATGTTGTCAGTCTTGGTAGGATTCATGTATCCACTGACGCAGCGACAGCTTATGTTTAGCACAGGATCAATCTTCCTAGCATGAGCTGAGCACTCCCATACTGCACAGGCATACTGCTACCATTGCTACTTTGATAATACTGTTCACCTTAACCGCCCAGTAATCAGATTCCCTTATGTCCTTTCAGCATAAACTGTGCACTAAATCTATTTTTTCCTGAATTAGATTACCGTAATGATTTCTGAATGAATTTGCACCCATTAGGAAGTTGATCCAGGTGGCGCCAGATATGATTCGCATTAGCCTGGCTGACATTTGCCCAGTGTGGGTCAGGTGTTGAATGATATCAGTTTGATCAATGCATGTTTCACCAGTACAGGCAGAAATTGAGTGGTTTGATGTAAGTTGTGACCTTTGCTGACCTATTAGCAGATTGCAAATGGAGAGAACAGTACTGCACAAGAACAGGCCCTTCGGTCCGCAATGCCTGTGCCGAACGTGGGTTCAAAATTAACAAACAATAATAGGGTGTCGGATTTCCGGGCTGCTAAAGCTATAGTTTAGATTTCCAGTATTTTGTTTTGGGATTTTAGCCCTGAGTGTATTATTTCCATTTTGTACTTCTTGTCTGTCGGGTGAATGAGTTTTTTCTTACTGCAACCTGAAATAATTCTATCACTAAATCTGTAGTTAGCTTCGGTCTTTCAGAACACATTCACGGATGGCTCCAGATGAATACCCACCCCATAATAGGTGATTGCCATGAAATAATGAATTGAATATTGTTGGTTTAAAAAACGTCATCAACTTAAAGTAATCTGCTGCTTTAACCATAAATGCTGCCTGACCTATTGTTTTGACAGCATTTTCCATTTTTATTTCAAATTACCTGCGCCTGCAATGCTCCTCTATCATAGATATCATCAAACAAAGAAGATCCCATCTGCTGCCTGAGGTTCGTCAGCGATGTCAAGTGCTGCAGTAAAACTTTTGGTTTCAAAAATAATTTTCTTGGAACCAGAAGGCATTTCCTAAAACACTCAGTACTCTCATGTCACTCTTGATTTCACCGCACTGCCTTTTTGTTCTGCCTGATTCAGCACTGTCTTGTTCTTGAAATGTTTGCCTCTATTGAGTGAATTTTGATGGGATGGAGGTTACATTGTTGGTCATGTGGATTAATTCAGAAGGCAGAAATGATTTTGTCCGTGTCTTGTCTTGCTTTCTTTTGTTCATTGGCTTCATTTAGTTGGTTTGTGTTAGCAGACCATTGATTACTAAGGCCATAAATGGAAAAACAGTGTGTTTTTTGCTCTAGATGCACTAGCTACAGATAATCCTTGGTTATCTGTGAAGGTCGCAGAGGAACAGCAGCCAGACCAGCGAGGAAGTGGATTGGCTGAGACATCCTAATTAGTTGAGTGGATAGTTGACTTGATTACGTAAAATTAAGTTCAGATGAAGCGGAGCGGCCTTGTTGGGAACGGCTGCCTTGGAGAGGTAAAGTGCGAATTATTGGCTCGAGGGTCTTCGGGGAGGAGGCTACATTTAATCGGTTGTGTGTTTAATTTAATTTAAATATTTAATGGCAGGAATGTTACTGCAGTGCATTACAGGATGTGGGAAGTCGGAGGCACTGATGGTGTCACTGACCACTACACCTGTGGAACTGTGTACAGATGCAGCTTTTCAAGGGCCGAGTTGGGGAACTGGAGCAGCAGATGGATGACCTGCGGCCCATCCAGGAAGACAAAAGATCCTGGATAGGACCTACAGTCAGGTCGTCACTCCAAGAGTACAGGAGGTGTGACGGTTAGAAATGGAAAGGAAAAGGATGAAATGAGTGCAGGAGACCTCAGTGGAAGTACCTCTTAAACAGGTACACCCTTTTGGGGGCTGTCTGGGCAGGTGATACTTCCAGTCTAAGTGGTGGACAGGTCTGTGACTCGAATCCTGGCGCTGGGCTTGACCCGCGAGACCAACATCAGGCAGAGCCATAGTGGTGGGTGATTCCGTTGTCAGATGACAGGGGCGCCTCGAGGATGGTGTGTTGCCTCACTGGTGCCAGGGTCCAAGACTTCTCAGACCGACTTCAGAACATTCTTGAGAGGGAAGGTGAACAGCCGGAAGTAGTTGTGCATGTAGGCACAAACAACATGGCCTAAGAAGGGGAAGAAGGTTCTGCAATGTGAGAATGAGGACTAGGTAGGAGGCTGAAAAGCAGGACTTCTAGGGTAATTCCATCTGGTTTGCTTCCAGTACCTCGTGCATGTGAGGGTAGGAACAGGGAGATAGGGGATCTGAATGTGTGGCTGAGGAGTTGGTGCAAGGGGCAGGGATTTAGATTTCGAGATCACTGGGATCTCTTCTGGGGCAAGGGTGACCTGTACTAAAGGGACGGGTTGCACCTTAATTGGGGGGGGACTGACATTCTGGCAGGCAGGTTCGCTAGAGCTACACGGGTAAGTTTAAACTAAATAGTGGGGGGGGGTCAACAATGTGGAAGTGTATGCGTGCAGTTAACAGGAGAGTGTAGGAAAGGTCACGTTTAAACTAACAGTGCAGGTGGATGGGAACAAATGCAAGGAGACAGAGGGCCATAAAAGGAGGACAGAAGCAAAATCTGGAAGGGAGGAAAGAAAAACAACCTGAAAGCTTTGTGCCATAAAACGAGGAGCATTTGTAATAAGGTGGATGAATTGAATGCGCAGTTATTTAAGGGATATGATGTAATTGGAATTACGGAGACATGGCTCCAGGGTGACCAAGGCTGAATTCGAAGGGCCGAATTGCCTACCTATTTTTCTATGTTTCTATGTGCCACAATCCAAAACTGCAGAGAAAAGCAATTCAGTTGAGTGCTTAAAGAGCAAATTGTTCTTTTTTCAAAAATTCTTTTCAGCTAAAGATTTCTAATTAATTCTTGATCTGCTGAATTTCTTTTAATTAGAAATCCAATAAGTCATTGTCATCCAATCTACTTAGATGCTATTCACTCCAATAAAGAATAGCCTGCAGATTGTTATTATTTAACACTCATGCGTGTTAAACCTGTGTCCACTGAGGCAACTTAACTTTCAAAGAATAAATGGGTTGCGATTGTGTGAATCATAAAAATATTAGGAAGATCAAACATGGCCACAACAGCCTTTACTCTACCTACTTCCAAATTTAAGTTTGGCCACTGATGATTGGAGCCTCACATTTAACCTGTATTTTTAATCTTGGCTGGATGAGGTTTTGAGGCTTTGGGGAAACATGCAGCTCTAAGTCTGCTTTTGAGGAAAGACAAAAAAAAGAACTGCAGATGCTGTAAATCTGAAATAAAGCAGAAAATACTGGATATACTCAACAAATCTATAGAATGAGACTGATGAATCAGTCTTAAGAAGGGTCCTGAAGCGAAATGTCGTCTGCCTATTTCCTCCTCGGGCCTAACCCGAGTTCCTCCAGCATTTTTTGTTGTTGTTTTTTGTTGTTGCTTGACTAAAAATTTTAGACAATAGACAATAGGTGCAGGAGGAGGCCATTCAGCCCTTCGAGCCAGCACCGCCATTCAATGTGATCATGGCTGATCATTCTCAATCAGTACCCCATTCCTGCCTTCTCCCCATACCCCCTGACTCCGCTATCCTTAAGAGCTCTATCCAGCTCTCTCTTGAATGCATTCAGAGAATTGGTCTCCACTGCCTTCTGAGGCAGAGAATTCCACAGATTCACAACTCACTGACTGAAAAAGTTTTTCCTCATCTCAGTTCTAATTGTCCTATCCCTTATTCTTAAACTGTGGCCCCTTGTTCTGGACTCCCCCAACATTGGGAACATGTTTCCTGCCTCTAACGTGTCCAACCCCTTAATAATCTTATATGTTTCGATAAGATCTCCTCTCTTTTTGTTTGGTGTTAGTTGTGATTGTATGTGTTATTGCATTTTTATTGATTAATCTTATTGGTCTTATTGTTCAACTGCGGGTAATGTTTCATTTTACTACACATTTATGTGTATGTAACAAATAAACGACTATTGACTATTGACTATTGACATCCTTCTAAATTCCAGTGTATACAAGCCTAGTCGCTCCAGTCTTTCAACATATGATAGTCCCGCCATTCCGGGAATTAACCTAGTAAACCTACGCTGCACGCCCTCAATAGCAAGGATATCCTTCCTCAAATTTGGAGACCAAAACTGCACACAGTACTCCAGGTGCTGTCTCACTAGGGCCCTGTACAACTGCAGAAGGACCTCTTTGCTCCTATACTCAACTCCTCTTGTTATGAAGGCCAACATTCCATTGGCTTTCTTCACTGCCTGCTGTACCTGCATGCTGATGCACTAGGACACCCAGATCTCGTTGTACGTCCCCTATTCCTAACTTGACACTATTCAGATAATAATCTGCCTTCCTATTCTTACCACCAAAGTGGATAACCTCACACTTATCCACATTAAACTGCATCTGCCATGCATCCGCCCACTCAAACAACCTGTCCAAGTCACCCTGCAACCTCATAGCATCTTCCTCACAGTTCACACTACCACCCAGCTTTGTATCATCTGCAAATTTGCTAATGGTACTTTTAATCCCTTCATCCAAGTCATTAATGTATATTGTAAATAGCTGCGGTCCCAGCATCGAGCCTTGCGGTACCCCACTAGTTACTGCCTGCCATTCTGAAAGGGACCCATTTATCCCCACTCTTTGCTTTCTGTCTGTCAACCAATTTTCTATCCATGTCAGTACCCTACCTCCAATACCATGTGCTCTAATTTTGCCCACTAATCTCCTATGTGGAACCTTGTCAAAGGCTTTCTGAAAGTCAAGGTACACCACATCCACTGGCTCTCTCCTGTCAATTTTCCTGCTGACGCGGAACAATCCTGTTACTACTATCCAAATGCTCTGCAATTTCGTCTTTTATAATTGACTCCAGCATCTTCCCCACCATTGATGTCAGACTAACTGGTCTATAATTTCCCGTTTTCTCTCTCCCTCCTTTCTTAAAAAGTGGGACAACATTAGCTACCCTCCAATCCACAGGAACTGATCCTGAATCTATAGAACATTGGAAAATGATCACCAATGCGTCCACAATTTCTAGCGCCACCTCCTTAAGTACTCTGGGATGCAGACCATCAGGCCCTGGGGATTTATCAGCCTTCAGTCCCATCAGTCTACCCAACACCATTTCCTGCCTAATGTGGATATCCTCCGTCACCCTAGGATCTCTGCCCACTAGAACATCTGTGAGATTGCTTGTATCTTCCTTAGTGAAGACAGATCCAAAGTACCGGTTCAACTCGTTTGCCATTTCCTTGTTTCCCCATAATAAATTCCCCCGCTTCTGTCTTCAAGGGACCCACATTTGCCTTGACTATTTTTTCCTCTTTACATACCTAAAAAAGCTTTTACTATCCTTCTTTATATTATTGGGCTGTTTACCCTCGTACCTCATCTTTTCTCCCCGTATTGCCTTTTTAGTCATCTTTAAAAGAGTTCCAATCCTCTGGCTTCCCACTCTTCGTTGCTTTGTTGTACTTCTGCTCTTTTATTTTTATGCTGTCCTTGACTTCCCTTGTCAGCCACAGGTGTCTCTTACTCCCCTTGTCAGCCACGGGTGTCTCTTACTCCCCTTGAATTTTGAATTCAATGTTTGTGTATTGAAAGGATTCAGGCAAATATGCTGCAGAAAATATCATGCCTGCAGGCCATTGGGGACCCTCCATTCTCCAGCGAAAGCTTTTCCTGAGCTAGGCTCTGCTGATGTTGTCATACTGCTGTGCTCCACATTTTTATGACCGCAGTGCTGATATTTCTAAATATTTCCAGTTCATTCAACTCATTAGTGCCAGGTCAATCCTGACTGCTAAGTATCCTCCTTTGGAGTTGATCCTCAACTGTATAATTTTATTAATGTTCCCCACTATTGGTTTTTCACTACATATTTTTCGTATCTTTTTGTTCAGGATCATTACTCATTTCCAGAGGGATAATAATCATTGGATAAGCACAAGAAGTACTGGACTTGAACAAAAAGCTCATAAACTCTCAAAGATGTCAAATCTTATGATGGGTTTATTGCGACTTCATTTGATTAAAATGTAATGCATTGCCTACTGCACACTGCACTTTTATGATCATGGAGACCCAGCTAATGGATTTTCTTTCTTCTAAATGGACATGACTCATCTGCACAATCTCTCAATTGATTTTAAGGTGAGTGGGATTGCCCAGTGTTAAAAGCACAGGCAGACCATATAGCAGTACATCAGTGAAGCTGAGTAAAGCATGGCTTTAAAGAAAAGGACATCAGTAAATGTAGTTAAGATAATAAATAAATTTGGTCCAGACACTGCTGACATGTTTGATGTAATTTGAATTTGCTCAGGCCAATTGCATTTGTGAGTTATTGGCAAATGCAATGTTACATGTAAGTAATTCAAATAATACAGCAGTGGAACTAAGGGAAGTAGATTATTTTTGTGCTCCTTGTTTTTACAATCGATAACCTGATGGCTCCAAAGGGCACCACTATTGCCAGACCAGTATCTTGTGCTGAATGATGGCACAGACTGCCTGTGATTTATTGTGATTTTTAAAAAACTTCGGTGAATGCAATCTCTGTGCATCAGACTGCCTCACCATTCCTGGAATCACATTTGTGAACCATCGTTTCATTTTCTTAAGGCAAGTATATCCATTAAGTAAAGAGACCAAAACTGCAACAGTACTTCACATGTGGTCTTGTCATGTCCCAGGTTAATAAAGGAAGATAACCTTGCTCCTGCACTTGCATGCTCTTGTGATGAAGACCAACATAGCATTTGTCTTTTCATTGCTTACTGTGCATGCGTGTTTGCTGTACAAGAATATCCAAGTTTTTTTAATATATCAATAGCCCCAAAATCTATTGCCATTTAAATGTTGTGTATCTGCTTTTGGTACCAAGGAGGATAACTTCACATTTTTCCATCTTGTACTGCACCTTCCATTTTGTTGCCCATATGCTCAATCTAAATTACTTTGAAGCCTTTGCATTTGTTTGCAGTTCAAAATCTCACCCATGATTGCATTGCCAGTTCATGCAAAATATTGGACCTGTTTCTTTCTCCAACTCATTGATTTATAAAATGAATAGCTAAGGGCCAAGTGGTGATTCTTGCGGTGGTATTCCAGTGCCTGCCAAACTGAAAATGGCCTCTTTATTCCTCTTTCCTTCCTGTGTTAGATCCACAAAACTCCAATAACGTTGTCATTTCTGTTCCAGAAATCATTGATTGTCTAAGGCCATTGATATTTCCCAAGCATTTTATAACCTCGTGTTTGGGAATAGCCTTTTGCATTAATCTCGCTATTGATGCTTGGAACCTTTCTTGGGGTGGAAATGTCAAAGATTAAAGGGCATAGATGTAAGGTAAGAGCAGCAAAGTTTAATGGAGATGTGGGTGGCAATTTTACACAGGTGGGTGTACACAGATGCAATGCACTGCCAGGGGTGGAGGTAGATACGATAGTGGCATTTCAGAGGCTTTTGGATAGGTACATGGCTTGCAGGGAATGAAAGGATATCGATCGTGTGCAGGCAAAGGAGATTACTTTAACTTAGCACTATGTTTGGCACGAATGTTATGGACTGAAAGGCCTGTTCCTGTCCTGTTCTAAATTGTCTGTCATTTGTTTTCTCTCTCTGCCTCTTTAAACAGTGTTTCGGTTGACGCCCTTCTTAAAAAAAAAAAAAGGGAACTATTTCACAATTGGTAGAAATCTAGAAAATAATAACCAGCTATGTCTGCAACTACTTTATTTAATACCTGAGGATGCAAATTATCAGACCCTGTGGGTTTATTTCAAATCTAAATAAGATTTAAAGTGGACCAACTGTCAACCAAGGGATTCACGTGCAACTGAATTAACCTCGTCAGTTGGAAGGTACTGGGTAAATAAAAGGGCTGTCCCACAGATTTGTCTACCAATTGCCTAATTCAGTTAAAATTACACAACTTTGCCTTTCAGCCAATGCCCCAGACTCTACTTGTTCTACTGATGATATCAGAGGAACTGGTGTAACGGTAGAAAATGTAGCTTGTCTTTGGACCAAGTGTTATGGCATCAGTTCAAACATGAGTAAATAAACATGGTAGATGGTAGATGAACTAATGCTTTGAAATTGGCAAGAAAACCACATACCTCATAGAAACAAAATGCACTTTTAACCTGTTCCGTGCCCCCCCCCCGAGTATACTTGGGTCACATGGCTAATAGTGGGGGAAAAAAACTTGGAAGTTAAACTCTGCGAAGGAGATATTTCAGGTTGGTAGACACAATGCTGCAGTAACTCAGCGGGTCAGGCAGCATCTCTGGAGAGAAGGAATAGGTGACGTTTCAGATCGAGACCCTTCTTCAGACTATTTAATTTAAATTTAATTTAAATCTATCAGATTTAAACTAGCATCTGCTGGGTTTTTTCTCCTACTGTTTCAGGTTGAGATCTTTCTTTAGATTGAATGGAGGGGGCCGAAAGCTGAAAGGCAGGACAAATTGGCTGTTTGTCCTGCCCCTCTTTTCCAGCTTTCTTTTCCACCTCCCCCCCCCCCCCCAAATTCCACAATTGGTCTGAAGAAGGATCATGACCCAAAACATCACCTATCCCTATTCTCCTGAGATGCCGCCTGACCCATGAGTTACTCCAGCACTATGAGTTGGCTTTTGTAAATCAGCATCTGTAGTTCCTTGTTTCTACTTTAAACTTTGGCCATGCTTCATTGCATTGTGAGGCATCAATACCACGCTAAGTGGATTTATTAGATTTTCAAGCACAAATCTAAGCACCTTTGCAGTGTTTGGAGCAAATTGCTTCAACAGTTTTGACCAGCTGGATCAATCAAGGGAAATCAAGAGCAGAATTGTTTCACTTGGAGAGTTGCCAAGATCTAGAATAAGCAAAGGTGGTGAAGGTGAAATGATATTAATTCTGTAAATTTAAAAGTAGGACGAGGGACATACAGGATTACAGACCACAGAGTGGAGAAGTGAGATCATAAGAGACTGTTCCTTCAAGGAGACAACACAGACACAATGGGCCAAATAGCTGCAGCCTCCACTGGAGATTCACATTAATCTATGACCTTTGCAATGCTCTTAATATAGAAACATTGAAACATAGAAAATAGGTGCTGGAGGAGGCCATTTGGCCCTTGGAGCCAGCACCGCCATTCATTGTGATCATGGCTAATCATCTACAATCAGTAACCTGTGCCTGCCTTCGCCCCACATCCCTTGATTCCACTAGCCCCTAGAGTTCTATGTAACTCTCTTTTAAATTCATCCAGTGAATTGGCCTCCACTGCCTTCTGTAGCAGAGAATTCCACAAATTCACAACTCTCTGGGTGAAAAAGTTTCTTCTCACCTCAGTTTTAAATGGCCTCCCCTTTATTCTTAGACTGTGTCCCCTGGTTCTGGACTCCCCCAACATTGGGAAAAAAATTACGGTATCTAGCTTGTCTAGTCCTTTTATGATTTTATGTCTCTATAAGATCCCCTCTCATCCTTCTAAACTCCAGTGAATACAAGCCTATTCTTTCACCAATTAACTTTCACTACTTGTTAATATTAAAATATGATACACTTTTGACTCTCTCATTTGATCGCATGATATCATTTGAATCTTTTGCTTGACTTACTACAACTAAACTCCCCATAAGATTGACAAGAAGTGTGGCCTATATATATTCCTTTATTTGTCCCACACCGGGGAAATTTACAGTGTCACAGCAACAAAATGGATAGCAAGAGGTCATTCATTATAAATAAAAGTAAAGACAAGGATAAATTGTCATCAGTTTACTGTGTATTCCTAACTGTTACTGTTGACTCGTCTGCTGGGAACAGTGCTGGTTGTGCAGTCTCACAGCAGCGGGAAGGAAGGACCACCTATATCTCTCCTTCACGCACTTGGGGTGAAGGAGTCTGTCACTGAAGGAGCTACTCAGTGCAGTGACAGTGTCCTGCATGAGGTGGGAGTCGTTGTCCAGCAGTGATGTTAACTTTGCCATCATCCTCCTCTCTCCCACTGCCTGCACTGAGTCGAGGGGGCAATCCAGGACAGAGCTGGCCTTCCTGGCCAGCTTGTCAAGTCTCTTTCCCTCCGTCGCTGTGATGCTGCTGCTCCAGCAGACCACTCCATAGAAAATGGCTGATGCAACCACCGTGTTGTAGAAGGTCCTTAGGAGTGTCCCCTGCACTCCAAAGGACCTGAGTCTCCTCAGCAGATAAAGTCTGCTCTGTCCATTTTTGTATAGCTCATTGGTGTTTTCGGTCCAGTCAAATTTATTGTTGATAAATGAAACATAAAATAGCTGAAGATTAGATAAATATCTTAACAAAGCCTTTTCGCCGTCAAACATTGTTACATCAATAAGGACATTAGCAAAGTGGGTTTTGTGATAAGGTTTCATTTTAATGACATCCTCTGCTGGATAAGATGGAATGACAGCAAGACTAATGACTGTTCATTTATCATATTACTGTTTTCTGGAGTTTACAAATGACAACAGCCAGAGATAGTGATTAAAATTTGTCATTTGCATCTCTCAAATCATCAAGTGTAACTTTGAATCAAATGAAAGAGCAGTGCTTGTCACCAGGGCCAGTGCTAATGACAGGTAGCTGGCCTTCTGTTCTGCAGTTTGGAAAACCTTTTACAACACACATTTGTGAGTAACATGCAGGACAAATTTGGAGCCATTTTTGTATTGAATCAGGGGGCGATGACCACACCTTGGTCAGCCTGTGAGATCAGAGATACCTTCCCTTCATTTGCCTTTCATGGGTTCTGTGTTGAAAGATGGGATTTTCAAAATGGTTCACCTTGCACACAATTTTAAAATGTTAAGTAAATTACAATATTTCTGTTTCTGTTTTTTACTGCACAACCGTCAACAGCTGGGCTATCTCACGCAGGTTTCACTTGAGTGGGTACTGGTTGCAAAAAGGTTATTTAGATTTTTATGTGGGCAAGTTTGGTGAGATGATCCATGTCCAAGTTGTCGAGCTGTGACTTGAAGAGTGACAAGATTAGTGCACATCTGGTGTTGTCGGGAAGGATGTTCCACTCTGGGATTGTCCGTGAATATAGTGACTGAAGGGGGTAGCTATTTTTGTTTGCTCTAATTCTAGTATAAATGAAGTGACCTGGGGACTGTCTTATAAAAACACCCCTTTAGCATTTTGACGATCACGGCGAAAGACATCGAGGTGTGAAGGGATCACTTCACCAGTCGCAATGGAGTTGTTTAACCAGGACTGTACTTATCACCACATCAGGGTCTTCCAGAGCCATGACTGCTTCAAAATTGGGGAGTTTGGCCATGATACTCCGACAGTTTAGATGAATTATTTTCAGGTTCGTCACAGTTGACTCCTCACGCTTCAACCCCGGCTTGGATTTGGGTTTACTACATAACTTCTGGGATATGGGGGATGAAACAACATCCGAGGATGCAAAAACAGCAAATGCTCGTTAATACACAAAAGGATGCCAAGTGTTGGAGTAACTCAGCAGATCAGGCAGCATAACTGGAGACATGGATAGGTGTTATTCTGGGTTGATACCCTTGAAGGACTATCTGAAGAAGGTCCTCGACCTGAAATGTCAACTATTCATGTTCTCCCAAGATGCTGCCTAACCTGCTGAGTTACTCCAGCACTTTGTGTCCATCTGAGGATGCATCCTGTACAATATTTGCCCCTCTTTCCCCAAAGATCTGTGTGGCACTCTGATATTATCAAGATCCAAGTGAGGTGTTTTGTGTAAGAAAGGTCTTTGATAAGGTCCCACACGGGAGATTGGTGAGCAAAATTAGAGCACACTAGACCAAGTGGACCCGTTGGGCCCAAACCTCTCCTGTATTGATTCACCCTCCACTCTCATCCTCCCCCTCCCCAAATATGAAGCAACACTAGCAAGTTTGCGGATGACACAAAGCTGGGTGGCAGCGTGAACTGTGAAGAGGATGTTAGGAGGTTGCAGGGTGACCTGGACATGTTGAGTGAGTGGGCAGATGCAGTATAATAATATAGATAAATGTGAGGTTATCCACTTTGGCGGCAAAAACAAGGAGGCAGATTATTATCTCAATGGTGTTAGGTTAGGTAAGGGGGAAGTGCAGTGAGACCTGGTTGTCCTTGTACACCAGTCACTGAAAGTTGGCGTGCAGGTACAGCAGGCAGTGAATAAAGCTAATGGCATGTTGGCCTTCATAACGAGAGGATTTCAGTATAGGAGTAAAGAGGTTCTTCTGCAGTTGTATACGGCCCTGGTAAGACCACATCTGGAGTATTGTGTACAGTTTTGGTCTCCTAATTTGAGGAAGGATATCCTTGTAATTGAGGCAGTGCAGCGTAGGTTCACGAGATTGATCCCTGGGATGGCGGGACTGTCATATGAGGAAAGATTGAAAAGAATAGGCTTGTAGTCACAATTATAATAGGACTGGACAAGTTAGATGCAAGAAAAATGTTCCCAATGTTGGGTGAGTCCAGAACCAGGGGCCACAGTCTTAGAATAAAGGGGAGGCCATGTAAAACTGAGGTGAGAAGGAACTTTTTCACTCAGAGTTGTAAATTTGTGGAATTCTCTGCCACAGAGGCCAAATTACTGGATGGATTTAAGAGAGTTAGATAGAGCTCTAGGGGCTAGTGGAATCAAGGGATATGGGGAGAAGGCAGGCATGGGTTATTGATATTGGACGATCAGCCATGATCACAATGAATGGCGGTGCTGGCTCAAAGGGCCGAATGGCCTCCTCCTGCACCTATTTTCTATGTCTATGTCTATGCCTCTGGATCAATTCTTTCCTTTGTCTTTATAACTTTTGCCCAGTGTGTTACCTTCTCACACTTTCTTAAAACATATTTGGACATTATAATAAATAATTCACAACTTGATTGATTTCTTCAGAGGTTCAGTACATGAATTATATAATATGATCAATTAAAGTTCTAAGTACCATAGTATTGGACAATTTATGTTCAGATATTGAATGCATTTATTGTTGAGAATCAACCAATTCAATAGTTTCATTTAAACCATAGATTTAAAGAAAGATTTGCATCTATTTTAATAATTGATAGCTTCTGGAATATAACCTTTGGCTAGTAAAAAATAATGAGGTCCTTTCTAGATTAAAATATTAGATCATTCAGCCTCCTGATTGTGCTCCATCATTCCACCAATCTCCCTAGGCAACGGAACACTCTGCCATGGATTGTTCCATAATTGTTTTACATTAATGCTTTTGGAGTCTTTTTCTTTTCACTGCCTTGTAGGATTTTTGTGATATATGTATATTTTTTGTATGATGTACATTTGTGCATGTTTTCTGAGTACGTAGTGCTGCAGCAAGTTGTTTGTTGTACCCCTTTTACTTGTGCATTTTATAATATCTTTTACATGACCATGCTACTTTGACTCCAGCCATCAGTTATCTCATACTGGTAGAGCTGCTGCCTTGCATCACCAGAGACCTGAATTCAATGCTGACTTGGCGCTGCCTGTGTGGTGTTTGCATATTGTCCCTGTGACCACGAGGGTTTCCTTCGGGCGCTCTAGGTGTGTCCCACGTCTCAAAGATATGACGGGTTTGCAGGGTTGAACCCTTGAAAGGGTTCAGAAAAGATTTACAAGGATGTTGCCAGGTCTAGAGGGTGTGAGCTATAGGGAGAGGCTGAATAGTAGGAAAGAACTGCAGATGCTGGATTCAATCGAAGGTCAGAAGAAGGTTCTCGACCTGAAACGTCACCCATTCCTTCTCTCAGAGATGCTGCCTGTCCCGCTGAGTTACTCCAGCTTTTTGTGTTTACCTCATAGGTCGAGTAGGCTGGGTCTCTATTCCTTGGAGCGCAGGAGGATGAGGGGTGATCTTATAGAGGTGTACAAAGTCATGAGAGGAATAGATTGGGTAAATGCACAGCCTCTTGCCCAGAGTAGAGGAATCAAGGACCAGAGAACATGGGTTCAAGGTGAAGGGGAAAAGATTTAATAGGAATTAGAAGGGTAACTGTTTCACACAAAGGGTGGTGGGTGTATGGAACAAGCTGCCAGCGGAGGTAGTTGAGGCTGGGACTATCCCATTGTTTATGAAACAGTTAGACAGGTACATGGATAGGACAGGTTTGGAGGGATATGGACTAAGTGCAGGCAGGTGGGACGTGTGTAGCTGGGACAGTGTTGGCCATTGTGGGCAAGTTGGGCCGAAGGGCCTGTTTCTACACTATCACTCCATGACTCTGTTTGTAGTTTAATTGGCTTCTGTAAATTGACCCTAATGTGAGTAGATAAGAAAGTGGGATAACAAAGAACTGGTGTGAACTTGTGATCGATAGTCAGCATGGATAGTGGCTGTATTGAAAATGGAGCCTGGAAGAGTACAACACAGGAAAGGGCCTTTTTGGCCCACAATGTTTGTGCCAGATATGATGCTAACTTAAACAGATCTTCTGCCTGCACATGATAAATATCCCTTTATTCCCTGCACTTCCATGTGCCTATCTAAAAGCCTCTTAAGCACCACTATTGTACCTGCCTCTACCACCACCCTTGGCAATGCCTTCTGGTTCCTGAAACTGTGTTTTAAAAATAAGTTGCCCTGCACATCTCCATTAAACTTCCCCCTCTCACACCTTATAACTATGCCCTCTAGTCTTCCCCCTCGTAACTATGCCCTCTAGTGTTGAACATTTCCACCCTGGGGGATAAATAGGTTCTGACTGAAATTTTATACACAACTATCAAGTATCCCCTCAACCTCCGATCTTCCAGAGAAAACAATCCAGGTCTATCCAAACTCTCCCTGTGACTGGAACCCTGTAATCCAGGCAACATTCTGGTAAACCACCTTTGCACACCTCCACGTCTTTCCTGTACCGGAACAACTCTCAGTACTCCAAATGCAACCTAAACAAAGTCGTATAGAGTGCATCATAACTATGGCGCAGCGGTAGAGTTGCTGCCTTACAGCAAATGCGGCGCCGTCGACTCAGGTTCGATCCTGACTACGGGTGCTGTACTGTACGGAGTTTGTACGTTCTCCCCGTGACCTGCGTGGGTTTTCTCCGAGATCTTCGGTTTCCTCCCACACTCCAAAGACGTACAGGTTTGTAGGTTAATTGGCTGGGCAAATGTAAAATTGTCCCTAGTAGGATCGTGTTAATGTGCGGGGATCGCTGGGCGGCGCGGACCCGGTGGGCCGAAGGGCCTGTTTCTGCGCTGTATCTCTAAATCTAAAAAATAACTTCCCAATATTTGAATGCCTAGAAATGAAGGCATACACACCACATGCCTCCTTTACGACCGTCTCTACTTGCATTGCCACCATCAGCAAGTTATCAATTTGGACTCTACGATCCCTCTGCACATCAATGCTGTTAGGTTTCTTGCCATTATCTGTATACTTGCATTCAGTCTCCTAAAGCACTTCACTTCATGCTTGAATTAAAATCCATCTGCGATTCTCTGCCATTTCTTTTGGTGTCATCAATGTGTATGTAATCCATGGTTCAGTTACCTTGCCATCTTTTCATCTTCGTCCCTCCTCCTTCTTTCTGAAACATCCTTGTGGTGTATTTACCATTTTGAGTATTTGTGTTTTGGCAGCTGAGCCTTGCCGTAGTTCCGGGTATAAAGCATTGTGGGATACCTGATAACACTCTCTGGTGGTGTTGAAGTAAAGCAGCCATATGTTGTATGCTAACCTGTCTCACTCGTCAATTCTTATCATAATACACCACAGTTAAAGTTGGCGACGAGGATAAAACAAGCAGAAAATGCCTATCATAGGTTCCATAGGGGAGTTCGCCCCGAAGACAGAGTCTTGGTCGGCGTATGTGGAACGTTTAGAGCAGTTTTTTGAGGCTAACGACATTGCAGTGGAGAAGCAAGTAGCTACTCTGTTAAGTGTGATGGGAGCATCTACATATGGTCTGTTAAGGAACCTGGTGCAGCCGCTGAAGCCAAAAGATAAGTCCTACGATGACATTGTGAACATTTTAAAGACTCATTTTGAACCCAAGCCTTTGCTTATTGCGGAGAGATTCCGCTTTAACCGATGCAACCAGCGGGCGGATGAATCTGTGACCAGTTACGTTGCGGAGCTAAAACAGTGTGCAGTTAACTGTGAGTTTGGAGCGACGTTGAACGAGACGCTTCGGGACCGTTTTGTCAGTGGGATTTGTAATGAGGCAAGCCAGCGACGGCTGTTGTCGGAGTCCAACCTGACTTTTGCACGGGCATTTGAAATCGCCCTCAGCATGGAGACTGCGGAGAGAGACACGCAGCAGCTGCGGGGACACGAGGTACGTCCGAACCAAGTGCATAAAGTGGATGCGCACACGGTTAAGCAAACGGGGAGGAACTGCCATAGATGTAACGGCAAAAATCACAGCCCACAGGTGTGTCGCTTTAAAGATGCAAAGTGTTACAACTGTGGTAAAACCGGGCATATTAAAAGGGCATGCAGAGGAAAAGTGGCGGCGGCACCGACACAGAGCAGATATAAACGACAGACTGATAAAAACACAAAGTATGTGGAGGCAGAGGAAATAGTGTTGCCAATGTTTTCATTAGTAAATGGCAACAACTGTAAACAAGCATACCGGGCATGTTTTGTGGTTAATGGCAAAGAAGTCAAACTAGAAATTGACACCGGAGCTGCCGTGAGCATTATCTCAGAGGAGTTGTTTCAGACCACCTTTTTAAAGCAACCACTAGGGCTTGCTGAAGTCACACTGAAGACATACACAGGGGAGGTTATTCCTGTGTTGGGACAGTTTGAAGCCACTGTCAAATATGAGAGTCAGAGTGAGCAGCTACCAATGATTGTGGTAAAGGGAGCAGGACCAGCTTTGTGTGGAAGGAACTGGTTAAAAAAGCTCACCTTAAACTGGAAAGAAATTAAACATGCCAGTGACAAGTCTCATCAGGAAGACATAAAGCATATTAAGGAGATGCCTCACCTGACATCAATACAGGATGTACTAGAGTTACACGCTGAAGTGTTTAAAGATGAACTTGGCACTCTGCGTGATGTCAAAGCAACAATTCTGGTGGAACCAGGGGCCCGCCCAAAGTTTTGCAAAAGCCGTCCACTGCCATTTGCCATGAAAGCACGAGTGGAGGCTGAATTGGACCGACTGGAAAAGGCCAACATAATTACTCCAGTCAAACATAGTGAATGGGCAGCACCCGTTGTTCCTGTTGAAAAAAAGGACCATACCATCCGTCTGTGTGGAGATTACAAACTCACTGTAAACCAAGCTGCCACTACAGAGACTTATCCCTTGCCACGGATAGAGGAGCTGATGGCAACCCTCAGTGGAGGAAAGGTGTTTTCAAAGATTGACCTCGCCTCAGCGTACCAGCAGGTACTTCTGGAGGAAGAATCAAAAAAACTGTTGACCATTAACACACACCGAGGCTTATTTGTCTATAACAGACTGGCTTTTGGTGTGAGCGCAGCACCCTCCATCTTCCAAAGAATCATGGAGAACCTCATGAAAGATCTGAATGTAGTGGTGTATCTGGATGATCTCCTCATCACAGGAAAAACTGAACGAGAGCATCTGCAAAACCTGCATAAAGTGCTACAGAGACTGCAGGAGAGCGGACTGAGAGTCAGGGACGCAAAGTGTGAGTTTGGAAAGAAACAAATCGAATACTTGGGTCATGTGTTAAACAGCCAGGGCATTCAGCCGTCACCGGAGAAAGTCAGAGCAATAAAGGATGCACCAGCCCCCACCTGTGTGAAAGAGCTGAGAGCTTTCTTGGGACTAGTGAATTATTATGGACGGTTCATGCCCAACCAAAGCACCGTGCTTGCTTCCCTGTACAGGTTGCTGAAAGACCAGGTGTCGTGGGAGTGGAAAAGTCGAGAGCAGAAAGCTTTTGACAAGTGCAAATCGCTGCTCACAAGTGACAAGATCCTGGTGCACTATGACCAAAAGCTTCCTCTCACTCTGGCCTGTGACTCCTCAGCGTATGGCATTGGAGCTGTCATACAACACAAAATGCCTACAGGGGAGGAGCGCCCCATCGCCTTCTCATCACGCACATTATCCCCTGCTGAGAAGAAATATTCTCAGATTGAGAAAGAGGGACTGGCGCTCATTTTTGGTGTAAAGAAGTTTCACCAATACCTGTGGGGGAGGAAATTCAAACTTGTGACTGATCACAAACCCCTGCTAACACTGTTTGGAGAACACAAAAGCCTGCCTACCATGGCTGCAGCTCGAATCCAAAGATGGGCAATAATTCTCTCTGCCTATGATTATCACATTGAGTACTGTGCCTCAGGGAAACATGGTAATGCAGATGGCCTCTCAAGAGTTCCGCTGCCTGACACAAACGACGCAGGGACCACAGCCATCACTGACAGCGTATACACACTGTTAACTGAACATCTTGAGCAGGCTCCACTGAACGCAGACCAAGTGGCACGTGCAACACACACAGACAACGTGTTGTCAAAGGTGCTGAAATTTGTCATGGATGGCTGGCCTGCTGAAGTGGATGAGACTCTGAAAGCTTTCCACACGCGTAGATGTGAACTTTCAATAGAGCGAGGATGTGTCCTGTGGGGCACCAGAGTGGTGATTCCTGAAAAGTTGAGAAAAACTGTTTTAAAGGAGCTGCATTCTGGCCATCCAGGAATTGTGAAAATGAAAGCACTAACACGCAAGTACGTATGGTGGCCTAAAGTTGATGCAGAGGTGGAGCAAGTTTGCAGAGCATGTGAGTCATGTCAATTGGAGCAAAGGATGCCTCGTCAGGTGCCTTTGCATCCATGGGAATTTCCTGGCCAGAGCTGGAAAAGACTACACATAGACTTTGCTGGTCCATTTTTGGGACACACTTTCATGTTGGTGGTGGATGCTTACTCCAAGTGGTTGGAGGTGTTTAAAATGTCTAGCATCACATCACAAGCCACTATCACACGACTGAGAAGACTGTTCGCAGCTTATGGATTGCCAGAGCACATTGTCACGGATAATGGAACGCAGTTCACGTCAGAGGAGTTTAAAAACTTCATGCAGCAGAATGGAATCCTTCATTCTACAAGTGCTCCTGGTCACCCTGCCTCGAATGGCCTGGCAGAACGGTACGTTCAGTCATTCAAGGGTGGAATGAAAAAGCTGACACACACCGCAATGGATGTGGAGGACAGGGTCTCCATCTTTTTGATGCAGTATCGCACCACACCAAACTGCACTACTGGTCAGTCACCTGCTGACCTGTTTCTGAACAGACACGTGCGCACCCGTCTGGATTTCATCCGTCCGGACACAGCAGCCGCTGTTCGTAAAAAACAGTACAAGCAGAAGTTTCACCATGACCTCCGTGCAGCAGACAGGTGTTTCTCAGTGGATGACCCAGTGTATTTATACAATACGGCTGGGGGAGGACGCAAATGGATTCCTGGAGTCATAGTGGATCAAACAGGACCGGTGTCTTACAAAGTACAAGGAGGAGACACCGACATCACCTACAGGAGACATGGAGATCAGCTGAGATTCAGAGTCATGGGAGATGGACTGGATCAGGACACTGAAAACTCAACCACTGACACTTCTGCACCGAGCCAACCCGCACAGCCGGAGGACATGTCATCATGCAGCGAGCCAGGGACTGTGGACCGTACAGCTGCAGCTGCTGCGCCGCTGAGTCCACGCCGATCATCAAGGGTCAGGAAGCCTCCAGACCGCTATGTCCCTTAAGCTTCTTTTTTTTTTTTTAAAGGGGAAATGTTCGGCATGAAGGACTGTTTAGTTGTTTAAGTTGTTTTCATTAATATGAACACACAGATGGACTGAGACTTGTTAAAACTACAAGAGGGTCTCTAGTGATAACAAGTAACTTTGCATAGTAGTAATTTTGGGAATGGTTATTGTTAGTAATAAGGCACTTGCTAATTTCAGTTATTTAAGATTACCTTCATTTTAAAAAGGGGGTAATGTGGTGTATTTACCATTTTGAGTATTTGTGTTTTGGCAGCTGAGCCTTGCCGTAGTTCCGGGTATAAAGCATTGTGGGATACCTGATAACACTCTCTGGTGGTGTTGAAGTAAAGCAGCCATATGTTGTATGCTAACCTGTCTCACTCGTCAATTCTTATCATAATACACCACAGTTTCAGAGTCTCATCCACTTCCTGCACTTTGATCAGCTGGCCTTTAAATGACCCTCGCATGCCATCTGTGGACTTGCCCAACAACAGCTGCTCCCAAACTACCCTCCTTGGCACCTGTCTAATGACATTGCAATCTGTCTTGCCCCAATTATGAATGAATGAATGAATATAACTTTATTGTCATTCAAAACTATACAGACGAGTGCATATTTGAACGAAATTCCGTTGCAACTGGCTTTAATGTAACACCAAATAATAAAAATTGATTAAAGAAAAATAAATAAATAAGTAACTCGCATATAAAATAATGTCGGCGGATCATTGTGAATTCCAGAGTCTGATGGCTAGGGGGAAGAAGCTATTGCAGAACCTGGCTGTTCTGCTCCGTATGCTGCAGTACCTTTGACCAGAAGGCAGCAGGGTGAACAGTCCATGATGGAGATGGGTGAGGTTTTTACTGATATTTCTGGCCTTGGTCAAGCAGCGTTTGTGTGCAATGTCCTGGATGGAAGAAAGTGAAGTCCCGATGATTTTCTCAGCCGTCCTCACCACTCTCTGCATGGACTTCCAGTCTGAGGCTTTGCAGTCCCCAGACCAGACAGAGATGCACTTGGTCAGTATGGTGTCTATGGTGCCCCTGTAGAAAGTGGTGAGGATGGGATGGGGGAGGTGTGCTCTTCTCATCCGGCGCAGAAAGTGCAAACGCTGCTGGGCTCTCTTGACTAGAGCTGCAGTGTTTAGGGACCAGGTCAGGCTGTCTGTGATCGGCACCCCCAGGAACTTAGTGCTACTGACTACCTCCACCACGGTGTCACTGATGTGGAGTGGTGTGTGCCTGCACCGTTTTCTCCTGAAGTCAACGATGATCTCTTTTGTTTTTGCGACATTCAGGACCAGATTACTCGTGTTGCACCAGTCCACCAGTTGTTTCACCTCCTCCCTGTAAGCCAGTTCATTGTCATCCCGGATAAGGCCCACCACTGTTGTGTCATCCGCAAGCTTCATGATGTGGTTTGTACTGAACCTGGCACAACAGTCGTGGGTCATCAAATCTCCAAATTCTTCTTCCATGGCAACACCAATCATCTGGCCAGGCTAGTTTCCCCAGTACAAGGTCCAGTATGATCCCTCCTCGAGTTGGACTATCCACAAACTGTTTAAGTAAACCACCTTGGAAACATCAAACCAATTCTGCACCATCTAATCCTCTCTTGTTTTAGCAATTTGATCCCTAAATCTATCTGCTGGTCCTCAATTTAGCTGATGCTCTGATCTATTTTTTCTTAAATTCTAATGTGGGTGACCTACGAAGTAGTTAGCAACTGTTGGTCTGGTTAACACTACTGCATGTAAAGCTCCAGCCTTTCAGTCAAGGAGTGCAAACTGGTGTTTTTCTGAATTGCATTGCTTCTGCCTCCCAGTTACACATTGCATCTTAAACCTCCAACATTGTTTGGACAGATTTCAGCAATTACATTAGAGCAGATATTCTTCATTATAAAGTTACTATTCACAGGATGTGGCTGTTGGAACTGTTAGAGCATTGGATAAATCCTTGCTGAAAATTATAATTTGTACTCACAGGAGCTATAATATTTTATTCCCCTTTGCTAGTGCACTGAAGACCAAGACAATTATCTATCTAAATAAATCTTGGATTGTAACAAATCTGTACATCTTTATCAATTATTACTTTTATGGAAATGTTCACATACTTTGTAGGTAAGATCCCCACCACTACTTATAATCCATGATCTCCTTTCTCTAAGCTTAAATTTGTAAGTCATAATATTAATTGTTGTTATTCCGAAGTTCACATAATGAATCATTGAAGCTTAGTGCCTTTTTATCAGACGAAGATATTGTTATTTTTCATAACTGCACGAGGTCTGAACATTATAGATGTTCTGTAGCAGAACATTTAGAAGACCATGCATATTTGAGTATTAGTGAAAATGGCAGTTATGCTCAGATTTTTGTAGTATTGATCGCCCTCCTCGATCAATATCTGAGCATACTGCTCATATTCCACTGACAGTCGAGGTTAAGTTGCTAACTTCATTTGTGGGGAGTGATAAGAATGTTAAATTAGTCCCAATGTCTTTGCCTTATTCTTCAGCAACCTGCAAAAGACAAATGAGCGCTAATGTTCCCATAAGGAACAAACCAAAATTAATTACCCAATTTCAATAAAAATTGGCCGTGACCTTTCATGGGGAGGACATGTGAAGAAAGTGTAGGAGGGAACTGCAGATGCTGGTTTAAATTGAAGATACACAAAATGCTGGAGTAACTCTGTGGTACTCTAGTAACTCAGTACTCCAGAATTTTGTGTCTATCTTGAGGAAGTAAGTGTAGATAGTTTTAGTATTTTCCATGCCAAAATGCTAGCCTTTTGGTGTAGTTGCCATAACATACAGACTTTTTTTGCACTAATTATAAAGGGGGAAATACAGGGTTTAGATTTCATTGTCCTGTACATTATGTAATGGATTGAGTGAATAGTACTGATGATGACTCTCTGATTCCTGGCCATTTTCCATGATTCAAATGCATCTTAAAATCAATCTCAATTCATCTATGCAGAATAACCTGCAAGTATGTCCATTTGTCAAATGCTTTGAGATTTTGCCATCACTAGTCAATTTGAAAGCTCTTTTGAAATACTAACCACTTTGTGTGAAGTTGAATTTCATTATCTTCGTACTAAAATGACTTTCCTTTTATGTGCTTGCATATCTATAATAATCTTACAATTTGCGTAAAATAAATATTTAGAATTTACCTTGATATCCTTATTTCAGATCATAGAAATAGAAGTAGACAGGATGGGAATAGGCCCTCTGGGTCACAATGTATGTGTCGCACATGATACCATGATGAACTCATCTCATCTGCCTGCACATAATCCATAATCTCTCCACTTTTAGATTGAACAGTTTTTTTTTAGTTTTTGCTCATAATTCAGAAATGTAACACTTGTATTCATTCATTCATGCTACGCTCTGCACTGTATCTATTGCTTAAATCTCAACGTCCACAACTTCAACTGGGGCCACTTTCAGGTGTAATGTGAATAATTCAAACCCGTTGATCCATTTGCCTTGCAAGAATTCATTTTCTTTGTATTATGAGGATTGCATATAAGAATCGGATTTTTTCATGAATTTGGAATGTCACAAGTGATTTACAGGAAAACCAGGTCAGTTCTCTCGGTAAAAGCAGTTCAATCAACAATTGAAAGGAAAATGCAAGCCCCTTGGTTGGAGAAATTTCAGGGCAGCTGCAAAAGATGAGGCAAAGGGAACACTGTAGAACACTAAAGTAAGATGGGGAGAGATGATGAAATAGATGCGATAGGAATTTGATGGTGACAAGTGCAAAGAAAATCATGATCAGCTATAACAAAAAAAAAAAAAAAAAAAATATGGCGGCGCGTGCAGACGCAGCGGCCCCACGCTCTCCCGATATTTCGAGTGTTTTTAATGTTTTTTCAAGTTCGTCATGTTTGTCACTTCAACAACTCTGGACAGTCAGCAGTAGACAGTATAGTCGTGAGTTCTTGCTGGACAAGAAAACAACATCATCAACACTGGACGCTATGCTTGCAGAGGAACTTAGCGGCCTCAGAATACTCTGCCTGACCTCGACCTCGGCCTCGAGTGCTGCCCCCCGGCTGGAAAGGAGACGCCGCAGGCGGTGTGACAGGAAGCAGAAGAGGGGTAAGCGCGGAGGCATCCGGGCTAGGCTAGCGGCTAGCCCACACAGACCGGCTATTCCGAGCATGCTAATGGCTAATGTACGCTCACTGGACAATAAAATGGACACTATAAGACTTCTCCGGTCGACCCAGCGTGAGGTGAGGGAATGCTGTGTTTACGTTTTTACGGAAACATGGCTTAATGACAACATCCCGGACTCCGCTGTTCAGCTCGACCGGCTAACATGCTACCGATCGGACAGAGCTACGGTTAGCGGGGGGAAGACTCGCGGCGGCGGTGTGATTGTTTACATCAGTGATGCTTGGTGTCGGGACGCTGTGTTGGTCTACAAACACTGTTCACCGCTGGCGGAGTTTATGTTTGTGAAGTGCCGGCCTTTCTACCTCCCGAGGGAGCTAACAGCTATCCTGTTAGTCGCTGTTTACATTCCTCCCAGTTCCAACAACAAGGACAGAGAGGAGGCACTCTGCGAACTGTACCGGGCCATCTCTGAGCAGCAGACAGCACACCCAGATGGCTTTCTCATCGTAGCTGGGGACTTCAACCATGCTAACCTAAAAACTGTCATGCCCAAAGTATACCAGCATGTTGATTTCCCAACACGAGAAAACGACACCTTGGACCTTGTCTACACGACCATCAAAGGAGCATACAAGGCTTCCCCCCTCCCCCACATCAGCCTCTCTGATCACCTCACCGTTCTGCTGAAACCGGCATACAGACCCCGGGTGAAAGTCACCAAACCGGTTTCAAAAGAGGTACGTGTGTGGTCAGAGGACAGCACTCCAAAACTGCTTTGAGACTACAGACATGTTCAAGCAGGCAGCAACATACAACAACACAACCAACATTCAGGAATACACAGAGACAGTTACAGGCTACATCACCAAATGCATTGATGATGTGACCCACACCAGAGCCATCACCATCCGGGCTAACCAGAAGCCATGGCTGACAGGGGAGGTCCATGGGCTGCTGAGGGTCCGCAACGTTGCCTTCAGAGAGGGCAATCCAGCCGGTCTCAGAGCAGCCAGGGCCAACCTTTCCAGTGGCATCAGGAAAGCCAAACAACACTACACCCGGCGCATCACAGCCCACTTCAGTGACAGCAGAGACACACGGAGCCTGTGGAAGGGTATTAGGACTATCACGGACTACAAACCCTTACCACAGACCTGTGACAGTGACACCTCTCTCCTGAATGACCTCAACGGCTTCTTCGCACGCTTTGAAGCACAGAGCAACACACCTGCGCAGAAAACAACTCCCCCCCCAACGACCAGGCTATTTGTCTGTCTCCAGGCAGTGTGAGGAGCACACTGTTAAGGATTAACACCTGGAAAGCTTCTGGACCTGACAACATTCCTGGTCGTGTGCTAAAAGACTGCGCAGCTGAGCTCACAGATGTCCTCACAGACATCTTCAACATCTCCCTGAGCCAGGCTGTTGTTCCCTCGTGCTTCAAAGAAACCACCATCATACCTGTGCCCAAGAAGTCTTCTCCATCCTGCTTCAACGACTACCGCCCTGTAGCGCTGACTTCAACCATCACTGGCGCCTCACTCCCAACACTCCTGGTCCTTTACACCACCCGCCTCACCCTCCCACCCCTCCAACAGCCTCTTCACCCTCCTGCCTTCAGGGAGAAGGTTTCGCAGCCTGAGGTCGAGCACCACCCGACTAAAGAACAGTTTTTTCCACCAGGCTGTCAGGATGCTGAACTCTCTCCCCTCCCTTCCTCCTCTCTCCCCTGCCCCCATTGGACCTGGACTTTAACACCCCACGCACATCCAGCACCACACACTTTTTTTTAAACGCATTTGATGTGACTATATTTTATATTTTATGTTGATTGTTGTTTGCTGTGCCTTTTTAATTTTAACTTAGTTTTATGCACTTTGTTCCTCGGGATTGTGGGAAACGGTATTTCGATTTTCTGTCTGTGTAAACTGGCTGAGGATTGACAATAAAATTGACTTTGACTTTGACTTTTGAACATTTACAGCTCCTAAATCAGAAGAGGTGTGAAACAGGAAAGTGAGATGTGAGGAAATTTAGCATATGATGTTACTATTATCTATGGTTTTGGTTCCATTGCTGACTGTCGTGACTTGCAGAGCAGTCGAGTAATGCAGCATAGAGGCAGATCCTTCAACCCAACTCATCCATGCTGACCAAAGTGGCCATCTAAACTAATTCCATTTGACTGAATTAGGGTCACATCTCTCTAAATCTTTCCTGTCCTATTGTTTTTTAAATATTATTGTAGTACCTGCCTCAATCATTTTCTCTGGCAACTAGTTCCAAATATTCAATGTCGCCTATGTGAAGAAGTTGCCCATCAGTTCCCTTTTAAATATTTCCCCTCTCTCCTTAATTCTTTGTCCTCTAATTGTTAATTTCCTATTCCCTGGGAAAAAAGAATGTGTGCATTCACCTTTCCTGTTGGAACTTGGTAAGTTCCTTTACCTTCACTGTGAAATCCATCTCATGCCCTCTTTGCCCTCCTGATTTTCTCCTTGGGAGAACTCCTACATATATCCATGTTGCCCCTCACATACCTATTAAATCTTTCCCTCCTCACTTAAATTCACCTAAATTATTTTTAACCATCAGTATCGTCATCTCTGTCCACTGCTGTGACATCAATCAATAAAGCAACACCCATCCTCTTTTACCCCCACCTCAACCATTCCTACCAGTCCTGTACCTCTCTTAACCAGTTTTCTGTAATGGCTACAACGTCCCAGTTGCACGTACCTATCCTTGCCCTGAGTTCATCAGCCTCTCGCATTAAAATAGACAATAGGTGCAGGAGTAGGCCAGTCAGCCCTTTGAGCCAGCACCACCATTCACTGTGATCACGGATGACCATCCATAATCAGTACCCCGTTCCTGCCTTCTCCCCATTTCCCTTGACTCCGCTATCTTTAAGAGCTCTATCTAACTCTCTCTTGAAAGCATCCCGAATCGGCCTCCACTGCCTTCTGAAAGTCCAGATACACTACATCCACTGGCTCTGTCTTGTCCATTTTCCTAGTTACACCTTCAAAAAATTCCAGAAGATTAGTCAAGTATGATTTCCCCTTCGTAAATCCATGCTGACTCGTACTGATCCTGTTACTGCTATCCAAATGTGCCGCTATTTCATCTTTTATAATTGACTCCAGCATCTTCCCCACCACCGATGTCAGGCTAACTGGTATAGAATTCCCTGTTTTCTCACTCCCCCAAAGTGGGATAACATTAGCTATCCTCCAATCCACAGGAACTGATCCAGAATCTATAGAACATTGAAAAATGATCATCAATGCGTCCACGATTTCGAGAGCCACCTCCTTAAGTACCCTGGGATGCAGACCATCAGGCCCTAGGGATTTATCAGCCTTCAGTCCCATCAGTCTACCCAACACCATTTCCTGCCTAATGTGAATTTCCTTAGTTCCTCTGTCACCCTAGGTCCTCTGGCCACTGGGACATCTGGGAGATTGTTTGTGTCTTCCTTAGTGAAGACAGATCCAAAGTACCTGTTCACTTTATGTGCCATTTCCTTGTTCCCCATAATAAATTCACCTGTTTCTGTCTTCAAGAGAACCACATTTGTCTTATCTAATTTTTTCCTCTTCACATACCTAAAGAAACATTTACTATCCTTTATATTCTTGGCTAGCTTACCTTCGTACCTCATCTTTTCTCCCTGTATTGCCTTTTTAGTTATCTTCTGTTGCGCTTTAAAAGCTTCCCAATCCTCTGGCTTCCCGCTCATCTTTATGTTATACTTCTTATTTTTATACTGTCCTTGACTTCCATTGTCAGCCACGGTCGCCTCTTACTCCCCTTAGAATCTTTATTCCTCTTAGGAATGAAATGATCCTGCATCTTTTGGATTATTCCCAGAAATACTTGCCATTGCTGTTCCACTGTCATCCCTTCTAGGGTTTCTTTCCAGTCAACTTTGGCCAGCTCCTCCCTTATGCCTCATAGTCCCCTTTGCTCAACTGTAAAACTGATACATCCGATTTTTCCTTCTCCCTCTCAAATTATAGATGAAAACATTATATTATGGTCTCTACCTCCTAATGGCTCCTTTACCATGAGTTCCCTTATCAAATCCAGTTCAGTACACAACACTAAATCCAAAATTGCCTTCCTGGTAGGCTCAGTACAAGCTGCTCTAAGAATTCAAATAAGTACAGCTCCGGCTTCTATCTCTTTTCTGCTCTGGCAATCTAATTGAAACACTGCCAATCTAATTGAAACCCTCCCGAGAAGCACTGGTAAATCTCCCACCGAAGATATTTGTCCACCTCTGGTTCAGGGGCGGCCAATCTCATGTAGGTCACCTCTGCCCCAGAAAATTTTCAGATGAACCAAGAACCTAAATCCCTGCCCCATGCACCAGCTTCTCTGCCACATATTCATCTGATGCAGCAACATCAACATTGTTGTTGCTTGCATCAAGTCAACTGATTAACACATGTTAGATGGTTAGGAAAACTTTATTTGTCATTTGCACTAACATACAATTGGATTGCAACATTAACATGCAATTGGATCTATTGCAAAACAAACACTGTAATTGGCCATGAATACATTAAGATGGCACAAAGTGAAACCTAAAACGAGACCTGTGCTGTTCATAATAACATTGCCTGGGAAGCGTCCAACTTCTGTATCTTTATCATGGCCACAGAGGGAAGGGGTGATGGGCGCTCCCTCTATGCGGTTATTGAGCAGTAGCATAAATGGCTGCCATGTTGCTAAGAGAAAGTGAGGGGGTGGATAGAGGCACAACAATCATAAATATGACATGGTGCTGGAGTAGTTTGACTGGTTAGGCAGCATCTCTAGAGACCATGGATAGATGATGTTTCAGTTTCAGGACCCATCCTCCGAATGACCACTAAATTTAGTGTTTGGTTTGGAGATACAGTGTGGAAACAGGCTCTTCGGCCCACTGAGTCCGAGCCAACCAATGATCATCGTGTATGCTAACACTATCCTACACACTAGGGACAATTTGCAATCTTTACTGAAGCCAATTAACCTACAAACCTGCATGTCTTTGGAGTGTGGGAGGAAATTGGGGCACCTGTAGAAAACCCATGCGGTCACGGGGAGAATGCACAAACTCTGTATGGACAAGCACCCGTAGTCAAGATTGAACCTGGGTCTCTGTCGTTGTAAGGCAGCAACTCTATTGCTATGCCACCCTTAGTTACTAGACCACTTTCTCCAGCACTGTCTTTTTTTTGTAAACCAGCATCAGCAGTTCCTAGTTTCTTCAGTTGTAAATATGTATAGGATCTTCAAGATGATTCTGTGTGTTGATCACTGAAGCACACGTTTGTCACTGAGGTAGAGATCATAGCATGCAACTTTAATGAGTTTATAGAATCAAAGATGTGGCTCCAGTGACAAAGTTTCAGATACGTTGAGCATTGAAAATTGTGATTGGAATATGAAATGTCAGAATAGAAACCTAGAATCTAATTGACATGTCTTTGACAATCTTATTGTGAATCTTAGTCCGGAGTCGCCTTCCAGAGGGAAGTGCTTCAAATAGTTTGTGGCCAGAGTGAGAGGGGTCGGAGATGATCTTACCTGCTAGCTTCCTGGCTCTTGCAGTGTACAGTTCGTCGATTGAGGGGGGGGGGGGGTGTTGGGGGGAGGGAGGGGGGAGGTGGTGGGGGGAGGGAGGGGGGTGGTGGTGGGGGGGGAGGGAGGGAGGGGGGTGGTGGTGGGGGAGGGAGGGAGGGGGGTGGTGGTGGGAGGGGAGGGAGGGAGGGGGGTGGTGGTGGGGGAGGGGGGTGGTGGTGGGGGAGGGGGGGAGGTTGCGGGGGAGGGGGGGAGGTTGCAGCCTACAACCTTCTCGGCTGATCGAACGATGCCCTGCAGCCTCCGGATGTCATGCTTGGTGGCTGAGCCAAACCAGATCATGATGAAGAAGGTGAGGACAGACTCTCTGATGGCAGTATAAAACTGGACCATCATTGCCTGTGGCAGATTGTGTTTTCTGAGCTGCCGCGGGTGGTACATCCTCTGTTGGGCCTTTTTGACTGTGGCGTTGAGGGTGGCCTCCCATTTAAGGTCCCTGAAGATGATGATTCCAAGGAACTTAAACGACTCCACAGACGTGACTACAGTGTTGTTGATGGTAAATGGGGGGAGGGGTGGGGGAGCTCTCCTAAAGTTTACAATCAGGATGCAGGAAAAACATCAGACGCACTAAGGGTAAACAAGGAACTGCAGATGCCTTTTTGCAAAGAATGTCACAATGTGCTGGAGTAACTCAACAGGTCAGATATATCTCTGGAGAGCATGGATAGGTGACAATTTGGATTGGGGCCCTTCTTCAGACTGATTGTGGTGTGGTGGGGGGGAAAGTTTGAGGACAGGACAAAACCTGGCAGAGTTCTTGATGAATACAGGTGCGGAAGGCTTTTGACAGAAAGTTGGAGAAAGGCCAGAGATAAAAAGACAAATGTGAGATAAGGACAGAAGAAATACAAATCATGAAGCCAAAGGATTAAAAATAGATGGATGAGGAGGAAGGGAGAAACTGTTACACATCCAGGTGGGAAAGGGCATGGATGGGTGGGTTTGAGCTTCATTACCTAAAATTGGAGAATTTAATGTTAATGCCGTTAGGTTGCAAGCTATCTGTGGAATATGAGCTGTTCCTCTAGTTTGCGTGTGGCCTCACACTGGTAATGGCTAAGGCCCAGGACAGATGCCAATATGAGACATTTGACCCCACCAGCCTCCGCATCCGGCATATCATTCTCTGACATTTCAGCCATCTTCAGCGTGAGTTCACCATTGGTCACATCATCCCATCTCCATCCTTTTCCACCTCCTGCCGAGACTGCTCCCTCTACAACACCTTGATTCACTCACCCCTTCCCACCCATTCCATTGCCTCCCCAGGTACTTTACCCTGCAACCGCAGGAGATGCAACACCTGTCCCTATACCACCTCCCTCGACTCCATCTAGGGACCCTGACGGTCCTTCCAGGAAATTCTCAACATTGGCCTAAAATGATTGTGCAAACAAACTCAGTTAAACAAGTTTTATGCATGACGTGCATTTATGGAAAAAGGGAAATAGGTGCAGGAGTAGGCCATTCGGCCCTTTGAGCCAGCACTGCCATTCAATATGATCATGGCTGATCATCCAAAATCAGTATCCCTTTCCTGCATTCTCCCCATAACCCTAAATGCTAATTTCACAGCCAAAATGAAGGCAAGACATATTGCATTGAAAAGGAGAAAAGAAAGAGACATTAAAAATCATAAAACTGACGTCTCCAACCAGTCAAACCTGGAAGTTTTGTTTATTTCTTCACATTTGGGATGTGGGTGTTCTAGGAAGCCCATTAAATAATTGCCCATCACTAAAGTGGTTGTGAACTGCTGTGGTCCTTCTGATGACAGTACTCCCACAGTGTAGTTGCAGTAGGAGTTCCAAGATTTAGACTCGGTGATGATAAAGGACTGGCAAAGCACTATTTCCAAATCAAGATAGTTTGTAGTTTGGAGGGGAGCCTGCAGGTGGTGGTGTTGTCCATGTGAAAGAACTTGCGGGGTTTTGGAAGTGTTATTAGAATAGCTTGCGTGAGTAACTACAGTGCATTTTGTCGACTCTAATCTGTGTAGCCATTGTGAGCTGGGATTGAGCTTTAGGGTGCAGGATGTGATGCTCGGCAAACAGACTACTTTGTTTTGTATAGTGTCAAGCTTCTTGATGGTTGTTGAAACTGCATTTATCCAGGCGGGAGTAAGGATTCCATCATGTTCCTGACTTGCGTCTGTGAAATAGTACCAAAGGCTTTGAGGTCTCGAGGTTGTCATTTGTGAGAGGATACCCAGTCATGGACCTGCTCTTGTTGCCATGATATTAATATATGGCTGGTCCATTTGAGCTTCTGGTCAGTGATAACCCCACGATATTAATGGTGAGAAATCCAGCAATGTTAATGCCTTTGATTGTCAAGGTTAGAACATAGAATATAGAAAAGAACAGCATAAGAACAGGTCCTTTGACCCACAATCTCTGTGGGGAGAGATGTCGTGATGAACTAATCTGATCTGCCTGCATATTGATACATATCCCGCCATTCCCTGTATATCCATGTGCATATCTAAAAGCATCTCAAGCTCTGCTTTTGTATCTGCCTCCACCACCACCAGCACTGGCAGTGCATTCCAGACACACACCACCCTCTGAGTAAAATAAAAACAAACTTGTCCCACATACCTACTTTAAACTTTGCCTCTCTCAATATAAACCTGTGCTCTCTTATCTTTGACATTTGAGGTTGTTAGGTTCTTTGTTGGATGTTACTTGCTAATTATCTGCCAGGCCTGAATGCCGTCGTGGTATTGCTGAAATCTGGAGTGGAAGTGCACAGGGTTGTTCTTGGTAAAGATGATGTGGTAATGGCCAAGGAAGTGAAAGTTGGTAATTTTCAGTGCCATAAACCTTTTTAGGCAATTATTAACACTGCACCATGAAAAGGTGCTTTGACTGAATGGCCAAAACTTTCTGTGGCAGGCATGAGGGCATGCAAATGCTGGTTTACAAAAAAAGACACAGTGCAAGAATAACTCAGCGAGTCAGGCATCTCTGGAGAACATGAATAGGTGATGTTTCAGGTCGGGACATTTCTTCAGACTGAATGTGGTGGGGGAGAGAGGAGGGACAGGACAAAGCCTGGCAAATGATAGGTGGATACAGGTGAGGGAGGTTTTTAATTATCATATCATATCATATCATATATATACAGCGCGGAAACAGGCCTTTTCGGCCCACCAAGTCCGCGCCGCCCAGCGATCCCCGTACATTAACACTATCCTACACCCACTAGGGACAATTTTTTACATTTACCCAGCCAATTAACCTACATACCTGTAGATGGTTGGACAAAAGTCTGAGATGAAAAGACAAAGTGAGATGAGGATAGAAGCGGTGTGAATTGCAAAGCCAGAGGAAGGAATATAGGTGAAAGGGGAGGGCCTCGGGTAGAAATGGGCACAAATCCAGGTGGGGTGAGTGGGGGAAAAAGTGTTGGGAGGTGGGGGAGCAGTTGTTTGTAGTCGCCAGGCGGGGAGGGGGGAAGAGAGTGGCAGGAATAGTTTGCACCAACTGCACAAGTACTACTGTCCAGTGCCTGTCAATGTTGAGGCAAGTAGAAAGGCAACGTTCCCATAAAGCTAACAGCACAATCTGGACTGCAGTCTTTGATTATTTGCTTTTAACCACACATCGGTCTCTTGCCAGTTGTTGACGTGCTGTTTGCTCGTATATAACAGTGAGTGCCATTAACTTCAGAGTTATTTTGACAGGGAAATCTGGGCTAAAATAAATCTTACCTGAATAAAGCTTTTAAATTTTGTCCTCTGGGTCATTTCTTCAAATCTTTCTTGAAGCCATCAAGGGGATTTTGTTAGAGACAGCAAGAAAAAATGATTCTATCACTAGATTGGGATAATTGTTGTTGATCCCCACTGGAAAATATGACACATGCTCGGACTGTGGATCAACATACAGCTCACATTTCTGCTGCCCTGTGCAAAAAATATCACTCAAAGTCCTCGGATTTTGGGAAAGGCTAAGTAAAACATTAATTTTAATGTGATAAAATATTTATTTCTGACAATAAAATAGTGATATTCTGAAAGAACAAAGGTAGTATAAATATTTTGGAAAACAACATTTTCAATGATTCATTTGGTCCATCAATAAAACTGAATGGAAATTGAATAAGTACATAGAGATTTATAATTGGAAAAAGCTGACAGTGTGGCAAAACTGGTAATATAAGGTAAGATTTTCAGACATGCAACTTATTCATATTTTGACCATGTTGTATTAGAAGAATAAAAAACAATCCAAGTCTATACAGACGTACAGGTATGTAGGTTAATTGACTGGGTAAATGTAAAAAATTGTCCCTAGTGGGTGTAGGATAGTGTTAATGTGCGGGGATCGCTGGGCGGTGCGGACTTGGTGGGCCGAAAAGGCCTGTTTCCGCGCTGTATATATATGATGATGATGATGATGATGATATACAAACAGGGGTGGTGGAGGAGGCTGGTATGATAGTGGTGTTTAAGAGGCTTTTCAATAGGCAGATGCAAGCACAGGAACAGAGGGACATGGATCATGCACTGGAATGTGAAGTTGGTGCAATAAGCTACAACATCTCAAGGATGATCGTGAAGCCCAAGTGCTTTAGCTGCTATTCTATTTAAATTGCACCATCTGCCACTAAACCAACTGGGTTGCACAGTGGAGCAGCTGGTAGAACTGCTGCGTCATGGCACCGGAGACCCAAGTTCAATCCTGTCTGTGAACTTTGCGTGTTCAACCTGTGACTGAGTGGGTTTCCTCCCACATCCCAATAACTTGGGGGGCTGTTGGTTAATGGCCTCTGTTTTTTTTTAAAAGACCCCTAATTGGCACTGAGCGAATAAGAATGTGGGTTAACATAGAACTTGTGTTTTATGGTTGATGTGGACTTGGTAGGCCGGAGGGCCTGTTTCCATGCTGTATCACTAAATTAAAACTAGGGACAGTTTTTTTCCGGTGTTATTTGTCTGCCAACCAACTTTCTGGTTCTTCAAGATGCTGATTCTTTTTCTGTTGCTTTAGTTCAACCTAAACCATATGCTTGGTTGAGCTAATGAATCAGGACAGCTGCCAAACTGCCACTACGAACTGTTTGAATAATTGCTCTGAAGTTTTTGGTTGTTAAAAGCCATCAATGTCGTATCTAATTCATAAAAGCAATAGGACCAATGCTCGCCTGGATTTGCTCTAATGTCTAGATTTTAAATTACTCTGCGATAGGAAGCACTGGCTGGAAAGGCAGATTTTTTTTTGTTGCCCAGCTCTGTTTTTACATGGCTCCAATTTTTTTTAACATATTGCACAGACCACCTCAGGTGAATCATCTTCTCCAGTCAGGCTAGTTCCACTGGGAGCTGAAGATTTTAAAATAAATATATTTTCTTTGCACTTTATGTCAAATAATTTTGATAAATTTTTAAATCTGCCAATGACATGAAGAATGCACTGCTGCTGCTTACCGACAATTTGAACACTGAAATTCTGGTATCTATCTCTATTCCAGAAATTTAATAGGTTTCTTCTGTTTTGAGGAAATCTAAAATGGGGGAGGGGGAGGGTCAATAGACAATAGGTGCAGGAGTAGGCCATTCGGTCCTTCGAGCCAGCACCTCCATTCAATGTGATCATGGCTGATCATCCACAATCAGTACCCCGTTCCTGCCTTCTCCCCATATCCCTTGACTCCGCTATCTTTAAGAGCTCTATCTAGCTCTCTCTTGAAAGCATCCAGATAATTGGCCTCCACTGCCTTCTGAGGCAGAGAATTCCACAGATTTACAACTCTCTGAATGAAAAAGTTTTTCCTCATCTCCGTTCTAAATGGCCTATCCCTTATTCTTAAACTGTGGCCCTTGGTTCTGGACTCCCTCAACATTGGGAACATGTTTCCTGCCTCTAATGTGTCCAATCCCTTAATCTTATGTTTCAATAAAAATCCCCTCTCATCCTTCTAAATTCCAGCGTATAGAAGCCTAGTCGCTCCAGTCTTTCAACATACGAAAGTCCCGCCATTCCGGGAATTAACTTAGTAAACCTACGCTGCACGCCCTCAATAGCAAGAATGTCCTTCCTCAAATTTGGAGACGAAAACTGCACACAGTACTCCTGGTGCGGTCTCAACAGGGCCCTGTACAAGTGCAGAAGGACCTCTTTGCTCCTATACTCAACTCCTCTTGTCATAAAGGCCAACATGCCATTAGCTTTCTTCACTGCCTGCTGAACCTGCATGCTAACTTTAAGTGACTGATGAACAAGGACACCCAGTTCTCTTTGTACTTCCCCATTTCCTAACTTGACACCAAAGTGGATAACCTCACGTTTATCCACATTAAACTGCATCTGCCCACTCACTCAACCTGTCCAAGTCACCCTGCACCCTCATAGCAGACAAATAACAGAAGGATATAATGTCTGTTGGAATATTTTAGCCAATTTTACATCAGTGCACAAAGTTCTCCTTTGGGTACTTTGCTCAATATGGACAAGAATTATGTTCCAGTTGTACGACGTTGTCGAGGCCACGATGGGAGTACTGTGTTCTGTATTGGTCACCCTATTTTAGGAAGGTTGTTTTTAAGCTGGAAAGAGTGCAGAGAAGATTTAGCCTTTAAGACTTTTGGTAAGATACGACTTTAGCCAGAGGGTGGTGAATCTGTTGAATTCATTGCCATAGACGGCAGTGAAGGCCAAGTCAATGGGTATTTTTAAAGTGGAGATTGATAGATTTTCAATTAGTAAGGGTGTCAAAGGTTACAGGGCGAAAGCAGGAGAATGGGGCTGAGGAGAAAATAGATGAGCCATGATTGAAGGGCAGAATTTGCAGTCTGAGATCTTGGAAAGCTGTATATGTTCACACTACCATTTTGGACTTCCTGAAGTCCCCCAGCAGATGCACTGCCAAACAGAAGGCTTTGCTAGCCTGGCATTGCTAGCCTGGTTCTGAGCATATTTTCCAGCAAATCTAAACCTGGTGCATTCTGTGGGTCAGGTTCATTTGCAGGAACTCTCAATGTATGAAAAGCCTACTGCGTTAATCTACCTACAATAATCTCCTGTTAAGTTAACAGGCATTTAACAAATTTGATGGAGCGCCCCCTGCCCACCCTCCCCTCTGCTCCCTGACAGACTCTCCCCCTCAATCCCCCTGGTCCACTTCCTCTGCCCTTTCTTTGTCGCACCTGACCATCAAAGCTGAGCAGGTGACGAAAGAGCTGAGCAGACTTCGCCCAGGCAAAGCCACGGGTCCTGATGGGTCAGCCCTAGGGTACTCGAGGCGTGTGCCAGCCAGTTGTGCGGAGTGTGGCTGCGCCTAACGGCTGCGGCTCGCTGGCAGTCTGTTTGTCTTTTTTCCTTTTTTTTTGTTTGTGCGTCGGTGTTGGGATAGTTTTTGTTTTTGGCTGTGTATGTGTGGGGGGGGGGTGGGGTGGGGGGGGTGGGGTGGGGGTGTGGGGTGGGGCGGGGGGTGGTGGGGTGGGGTGGGGAAAACCTTTCTTTTTTTAGGTCTCTTCCCCGGGGCGCGGCTCGGCCGCGGGGCCTTCCATCGCCCGCGGGGCCGTCCATCGCCCGGCGCGGCTCGGCCGCTGGACTTAACATCGCCGGCGCAGCTCGGCCGCGGGACCTAACAGTGCCCGGTGCGGCTCGGCCGCGGGGCCTTCCATCACCCGGTACGGCCGTGGGATGTTTCAGCGCTCGGTGCGGCTCGGCCGCTGGGCCTTCCATCGTGCGGCTCGGCCGCGGAGCGGTTTAGCGCCCGGTGCGGCCGCGGGGCCTTCCATCGCTCGGTGCGGCTCGGCCGTGGGACGGTTCAGCGCTCGGTGCGGCTCAGCCCCGGGGCCTTCCATCGCCCGGCGCGGCTCGGTCGCTGGACTTAACATCGCCAGTGCGGCTCAGCCACGGGACTTAGCAGCGCCCGGTGTGGCTCGGTCGCGGGGCCTTCCATCGCCCGGCGCGGCTCGGCCGCTGGACTTAACATCACCGGCGCGGCTCGGCCGCGGGACGTTTCAGTGCCTTAACATCGCCGGCGCGGCTCGGCCGCGGGGCCTTCCATCCCCTTGCGGGGGCTGTGCGTGTCGGTCGCCCCGGTAGGGGTCGAGCTGCCTGTCCGTGGGCGTGGGGGGAAGAGAGTGGAAGTTTTGTTGCCTTCCATCACAGAGGGGGTGTTTGGAGTCACTGTGATGGATGTTTGTGTTGGGGTCGTGTGTCCTGTGTTCTTTTCTTTTTTGTTGTGTTCTGTGACTGCTGGAAATGTAATTTCGTTCGGTACCTCGGTACCGAATGGCAATAAAGTTCTGTATGTATGAGTACTCCAGCAAGCTGAGCATGGAGAGGGTTCCTGTGATGTGGAAGACATCCTGCCTGGTTCCTGTACCAAAGAGGATGCATCCCAGCTCCTCCAATGACTCCAGACCAGTGGTGTTGACTTCACACAACATGAAGTACCTGGAGAGGCTGGTGTTTACTCACCTGCAACCCCTGATTAAACTCTATCTGGACCCCCTGCAGTTCCCCTTCTCTCCCCCTCCCCCCCCCCCTAATCTTTGCACATCCCAAATCCTGGACTTTCCACTCGTCACTTTAATTTCATGTTTCATGTATCTTGTGTTTCATGACTGTTGGCAGACCACGTTCTATCATATCGTCATATTTTAAAACATCCTCTAATTTTCGCAGCTTTGCACTAAGACCATAATTATATGGTCACGTGTTAAGACCATCTCATTGCTGCATTTTGGAAATCTTTAATTCACGGTAGTCAATAAAAAAATCAAATTATAGCATAATTGTCAGGCTTCTAATTGCCATAAATTTTGTTTTTCTGTTCAAGCCATTCAGTGTTTAAGATTTATCAACTAGATCAGCGAATATGAAAGTAAAACTGCCATATTAAATAGTGAATATTTAATGACTATAAAATTGACCTTTTTAATGCGATTGGCTAAAATTAGGCTTTCCGTCTTAAAACGATGCATTGTGAAATCATTCTTAAGGCGCTAAAAATATATCTGGTTGAATCTTGCTGTTGAATGTCAGCAGTTCCATGACAATATGTTGACTTTTATCTACTTCAATTTACATGTTCAGGCCTTTGGCGCACATGTATCCAGAAAATTGAAATCCTTATCATGCTGACAGATTGCATTTGCTGAGATTTTGCAGCAATTGCTGGCAATTCTACTTGCGGATCCTGCACCAGCTTAGACCTGGGACCGAATTAATGGGGCACGGGGAGTTACAGATGCAAGCACAGCAGTACAACCAGCAGAGATGCTGCCTTAGATCCAGTGGCCTGGGTTAAATTATGACTTTGAGTGTTGCCTGTGTGGAGTTTGCACTTTCTCCCTGTGATCAAATGGGTGTTCTTTGCCTTCTCTCATTTCCTCACAAATCACAAAGATCTGACAGTTTTAGGCTAATTAATCCCTGTAAATTGACCCCAAATGGTTGGTAGAATCCAGATTTTTTGTGTGATTTATTGATACCTATCACATGTGGCATGTCACAATAAAATAGTTTGTTTTGCAGACCATGCACAAAGTATGTAATGAGTCGCCATGTGTAGAGCGTTGACACAGTTACATTTGAAAGGAAAGTGAATGAGAAATAGAGTTGGTGTAACACTAATGTAAATGGGTGCACAATGGTTGCAAAGTAATTGGGCTGAAGTCCAGTTGCCATGTTGAACGATTCTATGACTGCCAGTTGGCATTCAGCAAAATTAGGAACAAAGCTTTGTTTTGTTACTACCGTTACTTGTTGATGTCTTTTGCACTTGTTGATGTCTTTTGCAATTGTTGATGCAAACAGGTAAATGTGGTGAACCGAAGATAGACACAAAGAGCTAGAGTAACTCAGCGGGACAGGCAGCATCTCTGGAGAGAAGGAATGGGTGATGTTTTGGGTCGAGACCCCCCTTCAAGTCAAGTCAAGTTTATTTGTCACATACACATACATGATGTGCAGTGAAATGAAAGTGGCAATGCCTGCGGATTGTGCAAAAAAAGAATTACAGTTACAGGTGAACCAATGTTTCCCTTGTCAGTTATATTGCCCAGAATTCTGCATTACATTCCTGATGTGATTTAATCAGACCATATTGTTGTAATGAAACATGGTCCCCTTCATATTCATCCCCTCTGGTTATAAAGGCTAATTTGATATGTTTAGTGATTTCATTCTGTTCTCATTTCACTAACTGATACTGAACTTTTAAATTTATTTCTACAGCTATAATGGAACAGTAGGATAAATTGGATAAATTCATTCACTTAAGGCATTAATATTAAATGCTTGAGTCAAGGTCACATCATCCACAGCATATTGCTGCTTTTCTCATTTACTGATGCTCCAGGAATATAATGGACATCCAGCCGAAAGTCAATTAGCTAATCAGACTTGAACAATTTACTTACTTAATTGAGTGGACTAAATATTCTATTTAAAATTAGCCTTAGTTTTTGCTGTGCTCATCAATCTCCTAAATTCTTAATGTTTCCTCCCCCACTCCTCTCCACATTCTACAGTGTAAGCTACAAATGCCTCATTCATTATTTCTTGCATGACTAGCATGTTCTCTCTGGAAATTAAATGGAAAGTAACCTTTGTTAGGTAATATGATTAACAATACAGGTTAGCAATTTCTTCTGGTGTAAACATAATGGAAATCATATAACCAAAGTAGGATTTTGGATAATGCGTGTAAATGACCATTGCAAAGAAGAACCCCAACCTGAAACGTTACCTGTCCTTGTTCTCCAGGAATGCTGCTTTACCCTCTGAATTACTCCACCATTTAGTGTCTTTCATTGCTATGTGATTGTTGCTCGAAGAGGTGGAGGTTCAATTCAAACACTAAAATAACTTTGCCTTACAATCAAGCATCCACCTTTTCAATGACCTCAAGTGTAGTCAATATGGTGAATGGCCACAGCCATTCCCCAAGGGTAAGGGCCAGAGAGGCAACTTTTTCACACTGATGATGCAATGAAGTTCAATGAAGGTTGGAGATAAGGTCATAAAGTCAGAGATCAGGCCTTTGGCGCAACTCATCTACACCAACCAGGTTGGCTAAACAAACTAATCATATTTGCCTCGCCTGGTTTATAATCCCGCCAAACGTACCTATCCATGAACCTGTCTAGTTTAAATCTCATAATTGTACCTGCCTCTACCACTTTCTCTGGCAGCTCATGTCATATATGCACCCACCCCAGTGTGAAACTTTTGCCTGAGTTCCTTTGAAATCTTTTGCCTCACCTTAAATCTATGCCTTCTAGTTTTAGACTCTTCTACTCGGGGGAAAAGACTGTGGCTATTCATCCTATCTATGCCCCTGAAGATTTTATAAATCTCAATAAGGTCATGCCTGAGCCTCCTTTGCTTCAGCCACATCTTGTAACTCAAACCCTCCAGACTCAGTAACATCTTCGTAGATCTTTATTGCACTCTTTCCAGTGACATCCTTCCTTTAGCAGAGTGATCTGAACTGTTCAGTTCTACAAATGTGGTTTAACCAATGTCTTGTACTGCTGGTAACATGACCTTTCAACTCCGTACTCAGTACCTTGACCAATGCAGGCAAGCATGCCAAACACCATCTTCCCCACCCGCTTACGTAAATCTATGTACCTGCACCCCTAGATCTCTGTTCTGTGACACTCTCAGGGCCATACCATTTACTATGTAGCTCCTGTTCTGGTTTGTCCTTCCAGGATGCCACGTTTTGCATTTATCTGAATTAAAGTCTATCTGCCAATCCTTGACCCATTGGCCCAGTTGATCAATATCCCATTGTAATCTTTGATAAAGTCCTTTGCCACTTGAAGGATAAAATATTACAGTGGCTCCTTAGAGCTTCTTCCAAGTAAATGAATTCACATGGATGCTTCAGAATAAATCCCTCAACACAAAGCTACTGAGTTGAGTCGTGTCTGCTGACTAGGCCATGAACTCTAGCTTGGCCTCCTGTCAAAACAGTGCATGCCTCTGACATTGAGAAACATTCAAAAGTAAATACATTTTTTTCAATCATTATTTTTAAAAATAAAATGGAAAATATTTTAAAATCAAAACATCCGAAGTCTTTCAAGTTATATATTAAGCAATTAACAATGTGCTAAATACACACATACAAAAACAAAGTAATGTAACTCTAAAGTAAAAGCGAAAGTGATGGAAATATTCAATAGGTCAGGTAGCTTCTATTGTGAGAGAATGTTTCAGGTTGATCTAGAAATTTAGGGGCCTGTCCCACTTAGGCGATTTTTAGGCGACTGTCAAAGTCGTAGCAGATCGCAAAATTTTCTTTTACCCTACGACAATGACCACGACAATGCCGAGTCAGGTCGATACAAGTAACATTTTTTGTGAAACTAGCACCTGGCTAAGAGATTACACAGTCATCGGAAACATCGTGAAATTCCCACGCTTACCTGACCGTCAAACTGTCGCCTCCAATCTACCTGTCAAATGTCCTGACAGTAAATAAATTGGTTAAACAAAACGATCTTCTGGTATCTTCAAATGTCTTTTCTTAATTTAATATTGCATGCTTCTAAATGCAACTGCGACAACTTAGCAAACCTGGGGACAGCATGCGACAGTGCCCGCAATAAGTTATGATACCTGGCGACAAGCCAGCTGTCGCCGAGAAATTTCTATCTGGAAAATTTCTCTGCGACGCGCCGAGATCCACTACAATTCATTGAAGACTCCTCACGATCATGCCCGCAACACCCCGCCGGCAGTCGCCTTAAAATCGCCTAAGTGGGACAGGCCCTTTAGAAACAAAGTAAGATTTATGGAGCAGGGAAAGAAAGGAGAGTAGGAGAGGTCAGAAGTATGGAAAGTAGGAGAGATTAACGGTACCAAAGGACCAATTTTGCAAGGTATTAATAGACCAAATTAGGACACGAAAATAAAAGGTAAAGTTGGAGGAAGTGTATCTGCAGGGTAATTACCTTATGGTTGGAGGAATAAATGGCCATGATCTCTGAAATTTAAAATGCTGTAATTTTTAAATTTTGGTGACGTGCCTAATTAGAAGATAAGATGTTGCTCTTTGAGCTTACGGTTTAGCATTTTTGAGAATGCTGTGTAAAAGACCAAGAGATCGTACAGGTATGTAGGTTAATTGGCTGGGTAAATGTTTAAAAAAAATTGTCCCTAGTGGGTGTAGGATAGTGTTAATGTACGGGGATCTCTGGGCGGCACGGACTTGGAGGGCCGAAAAGGCCTGTTTCCGGCTGTATATATATGATATGATATGATATGATATCAGAGAGGGTGAAATAAAGAATTTAAGTGAGACATGACAGGACTCTCGAGGTCACACCTGTGGAGTGAATGGAGGTATTTTGCCAAACTGTCACCCAAGTCCAGTTTTTCCCACTGCAGAGGAGACTACACCACGAGGAGCGATGCCAATGTACTAAAGAGGTACAGAGTACAAAAAAGCACAAGTAAGTCAATGCTTCATCTAGAAAGAAGGATTGGAGTCCTGGTTGATGAGGAGGGAGATGGAAGAGGAGTTGTTGCCTCTGGTGATGCCTACTGAATAGTGTCCTGTGAAAGGGTGTGGGTGCTGTGGGAGGTGGATGAAAGAACCAGAGTAAGAAGCAAAACCTCTATGGGCTAAAAGTGGAGGAAAGGGAAAGATTTGCCTGGTGGTGACATGTTGAAAAAGGTAAGAAGTCCAGAAGATGACCTTTTGAATGTTGAGTGGTAGAAAATGAATATAAATTAACCCTGACATGCTTTTTGGAATGAAAAGAAACAAGAGTGGATAATGGTATAAGAATGGGAGAATGACCTGGAACTATGGTGGTAGGGTGATCTTTGGTTGAGGAAAGAGGGAAGTTATATTTGTGGCAGTGGTATTAGAGGTGACATTGTTGGAATAGATGCAACTGAGGCAAAGAAACTGGTGATGATGTGAAGTCTTCAGAGGAGGCAGGGTGGAGGTAGAGGTAGCTAAATTAGCAGAGGCAGTGGTATTCGTCAAGGATACTGAAGGTGCTAGCACCTGCTTTTATCCCTAAAAGCCAGTCTCCATCATTGAGATTGGTTAAGATGAGCAGATCCCCTAATACTGTCAAGTTGAGTTTATTGTCATATGCAAAGTTATGTTGAGCTACAGGTACAATGAAAAGCTTGTTGCAGCAATATCACAAGCACAGAGACAATATACAAAATATAAATTGTACAAAACAAGGAAAAAGACTATGCAAAAACACTATTAGAAAACAAGTCCATTTAGTGCAAGAAGTGGACTATTATGTTCTGTTACTGAAGGAGGAGTGGGGTTATACTGATTGCTTTAAGAACCTGATAGTTGTGGTAAAGTAGCTGTTCCTGAACCTAGTGAAACAGGACTTCAGGCTTCTGCCTCCCCTGCCCGATGTTAGCCATGAGAAGGGAGCCTGGTCCTGATGTTTGATCGTTGATGAAAGATGCCACCTTCATGAGTCAGTGGCTCATGTAGATGCTTTCCATGGCAGGGAGGGCCATGCCTGTGATGGACTGGGCTAAGTCCATCACTCTCTACAGCCTCTTGCATTCCTGTGCATTAGAATTGCCATGATACAGCCAGTCAGGATATTTTCTTCTGTACATCTCTCGAATTTAGTAGCATATATTCTGTGACATGCCAGATCTCTTAAAAATTCTTAGAAAATGAAGGCTCTGGTGTGCCTTCTTCATGATTATGTTCTTGTGTTGAGCCCTGGACCGGTCATTCAAGATAATGCCAAAGAATTTGAAGCTGTCAATGCTCCTTGGCACCAACCCACTAATGAAAACCTGAACTGTACCTTTTGGTTCCCAGACTCCCCAAAGACTCAAGTTCGGGTGCAATAAGGAATTGCTTGCAGTTACACAAGAAGCTGCCAATATTTCCCAAAGCTGTCCAAGGCCAGGTACAGTCTTGAATGATCGAAAACATTTTAATCATGAATAAGACAGCAGAGCAGACATCTTTGTGTAATTACAATTAAACAAATAACATATCTGTGTATTGGTCCTGAAAATGTTCATGGGTCCTGAAAATTCCAAAATACTTTGCAATGGGTGATGATCTTTGGAAGTAAAATGCAAGGAAAAGGTTCTGCCAATTTGTACATGACAGCCTCCAGTAAAAAGCTCTGATAAATGATCAGATGTTCATCATCATCATATCATCATATATCTACAGCCGGAAACAGGCCTTTTCGGCCCTCCAAGTCCGTGCCGCCCAGTGATCCCCGTACATTAACACTATCCTACACCCACTAGGGACAATTTTTACATTTACCCAGCTTTCTTGCTTAATTTCTGATTGAGATAAATGTTGACAATGGAGCATTTTGAATAGTGCCGCATAATTGTTATACCCACTCAAGGGTCTACAGGATCGATGTTTAATGTCACAGTTGACGAATGACTTCCTGACTCCTTCACAGTTGCCACACGAACAGCTTCCTCTCGAAGCTCCGGATGTCGACCTGCCTGACTCAGTGGTGCGAGTTTGAACAAAAGCTGCATCAAAACCAGTGATAGACTTCTGATCCAAACTCAACTCCTAATTTAAAAATTAAACAACAGTCAGACAGGGAAAATAGCTTTAAAAAAAATGAGGATGACCTTTTTTGAATGCTCCAAATTCAGTCTGCCTTTCTCCGAACTGTTCATAGAAAGGCAAATATTTCATTGTTGTGATGTGTTGTGTTTGTGATCATAGCACTGTGATATGGAATCTATATGTGACATGTAAGACATGGAGGTTTCCTTTGTATTAGAACCAGATTTATGTTTTGTTGGATGCTTATTATACTAATTTTATCCCCATATTCAATGCTGGTTAAAGCAAATATGTAAGGATTGACTCGCATTCCATGTAATAGTTAAGTATTCATCATAGCCAGGTTTCAAACTGATGGGACTAAAAATGAGCCTTCTTAATCACTTGGAAGACATTGAATAATGGATTCTTCTTTCCTTCATTTGTGTCATACTCCAAAATAGCCCTCAACTGATGAACTACAGCACACAATGAAATTAGGAAGCTGAATGGATATAAATCATGTTGGGTGTGTTTTATATAAAATGATTTCATAAAGAACTGAGTTGAAGTCACTTTTTTGAAAGTTCATTTAAAAAGCATTCAACTACATGTTTTCTATTTTTGTTTTCCTTTGGCGGTATTTAATATGTTAGTCTATCAGTCATTATCTAACAATTGACATTGAATAATGCTTATAATTCACAGAGGTAATGTCTGTACTCTTGCAGCCACAGTGCTATTACAGCAGGAAGGCTACATTTAATAACATCTAAGGAGACAAAGTGCTGGAGTAACTCCGCGGTCAGGCAGCATCTCTGGAGACCATGGATAGGTGATGTTTCGGGTCGAGACCCTTCTGCAGACTTCAGATTTAATAACATCTACATCCATTGAGTGTGGTGTTTTTTAGCTGTGGTGTGCCATTTGTTAAATCACTGTGCAAATTGACAGTATGCTGCTGAAAAAACCCGAATGCAGTGAGATATTTTGAAAACATTACATAAATCAGAGTCATACAGAGTGGAAACAGGCCCAACTAATTTGCTCCATCTAAGCTTGTCCACTTGTACAACTAACATAATATCCCAACTTCTATACTCTTTTGCCAATGTTTGGTCCATTTCCCTCTAAACCTTTCCTATTTATGTACCTGTCCACATTTCTTTTAAATGTTATTTTACCTGCTTCAACTACTTCCCCTCGCAGCTCGTTCCATATACGCACCACCCTCCATGTGTGAGAGAGGCCTGAAGAAGAGTCTCGACCTGAAACTCCACTACTTCCTTCTCTCCAGAGATGCTGCCTGCCTGCTGAGTTAATCCAGCATTTTATCTCTGCTCTCCATGTGAACCCCTTAGGCTCCTATTAAATCTTATCCCCCTCGTGATCCCATGAAAATGGAATTGAAGATAGATAGGGTGGCGAAGAAGGCTTTTGGTATGTTGGGAATCAGGGAATTAATAATAATAATATATTCCTTTATTCATCCCACACTGGGGAAATTTACAGTGTTACAGCAGCAAAGTGGACAGCAAGAGATCATTCATTATAAATAAAAGATACACAAATTGTCATCAGTTTTCTGTGTGTTCTTAGCTGTTACTGTTGACTCGTCTGCTGGGAGCAGTGCTGGTTGTGCAGTCTCACAGCAACGGGAAGGGACCTCCTATATCTCTCCTTCACGCACTTGGGGTGAAGGAGTCTGTCACTGAAGGAGCTACTCAGTGCAGTGACAGTGTCCTGCATGGGGTGGGAGTCGTTGTCCAGCAGCAATGTTAGCTTTGCCATCATCCTCCTCTTTCCCACCACCTGCACTGAGTCGAGGGGGCAACCCAGGACAGAGCTGGCCTTCCTGACCAGCTTGTCGAGTCTCTTCCCTTCCGCTGCTGAGATGCTGCTGCTCCAGCAGACCACTACATTGAGTATAGAGGTTGGGATGCTATGTACAGTTGTACAACGGGACTGGCTTAGATGGGACATCTTGCTGAACACAGATGAGTTGGGCCATGCTGTATGACTCTACTTTAAAACTAATAGACAATAGACAATAGGAGTAGGCCATTCGGCCCTTCGAGCCAGCACCACCATTCAATGTGATCATGGCTGATCATTCTCACTCAGTACCCCGTTACTGCCTTCTCCCCATACCCCCTGACTCTGCTATCCTTAAGTGCTCTATCTAGCTCTCGAAAGCATTCAGAGAGTTGGCTTCCACTGCCTTCTGAGGCAGAGAATTCCACAGATTTACAACTCTGACTGAAAAAGTTTGTCCTCATCTCTGTTCTAAATGGCTTACCCCTTATTCTTAAACCGTGGCCCCTGGTTCTGGACTCCCCCAACATTGGGAACATGTTTCCTGCCTCTAATGTGTCCAACCCCTTAATGATCTTGTATGTTTCAATAAGATTCCCTCTCATCCTTCTAAATTCCAGTGTATACAAGCCTAGAATAATAGAACTATTGTTACTGGTCCCAAAGTGCTCCCTCTCTGACACATCAGTCACTTGCCCATCTTGTTCCTTAAGAAGACGTCCAGTGTTGCATCCTCTCTAGTAGTGCCCTCTATATATTGATTAAGGAATTTTCCTTGGGCAGATTTCACAAATCCCATCCCATCCCATGCCCTTTACTCTATGGGTGATACGGTTAATATAAAGGAGGTTGAAATTATTAGTTTTAGGATTTTGTTTTCGAGACACAGTGTGGAAGTGTCCACTGAGTCCACGCCGACCATCGAATGCCCATTCACACTGATTCTATGTTATCTCTATTTTTGCTTCAACTCACTGCACACTAGGGACAATTTACAGAGGTCATGTAAACTATAACCTGCCCATCTTTGGGATGTGGAAGGAAACCATATGGGCTGGAGGAAGCCCATATGGTCACAGGGAGAATTGCAAACTCCGCACAGAAAGCACCCGTGGTCAGGATCTTACTCGGGTCTCTGCTGCTGTGAGGCAGCTGCTCCACCAGCTTGAAGAAATGGCTATTTATTTCTGAGTTAGAAAGATGTGTGACCTAGAGAAGAACTTGGGATGTGGTGGTGTTCCCATTGGTTTGCTGGTAGAATTTTAGTTTAGAGATGTGCCATTCAAGAAACCTTAGAGGGGTGTAACAGTGCACCTTGCAGATGTTGTAAACCACAGCCATGGTGTGCCAATGATGGAAGGAATAGTTGTTTAAGGCAATGGATGGGTAATCAAACAAGTGGGCTGCGTTACTTGGATGGAGCTCTTTACTGATATTGCAGCTGCAATCATCCAGGGAAGTGGAGATGATTACATCAAATCCTTTGTCTTGTACAAAGTGGAAAGATTTTGAGAAGTAAAGAGGTGATTCATTCACTCTGAAACATCTAGTCTTTAACCTTCTTTTGTAGCCATGGCAGCACAGGGGGTAGAGCTGCTCCCTCACAGCCTCAGAGATCCAGGTTTGATCCTAATCTTGGGTGCTGTCTAAACTACAGTGTATCTCTAAACTAAACACTATGTTGCTGGTCCAGCTGAGTTTCAACAATGACTTCCATGATGAACAATGGCCTTAGGTGATTGGCTGGTGATTATCCTTGTCCCCTCTACACTGCTGCCATGAGAGTTTTGTGATCTCAAATCGATGTGAGGACAATCGAGGCCATTCTGCCAACTGTATGCTACTGTACTGCCAACAGTCAGGAAAAGGTCGGGAAAGAAGGAGCAAGGACGACCGTTGGCTGAAAGCGAGCAAAGTGAGTGTTAATCGCTGGCAGAAAGGCAGTTTAAAAAGAGCACCAAAGGGACGCTAGCAGGCAGTCAATAAAACACATACCTCCAAGCTCGTCAGGAAGACAGGATAGAAGTGAGTGCGTGGATTGGCTGATCAATTAAATTGGAAGTTTGGCAAATTGGCCAATTAGGTAATTTAGAGACTGATATTAACAAGGCTTGCACAAGGGGTGAAGCCCTGTCGAGGGAAGTGCCCTGTGAGTAAAGTGCGAGTCTTTGGTTGCCAGTCTTTGGCGAGGAGGTTGAGGTGAGGAGTTTACACTTGTTTTCGAGCCTGATTTTCTTTTTTGTTAGACAATAATGGCAGATAAGTTGGTGCAGTGTGTTTCCTGCAGGATGTGGGAAGGTAGGGACACCACTGGAGCTTCTGGGAGCTACACCTGCAAGAATTGTGTCCAGGTGCAGCTCCTGAATGGACGTGTGGTGGAGTTGGAGAAGCAGCTGGGGGCCATCCAAGAATGTGAGAGTTTCCTGGACAGGACCTACTGTGAGGCCAAGGGTCGAGCGAAGGTGGGAGACTGTTTCAGGAGTGAGTGAACGTAGACTCCAGGAAACCCCGGTGGCTGTGCCTATTGCAAACAGGTACACCCTCTTGGGAGCTGTCGGGGCAGAAGACGCTCCCAGTCCGAGTGGCGGACAGGTCGGTGGCTCTAATCCAGGCAAGGAGACTCGACCGGGGAGGCCGAAGTCAGGAAGAGCCATAGTAGTGCGTGACTCCATTGTCCGAGGTACAGACAGTAAATTCTGTGGCGGCAGGCGGTACTTGAGGATGGTCTGTTGCCTCCCTGGTGCCAGGGTTCAAGACATCACGGACCGGCTTCAGAACATCCTAGCGAGGGAAGGTGATCAACAGGAATTAGTTGTGCACGTGGGCACGAACGACATCAGGAGGAAGAGGAAGGAGATACTGCAACGTGAGTTTAGAGAGTTAGGAAGAAGATTGAGAAGTAGGACGTCGAAGGTGGTTGTCTCTGGACTGCTACCTGTACCTCGTGCTGGTGAGGGCAGGAACAGAGATCGGGGATATGAATGTATGGCTGAGGGACTGGTGCAGGGAGCAGGCATTTAGATTTCTAGACAACTGGGATATCTTCTGGGGTAGGGGTGACCTGTACAAGAGGGACGGGTTGCACCTTAACAGCAGGGGGACCAACATTCTGGCAGGCAGGTTTGCTAGTACTACACGTGTGGGTTTAAACTAAGTAGTGGGGGGGAGGGGTTGACAAATTGGGAATATGAAGATGGAGTTAAAGGGGAAGCGAATATAGGAGAAAATGCGAAGGACTCTCAAATAAATGTGCAGGGAAGTTCTAGAAGGGATAAGAGAGTAAGGTCAGGGCCAATTGTGACCGGTGTGAGAGGGGAGATGTATACCGAAATTAAAGTGTTGTATTTAAATGCACGAAGTATAAAAAATAAAGTGGATGAGCTTGAGGCTTAGTTCGACATTGGCAAGTATGATGATGTTGTGGGAATCACTGAGACATGGCTACAAGAGGACCATGGCTGGGAACTGAATATTCAGGGGTACACAACATATGGAAAAGACAGACAGGTGGGCAGAGGGGGTGGGGTCGCTCTGTTGGTGAGGAATGATATTTAATATAGTTCCTCTGTCCCTCTCTTCCCCTCCTCCTTCCCAGATCTCCCTCTATCTTCCTGTCTCCACCTATATCCTTCCTTTGTCCCGCCCCCCCCTGACATCAGTCTGAAGAAGGGTCTCGACCCGAAACGTCACCCATTCCTTCTCTCCCGAGATGCTGCCCGACCTGCTGAGTTACTCCAGCACTTTGTGAATAAATGATATTCACTCCCTTGCAAGGGGTGACATAGAATCAGGAGATGTAGAATCAGTATGGATAGAAATGAGGAATTGTAAGGGTAAAAATACCCTAATGGGAGTTATCTATAGGCCCCCAAACAGTAGCCTCGACATTGGGTGCAAGTTGAATGAGGAGCTAAAATTGGCATGTCGCAAATGTAATGCTATGGTGGTTATGAGAGATTTCAACATGCAGGTAGACTGGGAAAATCAGGTTGGTAATGGACCCCAGGAAAGAGAGTTTGTGGAGTGTCTCCGAGATGGATTCTTAGAACAGCTTGTACTGGAGCCTACCAGGGAGAAGGCAATTCTGGATTTAGTGTTGTGTAATGAACCTGATCTGATAAGGGGACTCAAGGTAAAAGAGCCATTAGGAGGCAGTGATCACAATATGATAAGTTTCACTCTACAAATTGAGAGGGAGAAGGGAAAATCGGAAGTGTCAGTATTACAGTATAGCAAAGGGGATTACAGAGGCATGAGGCAGGAGCTGGCCAGAATTGACTGGATGGAGGCCCTAGCAGGGAAGACGGTGGAACAGCAATGGCAGGTATTCCTGGGAATAATGCAGAGGTTGCAGGATCAATTTATCCCAAAGAGGAGGAAAGATTCTAAGGGGAGTAAGAGGCACCCGTGGCTGACAAGGGAAGTCAAGGACAGCATAAAAATAAAAGAGAAGAAGTACAACAAAACAAAGAAGAGTGGGAAGCCTGAGGATTGGGGCTCTTTTAAAAAACAACAGATGATGAATAAAAAGGCAATACGGGAGAAAAGATGAGGTACGAGGGTAAACTAGCCAATAATATAAAGGAGGATAGTAAAAGCTTTTTTAGGTATGTAAAGAGGAAAAAAATAGTCAAGGCAAATGTAGGTCTCTTGAAGACAGAAACAGGGGAATTTATTATGGGGAACAAGGAAATGGCAGACGAGTTGAACCGGTACTTTGGATCTGTCTTCACTAAGGAAGATACACACAATCTCCCAGATGTTCTAGTGGCAAGAGATCCGAGGGTGACGGAGGAACTGCAGGAAATTCATATTAGGCAGGAAATGGTGTTGGGTAGACTGATGGGACTGAAGGCTGATAAATCCCCAGGGCCTGATGGTCTGCATCCCAGAGTACTTAAGGAGGTGGCGCTAGAAATTGTGGACGCATTGGTGATCATTTTCTAAGGTTCTATAGATTCAGGATCAGTTCCTGTGGATTGGAGGGTAGCTAATGTTGTCCCACTTTTTAAGAAAGGAGGGAGAGAGAAAACGGGAAATTATAGACCAGTTAGTCTTGCATCAGTGGTGGGGAAGATGCTGGAGTTAATTATAAAAGATGAAATTGCGGAGCATTTGGATAGTAGTAACAGGATCGTTCCGAGTCAGCATGCATTTACGAAGGGGAAATAAAGCTTGACTAATCTTCTGGAATTCTTTGAGGATGTAACTAGGAAAATTGACAGGGGAGAGCTGGTTGATGTGGTGTACCTCGACTTTCAGAAAGCCTTTGACAAGGTTCCACATAGGAGATTAGTGGGCAAAATTAGAGCACATGGTATTGGAGGTAGGGTACTGACATGGCTAGAAAATTGGTTGACAGGCAGAAAGCAAAGAGTGGGGATAAATGGGTCCCTTTCAGAATGGCACGCAGTAACTAGTGGGGTACCGCAAGGCTCGGTGCTGGGACCGCAGCTATTTACAATATACATTAATGACTTGGATGAAGGGATTAAAAGTACCATTAGCAAATTTGCAGATGATACAAAGCTGGGTGGTAGTGTGAACTGTGAGGAAGATGCTATGAGGTTACAGGGTGACTTGGACAGGTTGTGTGAGTGGGCGGATGCATGGCAGATGCAGTTTAATGTGGATAAGTGTGAGGTTATCCACTTTGGTGGTAAGAATAGGAAGGCAGAGTATTATCTGAATGGTGTCAAGTTAGGAAAAGGGACGTACAACGTGATCTGGGTGTCCTAGTGCATCAGTCACTGAAAGGAAACATGCAGGTGCAGCAGGCAGTGAAGAAAGCCAATGGAATGTTGGCCTTCATAACAAGAGGAGTTGAGTATAGGAGCAAAGAGGTCCTTCTGCAGTTGTACAGGGCCCTATTGAGACCGCACATGGAGTATTGTGTGCAGTTTTGGTCTCCAAATTTGAGGAAGGATATTCTTGCGATTGAGGGCATACTAGGTTGTCTAGGTTTACTATGTTTACTAGGTTAATTCCCAGAATGGCGGGACTGTCGTATGTTGAAAGACTGGAGCGGCTAGGCTTGGACACACTGGAATTTAAAAGGATGAGAGGGGATCTTATGGAAACATATAAGATTATTAAGGGGTTGGACACGTTAGAGGCAGAAAACATGTTCCCAATGTTGGGGGAGTCCAGAACCAGGGGCCACAGTTTAAGAATAAGTGGTAGGCCATTTAGAATGGAGATGAGGAAAACAAATTTCAGTCAGAGAGTTGTAAATCTGTGGAATTCACTGCCTCAGAAGGCAGTGGAGGCCAAGTTTCTGAATGCATTCCAGAGAGAACTAGATAGAGCTCTTAAGAATAGCGGAGTCAGGGGGTATGGGGAGAAGGCAGGAACGGGGTACTGATTGAGAATGATCTGCCATGATCACATTGAATGGTGGTGCTGGTTCGAAGTCGAATGGCCGAATGGCTTACTCCTGCACCTGTTGTCTATTGAAACAAGTCCTTGCTCTAAGCTCCTCAGAAAATAATTTCAAACTTGTCTGCCCTGAGCTACTTTGACAATCTAATTTCCTCAATCTAATTCAAGCAATGCTGAGCTCGCATTCATTTAACAGCAAACTATAGGCCTAATATCCTATTCTGAATATAATAGACACCTCTGTCCTGAAACTGGCAGGACTGTGAGCACATTATAGTAATCTCCTTTAACTGTCAGTTTTTGTGTTGGTTGGGGACACTCGGGTCCCCACCCCTACATCTTCATTCCGAGACGTCTAGTGCACCCTAGATGCTTAAAATCTTGGGTTCAGAAATAAATATTTCTCTTTGACTTCATCTGGAGCAACAAAATTCAATAAACAGTTTTTCTGTTTGAAATGTCTCAATTAGAGGGAAAAATGATTGCACGCTGATACAGGGAATATGAAATGTACTTGATCAATGTTATATTTTAAATGATGATCACATCGGTGAGTTGGGCACACTGCATTAGTCTGTCATTGTTATTTTGTTCAGCTTCAAGGACATATGCATAAGAAGTTAATGACCACTGTGTCAGATTGCATGCTGCCGATTCACCCTCAGTACACAGTGCTCCTTCAAAGCTGGTGAAAAGATCAAACGGGTACATCCAAGTAATACCCTGTGCCCCTGTGCCTGCCAAATTCATTAGCTGCTATATTTAACAGACCACTTGATCTCTGCTTGCCCTTTAGAAACAACTGCAGCCATACATCAAAGCTCATAGATGCAGGTCACCCTGATTTTACACTGAGACAAGAAGTGCATTGAAATATTTGTTGCAATGATGTATTTATTATTACAGAGGGGAATAGATCTGGAGGATGAAGCTTTATCTCGGGTCAGGTAGAATCCATGTTAAACCCATGACTGACTTTATGTGAATGCTTTTGCAGCTCCAACATGGATTTAAAAATCAATACTTGCAATCTATGCAATGTAATAAAATTGCAAAGTTGGTTGCAAATACTCGAGAGCTACTTTTGAAGAATAATTTGCTTGCAGCTCCAAAGGAGGACTATCAGCAAACAATACATTTTAGAAGCCTATATACTGTATAAGGCTTCCTGTAGTAATTCTTGTTAAATATAGGAAGAATCAAATCGTATTGTAGAGGATAAGATATATAAGAAAATAACTGCAGATGCTGGTACAAATCGAAGGTATTTATTCACAAAATGCTGGAGTAACTCAGCAGGTCAGGCAGCATCTCAGGAGAGAAGGAATGGGTGACGTTTCGGGTCAAGACCCTTCTTCAGACTGAAGATCTCTTTTCAGAGGTGAACAATAACGCTGAATTTCAGATATATTGCATGATTTTCAATACTAGTCACTAACATTCAGTGTTCAGAATAAATGGTGTTAATTGATCCTGAAAGAAAAACATTATCTATATGTGGAAACGAACTGGAGATGCTGGTTTATACTGAAGAAAGATACAAAGTGCCAGAGTGACATAGCAGGCCTGGCAGCATTTCTGGAGAAAGGATGTGACGTTTTGGTTTGGAACCCTTTTTCGGACTGAAAGAAGGGGGGAACTGGAGGTAGGAAAAGCTTGTCTATACGTTCATTCCACAGTGATATGCAGTGAAATAAATAGTTTTCTAGATTGAGGTTTACAAGGCTGTTGCTGCAGACTCCTACCTTGTTATAGGGGAGACCATTGCCAGGATTTTTCTATAATTAAATAATGCTTAAAGTTATATAACCAATAAAGACAAGAAAGAATTGAAAAGTCTTATTGGCCGCTAACAACTTTTTTTATATGTTTCAGTTTTTGAAAACATTTTGCAGAAATACATTTATTGCTGTTCAAATTTCTCCAAATTAGAAGGGGGGGTGGGGGACGCAATTTTCTTGTATTGAGTGCATGAAATCACAGACAAAACGATCTAAGTGTTTTTTTTCCTTTTTACAAAAATGGCCGGAAAAATCGCCCTTTGTAGAATTAAATTCTACAAAAACAAACACCTATTTCTCATTTGCGATTCACCTGCTGTGATACCTAATCTGGACCATTAAGTCCAGCAAAGTCCTCAGATTTAGGTTTTGCAACTGGCTTTTAAATCTATCCAGTGGAGCTGCAGTTTGACTCTGAGCAAAAAGGGCAGGTGTAATAGAAATCTGGAAGTTTGACAGCCAAGAAGACGTTGTTCAATTTGGTAGTAAAGAAAACTGCAGATGCTGGTTTAAATCAAAGGTAGACACATGATGCTGGAGTAACTCAGCGGGTCAGGCAGCATCTCTGGAGCTGCCTGACCCTCTGAGTTACTCCAGCATCTAGTGTCCACCTTCTGTTCAATTTGGTGTACCTGGAAGTGAATTTTCCAAAGCTTGTTTAATCTTTCTCATTTGGAATATTTATTCACTTTGTTCTGACCCGAAAGCCATTACAGTTTTCTCATCCAGCACTATTTCTGGTAATGTATTCTGTGACCTGACAACCTTATACTGAATTATATGAGCAGCCAATGTCTGTGGTTCGTTCAAAGCCCAGCAAAATTTATTGCCTACTTAGCAGCAGTGGTGATTAAACTGTGTGAGATTCTGAATATGACAAGTGCCGATGTTTGATTGGTTTGTTGAGTGAAGCCATCAAATTTATGGGGTACAAATCTGTCGAGGAAAACAGGTGTACATTTGGGAGTGAATTAATACATTTTGTCTTTGAAATTAATGATGTGTAAAACAAATGTCCTTTGTGTGAAATTAGTGAACTAGCTGTCGTGCGTGTTTGAAGGACAATATATTCATTAACAGAAATGGACGTACGAGATGGACAAAATATGCCCAACAAACATTTAGCCTTTGGCCAAAATAATATTATATCAAAGTATGTCATTTATTGGAGGTGAGCTTTCTATTTTTTGAATAAATATTTATGTGACATATGTACAGGAAATATCCATTCCGCTTGTACCAGATTTACTTAAAGAAAGAAATATGCATTACTGTTGCATCCTCCTTGTTTCACAGTGCTTTCAGGCAAATAGGGCACTTCTGAAACGTAATCACCATTGTAATGTTGGCAATGTGCAAAGAAAGGTCCTGCAATGTGATTGTGACTAGATCATCAAGTTGTGTGCTGTGATTGAAAGATAAGTATTACACAGAACATAAGGCATAATTCCCCAGTTCTTTTGAAAGTGTCACAGGATCGCTCATATTCACCTGAGTGAACAGACATAGCCATAATTTAAGTTCTCATTCAAATGATGACACTATGGCGAGTCTGGAAACTTGTTCTTTGTTGAAGAAGTTTATTGCGACAGCAATATCCGATTACAAAGTTTTCTTAACAAGATTACAGACATCCATTATAACTAACTGTTCTCCTCGAAAACGTCTCCCAACTAACTCTTTTCGGGCGCCAAAACGCACATGACACCGCTGACCAATCAGCGGTGTTGCTCTCTGGACCAATCCCTACGGTCGCTCCCACACGTGACCTTGCTGGCCAATCTGAGGGTTCGACAACTAGGACCACTCTCTATGGTCGCTACATGACCCCCCCCAGAACCCAAGGTACGGAACCTAGCAGGGAGCCGGATTTCGCGACCAGAATGAGTAAGGAGAGGGGCAGCCTGAACCACAGGATCAGGGGATTCCGGACCTGGTGGAACTGCAGGAGCGGGGGGTCCTGGACTGGGGGGAACTGCCGGAGGCCGGCCTCGCCGAGGTGGTTGGCCGACCAGGACCGGGCGGTCCGGATCCAAGTGCGCAGGTTTAAGCCTGGACACCGAGAGGAGCTCACTCCTGCCGCCCACATCTAAGGTGAAGGTGACCGTCCCCTTACGCAAAACCCGGAACGGCCCTTCATAGACCCTCTGCAACGGGGAACGATGGGCATCCTTACGCAGAAATACAAACTCACAGTCCTTCAGGGCAGGCGGTTCGTGTACCATGGGACACCCATGACGTGAAGTCGGAACCGGGGCCAGGGAACCCACGCGTGCTCGGAGAGATGCTAAGACTGATGGAACTGGAGGCAGCTGGCCGGAGGAGTCCGGAAGCAAATCCCCGGGTACTCGAAGTGGCGAGCCATATACTAGCTCCGCGGACGAAGCACCGAGATCCTGCTTAGGAGCGGTCCGGACGCCCAGAAGGACCCAGGGAAGTTGGTCTACCCAGTCCGGGCCTTCCAGCCTCGCACTGAGGGCCGCCTTGAGTTGTCGGTGGAACCTCTCCACAAGGCCATTAGCCTGGGGGTGGTACGTGGTGGTGTGTTGCAACCGGGAACCGTACAGCTCTGCTAGCGTGGCCCAGAGAGTCGAAGTGAACTGTGGCCCCCTGTCGGTGGTAATAACAGCCGGAACCCCGAAACGTGCCACCCAATGGAGGGCCAAGGTCCTGGCACAGGAGGCAGCAGAGGTATCTGACAGTGGGAAAGCCTCTGGCCACCGGGTGAACCGATCCACCACCGTGAGCAGATGGGTGTAGCCCCGGGAGGAAGGCAAAGGTCCGACTAAATCCACGTGAATATGGAAAAAACGGACCGCTGGGACCTCAAACTCCTGTACCGGGGGCTGGACATGGCGTTAGACTTTAGCGGTCTGGCAGGGAACGCAGGAACGGGCCCAAACAGCTACCTGTTTACGTAGGCCATGCCACACAAACCGAGCGGCTACTAAGGCAGAGGTGGAGCGGATGGACGGGTGCGCCAGCCCGTGAATGGCATCGAACACCCGGCGCTGAAGGGAGGGCGGCACTACCGGCCTGGGACGGGGAAGGGAAACATCACACCAGACTTTTGTGCCCTCCGGCCCGCAGGCCACCTGAGCCAACTTCAACCCCGAAGTGGTGGACTGGTATACCGAGGCAGTATCCGCCAGAAGCTGTGCCTCCGCAAGCTCCTGGGGATCCACCTCGCAGTCCACTGCTGAAATGGGGGAAAAAGCAGGCCGAGACTGGGCGTCAGCAACGGCATTAAGCTTACCAGCGACATGACGGACATCGGTGGTAAACTCGGAGATGGCAGTCAGGTGCCGCTGCTGGCGGGCCGACCATGGGTCGGACAATTTGGAAAAAGCAAAAGTTAATGGTTTATGGTCCGTAAAGGCCACAAACGGGCGGCCTTCAAGGAAATACCTGAAATGACGAACAGCTAAATAGAGAGCCAGAAGCTCTCGGTCAAAAGCGCTATATTTCAGCTCAGCCGAACTCAGTTGCCGGCTGAAAAACGCCAAGGGCTGCCAAAAGCCACCCACCTGCTGCTCCAAAACCCCACCCACCGCCACGTCAGATGCATCAACCGTCAGGGCCGTGGGGGCGGAGGCGCTCGGGTGGACCAACATGGTGGCGTCTGCCAAAGCCGCCTTAGCTGCTGCAAAGGCCGACTCCGCGGTCGGGGACCATATCAACTCTACAGGTTTACCCGCAAGGCACTGGAAGAGCGGGCAAAGGGGTGGCGCCTGCAGGGGTGATTCTGTGCCCTAAGAAATGGGGAGAAGGGAGGCCGAATTGACACTTGGAGGGTTGGATGATGAGCCCGTGGTCTTGGAGCCGCTGGAATAGTCCGCAAGTGGACCAGGTGTTCCTGCACTGAGGGGCTGGCGACCAGGATATCATCTAAATAAATAAACACAAAAGGCAAATCCCGACCCACACGGTCCATCAGTCGCTGGAAAGCCTGTGCCGCGTTCTTTAAACCGAAAGGCATGCGCAACCATTCGAACAACCCGAACGGAGTGATCGTGGCAGTTTTTGGTATGTCCTTCGGCCGCACAGGAATCTGGTGGTATCCCCGCACCAAATCAATCTTGGAGAACACCACCGCACCTTCCAGCCCAGACGAGAAATCCTGCAGGTGCGGTATGGGGTAGCGGTCAGCCGTGGTGACAGCGTTGAGACGCCGATAATCGCCACATGGTTTCCACCCCCCAGATGCTTTGGAGACCATATGCAACGGCGAGGCCCACGGGCTGTCGGACTGATGGACAATTCCCATTTCCTCCATCTTCCTAAATTCCTCCAGCGCCACCACCAGCTTGTCGGGCGGTCGCCTCCGGGCCCGAGCGAAAGCGGGGGGGCCCTCGGTGCGGATGTGGTGGACCACGCCGTGCTTGGCCGAAGGGGCGTCAAAACGCTGGATGAGCAGCTCTGGAAACTCTGGCAGGACCTCAGCATACGAGTCGGGGGCCGCGACGACGGCCTGGACAGTTGGGCTGGGCGGGGTGGCGGTTGTCGGAGCGGCGGGCTCATCGCTGGCGGAGGGTCGGAGGTCGTTACCGTGGACGTCGGGGGCTAGTGAAAAGGCACAAAGGAAATCTGCGCCTAGGATCGCCTGGCTGACGTCTGCTATAATGAATGGCCATTCATACGTGCGGAGGCCTAACACCAGGGACATTTTCCGCGTCCCATACGTGCGGATGGGGCCGCCGTTAACCGCGATGAGGGTAGGACCTGTCTTACCCGATCTGGTCTCAAGGTCGGTCGGCGGTACGATACTGACTATGGCTCCCGTGTCAACCAAAAATTCTGTGTCCGTGAATCGGTCTCGGACGTAGAGGCGTCGGTTCTGGCCAATCACAACTGCCCCTATGTACGATCGGCCGAGGCATTTCCCGAGAAGGTACAAGGTGAACGGCAGTTGCGGGATTCTCCACCCCATCGTAGATGGTAATAGCACCAGCCGCGCTTGTGCGGATCCTTTTGGCGGGCTTTTGGAGAAATGGCGGGAGACGCGGCGCCATCGTGATGTCGCTGTGGCGTGGCCACTGATGTCGAGACCTTGTTGATCGAACCGCTTCCTTTCGATTTGGACGCCATGAGCGCATCAGCTTTTTCTGCATATGCCACGGGGTCCTTAAAAGAACAATCCGTGAGCATAAGTTTGACATCTTCGGGAAGCTTCTCTCGGAATGCCTGCTCGAACATGAGGCAATCCGTATGTTCACCTGCTAGCGTTAACATCTCAGCCATGAGAACGGATGGCAGCCGATCTCCGATATTCGGTAGGTGAATACGTTTCTTGGCTCGGTCATGCCTATTGAACCCGAAGGTTCGTAGTAACAGTGCCTTCATGGCCTCGTACTTGTCTTCTGCGGGAGGGTTGACGATGAACCGCATCACCCGTGTGGTCGTCTCCGGCGGTAGAGCGCTGACGAGGTAGTAGTATTTCGTCGCATCTGCCGAGATGTTTCTTAAGTGAAACTGGGCTTCGGTATGGACAAACCAAGATTGTGGTTGGTGTGTCCAAAACGACGGAAGGTGAACGCTGACCGCGCTTAGCTCCGGTGCGCCGGGCGCAGCAGCCAAAAACGAGGCGTCGTGTTCACTCATGGTCGGTGATCGGCCAGATCACGTTGGGGTCACCAATATGCCGAGTCTGGAAACTTGTTCTTTGTTGAAGAAGTTTATTGCGACAGCAATATCCGATTACAAAGTTTTCTTAACAAGATTACAGACATCCATTATAACTAACTGTTCTCCTCGAAAACGTCTCCCAACTAACTCTTTTCAGGCGCCAAAACGCACATGACACCGCTGACCAATCAGCGGTGTCGCTCTCTGGACCAATCCCTACGGTCGCACCCTTGCTGGCCAATCTGAGGGTTCGACAACTAGGACCACTCTCTATGGTCGCTACAACACCTCTAATGATGTAACACTTTCTCATTAGTGATCAGGGGGTTTAGAATGCTGTGACATATGTTGCTTCAGGCAGCAACATGGGCTTTTGGATGTATCAGTCTTGTTTTTATTTGCTCCGTTTCTTAATCAGTTTACTGGCCCACTTCTTCCAACTATAAAACTCAGCAAATTTTAAACATGGGATAATGCGGCACAGGAACAAGCCCTTCGGCCCACAGTGCCTGTGCCAAACATAATGCCAAGATAAACTAATCTCATCTGCCTGCACATCATCCACATCCCTACATTTCCTACATAGCCATGTGCCTATCTAAAATAATTATTTTAGCACATTCTTTGCAGTTAACATTATTTTAATTTTGATTGACCATAATGCTTAGTCTCTTCACTGTACACCATTTTAATACGGAATTAATATATGTTGTATTTGGTCTATAGTCATTATCAATGGGAGCAATCTATTTCATATCATATCATATATCTACAGCCGGAAACAGGCCTTTTCGGCCCTCCAAGTCTGTGCCGCCCAGTGATCCCCATACATTAACACTATCCTACACCCACTAGGGACAATTTTTTTTTACATTTACCCAGCCAATTAACCTACATACCTGTACGTCTTTAGAGTGTGGGAGGAAACCGAAGATCTCGGAGAAAACCCACGCAGGTCACGGGGAGAACGTACAAACTCCTTACAGTGCAGCACCCGTAGTCAGGATCGAACCTGCTTCTCCGGCGCTGCATTCGCTGTAAAGCAGCAACTCTACCGCTGCGCTACCGTAGCAACAATATTAAAACTTAGTGTCTGATCAGAAAGACTTAAAGTCACCTTATACATTTCACTATTAGCCTTATAGTAGCCTTATACATTTCACTATTTTGAGAAGCTCAATGAGAAACTCATTTTGATGAACCAACTAGCCATATCACGAGTCAAAATAGTTTTTGTCATATGCACTGGAGTAGAAAAAGAAAGGTGTGAACTGATCCAAATTAAAATAGCACCTGGAAAGCCAGGATACATTCTGAATGTCCAGTACAAATTAAATTGTACCGAATATCCTTCAATAATTCTGAATGGGGTCAGTCACCAATTTCAGTCATTTTGGAAGGATTTAAGGGACCACATTGAACCAATTAATCCACACAGTAGTTTTTAGTACATGGAGATGATTTAATTTGGGAATCTGGGGCTGTGGGGAATCAATGGTGTGAGCAAGGCCCAAAATATTTGGAAACAGTACAGTGTTTGGCCTTATCATATCATATCATATATCATATATATACAGCCGGAAACAGGCCTTTTCGGCCCTCCAAGTCCGTGCCGCCCAGCGATCCCCGTACATTAACACTATCCTACACCCACTAGGGACAATTTTTACATTTACCCAGCCAATTAACTTACATACCTGTATGTCTTTGGAGTGTGGGAGGAAACCGAAGATCTCGGAGAAAACCCACGCAGGTCACGGGGAGAACGTACAACCTCCTTACAGTGCAGCACCTGTAGTCAGGATCGAACCTGAGTCTCCGGCGCTGCATTCGCTGTAAAGCAGCAACTCTACCGCTGCCTTACACTGCAAGATTTTATTTTCTCAATTTAATCCATACATGAAGGAGGAAGAGGCCTAGATCTGTGAGAGTTCAGCCTTTGTAGAGAGGCACGCTAAATTTGATAGTCTAAAAGAAGTGAATCTCCCTGCTCAAAACGTAGTGCGGTTTTGCTGTTGGTCTTCCAATTAAAAAAACTAAATGGTCCATGAGAAAGCAAAGAGCGAGTGATTTTTTTTTCTCCCACACAAGGGCTTCAGACAGAAATGGCATTGTCATCTGTGGCAAAGTTCTGAGTCATTGGGACTATCAAACAACTGGTGCCAATTGTAACAACACTGCAAGAGAGGAGGTTTTTTTTTTTTCTCTCAAAGGGTCATGGTTTGGCACTTTCCTCCCCACAGGGTGGTGGAAGCAGAGTCTTTGAATATTTTAAGGCAGAGATAGATAGACACTTGTTAAGCAAAAGGGCAAAGGTTACCTAACTTAGTAGATGGGGATGCAATATTGGGGTTGCAATCAGATAAGCCATGATCTTATTAAATGACAGACTTGAGTGGCAGAATGGTCCACGCTTTCTCCTGATTCATCATTTTCATAATTCATTTTTCTGAACAAGGGGCTTCACAATGTTCAGTTTAGTTTATTGTTACGTGTACAGAGGCACGATGAAAAGCTTTTGTTGCATGCTAACCAGTCCCTTTTGTTATCCCTCATGTGCAAATGAAGGATGGAATGAATGAAAAACATGTGCAAAATGAGAGAAAATTATAGAGGGAAGACAAGATTCACAAGTCAAGTTGGGACTACATATTAAATGAACCCATTACTATTTATTGGTCCATGAGGTTACAGGACAAGTAGATAACAGGGGAATTGTCGGATGTAGTTGAGGCTGGGACTATCCCAACATTTAAGAACCCGTTAGACAGGTATATGGATAGGACAGGTTTGGAGGGATATGGACCAAGCACAGGCAGATGGGACTGGTGTAGCCGGGACATGTTGGGCAGGTTGGGTTGAAGGGTCTGTATCCACACTGTATCACTCTTTGACTCTATTAAGGATCCAGAGCCTTAAACAATAGTCTCACTCCCATCCTTCCTTTTAACAGACACAAGATCTCTGACCACCCTCACTTTCTTCTACTGTGTGCAACATGTATGTTTAAAAAAAAAAGTCTTAATGTTGTTGATGAGGAGAAATAATATCTGTGGTTGCCAGGCTTAGAAAGCATTTATTTATCCAGCATTGTAAAGAACATAAACAGATCACTACTTGAGTCATTACCGGTTTCATCATTATTAATAATGACATTGCTCACTGATAATTTATTCCTTTAATTTGTTCCAGCCATTATTTCAGGAAGAAGTGGTGGTCAAGGTCACCATTCATTTTGAAAAAATAAAATGACTGATGTTGACAGAATTAAGCAAAACATGACCCGCTAATGAGAATACCTCTGATTCCACAGATAGCAGCAACTGGACAATAGATCTATCATTTGGAATGGGGTTACACAAAATCCTTTCTCACCCTGGAGGTGAATTTCTTCACCCCAAATTGTAACCCCATTATAATCCCTGTTAAATTCAGTAAAAGTCAGAGAAGTCACTGAAATGGGTCGTTTCCTTAAACATCTGATATAGTAGCTCATTAAATACTAGTGTTGTTTTTCTGCACTTATAATTACAATCTGACAAGCAACAACAAGTAGTGGGCAGGTGGAGATGTAGCCTCACAGCTCAAGTGACCGGCGTAGACCTCTGGAACTCCCCCCCCCCCCCCCCCCCGTGACTGCAGGGGTTTCCTCTGGACACTCCGATTTCCTCCCACATTCGAAAGATGTGCAAGTTGACAGGTTAATTGGCGGCAGTGATCTACCCCTAGTACTTAGATGAGTTACAAGAATGATTCCAGGAATGAGTGGGTTAGCATATGATGAGCGCTTGACAGCACTGGGCCTCCACTCGCTGGAGTTTAGAAGGTTGAGGGGAGACCTCGTTGAAACTTACAGAATAATGAAAGGCATAGATAGAGTGGATGTCGAAAGGATGTTTCCACTAGTGGGAGAGTCTGGGACCAGAGGTCATAGCCTCAGATTAAGCGAGTTCGGTATCTCGACTGCACATGCGCAGGTCATAGGTCACTTGTGCTAAACATTCTCGCTGGCTGAGCTGCTGCGTGTATACAGACCTGCTTTTCATCTGTATTTTCCAGTTTTGCTTCTTCGAGGTAAGAAAATACTGCTTTCAAAACTATTAATTAGGTGTATATATGGTTAGTTTGTACAAAACTACGATGATTTTGTAGGTTTTATTGCTTTGCGCTTCGGTGAGTGAGCGAGATCGTGACGATTTTCTTTTGAATTGTAACTTGTATCGGATTGCAATGGATATGCTTATAGGACCCTATGTGAATTAACATATTATTGATTTTGATATTTATTTTGTTTTATATGTTATTGGGCAAAGCCTTGCGCGTTTAGGGCTCAGTAGGGCTAATTCCAGGTGTATAATATTTAAAATGCATTTTGTAAAATGGTAATTAGTGAGAAAGCAATATTACAGCAAGCAATATTTCTGAAGGTGAAGAGTTACGTCTTCTGAGAAGCTGGTGGCGGGAGCAGGAGGAGCAAATCATAGGGTCATAGACGCATAATGCAAGGGAACAGACCTCTTGGCCAAGTGTGTCCATGCAGGTCATCCTGCATCTATCAAATCTAGTCTCATTTTCCAATGTTTGGCCCATCGACTTCTATGTTGTGATATTTCAAGTGCTTATTTAAATATTTCTTGTATATTGTGAGAGTCCTTGCCTGCTTCACCCCCTGAGGCAGTATATTTTGTGGGGTGTAATCCTTTTTCTCCCAATCTCCTTTAAATGCATTACTCCCTAACTTAAACCTAAGACCACTTTGGACACCTTTGCTAAGGGAAATATTTCTCACAATTTACCCTATCTATTTCCTCATAAGTTTGTATATCGCATTTGCTTTGCAAGGAAATGAACCCAGCTTATCCAATCTATTGTCAAAGCTGAAAGAAAAAAGAGAACGGTTGGAGGAACTTGGCCGGTATTGATTGGGACTCTTTGTCCTTTTTTTGCCACAATTTTAGCCTCTGCTGCCTCTTGTGCCACTTTCCAAAGCTGCAATGTTCTTTTCCAGACAATACACAATTTTTTCCTAATGGTGTAGCCCATTTGTAAAGACGCCTACTATGATGGGCAATTTCATTTGTATTTACACTAAATGGCACCTGGCCTGAAGAAAGTTCCTGACTGAAATGTCACCCATCCTTTTTCTCCAGAAATGCTGTCTGACCTGCTGAGTTACTCCAGCACTTTGTGTCTATCTCTGGCAGATGACAAGGTGTTTTCAGTGCCCTGCCAGGATATGTCCTTGGGTTCAGCATGCTTTTTGTTGCCACCCTCCTAAGCCTCTTGATGCGAATCTCCGTGATGAAAATAGAACAGCCAATATTCTTATTAATAAGCTGATCATTTATTTTTCATTTTGATTTTAAAATGGCTTCACTGTCTATTATTTGTCCAAGGGACATGTCTGCTGTTTAAGTTTGATTCATCACATTGCTCTATACTGAACAAGAATTTGCTTTGTTGCTTTCTGTTGTAAGTGTTGTCCTACAATGGGAACCCTCTTGGCTGACATTATTCTGGCTTGTGATCCTGGGCCTAGCCTTCCTTACTGACGCTATCTATTGCAGAGTATTTCACTGCTCTAAACTGGGCATACGTGTCATTGATGATATCCTTCTGCACCAAACACACTCATTTGAGTTGGGCTCCGTATCAGAGCCCCTGCCTTTGCTCTTGTCATTTGCCTATAATTAACATTAAGAACGACATTCTAGACTGACCGAACTTCTAACTTTAGTGATTTTGGAAGCCTCGTCTATTAATGTGATGACTTTACGTGCACGGTCAGAGTCAACTTTAGATTGAATCTTATCTGCTAAACTGAACATGAGGTTGGCTTGCAGTCCTTGATTCAGGAAGGTGCCAACATTAGTGCCGAAGCAGATTCTTCACCATTATTAATGTTCCTCCCTGGCAATTGGTTTCTAGTCCCAAATTTATGGGTGTCTCTGATCTCCCAAAAGGGTTGGATTAAAGTAAATCAGCCGTCTCTCTGCCACTTCACTGAATGAAAAATCTATTTTCATATGTGAAACAAGAAGTTCTGCCAAAATGGCTTATGTGTCTGAAACTATCTCTATTAGTGAGATTGCTATCTTATTTTCTTCTATTGCTTTGTTTTAAGCAGACTCGTTATTCCTCTGGCTGCAGCAATATTTTTAGCCCTGAAGAACGTCTCTATCCATTCTATGTAAAAGCTGAAAATGCAATACCCAAGAAGGCAATAGAAATGAATGAACTCTGAGCTGGCACTTGGTCCTTTTCCCATTTGATACTCGACTGCTGTGACTTATAGTGAATATTCAGACTCACCAGGAGAACATTCAAACAAATGAAGATATCAATTTGGAGCAGAAATTGACCACATGATCCTTCAAGTCTTCTCAGCTGTCTAATAAGACCATGACTGATGTGATTGTAGTCTCTGTTCCTTATCAAGCAAGGGGTGACATTTTTGCCTCAAAGCAAATCAACTCTGCTTCCACCACCTATTGAGGATGAGAGGTCCAAGGATTCAAGATCTGAAAGAATAAAAATCCCCTCATATCTTCCGTAAATGGGTGACCATTCCTCCAACGAGGTATCATCCTCTCGATTTTGACCACATTCGGTACATGGTTGCTCTATGTTATTGATAACTTATTACATCAGTCGGCCTCAATTATTAGAAATATAGAAACAAGGAACTGCAGATGCTGGTTTACAAGGAAATAAAAGGCACAGAGTGCTGGAGTAAATGAATTTTAAAAGAAGTGTTGGGACTAATCTTTTCATCAACGATTAACTTTCCCTTCATATTTTATGAAAATATGAGGAGATGATGGAAATTATTTGATAAATATAATTGGAATTGGTTGATTATTTGTTATGTGTACCGAGATACAGTGAAATTGGTTTTCCATCCATAACTCTCTGCAATTTCTTGTGGTGTCGGGCAGAGCCATTGTTAAACCAAGTTGTGATACATGCCAAGAAGATGCTTTCTATCTGTGGAACATGGTAAGAGTAATGGAAGATATACTGAAATTCTTTAGTCTTCTGAGGAGGTAGAGGTGTTGGTGTCCTTTCTCAGCTGTGGCGTCAATGTAGCTTGTCCAGGTCAAAATGTTGGTGAGACAATTTACAAGGATGTTGCCAGGAGTAGAGGGTGTGAGCTATAAGGAGACCAGGTGAAATTTACACACCTGAAGTGACAAAAAATAGGAGTCTGTCAAAGGTATCTTCACATTGGCACCATTGATGCTTCTCGGTATGTATGCACCACCCTGCTTAAATATGCGGCATGAGAATGATCATGGAGGATGTTTTTTTGCCTATCCTTACTGGTGGTGGTCTATGGGTCAAAACGTCAAGGATCCAGTTGCAGAGACGAGTGTTCAGTCTTGGGTCCAGGAGTTTGGATTTTGGTACGGTTGGAATTATGGTGTTGAAGGTGGACTATTGTGACTAAAAATAGGAGTTTGTCACAGATATCCTTGTTAGAGTGATACAGGCCCTTCGGCCCAACTCGCCCACACAGGCCAACAATGTCCCAGCTACACTAGTCTTGGTCAATATCCCTCCAATCCTGCCCTGTCCATGTACCTGTCTAACTGTTTCTTAAACAATGGGATAGTCCCAGCCTCAACTACCTCCTCTGGCGGCTTGTTCCATACACCCACCACCCTTTGTGTGAAAAAGTTACCCCTCGGATGCCTATTAAATCTTTTCCCCTTCACCTTAAACCTATGTCCTCTGGTCCTCAATTCCTCTACTCTGGGCAAAAGACTGTGCATCTATCTGATCTATTCCTCTCATGATTTTGTATACCTCCATAAGATCTCCCCTCATCCTCCTGCGCTCCATGGAATAGAGACCCAGCCTAAACCTCTCCCTATAGCTCATACCCTCTAGTCCTGGCAACATCCTCGTAAATCTTTTCTGAATCCTTTAAAGCTTGACTATATCTTTCCTCTAACATGGTGCCCAGAACTGAACATAATATTCTAAATATGAGGTGCTGTTCCTCCAATTTCCGGTGGGCCTCACTATGGCACTGGAGGAGGCCCATGACAGAAAGGTCAGACTGGGAATGGGAGGGGGAGTTGAAGTGCTCGGCCACCGGGAGATCAGTTTGGCCAACGTGGACCGAGCGCAGGTGTTGAGCGAAGCGATCGCCGAGCCTGCGCTTGGTTTCGCCGATGTAAATAAGTTGACATCTAGAGCAGCGGATGCAATAGATGAGGTTGGAGAAGATGCAGGTGAACCTCTGTCTCACCTGGAAAGACCTGGAAAGTCTGAACAGCACCTCATATTCCGCCTGGGCAGCTTGCAGCCCAGTGGTATGAACATCGACTTCTCCAACTTTAGATAGCTCCTCTGTCCCTCTCTTCCCCTCCTCCTTCCTAGATCTCCCTCTATCTTCCTGTCTCCACCTATATCCTTCCTTTGTCCCGCCCCCCTGACATCAGTCTGAAGAAGGGTCTTGATCCGAAACGTCACCCATTCCTTCTCTCCTGAGATGCTGCCTGACCTGCTGAGTTACTCCAGCATTTTGTGAATAAATATCTTCGATTTGTACCAGCATCTGCAGTTATTTTCTTATACTACAGATGTTAAGCTCACCGGCCTACAGTTCCCAGCATTCTTCCTGCAGCCGTTCTTGAAGAAGTACAACATTAGCCATCCTCCAGTCTTCCAGCAACTCCTGTATTTAAGGACGACTCATAAATTACAATTGCTCCCGCAATTTCCTCTCTTCCCACAAAGTTGGCCATCCCCAGTTGAGCATTTTAACATGTGGACCCTCTTTGTCCCTATCTATAACTATCTTAAACCTAATCGAACTGTGGTCACTGGTCCCAAAGGACTCCTCCACACACACTTCATTAACTTGCTCTTCCCAATTTCCAAATACTGGATCCAGCTCCTACATTCTCAAACAAATTATTGGTAAAGATAGCAAGCACCAATGGGCTCAGCACCGATCCCTGAGGCAAACCACGAGTCACAGACTTCCCGTCTGAAAAACAGCCTTCCACCATCACCCTCTGCTTCTTAGCATGAAGCCAACACTGTTGCTAGCTCTCCCTGCATTCCATGCAATTTAACATTTCAGAGCAGCCTACAATGTGGAATGTTATCAAAGGCTTTGCTGAAGTCCACATAGACTACATCTACGACCCTCATTAACCTCTTGGTTACTTCAAAAAACTCAATCAAATTTGTGAGATACCATCTCCCATACATAAAACCATACTAGGTTATAATATCCCTAATTAGTCCTGTATTACAAAATGTGACAAATGAAGAAAATGTTATCAACTAAGGCATTATTTAACTAAAACACACTAAAATATCCAACTATATGCCTCGCTGAGCTTAAAATCTAGCCCATCCAGCTGTGATGAGATGACAGAATTAATTAGACTGCAATGTCTCACAGGCTATTTTTGTGGGTTGCTGTAAATGAGTTGTTAACTATTTCCCCAAAGTTAAACAAGACTTTGTTAAAATGTTTAGAAATTTGTGTAATTTAATATTATACAAAAAGTGTATCCCCTTATGAACTTTATGTTCTGTTCAAAATTGCACACATTAACTGAACATTGAAAACAGATTTCTTTTGGGAGACCACTTTATTACGTAATAATGCATGTCTAGGGAAATAAGTGCAACTCAATCTTATTTTGCCTTATTGTCCTTTCAAAAATCAGATAATTGTTCGGGACTTCTCTCAGACCTTGCATACCCGAGTATTAAATGTAGATATGTTTCTGTTAGCCGATTCATCACTCGAAGATTTCACCTCTAACCTATGAAAAATGCGAGGATCTGAGTTGGTAAATGCATCCACTTAATATTGATAAAAGAAATGGTTACTGCATAATGGAACCCAAATTCAGATTGACTAATCGTAGCTCTCAGCAATAAATATTAAGCCTGGAGGGACAATGGGTTTTTATAAGAAAGTATCTGCCAATCGCCTTTGGCTCAGGAAGGAAGAGCCAGAACAACCCTGTATCATTTACTTCACATTCCTGTCATGTCCAAGTAATGCTGTGATGAGTTTATATATGATTTATTCCAATGTCTCACATTTTTAAATGGAGACAAATGTTGAGTAAACTCTTGTGAAGCCAAGCTCCTTTAATCAAGCTTTAGATTACTTTCAATGCATGGAGGCTGGCAGATATATGAGTTTCAAGTTAATTGAGGCATGAGTTAAAACTGCACTTTCGACTGCGATGATCACAGAAAATCTTTCAAGTCAAATAATATTTTGATGGTGATTTATATTGGAGCTTTTCCTACACTCCAGTGCTATGTCAACCGAAATATGGTGAAAATCCTTTCTGACCTATAAACTGGATTTTGTTGCATTTCTGACAAAATTATGTTGGTGAATTGAAAACAGCTCAAATAAAATATATTGCATCCCACGGTATCAAAGGGCAGATACTAGCATGGATAGCAGGTTGCCTGGATGGCAGAAGGCAAAGAGTGGCAATAAAGAGGGCTTTTAAAGGTTGGCTGCTAGTGACTAGCGAAGTTCCGTAGGGGTCAGTGCTGGGGCCGCTACTCTTCACGTTGAATATTAATGATTTGGACGAGAGGATTGAAGGCTTTGTGGCCAAGTTTGTGGGTGATACAAAAATAGTGTAGGTGGAAGGGCAGGTAGTGTAGAGAAAGCAGGTACTCTGCAGAATAGTGCCGCAAAGTGTGGAGTCATGCATTTTGGTAGTAGGAATAAAGGCATAGACTATTTTCTAAATGGGGTGAGAATCCAGAAATCGGAGGTGCAAGGGGACTTGGGAGTGCTGGTGCAGGATTCCCCACAAGTTAATCTGCAAGTCGAATCGGTAGTAAAGAAAGCAAACTCAATGCTAGCATTTATTTCAAGAGGGCTTGTTTCCAAAAACAGGGATGTAATACTGAGGCTCTGTAAAGTGCTGGTAAGGCTGCATTTAGAATATTGTGAGCAATTCTGGGCACCATATCTGAGGAAGGATGTGCTGGCTCTGGAGAGGGTCCAGAGGAGGTTTACAAGAATGATCCTAGGAATGGGTAGGTTAACCTATGATGAGTGTTTGTCAGCACAGGGCCTGTACTTGCTGGAGTTTAGAAGAATGAGGGGGGACCTCATTGAAACATACAGAATAGTGAAAGGCTTGGATAGAGTCAAGTCAAGTCAAGTCAAGTCAAATTTATTTGTCACATGCACATACTCGATGTGCAGTGAAATGAAAGTGGCAATGCCTGCGGGTTGTGCACAAAAAGAATTACAGTTACAGCATATAAATAAAGTTAATAAGTTACTAAACATAGCACAAAAAGTGTCGACAAAAATTTAGTCTCTGGGGTTATAAATGTTGACAGTCCTGATGGCCTGTGGGAAGAAGCTCCGTCTCATCCTCTCCGTTTTCACAGCGTGACAGTGGAGACGTTTGCCTGATCGTAGCATCTGGAACAGTCCATTACTGGGGTGGCAGGGGTCCCTCATGATCTTGCTTGCTCTGGATCTGCACCTCCTGATGTATAGGTCCTGCAGGGGGACGAGTGTAGTTCCCATGGTGCGTTCTGCCGAACGCACTACTCTCTGCAGGGCCATCCTGTCCTGGGCAGAGCTGTTCCCAAACCAGACTGTAATGTTGCCGGACAGGATGCTCTCTACAGCCCCAGAGTAGAAGCAATGAAGGATCCTCAGTGACACTCTGAATTTCCTCAGTTGTCTAAGGTGGTAAAGGCGCTGCTTAGCCTTACCCACCAGTGCGGCAATGTGCGTTGCCCACGTCAGATCCTCTGCGATGCGGACTCCCAAGTATTTGAAACTGCTCACCCTATCCACAATAGACCCATTTATCTCGAGTGGCATGTACGTCCTTGGATGTTTAGCCCTTCTGAAGTCCACAATCAGCTCCTTTGTTTTAGTGACATTCAAGAGGAGGCTATTGTCCTGACACCAGAGTGCCAGATCAGCCACCTCCTCCCGGTAGGCCTTCTCATCGTTGTTGGAGATCCGGCCCACCACCACAGTGTCATCAGCAAACTTGATGATGGAGTTTGAGCTGAACCTGGCCCCACAGTCATGTGTGTACAGGGAGTACAGTAGGGGGCTAAGGACGCAGCCCTGGGGGGATCCTATGTTCAGGGTGAGGGAGCTAGAAGTGTGTTCCCCTATCCTGACCACTTGGGGCCTGGCAGTGAGAAAGTCCAGGACCCAGGCACACAGAGGGGTGCTAAGCCCCAGTTCCAGCAGCTTCTCAACCAGTCTGCTGGGGACTATTGTGTTGAATGCTGAACTAAAGTCAATGAACAGCATCCTCACATAGCCCCCCTGGCTGTCCAGATGAGAGAGAGCGGTGTGTAGAACCTGGGAGACCGCATCATCCGTGGACCTGTTCGGACGGTATGCGAACTGTAGTGGGTCCATGTTGCGAGGAAGGAGGGCGCAGATGTGCTTCTTGACTAGCCTCTCAAAGCATTTCATGACAACCGAGGTGAGGGCCACCGGTCGGTAGTCATTTAAACACGCTGGAGAGGCATTCTTTGGCACCGGTACAATGATGGATCTTTTGAAGCATGCAGGGACCACGGACTTTGCCAAGGAGAGGTTGAATATTGTGGTGAACACTGGAGCAAACTGAGTAGCACAAGACTTTAGTACTCGCCCAGATATACCATCTGGGCCTCCAGCTTTCCTCGTGTTCACACGCGTCAGAGCCCACCTCACCTCACCTCATGCTCGGACACCGAGAATGTGTGCACATCCCCGGCGGTGGATGTGGAGAGGATGTTTCCACTAGTGGGAGAGTCTAGGATTGGAAGTCATGGCCTTAGAATTAAAGGATGTTCTTTTAGGAGGGAGATGAGGAGAAATTTATTTAGTCATAGTGGTGAATCTGTGGAATTCTTTGCCACAGAAGGCTGTGGAAGCCAAGTCAGTAGATATTTTTAAGGCAGAGATAGATAAATACTTGATCAGTACAGGTGTCAGTGGTTAAGGGGAGAGGCAGGAGAATGGGGTTAGGAGGGAAAGATAAATCAGCCATGATTGAATGGTGGAGTAGACTTAAACATAGAAAATAGGTGCAGGAGGAGGCCATTTGGCCCTTTGAGCCAGTACCACCAAAAAAGTGTATATCAGAAGTGGGACTTGATGGGCTGAATGGCCTAATTCTACCCCTATCACTTATGACATGACCTTGAGAGAGTCTATGTTACTGGCCTGAAGCCTTTGAGATAGGGAGTGACTTGAATGATGGCAAAGCCAGTGGTAATACACTGAGGTCAAGCTCCCAAGTGAGTTAGTTAACAATCAACAATGCCTCCACTCTCAGCTTTGGTAGTTTAGTTTAATTTAGCGATACAGCACGGAAACAGGCCCTTCAGCCCACCAAGTTCGCAACGACCAGTGATCTCCGCACTTGACCAATATCCTACACACAATATGGACAATTTTATGTTTATACCAAGCCAATTAACCTACAAACCTGTACATCTTTGGAGTGTCGAAGGAAACCGAAGATCTCGGAGAAAACCAACGCGGGCACGGGGAGAACATACAAACTCCGTATAGCCAAGCACCTGTAGATATGGAGATCAAATCCGGGTCACTGGTGTTGAAAGCGCTATAAGGTGGCAACTCTACTGCTGCGCCACTCACCTGTTGTCAGGTTTTTTATGATTTAAAAAAAATATTTCTTGCATTCAATTTTCTGGCATTCAATTCCAATTTTTAAATGAAGTTATTAATTAAAAATCACTAACTTCTAAAAAGAAAATTGGCTATAGATACCTAAATGGTTTATTAAAAATCGTTAAATAAAACCATACATTTAAAAAAAAAGATAATATCACAGCTGTTAACTCGGTGACACTGTGACCTCTGAGCTGGAATGGGGTGTTGGCTAGAGAATCAATGTTGTAATTTTTTGGTTCTTCCTCTGTCTTGCTGAGACTGCAGCATCATCAAGTTTACCTTCATATTTCATTACATGCATTCTTGCTGACATGTGGTAAAGTTAGATAAAAGCTCCCACCTCACTTGGAATCTCGTGATCTGAGAATAAATATGGCAACGGTTTAAATTCTGCTCACATAAACATTTCATTGCGATGGCCTCATAGCATTTTTAAAATCTCTCTGTTCAGAACCTGCTCACACTCCTGATTAAGAGGAACATGCATTTTGAATTCAGAAATTAGAATTTCTAGCATTTCAAAACAATTTTTGTACAATTCTGGGTAAAACCATGAGATAAACCTCTACTAATTCTTCGACGCACCGATGATTCTTTACACGTATAACTCTTCATTCTATTATTGATTCTATTGATTGTCTTATTTGTGATGTTCATTCCTTTCCATTTCATCGTGGTCTTGGACTGTACTCAATATTAACTATAGACAATGAAAGACTCGTACACTAAAAGGAGGTAATGTAAAGTCATGGTGATGGTCAAAATAAAGATAGAAGATAAGCAATCTGTTATACCCTTCCAAAATTTTATTTTCATTGAATATATTATAGATATGAAAATTGGGAGAGGAAAACAAGCCTGATATCACCACATCTGTACAGTAATAACAAGTTAAACCTCACATCTGACTTTTTACTTTATTTCTTACTGTTTGTTCTTTCTTTCCTGATTGCAAAAGAAAATCTTTAAATGTGTATACCTTATTTCCTGTGTATCCGTTCTCACATCTTTGCCTTTCATTGAGAACGCTCTTCCCCTTGCCTCCACTTTCCCTTCAATGAATCATTCCATCTGGCATTTCCAGATGCGTTTTGTGCTCCCAGAACCAGCAGGGAACGCTGCTTCATACTTGTTTTGTGGAAGGATCACTGAGTGAATATGCTGTTTGCAGAATGTTTAAACCTGAAATATTAAATTATCCTCACTCACATTTGCAAATTTCTTGGATTTTCTGATTTTTAAAGTTTGGGTTTGTAGCATTTAAAGTTTTCCTTAAATTTCTTGGCAAGGTGACTTAATTTCGTTTTTTAGTTTTGTTTAGTTATACAGCGCGGAAACAGGCCCTTCGGCCCACCAAGTCCGCACCGACCACCGACATTAACACTATACTACACACGCACCAGGGACAATTTACACATATACCAAGGCAATTAACCTACAAACCTCCATGTCTTTGGAGTGTGGGAGGAAACTGAAGATCTCGGAGAAAACCCACGCGTCACAATGAGAACGTACAAACTCTGTACAGAGAGCACCTGTAAGTCAGGATCGAACTCTGGTCTCTGGCACAACAAGTGCTGTAAGGCAGCAACTCTACTGCTGCACCAACATGCCGTGATAGAGTTAACTGGCATATAAAAATGTAATCATTTTGTAATTTGTCTGGAATTAATTAATATTGTTACTTTGTTTTGCACATTGCACCAACCTTGGCCATAAAAAACTTCTGACATTGCACATTGTTGGAGACTAAAATACCCATAAACCTGAAGAAATGACAATAAAAACATTACATTTATCAAACTTGTTTTGAAATGAATTGAATAATTTATTGTCACATGTGACAAGTCACAGTGAAATTCTTTGCTTGCATACCTTACAAAGGTATGCAAATAGTCACCCATAAAGGGCGCTTACAAAGTTACAAATTCCCTCCCCCCCCCCCCCCCCCCAGCGCACTAGTTCTTCCCCCTCCCGCCTCCCTCAGGGCGGTCACCCCACGCCGGGTCCTCCATTGTTCCTTCTCTCGGCAGCGGCATCCTTTTCACGTGGTCTGTACTTGTCCGTCGGTCGGCGCCATCATTGACCGCCACACTGGCTTCATTAACGCTGCCGGGTCCTCTCCGGATGCCTCGGTGGCGCCGACCCAGGCCCCAGCCTGGCTTTCTATCTTTCACAAAGCCTTACTGACTCCATCTGATCATATTATTTTCTAAATGGCCTGTGGCTATGTCAGTGATTTAACCTTATGGGGGTTATATGAAATATGAAATGCTGTTTGAAAATTGAACTCATTTAACTTGATACTCATGTCGGGCTCCTTTACTGAATCCATATTCGTGGGGCGATATCCCTGGCTTTGATCTTTTTCCCCTCTGCCGCCTGAGTCTGTGCTTCAAAGATTCCTTATTTTTTCACAGATTTAGGATGTCTCGCTCCCCTTTTACAGCTTAAACCAAGAAAATAATGGGGCTCATTCTTTCCCAGTTAAGCCATCTCCAACAAATCTTTAAAGTCAATTAACTTTGTGACAACACTGCACTGCACTGCAATGCACTTTGCTTGTTTGGGATGTTGATACTAGCCCACCCGCAATCGCATTAGTTAGTATCAACCCCCACATTAGACCCCTCTCCTCCAGAGACACACCACAGTTATTGAGGAGCATAGCTAACTTTGTTACAGGCAGTTTAATGACAATTCAATGTCTTTCCTTTAATTCGCTGGACAAACATGTTAAATCACATTCTGTGGTGTCTACTTCGAATTTGGCTTTTATGAAAATAATATGCTTTTGAGAACTTGTTTGCTAAAGCATCGTGTATGTCAACAGTAAGGAAAACTTGCAGGTGAGATTATAAAAATGATGTAAGTGAACTGAATGTGGGTCCAGTAAGTAGTTAAAGTGGAAACAAATTAGTTTCAAAGTGAGAGGATCTTTATGATTTTAATCATGTAACAGATTGCGACATGATTGTTCCAATTCGCTCTATCAACTGAAAAATTGAAAAATCAATTATCTGTGGCTTTAAAAGAGCATGAGTAAGAGTTTAAACTAGCATGATAGGGAAATCTCCTGGGTCTAGTTCCATGGAACAACTTCTACTTGTCCACTGCAAATTTGGCAGAACTTGTTGAAGAAGCCAGGAAAAAACAGCATGCAACCATTTGGCCAAGGTCTCCATGTTCTAGCGATGATTAAAGCAAGCGAGTGGGAATAACCCTAATGAAATTCTCCCCTCTTGTGAAAGGGAGAAGGCTCGTGGAAAATTAAGATCTGTGCTCTACCCAAGTTAAGATTAATGTCCCAAAATTGTGAATTTTAGTCAGATAAAGTTGATCCAAACCTCTTAGCAGTTGCACCAGCACTCTGTACACTGCTTTATTAATTGGGTAGGGCATATGGTGACACATCTGAAGCGCATAATCACAAACTCACAGCTTTATTGGCCGTATTTGGGAGATGGAGGATATTCCAGGGATTCTGAAAGATGCTGCAATTATGATCATTTTCAAGAAGGGAGGCAAGTGCGATTTTAATAACTGTGGGTGAATCTCTGTCTTCTGCCACAGTGAAAATCATCTTTAGGGTCCTGCTTCACTGCCTCCTTCCTGTGGCTGAAGAGCTGTTCCCTGAATCGCAGTGTGGAATCTGTCCATTCACTCACACAGTGGATGTGATCTTCACTGTGCGATAACCCCAAGAAACAGCAGCGAGCAGTAACAGCCTCTAGGTGGCCTCCTTTGATCTAATTGAAACCTTTGACTCCAATGTTTGTAAAGGGTCTGTGGAACACTCTCCTCAGACTCAGCTGCCCATAGTTTGTCTCAATTTTACACTTCCTCCACAATGGGAATAAAACAATTCTGTGTGCAGATTGATGTCAAACACAGTTGTGTCATCGTCTCAAAACTTTCCTCCGTCTTTTTCAATGGTGTCAGATTAGGTAAAGGGGAAGTGCAACGAGACCTGGGTGTCCTTGTACACCAGTCACTGAAATTAAGCGTGCAGGTACAGCAGGCAGTGAAGAAAGCTAATGGCATGTTGGCCTTCATAACGAGAGGATTTGAGTATCAGTCCTTCTGCAGGTGTGAGACCACATCTGGAGTATTGTGTGCAGTTTTGGTCTCCTAATTTGAGGAAGGACGTCCTTGTTATTGAGGCAGTGCAGCGTAGGTTCACGAGGTTAATCCCCGGGATGGCGGGACTGTCATATAAGGAACGATTGGAAAGACTGGGCTTGTTTTCACTGGAGTTTAGAAGGATGAGAGGGGATCTTATAGAGACGTATAAAATTATGAAAGGACTGGACAAGCTAGATGCAAAAAAATGTTCCCAATGTTAGGGGAGTCCAGAACCAGGGGCCACAGTCTAAGAATAAAGGGGAGGCTAGTTAAAACTGAGGTGTGAAAAAAACATTTTCACCTAGAGAGTTGTGAATTTGTGGAATTCTCTGCCACAGAAGGCAGTGGAGGCCAATTCGCTGGATGAATTTAAAAGAGAATTAGATAGAGCTCTAGGGGCTAGTGGAATCAAGGGATATGGAGAGAAGGCAGCCACAGGTTACTGATTGTGGACGATCAGCCATGATCATAATGAATGGCGGTGCAGGCTCGAAGGGCCAAATGGCCTCCTCCTGCACCTATTTTCTATGTCTATGTTTTCTATGTCTTTCTCACCACAGTACTGCTGGTCACTCCAACAAACATCACACAAGAGTGAAGCTGATTTTGAAGCTAATTACAAGCTATTCAACCTACAGCAACTACACTCCACAACTAAGTCTTAGTAGTCCAGTTGCAGTTGGTGAAGATGCTTGTGTTTGCGTGTGCTCTTTCACTGAGTTCCAAGCTGTTGTTGATACTTTCAATGAACCTTTAGACATCTGCAAGCCAAAGATCCTCTACCAACATGCCCCTGCTGCAGAATTCTGCCCTCTGACAATAAACTTGGACCGTTTCCCAAATCACAGGAAACATCACTTGCTATTGGCCGGCATTGAGGATGAAGTTCACCACTCCTTCAATGCATCAAAGACTTTGGTTGAAGGAAAAGGACATCTGAAGGCCAAGACATCAGGTTGTGTCATTGGCTCAGTCTTCCTTGCCACAGTATTGCACTTCATCTGTGCATCATTATGAGAGGCAAAGATAGGATAGATAGTCAGAATCTTTTTCTCAAAGTGCAAATGTCCAACACCAGAGGGCATAGCTATAAGGTTAATGGAGATGCATGGGGCAAGTTTTTTTAGACTGAGAGCAGTAGGGGTTGCACGCATTGCCAGGGGTGGTGGTCGAGGCAGATATAATAGTGATGTTCAAGAGGCTTTTAGATAGGCACATGGAAGTGCAGGGAATAGAGGGACATGGATCATGTGCAGGCAGATGAGGTCAGTTCAACTTGGCTTCTTGTTCAGCATAAACATTGTGGGCCATGGGTTCTGTTCCTGTGCTGCACTGTTCTGTGTTCTATCATTTGCATGTCTTGACATGTGCTGATACAGATTGTATTCTGAGCTCTATCATCGGAAGAGATTATCAAATTGACCGGAAAGTATTCAAGGATGTGCTCAAAACCTCCTAAAAGAAATACATCCCCCCCTGTGACTCCTCAGAATCTCTGGCCCATGATTGCACAAAGTAGAAAAGGAGCATTTAAATGGTATTGATAACCTTAAAGCCCTGCATTGCGAGAACATCGAGTCCTGTGTAAGTGGCAGAAGGAGCAGAGCATCTCACAAAACAATCCACCCAATCAATTGAACAGCCAAAGCCTGCTCAACTTTGGCAGGCGCTGTAGTTCCCACATCGGCTTCATTAGGCACGTCAGAAGCCACAGAAGTGGAGTGGAAGTACATTATCCAGGATCTTGAGGGGCTGCCAAAGAAGAGAAAATGTTATTGTATTGTGGTCAGGTACATTTAAGATCATGAACAATACCTCCATGTCTGAAAACTATGACCCTCGGACTATCCTTGATCGGACTTTGCTGGCTTTACCTTGCACTGAACGTTATTCCCTTATCATGTATCTATACACTGTAAATGGATTGATTGTAATCGTGTATTGTCTTTCTGCTGACTGGTAAGCACGCAACATAAGCTTTTCACTGTACCTCAGTACATGTGACAATAAACTAAACTGAAACTGAAACAGTAAGTTAGCGGTTACATCTAAGAAGTAAGAATTGAACTCTTTTTTCCTCCAAAAATTAGGCATTATTTTATTTTTATGGGAGATTACAACTTTTTAGGTTGTATATCAATAACCAATTTACAGTCAGAATGCTTATGTAGCCTGCATTTTTGTTACTTTCATAAAGTGGTGTATTTTATGTTGACAAACTGATAAACTCCTCTTTTAAGGGGGTGCAAATGAGATTTACCAGAATGCTGCCCGGATTAAAGACAAGGAGAGGACAATTTGGATTTTTTTTCCCTCCGAAATGATGGAGGCTGAGGGTCAACCTGAGAAGTATATGGCATTACAAAAGGTAGAGATTCAGAAGGTGGAAATATCAAATACTAGAGGGCATAGATTTAACCTGAGAGGGAGTTTAAAGGATATCTGTGAGGCAAGATTTTACATGAGTGGTGGGAGCATGGATGGCTGCCACGGCAAGTGGTGGAAGCAGAAATGACAGCAGCATTTAAGAGGTATTTAGATAAGTACATGAACGGGCAGGGGATGGAGGCGATAGGGATTGGGAATGTGGGTAGAATGAAATGGGATTAGTGTACCATTAGTATCCTGGGAGCTTGAAGGGTGGCATAGATTCAGTGGACGGAAGAGGCTGTTTCTGTGTTGCAGAACTTTGTTAAACAATGACATTAAACTGAATGGCCAGATGTTGTCAGATTCATTTTTCTGGTATTCTCAGCAATCCTCTAGATTGAAATTCTACAGACATTTAGAAATTGTTGCTGACATTTCTGTAGTTCCTATTTTTTACTTTGTCAGCAACTTGCATTGCATCCCATCTGCACCAGTGACTTATTTACGCTAAGAAGTGCCAGCTTTCCTGATTTTGCCTCATCTAGTACATGAACACCTTCCTTGTTTACTCTGGCCTTGCCAATATCTCTATGTTTGGTTAACACCACTGCAAAATGCTCATTTGGTGTTTCAACTATACCTTCTGCTACCTGCAAAATATTTCATACAGTCATAAGTGATAGGAGTAGAATTAGGCCATTCAGCCCATCAAGTCTACATCATTCAATCATGGCTGATTTATCTCTCCCTCCTAACCCTATTCTGCTGCCTTCTCCCCATAAACCCTGACATCCATACTAATCAAGAATCTATCTATCACTGCCTTAAATATATCCACTGACATTGCCTCCACAGCCTTCTGTGGCAAAGAATTCCACAGATTCACCAACCTCTGACTGAAGAAATTTCTCCTCGTCTTCCTGAGAACGTCCTTTAATTACAAAAAAAATCTATTTTGCTTCCTAATTCACTCCTTTGCTTCTCTACCTTTTCTTTTGGATGATTATTGAGTGGCACCTCATGCAAATTTTACAGCTTTTATTTGCAGTGTATAAGGGTCTCATTTCAATCGTCTCCAATGATGGGGAGAATCATATTTAAAATTAAAACACCATCATGTGTAATCTTTCCCTGCACATAATTACTGAATCCTTTAAAATATCTATCTTCTTCTAATAGCCTATTTAATATACCATAGAACCATTACATTATTTATAGAACACATGGTACCGGAGGAGGTCAGTCTGCATATTGTACTTGTGCCCACTCATTGAAAGATGTTATCCAGTTAATCCCAAACGAATAACAATTGTCATGATGTTACCTCAAAGACACTGCAGCAGCTTTGTCAGTTTAAGGGCCTATTAAGTAGAGCTATTGTATGTCTAAAAAGCACTGATTAAATCCAGTTCATTTCACTGATGCTGAGAGTGTTGACTAATTTAAGACATGTTGTAGGTGGATGCTGGTATAAATGTATCCTCATTAATAATCCAAAAGTTGTCTTCAACTACTAGTGGCACAATCACTGACATTGCCACATTGCCAAGTAAAGGAAATTGATTTGTTCTTAATATAAAATAGGATATTTAATTAGTATTCCCTCAGAGAAGACCTGAGCGATACATAATTTTGGATGGCTCATCTGTGCACTGTACAATAATGTCAGTGGAAGATATGTAGTACCAAAGTTTTACTGCAGTACCTTATGACTGATTATATTGCCGAAAATAAGTAAGAGTAAGATCCACACAGGGTGCTTCTATTCACTTTTTCACACAGAGTGGTGGGTGTATGGAATGTGCTGCCCGAGGAGGTAGTTGAGGCAGGTACAATCGCAACGTTTAAGAAGCAATTAGATAGGTACATGGATAGGGCAGGTTGAGAGGGATAAGGCCAAACGCAGGCAAGTGGGATCTGTGTAGATGGGACGTTGGTCGATGTGGGTAAATTAGGCCGAAGGACCTGGTTCCACACTTTATGACTATGGTTCTTATCTGATCAGATATCAGATCTGGGTACGCACATCGCAGAGGATCTCACCTGGTCTACCAACACCATCACCACAGTAAAGAAGGCACAGCAGAGACTCCACTTCCTGAGGATCCTCAGGAAAACCAACCTGCAGGAGAAGCTCATGTTGTCCTTCTATCGCTGCTCCATCGAGAGTGTGCTGGCATACTGTATAACCACATGGTATGCCAGCTGCTCAGAAAAGGACAGGAAGGCCCTTCAGAGGGTCATCACGACGGCCCAGAAAATCATCGGCTGCTCACTGCCCTCCCTGGAGCACCTGTTCAGCCTACGCTGCCTCAGTAGAGCAGGCAAAATAATAAAAGATCCATCCCACCCCGGCCACCGTCTGTTTGTTCATCTGCCCTCTGGTCGACGTTTCAGGTCGATAAAATCCCGAACAAACAGACTTAAGAACAGTTTTTACCCCAGGGCCATACGAGAACTGAACACTACCTTTGCACTAGGCAACACTAAAAAATCTTTGTACTTAACATAATTGTATTTAATTGTATTTATGTATTTATTTGTTTTTGCATTTATTGCATATATGTTTGTACGCACCGTCAGGATTGGCTATTTTTTAATTTCGTTGTACTCGTTGCAATGACAATAAATGAATATTATTATTATTATTATCCACCTTTAATTCGACATCTGGTGAGCACTCATCTGTTCTTAATTTCTTTCTATGGCTTCTTTAAAATTGTCCCTGCCGTGTCAAGAAACCCAGACAACATAAGAAGAATGACCATTAGTGTGGTATAGATTATAGGGTAATGATGATTCATTCTGTATTTTTCTAAGGCTTCAGTGAAATTCTGCAGATGTTGCAGGAAACATGATGTGGCATGATTAATAATGCAGGTCACTTAGACGATAAATTTATTTTCCTTTTGCACTATTCAAGGTTCTTGCGTGAAAGATACAAAGGTGCAAGTCTTCCAGACAATCTTAATGATAGATTTGTTCCACTGATGTAGCAAGCCTTTGCAAAAATGTCTTGTGTTTATCTAAAATAATCTGAATACATTATTTTCTGTTTATTTGTTGTGCACAAGGTGATCTACAATTTAATCTCAAATTTCACCAGAAAAAACACACGTGTTCACCTTAATTGTGAATTTATGTTGTACCATTCAAACATTGCCATGGCAACCAATACAGGGTCATTTATGTAATGACTTCAGTTAATGCGTGGGTGGCAATCTGTGACAACAAAATGTTTTCAGCTCTCTGAGGTCACTGTAGAATAAGCATTTCATCTGTAAAAGCATGGTTACTTTTCCATTTTCTCCAAAGAGGAAGGGGAATGGAACATACAATTCCAGTTTCATACAGTTTCTTAAAAGTACGTTTCATGTGTCAGGAAATTAAAAGCTCTAGCCTTGAAACTACTATTATACAGTGGACCACTATTCCTTTTACAGCAAATACAGTATAATGGGCTGGTTACTTCACATGAGGAACTGACTCAGCATCTGATGTGATTGGAAATTAATCATCCTCATCAGCAGCATTTTCCTAAACTTTTATTAATCACCATTCCTCTTGTAATTAATCATAGCTTATGAAAGGTTATGCTTACCTTAGAAAGACTAATCACCGGGTGGTGGGACTGTAATTCTAGGAGAGTTGGATTGCTCAGGCTTGTATTTACCTGAGTTTAGAAGTTTCAGAGGAATTGAAATATACAAAAAAAAAACGATTGAACTCAATAGATTTGATTTTCCGAGCTGCAGGTCCAGAACCAAGGGTTGTAGTTTCAGGATATTTCTGTCAGATAATTAGAACTGGGATGAGTAATTTCTTCATTCGGGTGCTGATGTGCTTGTGAAATTATTTACCAAAGAGGGCAATGGAGGCAAATATGCTGAATTTTAAAATGAGGTGAACAGATTTTTTATGATGCAATCTGAGGAAGACAGGAACATATTACTGTAAATCCTCGTAATAACAGACCACAGTGTGGGGGGGCTGGTATGAGGTAGGCGGGGAATGGTGTCCTTTGTGGCTGATTGTCCGCTATATTCGAGTATGGGATTACTGAGTAATAGAGTATCATTGTGTACGTAGTATAAACAAAGAACTGCAGTTGCTGGTTAATGCACTGGAGTAAGGACACAAAGCACTGGAGTAACTCAGCAGGTCAGGCAGCATTTCTGGAGAGCATGGATATGTGACATCGAGACCCTTCTGCAGACTCTTGGTCTGGAACTGGGCCTGGAATCCAGGTGAGTTGATGGCCCCAGTCTCCTGGTGGCCGGGAGTGAGGTGAGGATCGGCAGAGTTATTGGTCGCAGCCCAAGGGTGACCAGAGTGCAGGTAAGGGGTAGCAGTGCGGCTGCAGCCAGGAAGCGGATGAGGAAGCTGTGTGGACTGGCGGTGGTGGCAGCAGGTATGGCCTGGAAGCGGCGGGGTATGGTAGTGCAGCAGGGAGGGTGCCATTGGAAATCCGGCCTGCTAGTGACAGTTGGTAGGTCTGTCCACTATTACCAAAATTCATTACAAGGAAGTCCGTTTGGGTTTGCTGTTTTGGGATAAAGGACAAACCATACAATACAATACAATACAATATATCTTTATTGTCATTGTACCCAGGGGTACAACGAGATTGGGAATGCGCCTCCCATACGATGCAATAATTTAAGTAATTAACAGCAACCCAACGAAACGAAACAATTGTAACAGTTTTTAGACAGGGTAAAGTGCAAGTTGATCTATGCGTTGTGGCCATCCGGCTCAGCAGGACCGGTTCATAGCAGCTATGGCCCTGGGGATGAAGCTGTTCCTGAGTCTGGAGGTGCGGGCGTAGAAGGCCTTGCATCGTCTGCCCGATGGAAGGAGTTCGAACAGACTGTTGCAGAGGTGTGAAGAGTCTTTGTGGATGCTGGTGGCTTTTCTGAGGCATCGTGTGTTGTAGATGCCCTCCAAGTCTGGTAGCTGTGTTCCGATGGCCCTCTGAGCTCTATGGACTACCCGCTGTAGAGCTTTCCTTTCTGCCTCCGTGCAGCTGAGGTACCACACAGGGATGCCATGCGTTAAGATGCTCTCTATGGTGCAGCGGTAGAAGGTCGTCAGCAGCTGTTGGGGTAGACCAGACTTTTTCAGTGTTCTTAAGTAGAACAGTCTTTGTTGTGCCTTCTTGACCAGCGCAGCAGTGTTACTGGACCATGTTAGGTCCTCCGAAATGTGAGTGCCCAGAAACTTGAAGCTGGACACTCTCTCCACACTGTCCCCGTTGATAGAGATCGGGGCATATTCCCCGTTATGTGACCTACGGAAGTTGATGATCAGCTCCTTGGTCTTGGTGGTATTTAGGGACAGGTTGTTATCCGAGCACCAGTCCGCCAGGTTCTGCACCTCCGCTCTATAGTTTGTTTCATCCCCGTTGGTGATAAGCCCGATCACCGTTGTGTCGTCTGCAAACTTGACAATGGTGTTGGTGTCGAATGCAGGAACACAGTCGTGTGTGAAGAGGGAGTAGAGCATGGGGCTCAGAACACAGCCCTGTGGTGTGCCGGTACTCAGGGTGATAGTGGAGGACAGGTGCGGGCCCATTCTCACTGCCTGCGGTCGTTCCAGCAGGAAGTCCAGGATCCAGTCACATAATGACGAGCTGAGGCCTAGCTGGTGGAGTTTGGTGATGAGCTTGGTGGGGATGACCGTGTTGAAGGCGGAGCTATAGTCTATGAATAGCATCCTCACGTACGTGCCCTGTCTCTCTAGGTGAGTCAGGACAGTGTGAAAAGCCAGAGAAATGGCGTCCTCTGTGGATCTATTTGCCCTGTATGCAAATTGATGTGGGTCCAGTGAGTCAGGGATGCTGGATTTGATGTGTGAGAGGACCAGCCTCTCAAAGCACTTCATGACTATCGGCGTTAGGGCAACCGGGCGGAAGTCGTTCAGGTTGGAGATCTTTGCTTTTTTCGGCACCGGAACTATGATAGCCGACTTCAGGCACTTGGGGACCGTAGCTAGAGATAATGACAGGTTAAAGATCCTGGTGAATACCTCAGCCAGCTGTTCAGCACAGTCCTTCAGTACCCTTCCTTGAACTCCATCCGGTCCTGCAGCCTTGCGTGGGTTGACCCTTTGCAGAGCGCGTTGTACCTCCTGTGTGCTCAGTTGCAAGACCTGTCCCACCGCCTCGGCTGGGGTTCTTTCACTCAAGGTGGTTTTGCCAGTTTCAGAGCAGGCAAAGAAGGTGTTAAGCTCGTTGGTCAGTGCCATATCGCTGTGGGGGCAGGCAGGGCTGCTCTTGTAGCCAGTGATGTCCCTGACACCCTGCCACATGATTGTGTATATGGATTTTACCAAGGCTTTAGATATGGTTCTGCATGATAGACTGCTCCAGAAGGTTAGATTGCATGGGATCCATGGGGAGCCAGCATACTGGATAGAAAATTAGCTTAATGGAAAGAAGCAAACAATGATGGTGGAAAGTTGTTTTTTGGACTGGAGACCTATGACAATCGGTGTGCTTTAGGCATTGGTGCTGGGCCCATTGCTGTTTGTGGTTTATATCAATGATTTGAATGAGAATGCATATGGCACACCATATTAGTAAGTTTGCGGATAGCTCTAAAGTGGGTGGCATCATAGGTAGTGAAGATGGTTATCCAAAATTACAGCAGGATCTTGATCAGTTGGGCAAGTAGGCTGAGGAATGTTTAATGGAAGAAAGACACATAATGCTGGAGTAACTCCAGGATCTTGCGCCTATCCAGCGCAAACCAGCATCTGCAGTTCCTTCCTACACCACTGGTTAATGGAGTTTAATGCAGATAAGTGTGAGGTGTTGTAGTTTGGTAAGTCAAACCAGGGCCGGACCATCACAGTGAATGGTGTGGCTCTGGAGACAAGTGCACAGCAGTAGGATCTGGGAGAGGATTCTGAACTGAACTGCAATGTCCATGAGACTGTGCAAGCTGACTGGAATTGTATTTACATTGTGTCTTTCATGTCCTAGGCGTCACCAACGGTGTCACAAATAATGAATATTTTTTAAGTGTCCTTATTGTCATGTGATGCCTAATAGCGAGGACAGAAGGATTACCAGTTATATCATTGGGTAAGGGTAATGTACTGCCAGCAAGAGAGGCAGTCGATTGATCCCTGCATTTACTCAGTTTATCTGACGTGGAGGCCACGATGACAAATGCAGGTTGTTTGTCCTACCAGGCAATCAGCAATTCTCCCTCAAGCACCGATCCTATCCGGAGGCCACATGGAAACCAGAAGCAATTACGTTGGATGGCAGCTTTGAAGGAAAGATGTGTACTGGAAAGAACATTTGGAAGTATAAAAGTGGTAGTTAAGTTGACAAAAACCTCTGCAAGTAAATAGCGAATTCCTTGAATCCTTTGGAACTTTATTTGTTGCAGGAAGTTGGCAGAAAACATAAACGGCAGGGAAGAAGGCGAGGAAGTAGCTCATCAGCCCTTTGGCTCTGCTCCACCAATCATAGAGTCATACAGCACGGAAATAGGCCCTTCGGTCCAACATCCATGCTGACCAAGATGTCCCATCTACGCTAGTCCCACATGCTTGCATTTGACCCACATCCCACTAAACCTTTCCTATCCATGTACCTGTCCAAATGTCTTTTAAATGGTGTAACAGTACCTATCTCAACTACCTCCTTTGACAGCTCGTTACATATACCCACCACCCTCTGTGTTGCACAATGAGCATTGTAGTTGCACATTGCTAACCAAAGGATGTTGATTCTGTTATAGTATATTTGAGGATGTAACCTGGAAAATGTTAGAAATCAGCCTTAAAATGGTTTCAGCACAGCTTCATATTAATTTTTTACAATTTCAGATTAAAAAGTGTTAAATCATTTTCCATCCCGCTCTGATTCTGCTGGTTTTACCTGGTATTAAGACTGACTAGAGGAATGAAAAAGACTCATAACTTCAGACTTTATGTTCAGCTCTTCATTTATTACTGACAATTAAGCTGCAATAGGTGGGCCGGCACGTCAGTTGAAAGCAGGCAGCAGGCTAGAGTTGGAAATATAGCCTTGTGCTATATTTCGAGGGAACGGTCCCTCGACCATTCTATTAAACAAAGAGATGCTCCGTGTAATTCGAAGTGGATATAAGCAATCTAGAGCTGTATGCCATGCTTCCAGATACAAACCAACGATCGAGCACTGAACGAGCTCCATCTAATTAAACCAAACATTGTCCAACAAAGGGTCCTGAATAGAATTTAAACATTTTTTTAAAAATGACTGAAGCATTGATGGAATTTTATATTGGATTTTTATTTTTGTGCAGGAAGGAACTGCAGATGCTAGTTTAAACCGAAGATAGACACAAGATGCTGGAGTAATGCAGCGGGAGAGGCAGCATCTCTGGAGAGAAGGAATGGATGACATTTCGGGTCAAGACCCTTCATACTGTGAGATGGGGAAAGGGAAACGAGAGATATAGATGGTGATGTCGAGAGATATAGAACAAATGAATGAAAGATATGCAAAAAAGTAATGATGATAAAGGAAACAGGCCAATGTTTGCTGGGTGAGAACGAGATGCTGGTGCAACTTGGGTGGGGGAGGGATGGAGAGAGAGGGAATGCAGGGGTTACTTGAAGTTAGAGAAATCAATAATCATACCTCTGGGTTGTAAGCTGCCCAAGCGAAATATGAGATGCTCTTCCTCCAATTTGCATTTAGCCTCAGAGGTATGAGGGTGCGGGAAACCTTTCTTTTATTAGGTCTCTTCCCCGGGGCGCAGCTCGGCCGCGGGGCCTTCCATCGCCCGCGGGGCCTTCTAGCTCGGCCGCTGGACTTAACATCGTCGGCGCGGCTCGGCCGCGAGACCTAACAGTGCCCGGCGCGGCTCGGCCGCGGGGCCTTCCATCGCCCGGTATGGCCGCGGGACGGTTCAGTGCTCGGTGCGGCTCGGCCGCGGGGCCTTCCATCGCCCGGTGTGGCTCGGCTGCGGGACTTAACATCGCCGGCGCGGCTCGGCTGCGGGACATTTCAGTGCCCGGTGCGGCTCGGCCGCTGGACTTAACATCGCTGGCACGGCTTGGCTGCGGGACGTTTCAGTGCCCGGTGCGGCTCGGCCGCGGGACTTAGCAGCGGTCGTGGTGCCTTCCATCGCCCGGCGCGGCTCGGCCGCTGGACTTAACATCGCCGGCGCGGCTCGACCGCGGGACGTTTCAGTGCCCGGTGCGGCTCGGCCGCGGGGCCTTCCATCCCCTTGCGGGGGCTGTGCGTGTCGGTTGCCTCGGTATGGGTCGAGCTGCCTGTCCGTGGGCGCGGGGGAGAAGAGAGTGGAAGTTTTGTTGCCTTCCATCACAGTGAGGGGGTGTTTGGAGTCACTGTGATGGATGTTTGTGTTGGGGTCGTGTGTCCTGTGTTCTTTTCTTTTTTTGCTGTGTTTTGTGACTGCTGAAATTTCGTTCGGTATTTATACCGAATGACAATAAAGTTCTGTTATACTGTTATACTCTGACAATGGAGGAGGCCGAAGACAGAAAGGTCAGTGTGAGAATTGGAAGGGGAATTTAAGTGTTTTGCAACCGGGAGAACAGGTCGGTCAAGGTGGGTCAAGGTGGACTGAGTGAAGGTGTTCGGCGAAATGATTACCCAGTCTATGTTTGGTAGCAAATGTAGCAGTAGGAACAATGTAGGGAGGAACTGCAGATGCTGGTTTACACCGAAGATAGACACAAAATGCTGGAGTAGCATCTCTGGAGAGAACGAATGGGTTTCGACCCGAAATGTCACCCGTTCCTTCTATCCAGAGATGCTGCCTGTTCAGTTGAGTTACTCCAGCATTTTGTGTCGAGCAGCAGGAACAATACAGTTTTGGTGATGTCAATTTCCAGCCACAAGTAGGCTGTGGTGGGTATCTACTGTTTTTTTGTATCATGCCAATGACATGATAATTCACCCTACTCCTCTGACACCACTGAATGGCAGTGGAAGAGATGTCTCCCCGACATTTTCGCAGGCGTTTTAATACTTAACTGCTCTTAGCATGTTGAAAGTAGCATGCGTGGCACTCACCTGCATATTACACTCAACTGCAATTCGGTTCTTTGATTTACTTATTGCAGAAATTGTTAGGCCACTCCAAAACATTAGATTCTGAGTGAGCATCCCACAAACCTGTGGTAGGGACTTAGCCAGTTTTGTTCAAAATTGCTAATCAACCTTATTTTAACGTTTCTTGATGCAAAGTTAAAAAAAGATAAAAAGTTGCTACATCTGAGCAATTGCTGCTAGGGTAGAGTCTGCAAGTGATGTAGTAAATGCAATGCCTGGTTTACCACAGTAGTTTCACTATTTGATTGCAATGGAGGAGCTTTATAATATTTTAATTGTCACTGTTTGGTGGGTTGATTTCTATTCAGTTGTAACATTGCCTAAACCTAGAGAAATGATGGGTTTTACAAATGGTGTCATGACTCTTACTTCCAGACTGAGGAGGCAGCCATGTGGCTCACTCAATCACCAGCCAATGAAAGAATAATATGAAATGAGCTTGGGTCTCCGGGGCAGCTCCTCTGAAAATTCTCAACTTCCAGCAACCTTTTTATTCAAACAAGAACTGGCCACTTGGGAATTGCCAACAGTATGTGAATGTATGTTTCTACATTTGTTGCCTTTATGTCCTGTACATATATCCAGGAGAATCCATCTCAATCACCCTTCTTGCTAGAATGTAGAGCCTATGTTCAAGACTTCTCCAATAATTAAATTCCCCAATGTTTGGTATTATCCTCCTTTCTGCTACGGAGCTGTGATGAGGGTGAAGAGAATTTTGCTTAATATCTCAGCAGAAAGAGTGTATATCGCATAGTGCAATAGCCCCTCATAAACCCACTGAAGTGTCAGTTTGGATGATTTTATTTCAAGCTTTGGCCTCAGACTTTAGACCACAGCCACCTGGATCAGGGATAATAATGGTAGAATCTGGGGGCTCTTGATGGTCTTTGGGCAGTATTAGTGTAAATGGGTGCTTAATGGTTAGCATAGACTTGATGGGCAGAAGTCCTGTTTCTTTGCTGTCTGACTCGGAGACAAATGTTGGAATCTCCTGCTATGGTTGGTGGCCAGTAGATTTTCTATAGTTAGATGAACAAAAGAGCACTATCTGTTTATTCCTTGTATAGAATTAGCTTGCAGTGTGAAATCCGGGTCTAAATGCCATTGCGCCCTTTCAAAAATTTTGATTTTATCTCCTTAAGGTGAATTTTTGATTTTATGCTAATTAGTGCAGATTGAACAGTGTGAATCTGAAATGTAATGCATCCAGTTTTTGAATTATTGGGTTGGAGAGTAGTGTTGAGGATGAATGGATTCACCTCCCCCTAGTCCTATGGGGTATCAATGTTTTCTTGTTCACCCATTTGCGATGATTAATGACATTGAAAAATATTGCAGATTCTAGTGTCCATGAGTTCTTTTGTATTGTTTTTCACTGAGTCAATCAATGTGAGCTACCAACAAGATATCCTTTATTGAATCCAGTTAATATCAATTAATAGCAGTGGTCGTTATAACAATGTACCAGTCATATCACTTTTATGCATCTTTTTTTAAAAACATGTCCTCACTCACATATACCACACAGCGTAGCAGATAAACACTTCTTCAATAAAATGGGAAGTTTACCTTCATTGAAATGTGATCAAAATCTATGAAGTTCTCCAATGTTGCTCCTGCTCCACAGTCATAATGGCAAGGGAAACAATGGAAGCTTGGTTTCTGCTGCACTTTCCTGAAGCTATATAATGGAGTAGGTTCCAAGCATCCTTCTAGCTTAAGTATTTATAATGCTGAAGGTGTCAGTTTCTGTAAATATAAAATAATTCAATAAAATATAAAATCTGAATCGAACGATTCAGAGGAAAGAAATTTCAACAGATTGCAAGATCAATGAATTAGTCGTTGCCATATAAATGTTTCAATGCTAAAATTAGTTTTTCAATTATTCATGTTTACTACATAAGAAATTGTATATGTATCCCTGGGCAGCAGTACACTTGAATTGCATATTCAGCTGCAATCCTTGCATTTTAGTCTAATCAATAAATCCTGATGTCTCGGGGCAAAGACGGCATGCAGTGACCCATTAATTTATATATCAATTAATATCATAAGGTGACATTTATTTACAGTGTTGTAATGATGAGATATAAAGGGCGCCACGGTGGCGCAGCGGTAGAGTTGCTGCCTTACAGCGAATGCAGCGCCGGAGACTCAGGTTCGATCCTGACTACGGGCGCCATCTGTACGGAGTTTGTACGTTCCCCCCGTGACCTGCGTGGGTTTTCTCCGAGATCTTCGGTTTCCTCCCACACTCCAAAGACGTACAGGTATGTAGATTAATTGACTGGGTAATATGTAAAAATTGTCCCTAGTGTGTGTAGGATAGCGTTAATGTGCGGGGATCGCTGGGCGGCGCGGACTCGGTGGGCCGAAAGGCCTGTTTCTTCGCTGTATCTCTAAACTTGAAGGATACTGAAGCATAAAGCTCTGTGTGGATCTGGGGGTCAAATCATATGACCGTTCAAACACATTTTCTATGACCTGCATCTTGATCCTTATTATGAAATCAGGGAGTACTGAAGTGAGCAAGTCAAACCATTGTGCTTGTGCCTGCTCTTTGAACAGTACATTATCTATTAATTAATGTGATTTTGATAATACATTTTAGTTATTGTATAACTCCCATGGTTTGCTGTTTCTATCAGTTACATAATATGCTGCTGTTCTATAATCAGTATGTCAACTTTGTTATGATAATAGAAAATCAAAAGGAACTTGCGTTTACTTAGCACCCCTCATGACCTCCAAATGACGAACAGTGCGGTTTTTGAAATGTAGTCATTTTTAAAATGTAGGAAGAGTGGCAATGCATTTGAATGCTGCAAGCTTCCACAAAACCAAAGTGTAACTTATTGAAGGTGAATAAATATATTACAGACAGTTGCATTCTTGAACACAGTAGTAACCCTCTTCTCTTCATAATAGTGCCATACAGTCTTTTGACTTGAAAGGGCAAATAGGTCTTTGTTTTGACAGTGCAGACCTCCCTGGATTAATGTGTTCAGTTCTGCAAAGGATTTTTAAGTCCATTCAGAATCTTGTGACTCTGAGGAGAGAGGGAGACAGTTCAAACTGAATAATAATAACAACAAATGCTGCTCTCTGGGATGAGATCTAAGAAAAATCTGTTAATTTCATGAGGCAAAAAAAAAGAGAAAATATGACCTATAGGAGGCCTATTCAAAGTATTTCCACGTGTAAATAAATTTGACTAAAGGAATTAATTTTGTTCTTTATAACCAACCAACGATATATTTTTATGTTTTATTTGTTTGCTAAACAGCATTAACAGGATGTCATTTTCAGAGCAAAGTAATCTCAAAATAAACAAATTGGATTAAAGCTGTTATACTTGCGCAATTTGTTATGACTGATAGTAAGTATGTCCTCATCCTTAAGTGTAAAAAATGAGGCTAATGCATTTGCAATTATGTTCAGCCAAAAGTGCTGTATGCATGATCCATCTCAGTTGCATCGAGCATAGAACAGCATGGCACAGGAGTAGCCTCTTGGCCCACAATGTCCGTGACATTCATGATGTCAAATTAAACTAATCCCTTTTTTCTGTACATGTATCTTATTCCCCTGGGCATTTATTTGTCCCTGTAAAAGCCTTTTAAACAGCAGTTTTGAATCTGCGTCCATTACCATGCCTGGCAGCATGTTCCAGGCACATATCATTCTCCGTGTAATAAAAAACCTTTGATGTTTCCTCCTCTCACTGTAAAGCTTCATCTTGAGATTTGCATGTCACAAAAGCCAGTTTCCAGTTGTCTGGAGGTTCGTAAAGAAAGCATTTGGTACATTGGCCTCCATCAGTCAGGGTATTGAGTATAGACATTGGGACATTATCTTATAACTCTACAAACTGCTGAGGAGCAATATTTGGAGTGTGTTCAGTTTTGGTCACTCTGCAATAGGAATGATGACATTATGCTGGAAAGGTGCAGAAATGATTTATAAGGAGGTTGTCAATAGACAATAGACAATAGACAATAGGTGCAGGAGTAGGCCATTCAGCCCTTCGAGCCAGCACCGCCATTCAATGCGATCATGGCTGATCACTCTCAATCAGTACCCCGTTCCTGCCTTCTCCCCATACCCCCTCACTCCGCTATCCTTAAGAGCTCTATCCAGCTCTCTCTTGAAAGCATCCAACGAACTGGCCTCCACTGCCTTCTGAGGCAGAGAATTCCACACCTTCACCACTCTCTGACTGAAAAAGTTCTTCCTCATCTCCGTTCTAAATGGCCTACCCCTTATTCTTAAACTGTGGCCCCTTGTTCTGGACTCCCCCAACATTGGGAACATGTTTCCTGCCTCTAATGTGTCCAATCCCCTAATTATCTTATATGTTTCAATAAGATCCCCCCTCATCCTTCTAAATTCCAGTGTATACAAGCCCAATCGCTCCAGCCTTTCAACATACGACAGTCCCGCCATTCCGGGAATTAACCTAGTGAACCTACGCTGCACGCCCTCCATAGCAAGAATATCCTTCCTCAAATTTGGAGACCAAAACTGCACACAGTACTCCAGGTGCGGTCTCACCAGGGCCCGGTACAACTGTAGAAGGACCTCTTTGCTCCTATACTCAACTCCTCTTGTTACGAAGGCCAACATTCCATTGGCTTTCTTCACTGCCTGCTGTACCTGCATGCTTCCTTTCATTGATTGATGCACTAGGACACCCAGATCTCGTTGAACTCCCCCTCCTCCTAACTTGACACCGTTCAGATAATAATCTGCCTTTCTATTCTTACTTCCAAAGTGAATAACCTCACACTTATCTACATTAAACTGCATCTGCCATGTATCCGCCCACTCACACAACCTGTCCAAGTCACCCTGCAGCCTTATTGCATCTTCCTCACAATTCACACTACCCCCCAGCTTAGTATCATCTGCAAATTTGCTAATGGTATTTTTAATCCCTTCGTCTCAAGGTACTGAGCTAGGAAGGGCTTGGACAGGCTAGGACTTTATTCCTTGGAGTGCGGGAGGCAGAAGGGTGATCTTATAAAGATGTGGAGAGGTGGAGACGCTATTCAGGAAACAGAAACGCCGGAAATCTCCAGGACCGGACAATGTTTCCCCCTCTACCCTCAAGCTCTGTGCCGAATAACTGGCACTGATCTATACAAACATTTTCAACCAGTCCCTGCAAACCTGCACTGTCCCTGCCTGCTTCAAGGTCTCCACTATTGTCCCTGTACCCAAAAAGACAAGGATCACCGGTCTTAATGACAACAGGTCTGTTGCACTAACCTCTGTAGTCATGAAGACCAGTTTGCATACAGGGCCAATAGATCAGTGGATGATGCAGTCAACCTAGGCCTGTACTTCATCCCCCAGCACCTAGACTGAAAAGGGACCTATGCCAGGATTCTGTTTGTGGTCTTTAGCTCTGCATTTAACACCATTGTGCCAGAGCTACTACACTCCAAACTCTCCCAGTTAACTGTGCCTGAACCCCTCTGTCAGTGGATCATCAACTTCTTGACAGACAGGAAGCAGCATGTGAGGCTGGGAAAGCACATCTCGGACCCGCTGACCCTCAGCATAGGAGCACCGCAAGGCTGCGTACTCTCCCCTCTCCTTTACTGTCTCTACACCAATGACTGCACCTCCACAGACTCCTCTGTCAAGCTCCTCAAATTTGCGGATGACACAACCCTGATTGGACTGATCCAGGATGGGGAGGAATCTGCCTACAGAGGGGAAGTGACACAGCTGGCGTCCTGGTGCCATCGCAACAACCTGGAGCTCAATGCTCTTAAGACAGTGGAACTGATTGTAGACTTTTGAAGAGCTCCCCCTCCCCTCCCCTCCCCCCACTCACCATCAACAACACCACAGTCACATCTGTGGAGTCATTTAAGTTCCTTGGAACCATCATCTCCAGGGACCTTAAATGGGGGGCCACCATCGACTCCACAGTCAAAAAGGCCCAACAGAGGATGTACTTCCCATGGCAACTGAGGAAACACAATCTGCCACAGGCAATGATGGTCCAATTCTATACTGCTATCATTGAGTCCATCCTCACTTTCTCCATGGTCTGGTTTGGCTCAGCCACCAAGTACGATATCCGGAGACTGCAAATGATTGTTCGCTCAGCTGAGAAGGTTGTTGGCTGCAACCTTTCCCCCATTGATGAACTGTACACTGCAAGGGCCAGGAAGCGAGCGGGCAAGATCATCTCTGACCCCTCTCACCCTGGCCACAATATATTTGAAGCACTTCCCTCTGGAAGGCGACTCCGGGCTGTCGAAGCAGCCACAGCCAGACATAAAAACAGCTTTTTTCCACGAGTAGTAGTTCTACTCAATAACCAAAGTCAGTAGTCTCTTTTTTGCTCTGGATTATTTTCACCCACATGTTTAGACCAAAATGTTGTATCCTTATTGTTTTGATGTGTTTATGCTTTATTCAATTGTTAACTGTATGTTTGTGTTGTCATTTGTGAGTGGAGCACCAAGGCACATTCCTTGTATATGCACATACTTGGCCAATAAACTTATTTATTCATTCATTCATTCATTCATGTATAAAATCTTGAGGGGAATAGATAAGGTGAATGCACAGAATCTTTTACCCAGTACCGGAAAATCTCGAACCAGAGGACATGGGTTTAAGGTGAGAGGGGAAAGATTTGATAAGAACCCGAGGGCAACTTTTTCATTTTGCGGGTGGTTACATGGAACGAGCTATCAGAGGAGGTAGCTGAGGCAGGTACTATAGCAGCAAGTACTGCAGGTTCTCCTCCACTTCTCACTTGGAGACATGTCACCAGTGTTTCATATTTGCTGGACTAAAGCCAGGAACCATGTACCTCTCCACCTACCTGACACCCACTATGGGAATACCTTCACCAGAAAAACTGCTGCGATTCAAGAGTATGGCAGACAATCACCTTATCAAGGACCATTTGAGAGAGGCGATAAATGCTGGTCTAGATTCAGAAAGTGAATATAAAAGCTTAGTTGTCCCATAATATATGCAATATCTTTGCTTAATTTTCATATGTCACGTAGATACTTATTAACTACATGATTGTGTAATTTGACTACTTCATATTTTGTTTGTGTAAGAAAATTTAAAAGCCTATAACTGCTAAAATTACCATTATCCATGGAGACAGGCCAGATGACTTTTCAATTATAATGTTTGTTTATAAAATCATTTGTTTTTCAAAAGAAAACCGTAGCATTGAGATATCCTAACATAGTCACAGAGACTATTGATGATTCATAGACACATTCATTTAGCAACTTTTTAATTTGGGATAAGTCGAGTTACAGCACAGAAAACATACTATTCAGATATTAATTTAGCTTCACATTGTCATAAATGTACAGTATTTGCATTTTGTTGAATGCATTAAAACCATTTCATTCCATGCCTATTGTTTCATTCATCATGAACAATTTCAGACTTAATTCTGGCTTTATTATCCAGTACATTGATGGGAAAGCGTATCTGAAGTATGAAAACCAGGGCCGCACAACAGCGTTAAGATCCCAAGTTGCTTTTTTCATTTTACACAAACACTTGTGTCCTGCAACTCATTTGCCCTCTGGGGATGGGTAATGATGCTCAGAAATAATTGAAGTTAGTGAATTTTCAGGGTTTTGTTTGGGTGGCCCTTAAAGAACTGGTCACCCATTTGAGGCCCTCATTTGCAAAACCTTGCACTACTTCCCTCCTCTTCGAAACTAGACCCATTGGCTGGCTCATCATGAGCTACTCACATTCATAACTACCAGGAATGGCCAGCGGATGCCTGCAGTACTAAGTGATCTATAGAGACAGGGCCGTCTTAACGCATGGGCCTGATGGGCACTTGCCCGGGGGCCCACGAGCATAGGGGCCCCATGCTGATCTGTGTATGTTAAGTGACTTGCAATAAATAAATACTACTTTAAAAATGTAGGTTCAATAAGTGCTTTTTTCGCAACATTTTCGGTCACTAAGTGCTTCTCACAGCGATCTGTAAGTGCTTTTTGCAACAATGTAGCACCCTAAGTCCATCGCTAAGTGCTTTTCGGTAAGTGCTTTTCGCCGGCACGACAAGGGGGGGGGGGGGGCTGGTAGGGAAAGGGGGTGGGGGAGAGTAACGGTAGGGGCCCCAGTACACTGCTTTGCCCGGGGGCCCATAATGCTGTAAAAACGGCCCTGTATAGAGAGATACAGAAACAGGCTCTTTGGTCCATCGTGTCCATACCAACGCATCAACCAAGCATTTAGAATAATCCTACATCAATCCCATTTTTAAAAAAAATTGCATTCTCCAACTTCTCCATGATGCTACTGTCCATGTGCAACACAAGGGGCAATTTACAGTGGCCTACTAACCAACCAAGTTGCATTTCTTAACGATGTAGGAGGAATTTCGGCTTGTACTCGCTGGAATTTAGAAGATTGAGGGGGGGATCTTATAGAAACTTACAAAATTCTTAAGGGGTTAGACAGGCTAGATGCAGGAAGATTGTTCCCGATGTTGGGAAAGTCCAGAACAAGGGGTCACAGTTTAAGGATAAGGGGGAAGTCTTTTAGGACCGAGATGAGAAAGTTTTTCTTCACACAGAGTGTGGTGAATCTGTGGAATTCTCTGCCACAGAAGGTAGTTGAGGCCAGTTCATTGGCTATATTTAAGAGGGAGTTAGATGTGACCCTTGTGGCTAAAGGGATCAGGGGGTATGGAGAGAAGGCAGGTACGGGATACTGAGTTGGATGATCAGCCATGATCATATTGAATGGCGGTGCAGGCTCAAAGGGCCGAATGGCCTACTCCTGCACCTAGTTTCTATGTTTCTATGTTTCTAAACTCTCTGTGGTGAAACCTATGTGAAGACAGGAGAACGTACAAACTCCACACAGACAGTACATCAGGTCAGGATTGTATTCAATCCTTTAGCACTGAGAGGCAGCGGTTCTCCTTGCTGTGCCACCTAGTAAATCAAAGTAAGTCTCCAGCACTATCATCCTGGCAATGTCATTGATGGTGGCTGCAGTAATATTTGCAGGAAAGAGGACTGAGATCAAACTCACTTCCCCACCCACATCAAATCACTGAAAACCTTCATCATGATTTTACACTGTGAAGACTTTAGTGTGGTTTCGTGACCTGGACTAACCACTCTTTCATCCATTTAGTGGTGTTCATACCCTGCGTGTAATACTGACGGGATATAACTGAGGCAACATACAATCACCATTGGCCTTCATTCATTTGTTACAGCACAACCCCTGGTTTTGGAGCCCAGAAAATGGCTGTTGTGCCTTTACTGCACTATGCTGGACTATATACTCCACAAAAGTTTCCTCCCTTCCATCTTCATCCCACCACTATATTTCTCTCATAATTCACCTTAAATGCTTCTCACTTCAGATGGGTAGAGTTTCACATTCTCACTACTTTTCAAGGATACATGCTTCTCTTCAATTTCTGAATGCATTTGTTAGTCATTGTCCTTCAAGCTCTGATCTAGCCTTGATGTGATATGTTACTAAGACTTCAAAGCTTGAACACCACAAGGTGAGCAGAGCTTTTGGGTGCTTTTTGATAACTGCCCTTGAATACTAATGTTTTTCCCATTTTGTTAGTTTGAGATGTTAATGTTTCTCTCAATGTGCATCTCATTATTTATTCCCCATTTTATTTGCACAATGTTTGCTTCTTTAAAACCTTTACCAGTCTTTTTCATGTTCCCAACCTGTCATACGGAATCAGATTCCTCACGTCTAAGGGAAATGTGCTGAACTGAATGACTGTTACAATTCTACAGTTTCTAATTCAGCTGGGATTGTGAACCTGAACTGCCCTCCATTTCATAGCATTAACTCTGGGCAGCTTGGTTTTCTTGATCTCATTAAGCAGCAAGGTGTATTCAGATGTGACACAAGAAATTGGTCTTAGATTTCTAAGGTCCATTCAGGGGATATGTGTTGGAAGGTACATGTAAACAATGACGTTGGCCAAGAAGAAGTGGATCTAGCCTACAGGGATCCAGGAATAGTGAATCTGTGGAATTCTTTGCCACAAAGACTGTGGAGGGCAAGTCAATGGATATATTTGTAAGGCAGAGATAGGTAGATTGTTAATTAGTATGGGTGTCAGTGGTTATGGGAGAAGGCAGGAGAATGGTGTTAAGAGGGAGAGATAGATCAGCCATGATTGAATGGTGGAGTAGACTTGATGGGCTGAATGGCCTAATTCTTCTCTTATCACTTAAGACCTTATGAATAACCACTATTTATCTGGTTACCCAGATTTTGTTTCAGCATTTGTAAATATTGTGGAGATATAGGCTATGAAATCCTTCATTTCTGCTTTGAAACTATACAGGCTGCTTGATTATCTTAAGATCAGCATTCAATTGCATATGATATTAGTATTATGAATGTTGAGCTAACAAAATATAAATGCCATATAATATTACACCAAACTTAGAATCTATCTTACTATCTATATACTAAAACTCTCGTTTGTTTGTTTGTTTGTTCCTGAACTACAGCCAAAACGGTACACGATAGCACAACACTTTTAGGCCCACCTTACCGTTGTCCCTTTGGTGCTAATGGAAGAAGTTTCATTGAAATCGATGTTATATTTTAAAAGTTATTCACATTTTAAAGTTTAAATCTATCTCCGAGTGGGGGGAGGAGGTAGGATAAGGGGGGTTGAGGGGGATGGAGTGGGGGGGGTAGTGGAGGGTGGAGGGGATGGGGAGGAGGGGGAGAGGAGGGAGGATAAGGGGGGTTGAGGGGGATGGAGTGGGGGGGAAAGGGGAGGGGGAGGAGGGGGGAGGGATGGGGGAGGGGGGAGGAGAGGGTGCTGCACCAATGCAGGAGAGGTTTGGGCTCAACGAGTCCACTTGGTCTAGAATCCTGTAAAATTAAAACAACAACCACTTATTTGACCCATGAGCAGATTTCTCATTGTACAATTGGGCAGCATTCTGACCGCACCTCAAATCGCTGTGGTTTAAGCCTGCTCTGATGCCTCTCTGAAATCACCATTGGTTGCTATATTCTTGACAATCTGTTCCTTAGTCTCAGCATCTCTCCGTATTTTCATCTCCTTTGGAGCACCCTTAAAACCTAAATTTTGATCCAACTCCCTTGGATCTCTTCATGTTGTGACCCAAGAGACTGCAGATGCAGGAATACTGAGCACAGAAACACAACCTGCTGGAGGAACTCAGTGAGTCAGGCGACATCTGTGAGGGGAAATGGACACTCAACGTTTCAAGTCTGAAGAGAGTGACGACCTAGAAACATAGAAAATAGGTGCAGGAGGAGGCCATTCGGCCCTTCAAGACAGCACCGCCATTCATTGTGATCATGGCTGATCGTCCCCAATCAATACCCCGTGTCTGCCTTCTCCCCATATCCCTTGATTCCACTAGCCCCTAGAGCTCTCTCTAACTCTCTCTTAAATCCATCCAGTGATTTGGCTTCCACTGCCCTCTGTGGCAGAGAATTCCACAAATTCACAACTCTCTGGGTGAAAAAGTTTTTTCTCACCTCAGTTTTAAATGGCCTCCCCTTTATTCTAAGACTGTGGCCCCTGGCTCTGGACTCGCCCAACACTGGGAACATTTTTCCTGCATCTAGCTTGTCCAGTCCTTTTATAATTTTATATGTTTCTATAAGATCCCCTCTCATCCTTCTACACTCCAGTGAATACAAGACCTGAAATGTTGTCTATCCATTTCCTTCCAAACATGCTGCTTGACCCACTGAGTCCCTTCAGCATTAGGGAGGTTTTCACTCCTTGAATGACGTCGGCTAACGCTTACTTGATAATTTCTCACAAAAGGTCTTTGTGATGCTTTATAAATTTAAGTTGCTGTTTTTGGAGTAGGCGCCCCATTTGGCAATAAGATTATTATAACTTGTTCCGAATGTTCTGAATCAAAGCTTTGCTGAGCTACGAGTGACATTAAATCCTAGGCTACAGCCTTGTAAGAACTATTAGCATCTCACAGCTGCAGTGTACACTTGGCACATGAGATGGAGCTCTGTGCTTATGTGGCCATTGTTTGGGCTCAGTTCTCAGTGTTACAAGTGGGTGCAGCTGCCAAATGTCAACAGGCAGTGCCAGGAGGGAAACAGTATATAAAAAATTACATAAATGCATTGTGACATTTTTTGGGCTAAAACATACTGCTTTAATTAATCTATATTTCCATTTTTAATTTAAAAAGTTTGATTTATTTTCAATTTTCCATTTGTAAAAAACTTCATTTCGGAAGTTTTCTGCCAGAGAAGGCAGTGGGGGTTAATTCACTGGATGTTTTCAAGAGAGAGTTAGGTTTAGTTCTTTGGGCTAAAGGAATCAAGGGATATGAGGAAGGAGCAGGAACAGGGTACTGATTTTAGATGATCAGCCATGATCATATTGAATGGCGGTGCTGGCTTGGAGGGCCAAATGGCCTACTGCACCTATATATATTTTCTCTATATCTTGGTCATGTTTGACCTGGAATTACTAGTTTGTGATCACAAGAGTTTTAAAGAAGAATAAAAAAATTATGTGATGCTCATCCGTTTTAGTATGAGATTTTCTGCAATCTTTGCCTCGTGAGTTCACTTTAAATTCAGTAAAGTTAATATAATGAATGTTTGTGTCATTTACCAGCCACTTTAATGTGATATACCACCCCACTTTAATGTTATTGTGGTTGGACCAATAAAAATTATTGGTTATATTCAAGCCTAGGAATTTGAAGCTTTCGACCATCTTTGCTTGATAACCAACTCATTGATTTGTTTGACATTAAGGGAGACCTTGCTGTCTTGGTGCCAAGCTACTAAACTCACAATCTCTTTCCTGTACTCTGTTTTGTCAGTGTTTGAGATCCGGTCTCTGGTGTCATCTACAAATTTATAAAATAAGTTAGAGATGAATTTCGAAGCAGAGTCAAGAGATTCTGGAGCTGACATTGAATATTGTTTGGGGCTGGAGATAAAGAAGTTAAAACGGGAGTAAGATGGAGAATTAAAGTGAAAGGGCACTCCAAGTTCAGGCTCACCCTTGTTGAGAGAATAAAGACTTTCTGCAGAGTGGTAATCTAATCTGCATCTTTTTCCAATGCAATAGACAATAGACAATAGACAATAGGTGCAGGAGTAGGCCATTCAGCCCTTCGTGCCAGCACCGCCATTCAATGCGATCATGGCTGATCACTCTCAATCAGTACCCCGTTCCTGCCTTCTCCCCATACCCCCTCACTCCGCTATCCTTAAGAGCTCTATCCAGCTCTCTCTTGAAAGCATCCAACAAACTGGCCTCCACTGCCTTCTGAGGCAGAGAATTCCACACCTTCACCACTGTCTGACTGAAAAAGTTCTTCCTCATCTCCGTTCTAAATGGCCTACCCCTTATTCTTAAACTGTGGCCCCTTGTTCTGGACTCCCCCAACATTGGGAACATGTTTCCTGCCTCTAATGTGTCCAATCCCCTAATTATCTTATATGTTTCAATAAGATCCCCCCTCATCCTTCTAAATTCCAGTGTATACAAGCCTAATTGCTCCAGCCTTTCAACATACGACAGTCCCGCCACTCCGGGAATTAACCTAGTGAACCTACGCTGCACGCCCTCAATAGCAAGAATATCCTTCCTCAAATTTGGAGACCAAAACTGCACACAGTACTCCAGGTGTGGTCTCACCAGGGCCCTGTACAACTGTAGAAGGACCTCTTTGCTCCTATACTCAACTCCTCTTGTTATGAAGGCCAAATTCCATTGGCTTTCTTCACTGCCTGCTGTACCTGCATGCTTCCTTTCAGTGACTGATGCACTAGGACACCCAGATCTCGTTGAACATCCCCTTTTCCTAACTTGACACCATTCAGATAATAATCTGCCTTTCTGTGCAGAGGAGACCACGTTGTAAGATCTGATTGCAATCCATTCAAATAAAAGTAGAATTAGTCCTAGAGTCATACAGCGTGGAAATAAGCCCTTTGGCCCAACCTGCCCACACCGACCAACATGTCCCATCTACACGAGTCCCACCTTCCACCATTTGGTCCCATATCCCTCCAAACCTGTCATATCCATGCCCCTGTATAATTGTTTCTTAAATGTCGCAGTAGTCCCTGCCTCAATTACCTCCTCTGGCAGCTCTTTCCATACACTCCACCTCCTTTTGTGTGAAAAGGTTACCCCTCAGATTCTTATTAAATCTTTCCCCCATCACCTAAAACCTATGTCCTCTGGTTCTCCAATCCGTTACTCTCAGCAAGAGACTCTGTGCGTCTACCAGATCTATTCCTCTCATGATTTTATGCACCTTGATAAGATCACCCCTCATCCTCCTGCACTCCAAGGAATAGAGTTCCAACATGCTCAACCTCTCCCTATAGTTCAGACCCCAACTTCTGGCAACATCTTCGTAAATCTTCTCTGTCCCCTTTCCAACTTGACAACATCTTTCCTAACATGGTGATGAGAACTGAATACAATGCTCTAGGTGTGGCCTCACCAGTTTTTTAATATAACTGCAACTTGACCTCCCAACCTCTTTACTCAATAATCTGACCGATGAAGGCCAAAAGCCTTTGTGATCACCCTGTCTACCTGTGAAATTAAATTTCTATTATACCTGGCAGGTTAAAGATTCCTTTTTCGGGCTCAGAATCTAAATCCTATGGATTGCCTTGATACACCTTGCTTTGTTAAAGGCACTATATAAGGCGGCACAGTAGCACAGCGGTAGAGTTGTTGCCTTCCCGGGCCAGAGACCCGGGTTCTATCCTGATTACCGGCGCTGTCTGCATTGAGCTTGTACGTTCACCCTGTGATCACGTGGGTTTTCTCCGGGTGCTCTGGTTTCCTCCCACATTTCAAAGGTGTGCAGGTTTATAGATTAAATGGCTTCCGTAAATTGTCCCCGTGTATAAGATAGAACTTGTGTATATGTGATCGTTGGTCATCGTGAACTTGGTGGGCAGAAAGGCCTGTTTCCATGATGTATCCCTAAACTAAACAAGTTGTCATCAGTAACAAAGCTGAACCTAAATGTGAAAATGGTTAAAAAACTCAACAGTTAAAAGCTGAGGAAAATATGATTTTTTGTAAATGGATTTTATTTTCTTATCTCAGATTCCATTTGATAGCAGTACTTTAAAATATAAAATTTATACTACCCTATTGATAATATTGATTATCTGTCAGCAGAAGGTCTTCTAGGGTACACTGTAATAAATGGGTAATTTGCTCAGCCAGAACATCTGCTAAAGGGCCAGTCAATACAATTTGCTGCTGGTAAAATTTAACCTCAGAGTACTCCAATGATGAGATCCACAGGAAGCAAGGGATTAGATTGCTGCGGCCCTGATGCAGATTCCCTCCACAGGTGCTGCCTGACCCGCTGATATCCTCCATCACTTTGTGTTTTCCTCAAGTATGAGGAGCTGGATTTTGCAGAATTCAGATTGGGGTAAAACATATACAGTAAATTATGTCAAGGAATGTTGATGACAGAGGGAGCCAGGGCTTCAAGATCATAGTTCCCTGAAAGGGGCAACATGGAAGACAAGGTGGTGAAACAGGCATATGGCATTCTTGCCTTGATAGATTAGGAAATAGAATCTAAAAATTGGGATGTTGTGTTGCATCTTTATAAAACACTGGTTGGAACTGCATTTGAATGATTGTGTGTGGTTCTTGTCTCCAAACTATGGGAAGGATACGATTACGCTTGAGAGAGTGCAGATGAGATTCACCAGGATGTTGCCAGCATTAGGGAGCTTTAGTAATGAGATGAGATGAAATATGCTGGGGTTTCCCCCCCCTGGTGTGCAGGAGGTTGATAGAGGAATTCAAAATTATAGAAGACATTGATATAATATTTATTGTCAGAATCATTTTATCATGGCAGTGGTATTATAAACAAAAGAACATAGGTTTCTGAGAGGATGTAGTTTTACAGGGGATTTGAAGGAGATTTTGTTTTGCACAGAAGATGGTTGATATCAGGAACTTGCTGCCAAAAGTCAGATACAATCACTACATTTAAGAGATGTTTGGACAGGCACTTAAATAGGCAAGGAATGGAAGTATAAAGACATAGTGTAGAAAAACATGGGATTTGTGTATTTAGGCATAAAGGTCAGCATGGATGTGGTGTCTGCTGTACAACTCTGTGACTTTATAAAATGCAATGCATATTTTACACAAGGATGGGGATGCCCTCTCATGGAAAAATGAGAGTTAATAGACAATAGACAATAGGTGCAGGAGGAGGCCATTCGGCCCTTCGAGCCAGCACCGCCATTCGATGTGATCATGGCTGATCATTCTCAATCAGTACCCCGTTCCTGCCTTCTCCCAATACCCCCTGACTCCCCTATCCTTAAGAGCTCTATCTAGCTCTCTCTTGAATGCATTCAGAGAATTGGCCTCCATTGCCTTCTGAGGCAGAGAATTCCACAGATCTCAACTCTCTGACTGAAAAAGTTTTTCCTCATCTCAGTTCTAAATGGCCTACCCCTTATTCTTAAACTGTGGCCCCTTGTTCTGGACTCCCCCAAAATTGGGAACATGTTTCCTACCTCTAACGTGTCCAACCCCTTAATAATCTTATACGTTTCGATAAGATCTCCTCTTATCCTTCTAAACTCCAGTGTATACAAGCCTAGTCGCTCCAGTCTTTCAACATATGACAGTCCCGCCATTCCGGGAATTAACCTAGTAAACCTATGCTGCACGCCCTCAATAGCAAGAATATCCTTCCTCAAATTTGGAGACCAAAACTGCACACAGTACTCCAGGTGCGGTCTCACTAGGGCCCTGAACAACTGCAGAAGGACCTCTTTGCTCCTATACTCAACTCCTCTTGTTATGAAGGCCAACATTCCATTGGCTTTCTTCACTGCCTGCTGTACCTGCATGCTTCCTTTCAGTGACTGATACACTAGGACACCCAGATCTCATTGTACGTCCCCTTTTCCTAACTTGACACAATTCAGATAATACTCTGCCTTCCTATTCTTACCACCAAAGTGGATAACCTCACACTTATCCACATTAAACTGCATCTGCCATGCATCCGCCCACTTACGCAACCTGTGCAAGTCACCCAGCAACCTCATAGCATCTTCCTCACAGTTCACACTACCACCCAGCTTTGTATCATCTGCAAATTTGCTAATGGTACTTTTAATCCCTTCATCCAAGTCATTAATGTAATGTAAGCTGTTCTGGGTGACATCTATTGCATACTAATATGCATATAAAGGGTTTTGAACACACTTCTGAACTTCATTTTATATGTTCTTTGAAGTAACCTTGTCATTGACTATTTATGTTTTTCCTGAACACACTTTACAAGTTCCACTCCATCTTAACCCATAGCATTATACCAGTCCCAGACTACATTAGTAAAGTTAAAATCCCTACTTTATCACCATATTATTCTTGCAACTTTGAACACAATCTCCCTGCATGCAGGTATTTGGTCCTCTAATTCCCGTTGATTGTTTGGAGCCTCGAGTACAATCCCAACAAGTTGAGCACCCCCTTCTTATTTCTCAGTTCCTCTAAAAGACCTCAGTGGATGTTTGCTCAGTAATGTCATCTTGGACTAATATTGTGATTTTCTCAATCAAAAATGCGACTCCCCTCCCTCTCCTTCTTGCGCCTCTACCTATATAACGATTGCTTTGACTCCTAACCCCTTGCCGATTTAGAGTAAAACCTCTCCAGTACCACTAACAAATCTGCCCACCAGGATATTGGTGTCCCTCCAGTTCATGTGTGACCTGTCTCTGTTGTACTTGTCACCTCTGTTCCAGAGGATGTCTCAAAGATTGATAAATCTGAGATCCCTGCCCGCTGCACCAAGTCTTCAGCCCTGCATTCATCTCTCCTATCTGCTTATTCTGATCCTCAATAGCAGGTGGCATTGAGAAGTCAAACCAGGGCAGGACCTTTCACAGCGATTGGCAGAGGCTTGGGGGCAATTGTAGAGCAATCTAGGTATGCAGTGTCTTGAAAGCAGCATTACAGGCAGGTAGTGCGGTAAAGGCTATTGGTTCATTTGCTTTCATCAGTCAAGGTATTGTATAGAAGTTGGGACATTATTTTACATTTATGCAAGATGGTGGTGAGGCCTCGTTTAGAGTATCGTGTTTGTTTTTGATTGTCCTGCCGTAGGAAGGGTGTCATTAAGCTGTATAATCCTGGCTTGGACATTATTGCTTGGAGCACAGGTTGAAGGGTGATCTTATAGAATCATTATGGGAATGTTTCGAGGGATACGGGCCAAACGTAGGCAAAGGGGACTAACTTAGATGGGACATCTTGGTTGGCATGTATGATTTGGGCCAAAGAACCTGTTTCCATGCTGTGTGACTCTGACTCTAATCCAAAGATGACTTCCCTCGGTTCTGCTTTTTTAACCTTTTGCCTAACGCCCAATATGCACCGCTGTGGGATCTCATCCCTTTTTCTAGCTGTCATTTGTACCAATGTGCACAGCAGCTTCTAGCTGCTCACCTTCCCCCTTGAGAATATTCTGTGAAAGCATATTTATTGTTCTAGCTATTTTTATTGAATTTTATCAATTGATTGCCATCTACTCAATATTTTGTCAGCTGAATGTATACCTAGATTTGTGCATTCACAGCATAGTTCCACCAACTCCTGTCATCCTGAATTTAAAATTGATGATCCCTGTCAGAACTAAATCACCCTGAATATTAAAAATAGCCTACCATTAAGGAAATTGGCAGATGTGTATAACTTCTAAATCTATTGAGTATAAGAAAGCACACATGAGCTGACAAAATATTGTTCATTTATTCATACAGGGTCTTTCAGCATTTATTGTTATGGACTCTGCCCAGTTTATTCAACCTCCTGAGAAAGATTGTGATTTAGCTGCCCAGGAATTCAATTTCACTCTGACAGTCCTGAAAATTAACCCATAATTCTCCAGAAAATTAATCCAACCTTGTTATCTATTTCTGCCTCAGATACTTTCCCAAGCTTCCCATCATTGTACTTGTGCACAATAATCATTTATATCGAGGTGATAGTTATTTTGAGCATTGTAAGGATTTGAGCTTTGCAAGGACAATTGCTTCATCTATGATTTCCCACAGTGATGTGTTGATAAAGGACAGTATGATATTAGATTGAAAGTGAATACAACTTTCCAAAGTGTCCTGGACAAATGCTAGGACAAAGTTCCTTCCCCACTTCATTAAGACATTAACATTTCTTGAAAGTTACATGAGTGGCACAGTGATGCAGTGGTGGAGTTGCTGCCTTACAGTGCCAGAGATCCGAGTTCGATCCTGACTGTGGGTGCTGTCTGTGTGGAGTTTGTACGTTCTCCCCGTGACCTGCATGGGTTTTCTCTGGATGCTCCAGTTTCCTCCAACACACCAAAGACGTACAGGTTTGTAGGTTAATTGGCTTTGGTATCATTGTAAATTGTTCCCAGTGTGTGCAGGATAGTTAGAGGATTGTTGGTCGGTGCGGACTCAGTGGGCCAAAGCGTCCATTTCCGCGCAGTATCTCTAAACTTAACTAAACAGCTATAGAGCTCACAACACCTAGCCCTGACCATGCTGCCAACCTGCCATAGAAACAGAGTTTGGTATTGGTATATTATTTCACGTGTACTGAGATGCTGTGAAGAACATTGCATTGCATGCATTCCAGGCAAATCATCCCATTGAGACATTAGAGACTGCAGATGCTGAAGTCATATCATACATAAGTACAAATAAACCACACACGAGTACAACAAGTAATGTAAAAATAAAAAATAAAACAGAGTGCATAATATAGTGTTTCAGGCAAGTTTTCTTTATTTCCAAGACACTGGGGGACAGATACATTGTAACCTGTCCTTGCCATTCCCTGTGTGAAGGTCCTACTTTAATGAGTTTAGAACATGATTTTTCCTCTTGTTGCCAGAATCATCACACTTGATAAAACAAGATTACCATTGTACCTGAACGGTACTTGTACATATAACAATAAATTTAATTTGACGTGACTTGACTTGACATCTATAAACAAAGAAAAACAGTAGAATCACTATACCAGTGAAAGCCGAGATGCATCTTTTACAGCCACATAAATTCAATCTTGCTTTAATTTAGCTTCCCTGATTACAATGTAAAATCTCTGGTCTGCTTACATCACTAACATCACAACAAACATTTTATTGTAAATTAAGATGTTTTACGATAGTTCACCTGATGCCAAGCTACTCTAGGAATAAAGTTAAATAGTTTTGGTGGCTCGTTTAAATTGTGGAAAGTATCTAACATTACTGTAAGCAACAATATTGCAAGCATCCCATCATTACAAACAATTGAATAAAAAGAACCCCAGATTAATAAGGCCTAATAAATGTGGCCAAATAAATGGAGGGGTTTTCAGAATCCTGCAGCAGTTTCTACATTCCAAATGTTGGATTTGCTCATATGAATATCATCCATCTCCTACAACAGGAGTAAAACCAGTCAATGGTTCATAATCTGCCTCCTTGTTTTTGCCGCCAAAGTGGTTATCCACTTTGGCGGCAAAAACAAGGAGGCAGATTATTATCTCAATGGTGTCAGATTAGGTAAAAGGGAAGTGCAACGAGACCTGGGTGTCCTTGTACACCAATCACTGAAAGTAAACATGCAAGTACAGCAGGCAGTGAAGAAAGCTAATGGCATGGTGGCCTTCATAACAAGAGGATTTCAGTCTAGGATAAAGAGGTCCTTCTGCAGTTGTAGAGGGCCCTGGTGTGACCACATCTGGAGTATTGTGTGCCGTTTTGGTCTCCTAATTTGAGGAAGGACATCCTTGCTATTGAGGCAGTGCAGTGTAGGTTCACGAGGTTAATCCCCGGGATGGCAGGACTGTCAAATGAGGAAAGATTGGAAATACTGAGCTTGTATTCACTGGAATTTAGAAGGATGAGATGGGATCTTATTGAAACATATACAATTATAAAAGGACTGGACAAGCAAGATGCAGGAAAAATGTTCCCAGAAGACAAAGACTGGCAATAAAGGGGGCTTTTTTCTGCTTGGCTGTCAGTGACTAGTGGAGTTCTGCAAGAGTCGGTGCTGGGGCTGCTACTCTTCACGATGTACATTAATGATTTGGACGATGGGATTGAAGGGTTTGTGGCCGAGTTTGCAGATGATACTAAATTAGATGGAGGGACAGGTAGCGTAGAGACAGCAGGGACTCTGCAGAAGGAGACTTGGACTGGAGTGGGCAGAGAAGTGGCAGATGGAATATAGTTTAGTAAAGTGTGGAGTCATGCATTTTGGTAGTAGGAACAAAGGCGTAGACTATTTTCAAAATGGGGCGAGAATCCAGAAATCGGGGGTGCAAAGGGACTTGGGAGTGCGGGTGCAGGATTCCCAAAAAGCTAATCTGCAAATCGAATTGGTAGTAAAGAAAGCAAACTCAATGCTAGCATTTATTTCAAAAGGGCTTGTATACAAAAACAGGTTTGTTATGTTGAGGCTCTAGAAGGCGCTGGTAAGGCCGTATTTGCAGTTTAGTGAACAATTTTGGGCACCATATCTGAGGATGGATGTGCTGGCTCTGAGAGGGTCAAGAGGAGGTTTACAAGAATGATCCCAGGAATGGGTAGGTTAACCTATGATGAGCGTTTGTCAGCACAGGGCCTGTACTCGCTGGAATTTAGAAGAATGAGTGGGGACCTCATTGAAACATACAGAATAGTGAAAGGCTTGGATAGAGTGGATGTGGAGAGGATGTTTCCACTAGTGGGAGAGTCTAGGACTAGTGGTCATAGCCTCAGAATTAAAGGACGTTCTGTTAGGAAGATGAGGAGAAATTTCTTTAGTCAGAGGGTGGTGAATCTGTGGAATTCTTTGCCACAGAAGGCTATGGAGGCCAAGTCAGTGGATATTTTTAAGGCAGAGATAGATAGATTCTTGATTAGTACGGATGTCTGGTGTTATGGGGAGCAGGCAGCAGAATGGGGTTAGGAGGGAGAGATAGGTCAGCCATGTTTGAATGGCGTAGTAGACTTGATGTTCTTTTCTTTTTTGCTGTGTCTTGTGACTGCTGAAATTTCGTTCGGTATTTATACCGAATGACAATAAAGTTCTGTTATGTTATGTTATGTTATGTTATGTTATGGGCTGAATGGCCTAATTCGGCTCCTGACCTTATGACCTTATGATTGTATGAATGAAAACTAGTAATTCTCTAAATATGGTGTTTGACGACCAAGAGCTGTCCCATCATTCAACAATTGAGAAACAGTCCAGACTGATACGATATTAAGATCAATTAGAACCTCTGATATAACAAGATTATAGCCTCTGGTTGCTCTACATGATGCCCTAATAGACAATGATACCATATGAATATCAATCTGAAGAAGGGTCTCGACCCGAAACTTCACCTATTCCTTTTCTCCAGAGATACTGTCTGACCCGCTGAGTTACTCTAGCTTTTTGTGTCTCTATTTAAACCAGCATCTGCAGTTTCTTCCCACACAATATGAATTCCTCTTGGCTACGAACTCTAAACAAATGATAACAAATTGCCAGTCAGCACTGTGCTCCATGGAGTTTTATTTTCTATTGGCATTAATCAGTTGAACTGGTGATACTGAGCAGAGACAAGATGGGGCTTTTATCAATTTCCTCTTTCTATTCACTACTGGCTGGCTTCATACACTTCACTTCCAATTTCCATCCTGCCCTTAAATATACCTGGACTATCTCTGACATCTCCCTCCCGTTTCTGGACCTCACCATCTCCATCACAGGAGACAGACTAGTGACGTACATTTACTATAAACCCACTGACTCGCACAGCTATCTGGACTACACTTCTTCCCACCCGGTCCCCTGCAAAAGGTCTATCCCCTACTCCCAATTCCACCGTCTACGCCGCATCTGCGCCCGGGATGAGGTGTTTCGCACTAGGGCGTCAGAGATGTCCTCATTCTTCAGGAAGCGGGGCTTCCCCTCTTCCATTATAGATGAGGCTCTTACTAGGGTCTCTTCTACATCCCGCAGCTCCGCTCTTGCTCCCCCTCCCCCCACTCGCAACAAGGACAGAATCCCCCTCGTTCTCACCTTCCACCCACCAGCCAGCGGATCCAACAAATCATCCGCCAACATTTCCGTCACCTACCACGGGACCCCACCACTGGCCATATCTTCCCATCCCCTCCCCTCTCTGCGTTCTGCAGAGACCGTTCCCTCGTAACTCCCTGATCCATTCGTCCCTTCCCACCCAAACCTCCCCATCCCCGGGCACTTTCCCCTGCAACTGCACGAGATGCAACACCTGTCCCTTTACCTCCCCCCTCAACTCCATCCAAGGACCCAAACAGTCTTTCCAGGTGAGACAAAGGTTCACCTGCACCTCCTCCAACCTCATCTATTGCATCCGCTGCTCTAGATGTCAACTTATTTACATCGGCGAAACCAAGCGCAGGCTCGGCGATCGCTTCGCTGAACACCTGCGCTCGGTCCGCAATGACCAAACTGATCTCCCGGTGACCGAGCACTTCAACTCCCCCTCCCATTCCCAGTCTGACCTTTCTGTTATGGGCCTCCTCCAGTGCCATAGTGAGGCCCACCGGAAATTGGAGGAACAGCACCTCATATTTCGCCTGGGCAGCCTGCAGCCCAGTGGTATGAACATCGACTTCTCCAACTTTAGATAGTTCCTCTGTCCCTCTCATCCCCTCCTCCTTCCCAGATCTCCCTCTATCTTCCTGTCTCCACCTATATCCTTCCTTTGTCCCGCCCCCCTGACATCAGTCTGAAGAAGGGTCTCGACCCGAAACGTCACCCATTCCTTCTCTCCTGAGATGCTGCCTGACCTGCTGAGTTATTCCAGCATTTTGTGAATAAATACCTTCGATTTGTACCAGCATCTGCAGTTATTTTCTTATACTGGCTGGCTTGTGAGTGATTGATCGATTGAAAGATCCAGCATGCAAACAGGCCCCTCAGCCCACTAAGTTCATGCCGACAATGAATCACCTGTTCATTAGTTCTATGTTATCCCACGTTTGTATCCAGTCACTACGTACTAGGGGGAATTCATGGAAGCCAATTAATCTACAAACCCACATGTCTTTGGGATGTGGGAGGTAACTGGTGATCCCAGAAGACACCCACAAGGTCACAGCGAGAATGCGCAGGCTCCACACAGACAGCAGCCGAGGTCAGGATAAACCCAGGTCACTGGTGCTGTGAAGCAGCAGCTCTACCAACTGCACCATGAGTGTGCCACACGACCTTAATAAGCCACATCCTTGTAAAAAGGAGTTGTAGCATGAGGCCCTGAGTACTAAGCGCATAGATGTATGAGATTGCAAGGAGCCACATTAGAAAATGAGGTATCACCTCCTCCACCTTTTAAGCCAAGGTGCCACAGCAGAAAAAAGTACACCAAGAGTAAGTGGAGCAACATGGTGGCACAGCAGTAGATCTTGGTGGGCCGCAGGGCCTGGTTCCGCGCTGTATCCCTAAACTAAATTAAACTAAAAAGGCAAAACAAAACAATTACCTACTGACAGGATACTCTTAAGAAGCATTCAAGGAAAGCAAATAAACAAACAAGAATTAGAAAGAAAAAACCGACAAAAGCTGAAAATCTGCAATAAAAGCAGAAAGTGCCAAAAGGACATCAGGGCTTTGTGAAGGGCTGGCAAATTGCTTGGAGCTGTGTAATCTTTCTGAGGATAAATGACAACGATTCAGAGTCAACTGACCTAATAACAGAAAAGGGAAAGTCAGAATTATATATTGCCACATCATAAGTGAAGCATATAATTACATCCCAAATGTATCAGTGCAGTGAAAAACATAATTAGGAAAGTTAATTTGTAAATGGAAAACATGGGTTTAATGTTATTGGATGCTCCTTTGTGGTTTGAAGGGCAACGTGAGACCTAACAGTGCAATTTGCATATTTTAATGTTTTAATTAATTGACAAAGGAACCAATGATTGGTTATTGCTGCTACCATTCATCCCTATGTCCTCACGAGGTCTGCTTAAAAACTCCATTTACACATGCAGACATTTCTTCAAGATCTTTTCGAGTGGGAGCAGATCCTTACATCCCAGCGGTATGAACATTGACTTCTCCAACTTCAAATAGCTGTTGCTTTCCCTCTCTCTCCATTCCCCCCCTCCAACTTCCCAGTTCTCCCACCAGTTTTATTGTTGCATTTATCCACATTATACTGCATCTGCCATGTATCTGCTCACTCACCCAACCTACCCAAGTCATCCTGCAGCCTCATAGCATCCTTATCGCAGCTCACACTGACATCTAGCTTTGTGTCATCCGCAAACTTGGAGATGTCACATTTAATTCCCTCGTCTAAATCGTTAATATATATTGTAAATAACTGGGGTCCCAGCACTGAGCCTTGCGGCACCCCACTTGTCACTGCCAGCGATTCTGAAACGGACCCGTTAATTCCTACTCTTTGCTTTCTGTCTGCCAACTAGTTTTCTATCCATGTCAATATCTTACCCCCGATACCATGTACTCTAATTTTGCACACTAATCTCTTGTATGGGACCTTGCAAAGACTTTTTGAAAGTCCAGATACACCACATCCACTGGCTCTCCCTTATCTATTCTACTTGTTACATCCTCAAAAAATTCCAGAAGATTAGTCAAGCATAATTTCCCCTTCATAAATCCATGCTGACATTGACCGATCCTGTCACTGCTTTCCAAATGCCCTGCTATAACGTCTTTAACAATCGACAAGCACCTTCCCCACTACTGATGTAAGGCTAACTGGTCTATAATTCCCTGTTTTCTCTCTCCCTCCTCTCTTAAAATGTGGGGTTACATTGGCTATCCTCCAGTCCACAGGAACTGATCCAGAGTCGAGAGAACATTGGAAAATGATCACCAATGCATCCACGATTTCTAGGGCCACCCCCTTGAGTACTCTGGGATGCAGACCATCAGGCCCTGGGGATTTATCTACCTTCAGTCCCAACAGTTTACCTAACACCATTTTTGGAGTAATGTGGATTCCCTTCAGTTCCTCCCACTAGATCCTCGGTCCCCTAGTATTTCTGGGAGATTGTTTGTGTCTTCCTTAGTGAAGACAGAACCAGAGTACTTGTTTAACTGTTCTGCCATTTCCTTGTTTCCCATTATGAATCCACCTGTCTCTGATTGTAAGGGACCTACATTTGTCTTCACTCATCTTTTCCTTTTTGCATATCTAAAGAAGCTTTTACAGTCAATTTTTATATTCCCAGCAAGCTTTCTTTCATGCTCTTTTCCCCCTCTTAAATAACCCCTTTGTCCTCCTTTGTTGAGTTCTAAATTTCTCCCAGTCCTCCGGTTTGGTGCTTCATCTGGCCAATTTATATGTCTTTTCCTTGGATTTAACACTACCCTTGATTTTCCTTGTTAGCCACGGTTGAACTGCCTGCCCCGTTTAATTTTTTTGCCAGACAGGGATGAACAATTTTTGGAGCTCATCCATGCGATCTATAAATCTTTGCCATTGCATCTCCACCGCCAACCCTTTAAGTATAATTTGTGAGTCGATACTAGCCAATTCCCATCTTATACCTTCAAAGTCGCCTTTCTTTAAGTTCAGGACTCTGGTTTCTGAATTAACTGTGTCACTCTCCATCCTAATGCAGAATTCCACCATATTATGGTCACTGTTGCCCAAGAGGCTTTGCACACCTTGATTGCTAACTGATCCTTCCTCATTACACAATACCTTGTCTAGGATGGCCTTTCCTCTAGTCAGTTCTTCTACGTATTGGTTTAAAAAAACATCCCATATACATTCCAGGAAATCCTCCTCCTCAGCGCTGCTCTACCAATTTGGTTGGCCCAATCTACATGTAGATTAATGTCACCCATGATAACTGCTGTACCTTTCCTACACACATCCCTAATTTCCTGCTTAATTCTATCCCAACCTCCCTACTGCTGCTTGGTAGTCTGCATACAACTATTGAAAACAAACTTATGAAACTAAACCCTACATTGCCACTTCCACCAACAGCCCTGAGGATTAGGGTGTGGGGCCACTCTGCCATTACAGTATCTGCATTGCGGATTTCTTTACCCTTTGTCTTGAATCGTTATTTTCCGCTTCTTCAAGCTCAGAGAAGTTTGGCATGATGTTGAGATGCCACTTTCTGAAGGACTTTCAGATTTATTTTTCATCTTGATATGCCAGTTATCTTTAATTATCCTGACCCTTTAAAAATTTTGTATCGATGACTTGAATGGATTTTTGACTTGCCACCAGCATATTGTCATTTTCTTCAATTCTCCTCCATTCCAATTTGCAGGAAGGCAAGCCAAATAATACTGTTACACTGTTAATAGTCTGATGGATGTTACTGTACTTTTTTTGAATGCCACAACTTTCCTATGCTTTCTGTAAACATAAAGTAATATGAGATGTTTCAATTCTCTCTGTAGCTGTCAACCGATAGAGGTTATTTATTTCACAAAATGCTGGAGTAACTCAGCAGGTCAGGCAGCATCTCAGGAGAGAAGGAATGGGTGACATTTCGGGTCGAGACCCTTCTTCAGACTGACCGATAGAGTATATTCATTTCTCATAACTGCAAAGTTGTCATAAACATAGAACACGAAACAGTACAGCACAGGAACAGGGCCTTCAGCCCACAATGTCTGTGCTGACTGTGATGCTTAATTAAACTAATCTCATCCCCTCTATGTGCCTGTCTAAATGCCTATTAAACATTGCTATTGTATCAGCTTCCCTCACCTCCCCGGGCAGCACATTCCAGGCAGCTACCACTCTCATTATAAAAAAAGTCTCGTAAATCTCCTTTAAACTTTCCCCCTCTTGCCTTAAATCTACACCTTCCAGTATTTGACATTTCCACTTTAGGAAAAAGATTCTGACCATCTACCTTATCTACCCCTCTCTTCATTTTACATACATCTGTCAGGTTGCCTTCATCATCTGACACTTCAGGGAAAGCAATCCAAGTTTGTTCAGATCTCCTTATAGCTAGGTTTACGTTTAGATTTATTATTGTCATGCGAACCGAGGTACAATGAAGAGCTAAATTCTACATGATTTCCAAACAGATCAGATTTGCCACATAAAAATACAAAAAGGTTAAACTTAAGTACAATAGATAGCGCAAATGGGAAGATACAGAGTGCAAAATACAGTTCTCAGCATTGTAGCTCATTGTAGAGCATCAGTTCTTTAGTTAAAGTCCAATATCCACAATGAGGTAGAGGTGAATCGGATAATACCCTGGCTTCAGGAAGAACTGTTCAGAAGCCTGATAACAGAAGGGAAGAAGCTGTTCCAGAGTGTGGTGATGTACGCTTTCAAGCTTCTGTAAGTGCTACTGGATGGGAGCACGTAGAAGAAGGAGTGACCAGGGTGGAACAAGTCTTTGATTGTGTTGGCTGCATTTCCAAGACAGCTTGAGGCATAGATGGAGTCACTGGTGGGAAGTTTAGTCTGTGTGATGGACTGGCCTACAACTGTCTGCAATTTCTTGTGGTCCTGGGCAGAGCTGTTCCCAAACCAAGCTTTGATGCAGCCTGACAGTATTCTTTCTCTAGTGCCCCTGGACAAGTTTGTAAGAGTCACTGGAGACATGCACATTTCCCCAGCCTCCTCAGGAAGTAGAGGCTGGTCCATGACAGATCATTGATAATATCAACTCCAAGGAACTTGAAGCTCTCAAACATTTCCACTTCTGCACTATTGATGCTGATAGAAGCATGTATTCCACCAAGCTTCCTGGTAAATAATTGGCTCCTTCATCTTGCTGACATGAAAGGGAGAGGCTGTTGTCCTGATCCCATGTCACTAACTTCTCTATCTCCTTCTGTACTCCTTCTTATCGGTGTTCATGATTCGGTCTAGCACAGTGGTGTCATCTGCTAACTTGTAGATGGTGTTCGAGCCAAATTTGGCCATATGGTAATGAGGGACCGTAGTAGGGGATGGAGAATTATTGGGGAGGATGTGTTGTCACCTGTTACCCTCGCTGATTGTCGTCTGTAGGTTAGAAAGTCAAGAATCCAGTGGCAGAGGGGGGAGCTATAGTCAATAAATGCGAGTTTAAAGTCCTTGTCTAATACACTGCAATCCAGGCAACATCCTTTTGAATCTCATCAATACCCTCTCAAAGCCTCTGTATCCTTCCTAAAATATGGCAACCAGAAATGCACACAATACCTCAAATACTACAGTAGGAACATGACTTGACAACTTTTATACTTGATGCCTAGCCCGATGAAGGCAAGTATGCTGTACATCTTCTTAACTACTCTGTCAACTCGTGTTACCGCTGTCAGAGAGCTATGGACTTTCCTTCCACAATACCTTGATACGTCAAGGTTCTTCAGGGTCCTGCTATTTACTGTATACTTTACTCTTACATTTGATCTCCCAAAGTGCAACACCTTGCACTTGTCTGGAACAGAGCAGTTCATGCTTTTCTGTTTTGTTACGTTGTATAATGAATTATACCAATTATTTTGGAGCTTAAAAGGGATTTTAAAGCTGTTGTATTTGTTTTGCGCCAAAAAATTCAGGATAGCTTTCATTTTTACAAGAGTCACCCAATTCTAGCAGGCTTTAAGTATATTTCCTTCAAATTCTCCATTCTACCATGGGAGATAGAAATCTGCTATATAAACAATTTCTCAAATTGATAAACCAATTTGTTTTTAAAATGTGAATTTTGGGGGAAAGTGCAATCCGAAGCGTGGAACCACTAAATAATTTAGGGATCTCTTTATATTTACTCAAAGGAAGTCTTAAAATTAAATGTAAGGTTTGACTCCACAATATATGCTCGGTGTCTGCCACCATGATTAATTACATTCTGGATTGCTCTGATATGGAATCACAAGCTGCAGCGCAAGGCCTGGGGATAGCTGTCTGGTCTTCTTACGATAAGGAAATGAAATGACCCAACCACCTGGCAAGATGATTTGCTTCCAGATCCAAATTAATGAAATAGATTTGGTCTGCGTGATCACCAGCCAGTAATGCAGGCAGGCCTCACGGTCTGTATTTTTCACAAACTACACAAAGCATGGAGCTTGTGAAAGACGCAGCGTGTAAATATCAATTTTCCATCCAGAGAATTACAATTTATTTCCATGCACAGCTACCACACAAGGAGCTTTCCTCCGATTAAATTGCTCAGTTTGTAGGCTAATAAGAGATTTCCCTCAGACAGCTCAGGTACATTTTTCTTCTAACAAAGTCACCTTCTGTGTCAAAGTTCTGTAATACTTAATCATTTTTATGAAAAACGACAAAATGAATCAGTCAGTAAATTATGTCGGCTGTAATTTGGTTTGGTGCAGCAGAAGAGTAGATTCCTGATATGTTAACTCAGAGATGTGAGTCAGATTTTAAAGACTGTTCATTGCATGACATTCTATTCTAGACCTATTCTAATTTCCACTCTTCACTCAGGGACCCGATTTTGAATTTGCAATGATTTCTTCATACTGCTGACAAAGTATTTTACTTATGTTTTGATAGGAAGGAATTTGGGCACTTTTCCAAAATAGCTACAGTACATTGTGTTGGACCATCCTGAGTCTGACCCACTGCCTGTGGTGCTCACACAAGCTGATGTTTCGCAATAAAAGCTTCTCACTGTACCTCGGTATATATGACAATAAACTCAACTCAAACCTGTCCCAATAGAGCAGGCCAATTGAGTTGATCTTTCAAACCCAAGAATTGCCCTCTGAATTGTTTCTAAGTAGGCTTAAATACATCAATAATGAAAAAGAAATAAACAATTATAATTATCATTAAATGATTGAAATTCATTGATCATTGTTCAGTATTGTTAGTACTTGGAGTATTGATCAAAACATTAAGATCAAGTAACATATAGAAATATGTTCACTTCAGTATGTCTTTGCTGTGCGATTCGATTCAGTGATGTCTGTGGCAGGGATTTGTTTGTCTGACCTGAAATCCTGAATCTGGCTTTCATGTCCCTGTCACCTTCTCAGTTATGGCTCAGTTTGTTGATCAGTCATCAAGTATTTTTGAAAGAAATATTATTTTTGTCTTATCTATTGGAGTTTGTTAAGACTGTGATGAGCAGAATCGATAAGCAGGGGGCAGTGGACGAGATTTCTTGGATTTTCAGAAGGCTTTCACAAATGTCCTACAGAGGAAGTTTATCAACAAGGTTAGAGCACATGGAATGAGGCTAATATACTAATGTGAATTGAGAACTCATGTCAGACAGAAAATAAAATATAGACATAAACTGACCTTTCTCAAGTTGACAGGCTGCAACGAATGGTGTTCCACAGGGATCAATGCTTGGGTACCAGCCATTCACAAGTTTTATCAACAATTTTTTCAGCGAAGTCAGTTTCAACAGTGAGTGAGCAGCTGAAAAGAGGAGCAGTGCGTTATATTTAAAACTAACCGTTAGTATTCAGGGGTGACTGTTCCTAATGGTGCATAAAAGGAGGCGGGCACTAGAGGAGTGGCCATTTGGGCCATTTTGATTTAGGCTGTGTTAAGGTGAAGTGCTATGCTTGGGTGGTAAGTGATAAGGCTTTGGCTCGACAGGCTTCTATGTGGAGGCTGAGGGGATGCAAAGGTAAGAAGATAAGGTAAGGTCCTTCTTCTCACCAGTTTCTTGTTAGTCTTAGTGTAGTTGTGAAGGCATTTAGAGCAGTGATATGCTCCTCCCGTAGGATGTGGAAGATCAAGCAAACCTCCAGTGTCCTTGAGGACTACATCAGTGGGTAGTGCGCCCAGCTGAACGTCCTGGCAGACTGCGTGCGGGAACTGGACTTGCAGCTGGATGACCTCGGGTTTCTTAAGCAACAGCCTAAAATTCATTTGATATATACTTTTCTTCCAAACCAATCAGTAAACACAAATCTTTTCCTGGAATCTTGACATTCCTTCTTTTTGAAAATTGATTTGGAATTGATAAGCAGGAGGCAGTGGATGGGATTTATTTGGATTTCTAGGAGAAACAGGTCATACACTATTCAAGACAGAGAAATGTTTCTGAGGGAGGAAAACAAGGATGTAATGCTAAGGCTCTTTGAGGCGCTGGTAAGGCCGCATTTGGAATATTGTGAGGAGTTTTGGGCATCATATCTGAGGAAGGATGTGCTGGTTCTGGAGAGGGTCTAGAGGAAGTTTGCAAGAATGACCCTAAGAATGAGCATTTGTCGGCACTGGGACCATACTCACTGGAGTTTAAAAGAATGAGGGGGAACCGCATTGAAATGTACAGAATAGTGAAAGGCTTGGGTAGAGGAGATGTGGAGAGGATGTTTCCACTAGTGTGAGAGTCTAGGGCTACAGGTCATAGCCTCAGAATTAGAGGACGTTCTTTTAGGAAGGAGATGAGGAGAAATTTCTTTAGTCAGAGGGTGGTGAATAGACAATAGACAATAGACAATAGGTGCAGGAGTAGGCCATTCAGCCCTTCGAGCCAGCACCGCCATTCAATGCGATCATGGCTGATCACTCCCAAACAGTACCCCGTTCCTGCCTTCTCCCCATACCCCCTCACTCCGCTATCCTTAAGAGCTCTATCCAGCTCTCTCTTGAAAGCATCCAACGAACTGGCCTCCACTGCCTTCTGAGGCAGAGAATTCCACACCTTCACCACTCTCTGACTGAAAAAGTTCTTCCTCATCTCCGTTCTAAATGGCCTACCCCTTATTCTTAAACTGTGGCCCCTTGTTCTGGACTCCCCCAACATTGGGAACATGTTTCCTGCCTCTAATGTGTCTAATCCCCTAATTATCTTATACGTTTCAATAAGATCCCCCTCATCCTTCTAAATTCCAGTGTATACAAGCCTAATTGCTCCAGCCATTCAACATACGACAGCCCGCCATTCCGGGAATCAACCTAGTGAACCTACGCTGCACGCCCTCAATAGCAAGAATATCCTTCCTCAAATTTGGAGACCAAAACTGCACACAGTACTCCAGGTGCGGTCTCACCAGGGCCCGGTACAACTGTAGAAGGACCTCTTTGCTCCTATACTCAACTCCTCTTGTTATGAAGGCCAACATTCCATTGGCTTTCTTCACTGCCTGCTGTACCTGCATGCTTCTTTTTAGTGACTGATGCACTAGGACACCCAGATCTCATTGAACATCCCCTCTTCCTAACTTGACACCATTCAGATAATAATCTGCCTTTCTATTCTTACTTCCAAAGTGAATAACCTCACACTTATCTACATTAAACTGCATCTGCCATGTATCCGCCCATTCACACAACCTGTGCAAGTCACCCTGCAACCTTATTGCATCTTCCTCACAATTCACAATTCACACTACCCCCCAGCTTAGTATCATCTGCAAATTTGCTAATGGTACTTTTAATCCCTTCATCTAAGTCATTAATGTATATCGTAAATAGCTGGGGTCCCAGCACCGAACCTTGCGGTACCCCACTGGTCACTGCCTGCCATTCCGAAAGGGACCCATTTATCCCCACTTTTTGCTTTCTGTCTGTCTGTCAACCAATTTTCTATCCATGTCAGTACCCTACCCCCAATACCATGTGCTCTAATTTTGCCCACTAATCTCCTATGGAGGCCAAGTCAGTGGATATTTTTAAGGCAAAGGTAGATAGATACTTGATTAGTATGGGTGTCGGAGGTTCTGGGTTGAAGGCAGGAGAATGGAGGGTAGGAGTGAAAGAAAGATCAGCCATGATTGAATGACAGAATAGACTTGATGGGCTGAATGGCCTAATTCTACTCCTACCACTTATGACCTTATGAAGTCATGTGTCATGGAGATCCTGGAGAGTCAGACAGGGGAATCCAAGGAAGCAGAGCGGTAAATTATTTTGGCCAGTTACATCACCTTTCTAAAAATTCTAATTTGTTACTCATTCCTTTTAGCACTACTTTGCATTTTATGATCAGAAATCAGAATCAATTTATTTGTGGCTGCTGTAGAATATTGTTATAATGTTTCGGGAGTTTTCAATGCTTTTGATTTGTGATGTTCCAATTAAAACTAAAAGGAAGAGTTCTTGATTATATATAAAATATTCAAATCGCATTTTCTTAAAAGCCTTCTTGGCTCCGAGTCAAAATGAGATATTTTTAATAAAGTTTTGGAACACCTTTTACTGTCTATCACATAGGAGAAAATACACATGGAAGATTAATTCCCAGGAAGCCCAAGTGAAACAGAGCTGGACCTTTGTATATGTTAACTAGGAGCCAATTGGCTGTGTTTATTCAACAAAAATTGGCAAAGCATAATTCATACAATATTATGGGTCTACAGTGACTTAACCACCAATCATTCATGGGACCATTGGAGACTACCGATGAGCATGTAAGTTTTTTTGTTGATATTAAGGTAGAGCCAGGAGGGCCGCATTGGGAGTGTTTGCCTGTTGTTGCCTCTTCATATGAAATAAGGAACTCCAGGCCATGTGATTTTAGGAAGGCCCAGCCTCTGATATACTGATATATTAGTTTGGTTTAGTTTAGTTTAGAGATACAGCATGGAAAGGGGCCCCACAGGCCACCCTGCTAACCAGCAACCACCCACTCACACAAGTTCTATGTTATTCCACTCTCCCGTCCACTCCCTTCTCATGAGGGGCAATTTACAGAGGCCAATTAACCTGCAAGCCGACACGATTTTGGGATGTGAGTGGAAACCAGAGCTCCTGAGGAACACCAGACAGTCAAAGGGCATTTGTGCAAACTCCATACAGACAACACCCAAGGTCAGGATCGAACCCAGGTCTCTGGTGCTGTGAGGCAGCAGCTCTACCAACTGCACCACAGTGCCATTTCTCACCAAATAACTTTAAAATAAGTTAAAACTGGAAATAATTTGTCATTATCTGCAAATTTACAAGCCAAGTCAAGTTTCTCAACTTGTTGAAGTGTTGATGGATACTTTGATTTTAAATGTTACGATAGATTTGTTCCCACAGATTCTTCAGTCTGAGGAGAATGAACCGTAATGGCACTTCCACTGCTGACAAGGTTTCCATCGGCTCACGTATTGGAAGTTCCCTGCAGCCAGCAATGGATCTCACTTCCAGATTCAAGGGCAGTTTATTCCCAATTGTTATCAGGCTACTGAACCGTCCTCTCAGTAACTAGAGAGCAGTCCTGACCTCCCATCTACCCCTTTGGAGACCTTTGAACTATCTTTAATCGGACTTTACCTTGCACTAAACATTACACCCTTTATTCTGTACCTGTGCATCGTGGACACCTTAATTGTAATTAGGTATAGTCTTTTCACTGACTGGATAGCATGCAACAAAAATGCTTTTCACTGTATCTTGGTACACGTGACAATAATACACTAAACTTGAATGAGAGGAGGGCACCTCACCAATAAGCGAGTTCGGTATTACAACTGCGCATGCGTGAGTTTGCCCAGGTCAGGGATCATTTGGGATAAACATTCTCGCCAGCTGAGCTACTGTCTGTATACATTACGATTGATAATTGTTTTGACCTGCGTTTCATACGTATTTTCCAGTTTTGTTTCTTCGAGGCAAGAAAATACTGCTTTCAAAACTATTAACTAGGTGTATTTATGATTCATTTGAACAAAACTACGACGATTTTGGTGGCTTTATTGGCTTTTCCTTGGGGTGGGCGATCATCTGATACACACATTGTTAGGAAGAGTGGATTTTTGAATTTAGTTAATCCTGGGGATTGCATAATGGCAGATAGAGGATTTCTCATTCATGAAGACTTGATGTTTCGCCAAGCCTATTTAGAGATTCCCTCTCCCAGCGGTGGTTATCAGCAAATGACCAGAAAAAAGTATACAAAACTAAGAAGGTTGCCAATGTCCGCATTCATGTTGAACGGGCCATAGGTCGTCTAAAGTGGTTTAACATCCTGAGAAACACTTTACCCATCACTTTAGTTCCATATATTGATGATGTTTTCACTGTCTGTGCAGCATTATGTAATTTACTGCCTCCATTGGTGTGTAAATGAGATGTTGTTGCACTTGCAGATCATTTTGATCAGAAGTTCAACTTTATGTTCAACCAGATTTGATGTGAACTGAAATCCAGAATTTGCCGAGTTTGCAACATGTACATTTCAACTCAATCGGAGCTTTACATCTCTTATATCGTACTTATTTTGCAAAACAGTTTTGTTATCACCATACAGAGCTCATTTATTGCATTTAATTCATAGTATAGAAACTGGTGGATTTTGTTCTGACAGTATGACTGTACTGAACTATACATTTAGTTTGTGAAGGCCCAGTGTAGTTGCATTTGCTTAAACAATTTTAAGAGAATTTGTTTTTTCAAGCCGCAATGACTATTTACTAATAGTTATACTGTATGTGTGTCTAGATTAGTTCCAGGATGCAAGTCGGGATCTTTGCATATCTGCTGTGTAGTTTTTAATAATTCTTCATGTACTAGGTAGAGATAAAATGTTGGGGAAAATCATAGTGTTTTGGAATTGCCAATAATTGATAAAAACATGCTAGATGAATATTTAGGAGGTAGCATGTCATGGTTGTAGTACACGCAATAGAGGGTTGCTTGCGAGCATTTTGGGGGGGATACGGGGATTACTCAGACAATCAACTCCAGCATTCTTGCAGATATTCAAGTGAAAGAACATATAACTCTCTCAGCATGTTCGGCATATTTCCTCGTAGTTCAATACAGTACACATCTCAATCAGTAAATGTACAGTTCATACCACTCTTAATTGCTTTCATTTAATTTAATCATTTATCAACCATTGTATCAGTGTACATTACCCATTAAGTTACATGTATATATTTAGTAGTCACACATATGCATAGTGCTGGCTCGAAGGGCCAAATGACCTCCTCCTGCACCTACTCACAAAATGCTGGAGTAACTCAACAGGTCAGGCAGCATCTCGGGAGAGAAGGAATGGGTGACGTTTCGGGTCGAGACCCTTCTATCTTCTATGTTTACTTGCTGTATGTCGAATTGCATCTCAAACCTACAAATTGATATTGACTTAAATTGATATTAAAATGTATGGTTTATACCATAAACTTTAAGTTATCTCTCTCTTATTACTTTGACTGAAAACAGGACGAAAATGTTATTTTTACAGAGTTAGGTACAATACGTACACACCGTTTGTACAGCGCTGCGTTCGCGATCACTAGCAACGCTCTTTGTTTATCCCGAATGACCTTTGACAAATCCCATGATTCCTTGCGTGCGCGAGATACCGAACTCGCTTATTGAGTTTTCACCTCTTTTACAATGCCCCAAAGTTTTTAAAGGCATTTCCAGTTCTGGGATTGCAATTTCAGTAGACATTGGTTAATAAATCAAACAAGGTGTGGAGATTGTTACTGACCCTTCAGTTGCACTATGTTGTTTACATGGAGCTATGTGTCACTCGTGAAGCTGGCAATGAGGAGCGACACAGATTTGACTTTCGGACTTATGAGGGGAACTAACAGAAAGAGTAATTTCAAGGGGGCCATACTGCATGGACTAGATCTCTAATCCTCAGTATCCAGGAGCCTGGCTAGCAATAGGATCGACATGGTTGAGCTGACACTTCCAGTGGGCTTGCCATTTCAATTGCCCAGGAAATGAAATTCAAAACACTTGAGTGCTGACCCTGTCCAGGCCCCAGGTGGCAAAAGTCCATCAAACCAAACACCATGACAGGCAAAGGAGACAGCTTGTTTTATAGATAGAATGCAAATATATAGAGCTACCATAAATTTATGATTGGATATATTACTATCTCCATCAATCACAATATTTTGAAAAAGATAAAAATCCAGTTTTTCACTTTGCTTTCCACACCATTGTTGATAGAATGAATCAACCTACCGTTTTTAAAAAGCATTGAAAATAATACATTTGCTCAAGCCATTTTGACCTCCTTCTGGTGCCTGCATCATTGTGTGAGATTCAAAGCTACTGTAACAAATTTCATTCCCATAAGAGAACAGCTGGACGCAGTGCGTTACTTTCTCAAGTCTGGTCAGCAGTGCACAGAAAAAGGGTTTATTCTGTTAACCCACGTGCATTTGGACCATCTGTTACTTTATGCTGTCTCTTGCTTTTCTTGATTATTATCAGGTAGGCCAAAACTGCTCCAAAGGTACAATTAAAAAAATTGCTTATAGGTTTGTCGTTTTGTATTTAGATAGCTGGAACTTTGAACCTTTGAACACCTGGGACTCAGACCACTGCTGTGTTTGTATGTTTGGGGGATTGTGGCTGTTGGACTGCCTTTCTAACCTTTGTCTCAATTAGCACCTCATTTACCATTGAGTTGGGCCTGCAGTAAAATGCATGAAATGCCATAAGCAGCACTAATAAATACCCTGGCTATGTAATGCAGTACATTTTGTCCGGTTCAAATAATTATCATTCAATGCATAACAAAAACTACTAGACTTTAATGAATGAGTTAGTGTGTGCATCCCAGGGTACTCAGGGAGGTGGCTCTAGAAATAGTGGACGTATTGGTGATCATTTTCCAATGTTCAATAGATGGTATTGGGGGTAGGGTACTGACATGGATAGAAAATTGGTTGACAGACAAAAAGCAAAGAGTGGGGATAAATGGGTCCCTTTCGGAATGGCAGGCAGTGACCAGTGGGGTACCGCAAGGTTCGGTGCTGGGACCCCAGCTATTTACGATATACATTAATGACTTAGATGAAGGGATTAAAAGTACCATTAGCAAATTTGCAGATGATACTAAGCTGGGGGGTAGTGTGAATTGTGAGGAAGATGCAATAAGGCTGCAGGGTGACTTGGACAGGTTGTGTGAGTGGGCGGATACATGGCAGATGCAGTTTAATGTAGATAAGTGTGAGATTGTTCACTTTGGAAGTAAGAATAGAAAGGCAGATTATTATCTGAATGGTGTCACGTTAGGAAGAGGGGATGTTCAACGAGATCTGGGTGTCCTAGTGCATCAGTCATTGAAAGGAAGCATGCAGGTACAGCAGGCAGTGAAGAAAGCCAATGGAATGTTGGCCTTCATAACAAGAGGAGTTGAGTATAGGAGAAAAGAGGTCCTTCCACAGTTGTACCGGGCCCTGGTGAGACCGCACCTGGAGTACTGTGTGCAGTTTTGGTCTCCAAATTTGAGGAAGGATATTCTTGCTATTGAGGGCGTGCAGCGTAGGTTCACTAGGTTAATTCCCGGAATGGCGGGACTGTCGTATGTTGAAAGGCTGGAGCAATTAGGCTTGTATACACTGGAATTTAGAAGGATGAGGGGGGATCTTATTGAAACATATAAGATAATTAGGGGATTGGACACATTAGAGGCAGGAAACATGTTCCCAATGTTGGGGGAGTCCAGAACAAGGGGCCACAGTTTAAGAATAAGGGGTAGGCCATTTAGAACGGAGATGAGGAAGAACTTTTTCAGTCAGAGAGTGGTGAAGGTGTGGAATTCTCTGCCTCAGAAGGCAGTGGAGGCCAGTTCGTTGGATGCTTTCAAGAGAGAGCTGGATAGAGCTCTTAAGGATAGCGGCGTGAGGGGGTATGGGGAGAAGGCAGGAACGGGGTACTGATTGAGAGTGATCAGCCATGATCGCATTGAATGGCGGTGCTGGCTCGAAGGGCTGAATGGCCTACTCCTGCACCTATTGTCTATTGTCTATTGTCTATTGTCTATTGTCTATTCAGGATCAGTTCCTGTGGATTGGAGGATAGCTAATGTTATCCCACTTTTCAAGAAAGGAGCTAGAGAGAAAATGGGGAATTACAGACCAGTTAGCCTGACATCAGTGGTGGGGAAGATGCTGGAGTCAATTATTAAAGAGGTAATAACAGTGCATTTGGATAGCAGTAAAAGGATAAGTCCAAGTCAGCATGGATTTATGAAAGTGAAATCATGCTTGACTAATCTTCTGGAATTGTTTGAGGATGTGACAAGTAAAATGGATGAAGGGGAGCCAGTGGATGTAGTGTATCTAGCCTTTCAGAAATCCTTTGATAAGGTCCCACACGGGAGATTGGTGAGCAAAATTAGAGTATTGGGGGTAGGGTGTTGACATGGATAGAGAATTGGTTGGCAGACAGGAAGCAAAGAGTAGGAGTAAACGGGTCCTTTTGAGAATGGCAGGCAGTGGCGAATGGCTCGGTGTTGGGGCCGCAACTGTTTACCATATATATTAATGATTTGGATGAAGAAATTAGAAGTAACATTAGCAAGTTTGCAGATGACACAAAGCTGGGTGGCAGTGTGAACTGCAAAGAGGATGTTAGGAGGTTGCAGGGCGACCTGGACAGGTTGAGTGAGTGGGCAAATGCGTGGCAGATGCAGTATAATATAGATAAATGTGAGCTTATCCACTTTGGCGGCAAAAACAAAGAGGCAGATTATTATCTCAATGGTGTCAGGTTACTACAATGTGGTAGTAAGATAGTATTAGCATGCAGGGATTGCTGGTCGGCATGGATTCGGTAGGCTGAAGGGCCTGTTTCCATGCTGTATCTCTAAAAACTTTCCCCAAATCAAAGGTGTAGCCATGGGTACTCACATGAGCACAACATTCTTTGTTTTAGTCCTATTCAGTCCCTTCCCTGAACCCTTCATTGATGACTGCAATGGTGCTGTGCTCTGCACTCATACAGAGCCCAAGAATTGCATCACTTTGGCTGCCAGTTTCCATCCCGACTGTTCCCTTGTCTTCATGATCCAAATACAGATCTAAGCAGAAGTTTAGTCAGTTTTGTCACTTTAATCAAAATATTTAAGTCTAAGCTTAGGCTTTTGAGAGACCCTGAAGACTTCAAGGATAAATTTTAATGAAGGTGTTGGAAAGACATAAGGCAACTTGTTAGCTAATCGATTCATGTTGTGAAACATCTGTTTGATTGTTGAAGTCAGTCATTCGGAAATGATTATCTAATCACCCTGAGTAAAATCAGAACCACAATCAATTTCCTTCACTGAGTAAAATTGAGAAGCTTTGGGCACAATTTATGAAAACTGGTGCCTAATTTGTGTAGGTACATGGAGATAAACTGATATGTTAAAATATGGCCTATAGTATATGTGGGCTGCCATTTCCCTGGATAAGTAACTGGATGTTTGGGCTTACCATGTGTGCATGAACACAGGCAGTCTGAACCTCCTGATAGCAGCTTGCATTTCACAGTTTCACAGTTGTGTTCTGTTGCTTGATTTCTTTTGGAGAAGGATATCAGGGTGAGAAATCAAAGCACTGAGCCAGCATTTCTGCTTGAACAGCCTGAGACAGGTTGAACTTGGCACAGGGAGTTTACTGTCGATTTTAATGAAAAGAACATCTGCAAGTGTGTAAGTTGTAAGTGTGTTCAGATGTATTTTCGAGTTGTTTTGAATTTATTTGCATGTTTCCATATCATCCATTTTGCCACCTTCCTGTGCTAAATGTCTTGTAATCTGAGAGATGTTCCTTTATCAGTTATGTGTGGACATGCTTCACCTATGGAAGAGCATATTAGCAGTGGCATTTAGACTGGTAGGTTAATACGACTTACTTAAAACGTTACCCATTCCTTCACTCCTGAGATTCTGCCTGACCCGCTGAGTTACTCCAACATTTTGTGTCTACCTTCAATTTGAACCAGCATCTGCAGTTATTTTCCTCCACTCAATAATGCTTTAGTTACTTAACTCTTCACCTAGCTTCACAACTTCCAAAACCCATTAATTCCCTGCTTAGATAAACCTGGTCTGTGTCAGATATGGCAAATTCTTCTCGGAGTCAGAGATTTGAATCAGAGACTTGGGGTTTTCTTCAGCAGTTGTTGGTCTCTGGAGTTATTGTTAGAATTATTGCTGTTGATCGTCTCATAATACATATTTTTATGCATTTCTTTGTCAATTCTCCAGACATTGCTTGGAAGGTACAGGCAACTGTATGAATATAAGTTGACTCTCTTTTCCATATATGTATTTGTTCCTTTAATTCTCCCAAATTCTCCAGTTCTCCTGACTCCGACCTTCTGCCCGAAGGTCTCTCGATCCGACGCATTAACCGAACAGCATCATTGGAAAAGAGAGAAGCGGCGGCGTCTGCCTGAAATTAAACTCATCGAGGTGCTCAAAAACATAGTGGTTCTGTCCAATTTAATAATATATTCCTTTATTTGTCCCACACTGGGGAAATTTACAGTGTTACAGCAGCAAAGTGGATGGCAAGAGGGCAAGAGGGCAAGAGATCATTCATTATAAATAAAAGATACATAAATTGTCATGAGTTTTCTGTGTGTTCTTAGCTGTTATTGTTGACTCGTCTGCTGGGAGCAGTGCTGGTTGTGCAGTCTGACAGCAGCGGGAAGGAAGGACCTCCTATATCTCTCCTTCATGCACAGGTGAAGGAGTCTGTCACTGAAGGAGCTACTCAGTGCAGTGACAGTGTCCTGCATGGGGTGGGAGTCATTGTCCAGCAGCGATGTTAGTTTTTCCATCATCCTCCTCTCTCCCACCACCTGCACTGAGTCGAGGGGGCAACCCAGGACAGAGCTGGCCTTCCTGACCAGCTTGTCAAGTCTCTTCCCTTCCGCCGCTGAGATGCTGCTGCTCCAGCAGACCACTCCTTAGAAAATGGCCGATGCCACCACCGTTGTAGAAGGTCCTTAGGAGTGCCCCCTGCACTCCAAAGGACCTGAGTCTCCTTAGCAGAAAAAGTCTGCTCTGGCCCTTTCTGTATAGCGCATCGGTGTTTTCAGTCCAGTCCAGTTTATTGTTGAGGTAGACACCCAGGTACTTATAAGAATCCACCCTCTCGATGTCCATTCCCTGGATGTTCACCGGTGTCGGGGGGACCTGGCTGCGCCTTTGGAAATCTACCACCATCTCCCTGGTTTTCCCCGCGTTGATCCGGAGGCGGTTCCGCTGGCACCAGTCCACAAACTCCTTGATCAGTTCTCTGTACGCCTTGTCCTCGTCGCCCGTGATGAGGCCGACGATGGCAGAGTCGTCAGAGAACTTCTGTAGATAGGAGTCTGCGGAGCTGTGCCTGAAGTCCACAGTGTACAGGGTGAACAAGAATGGCGCTGCGTGCAACATGTAGCAGTGAAGTGTCATCTCTTCTATCTTCCATGAAAATTCACCGCCATCATCAGGATTGCAATCAACATCGTGCCCCAGGCCATCATTCAGCTAGCATTGGAGAAGCTGCAAGCCACAGTTAATCCTCATCAAACGCCGTATCCCAACGCCTTCTCCATCATTGCCAGGGACGACAACAAGGCTAGTTTGTAGAAGTCACTTTCATACAACCTTCAGCAAGTTTCCTGCAGCACCAGAGGGCCACTGCTATTCCACAAAGATGCCTGGCTTCACAAAGGTATGTTATCAGATTTATTTTTGTGTAATGAGACAGTGGGAAATATGGATCAAGAGCACTGAGGAAATTTTCCGAGTGCGTCCTGAATAAAGTACTCCTTGAAGGGGAGTTACAAACCCTGCAGATTTCCACGAATAGCAAGGAATAAGCCGCCACGGGGAGTTAGCAAGTTGGCATGGAATGAGATGATCAAAATGTTGACAATCCTCCAGCATACCCAGAAACACAGGATAAATCTGAGGACTTCACTCATGTGGCCTGGGCTAGTGCATTTTAAAATTGTGTTAATGGCAGATCTTCAGGTTTTCAAGGAGTTCATGGGTACGACTCGTAAGGTGGCTGCTGCTCCAGAGACGTCCACAGCATCAAATGTAGCAAGGGAATCAATGGCAGTGGCATCTTTGGCATTGGCAGTGCTAATGGGACTTTCATTCCATGTGGGCAAGAGGACACCAGTTTACCTTACGTTAGTACTTTACTTTAGAGAAACAGAGCCAGAACAGGTCCTTCCACCGACCCAATACACGCCGACCAGCAATCACCCCTAACCTACACAAACTAGGGACAATTTTACAACTTACCAAAGCCAATTAACCTACAAACTCGTATGTCTTTGGAGTTTGGGAGGAAACCGGAGCACCCGGAGAAGACCCACGCAGTCATAGTGAGAACGTACAAACTCCGTACACAGCACCCGTAGTCAGGATCAAACCCGAGTCTCTGGCCCTGCAAAGCAGCAACTCGACTGCTGCACCCTGGTGGATGTTTTGGTTTGAGGCAATTGTTTTGAGCTGATCAGGTACTCTGTCTGGAGGGTGACTCTCTGGAGAGCAAGGTATGATGCCATAGCCCTGCAGTCCTGTGTTGGAAAGGTGGGTTGAGTCTATATGGATATCATTCCAAGAACACAACAGGCACATATGAAACAAAAGCTGGAGTAACTCAGTGGGACCTCCTCCTTCCTCCCTCGACTCTGTCCAGGGACCCCAACAGTCCTTTCAGGTTCAGCAGAGGTTCACTTGCACCTCCTCCAACTTCATCTACTGTATCCGTTGTTCAAGATGTGGACTCTTATACATCGGCCAGACCAAACACAGAATGGGCGATCATTTCGCGGAACACCTTCGCTCAGCCCGCGTGAACCAACCTGATCTCCCGGTTGCTGGACACTTTAATTCTCCTTCCCATTCCTCCACAGAACTTTCTGTCCTCGGTCACCTCTAGAGGCATTTGCGGTTTTTAGGTGGGCATGTGGAAATGCAGGGAATGGAGGGGTATGGATCATATGACCCGCAGAGGAGATTAGTTTAACCTGGTATCACATTTGGCATGATCATAGTGTGCTGTACTGTTCTACTGCTCGATTTGAAACATTCGTGGTCCTTTGGCTGTTGGTTAATCCACAATATGTGGCTTAACTAACCGTCAGGTTACCTTCATTACTTGCATGTTGGGGGCTTGTTCTGCCTTCCCTCCCAGTATGCAATCGCCTCAGCGGTCAAATTAATGGACCAGGGAGTTCCGTCTTCGGGAGATCTGCACATAGATCAGGATGAGCCAATGTTTAAAAATAGGAGGCCACCCCCTTAAGAAAGAGGAAAGAGTTTTATCTTTTAGATTGCAGTGAGTATTTGGTGATCATACACAAATGGTGATGGGAGCTGAGCCGTTGATTATTTTTAAAGATGAGTGAACAGTTTCTTAATATGCAAGAGGGTGAAAGTTTGCCAGGAATAGGTGCAAATATGGAGTTGAGGTTACAATTTAATCAGCTGTAATCTTACAGAGCAGGTTTGAGGGGCAAAGTGGCTCGAAATCATATATTTGTACGTTATGAGACCTTTAATACTTTCAATTCTCAGCTGCTGGAGCAGCAGTAATGAAACACGGTGCTAATATTGTAAAATATATATTGCAATGACTAGTTTTAACATTATGGACTTGATTATCATCAAATCCAGGGGAATGGCTTCATGCTGAGATCAGTTGGATTCACATTTCTGGCTTATCAAACATATCACTGAAGCATCAAATTATAAAGTGGCATTCAGTGAATGAGAAATCACAGCCATGAGGAGTACTTTCAACCCCCGCTCCAAAAATCAGCCAAACGTGATTAAGGCTCCCTTACTCCTATAAATGTAACATTTGCTCCTACGTGCACCCTCCATTTTTAGAGGAGGGAAGCAACAATTTAAAAAATGAACATGCAATTTGTTAATGAAACAGATTTCAAGAGCTGTTAATAGAAAGAATGAAAGATGGTTCTGCCACAAATAATGTCAAAATATAACATACATGAATTGTTATATCTTTCTTTATCAGAATCCTAAACAAAGGTTTGCAAGGATGTTATGTTGCAAGCGGTGTACAATATTCATGTAGCATTGATTGATTTATGTGAACTACTGCTGCCCTTCTCGTACAAGTGATTCTCTACCTGTGCTGGTTTTGCTTATTAAAACCAAAGAATATCTTTCATCTGCAAGATTAAAGGAATTCTTCAATTTCATGGTCGAACATCCCCTTTGACCAGGTGACATTATCTTTTGAAGGATCTTTGCAAAATATCCATTGCTACGATGATTGCTCTGCGTACTTTAGATTTTGCACTATCATGGTCTAGCCTGCTTAGAATAACTGGTAATTTATTGTCTATTTATTGTTGTTGCTGCATCTAATGTGCCTGTAAGGCTGCAGCAAGTAAGAATTTAATTGTTCCACTTCCTATGACAATTAAGCACTCTTGACTTCATGTGCAGTACATGTGTAGGAAGGAACTGCAGATGGTGGTTTAAACTGTAGACGCAAAATGTTGGAGTAACTCAGCGGGACAGGCAGCATCTCTGGAGAAAAGGAATGAGTGACGTTTCGGGCTTGACGTCCTGAGATGCTGCCTGTACCACTGAGTTACTCCAGCATTTTGTGTCTATGTGCAGTACATGTTGTCTGCTTATAACAGATGTGTTTACTTTCCAACAGTAAAACTTTGTTTTCTGCAGCAACTCGTTTTAAGGGAGCAAGGTTTCACTCAAATATGTTCAGTCTCTTCTTGCATCTGTATCGAATACAATTAAATCATAATTCCATTTACAACTTTCACACTCCTGAAAGGAACGAGACCCCGTGTTGCAGCTAATGGAATTAGAGCTTTGTTTAGGACAAAACACAATTCACACCTATGGCCATGTGCTAGAATAGATAAACATATAGGATTGTTAACCAGCAGTAGACTGTCATGGATTCAGGGGTTGTTTTGCACACCCTAGATCGATTGATGGGCATATAAATATTCAGTCCCACCAACCATGTAATGAAATTTGAGTCATCTAGACTTTAATGAATTTGATAGTCAAATGCAAAATATACTTTAAAAGAAACATTTCCATCATAATGGAAAACTGAAAATGGAGATATAATGTAAGATGAACACAGCACTTCAGATTCAAAACTCAGATCAGATTGATTAGGTCACTTTAGTTGTGGGTTTTTAGACGGAAAAATTCATGAAGATTTGTTTTCAGCCGACCGTATGAAAAATCCGGAAGGAAAATAAAAGATAAGCAGGAACTGTTTTGTCTTTATATTGACAGGGGATTAGCAAGGTTTTCCATAAAAGTCACAGCTTGCAAATCCCCTGTCAATAGAAACATAGAAACATAGAAAATAGGTGCAGGAGGAGACCATTTGGCCCTTCGAGCCAGCACCGCCATTCATTGCGATCATGGCTGATCATCCACAATCAGTAACCTGCGCCTGCCTTCTCCCCATATCCCTTGATTCCGCTAGCCCCTAGACCTCTATCTAACTCTCTTTTAAATTCATCCCGTGAATTTCTATGGCAGAGAATTCCACAAATTCACAACTCTCTGGGTGAAAAACTTTTTTCTCATCTCAGTTTTATATGGCCTCCCCTTTTTTTCTGAAACTGTGGCCCCTGGTTCTGGACACCCCCAACATTGAGAACATTTTTCCTGCATCTAGCTTATTCAGTCCTTTTATAATTTTATACGTTTCCATAACATCCCCTCTCATCCTTCTAAACTCCAGTGAATACAAGCCCAGTCTTTCCAATCTTTCCTCATATGACAGTCCCGCCATCCCGGGGATTAACCTCGTGAACCTATGCTGCACTGCCTCAATAGCAAGGATATCCTTCCTCAAATTAGGAGACCAAAGCTACACACAATACTCCAGATGTCATCTCACCAGGGCCCTGTACAACTGCAGAAGGACCTCTTTACTCTTAGACTCAAATCCTCTCATTATGAAGGCCTACATGCCATTAGCTTTTTTCACTGCCTGCTGTACCTGCATGTTTACTTTCAGTGACTGGTGTACAAGGACACCCAGGTCTCATTGCACATCCCTTTTAACTAATCTGATACCATTGAAATATTAATCTGCCTCCTCGTTCTTGCCGCCAAAGTGGATAACCTCACATTTATCCACATTATACTGCATCTGCCATGCATCTGCCTACTCACCCAACCTGTCCAAGTCACCCTGCATCCTCCTAGTATCCTCTTCGCAGTTCACACTGCACCCAGCTTTGTGTCATCTGCAAATTTGCTAATGTTGCTTTTAATTCCGTCATCTAAATCCACTCGCCACTGCCTGCCATTCCGACAGGTACCCGTTTATTCCTACTCTTTGTTTCCTGTCTGCCAAACAATTCTCTATCCATGTCAATACCCTATCCCCAATACCATGTGCTCTAATTTTGCCCACTAATCTCCTGTGTGGGACCTTATCAAATGCTTTCTGAAAGTCCAGATACACTACATCCAATGGCTCTTCTTCATCCATTTTACTTGTCACATCCTCAAAAAATTCCAGAAGATTAGTCAAGCATGATTTCCCCTTCATAAATTCATGTTGACTTGGACCAATCCTTTTACCCCACCACCGATGTCAGGCTAACTGGTCTTTAATTCCCCGTTTTTTCTCTCGCTCCTTTCTTGAAAAGTGGGATAACATTAGCTACCCTCCAATCCACAGGAACTGATCCTGAATCCATAGAACATTGGAAAATGATCACCAATGTGCCCACGATTTCTAGAGCCACGTCCTTGAATACCCTGTGATGCAGTTGAAATACAAGCCAAAGAATATGGAGTCTGAATTCGATCAACTCATCAATCCAGGAGCCCTCTGGGTCCCACCATTGTGGAGGAACAGAAGGCCCTAAGGTCAGTGGCAATGACTACTCTTCCATTTCTTTGGCCTAAAGCTGAGAGATGTGATCAGCAATGTTGTGTCTCTATGTATAAAGCATTGAGATTAGTTTTTCTGCTGTTAATAATAAATAATAATAATAATATATTCCTTTATTCGTCCCATACCAGGGGAATTTACAGTGTTACAGCAGCAAAGTGGATAGCAAGAGAGCAAGAGATCATTCATTATAAATAAAAGATACATAAATTGTCATCAGTTTTCTGTGTGTTCTCAGCTGTTATTGTTGACTCGTCTGCTGGGAGCAGTGCTGGTTGTGCAGTCTATCAGCAGCGGGAAGGAAGGACCTCCTATATCTCTCCTTCATGCACTTGGGGTGAAGGAGTCTGTCACTGAAGGAGCTACTCAGTGCAGTGACAGTGTCCTGCATGGAGTGGGAGTCGTTGTCCAACAGCGATGTTAGCTTTACCATCATCCTCCTCTCTGCCACCACCTGCACTGAGTCGAGGGGGCAACCCAGGACAGAGCTGGCCCTCCTGACCAGCTCTTCCAAGACACAAACACTTTCAACTGGTCGAATCTCTTCCCTTCCGTCGGTGTTTTCAGTCCAGTACAGTTTATTGTTGAGGTAGACACCCAGGTACTTATAGGAATCCACCCTCTCAATGTCCATTCCCTGGATGTTCACCGGTGTCAAGGGGACCTGGCTGCACCTGCGGAAATCTACCACCATCTCCCTGGTTTTCCCCGCGTTGATCCGGAGGCAGTTCCGCTGGCACCAGTCCACAAACTCCTTGATCAGTTCTCTGTACACCCTTTCCTCGTCGCCCGTGATGAGGCCGACAATGGCAGAGTCGTCAGAGAACATCTGTAGATAGGAGTCTGCAGAGCTGTGCCTGGAGTCCGCAGTGTACAGGGTGAACAAGAATGGAGCTAGCACTGTTCCCTGCGGAACCCCAGTGCTGCAGAACACCATGTCCGAGACCAGGTCCTTTGTCCTCACATACTGTGGTCGGTTGGTGAGGTAGTCCAGAATCCAGGATGTGAGGTGGTGATCCACTCCTGTGCGCTCCAGCTTGCCCCCCAGAAGCACCGGCTGGATGGTGTTGAATGCACTGGAGAAATCAAAGAACATGATTCTCACAGTGCTATCCGGCCTCTCCAGGTGTGAAAGTGCTCTGTTCCGTAGGTAGATGATGGCTTCCTCCACCCCGATGCGAGTCTGGTAGGTGAACTGCAGCGGATCCATTGATGGCCTCACCAGGGGGCGGAGATGGGTGAGGACCAGGTGCTCCAGTGTCTTCATCAGGTGTGATGTCAGTGCCACTTACCTGTAGCTGTTGAGTTCCTTCGGGTGCTGCGTCTTTGGTACCGGTACCACGCAGGATGTTGAAGCTTATAGAGATGCAGCTCCTTATGTTTTTGTCAGAAATTAGAAATGTGACAATTTTTTCATTGTGAAGGATTGGTTTTATATTATGTTTACATGAAAGTTCACTTATAAGATTGCTGTCTGCTTTAACAGCATGCTGCCTGGATTAGATGGTATTAGCCCCAAGGAGAGGTTGGACAATCCTGAATTGTTTTCTGTTGAGCGCTGAAGGTTGAGGGGAGACCTGGTGAAGGTGTATAGAATTATGAGAGGCGGAGATCGGGTAGACATTCAAAACCTTTTTCCCAGGGTGGAAATGTTAAGACTAGAGGGCATAGCTTGAAGGTGAGAGGAGCAAAGTTTAAAGGAGATGTACGAAGCAAGTTTTTTTAGAGAGAGAGTAGTAGGTGCCTGGATTGCTGTGAGGGGTGTTGGTGGTGGAGGCAGATACAATACAATACAATACAATACAATACAATATATCTTTATTGTCATTGTACCCAGGGGTACAACGAGATTGGGAATGCACCTCCCATACGATGCAATAATTTAAGTAATTTAGACAACAGCAACCCAACAAAACAAATGTAACAGTTTTAGACAGGGTAAAGTGCAAGTTGATCTATGCGTTGTGACCATCCGGCTCAGCAGGACCGGTTCATAGCAGCTATGGCCCTGGGGATGAAGCTGTTCCTGAGTCTGGAGGTGCGGGCGTAGAAGGCCTTGTATCGTCTGCCCGTTGGAAGGAGTTCGAACAGACTGTTGCAGGGGTGTGAAGAGTCTTTGTGGATGCTGGTGGCTTTTCTGAGGCATCGTGTGTTGTAGATGCCCTCCAAGTCTGGTAGCTGTGTTGCGATGGCCCTCTGAGCTCTATGGACTACCTGCTGTAGAGCTTTCCTTTCTGCCTCTGTGCAGCTGAGGTACCACACAGGGATGCCATGCGTTAGGATGCTCTCTATGGTGCAGCGGTAGAAGGTCGTCAGCAGCTGTTGGGGTAGACCAGACTTTTTAGAAAGTCTTTTTAGAAAGACTTTTTAGATAGTAGCGTTTGAGAGGATTGTAGATAAACACGTGGATACGCAGGGAATATTTCAATAAAACTGACTGCGGAAATGGGAAGGTCAACAGAAGTTAGCATTCAGCTCGTGATTTACATTTCCTCGAACTGGTTTCAAGCTCTTATTGATCCATGGTCATCAATAAAACTTTGACATTATGCTTTCTAAAAATTATTTTAAAATGTGGGCATTACTGGCAATTACTTACCTATCCCTAAATGCCCTTGACAATGTGGTGATAATGAGTGATAACGAACTGAATAAAGAAAGTGTCTATGGTGCAAGTCATATTCAAATTTAGTGCATGTGTTTCATCCCAAAAGCCAGTGCTACCTAATACAATTTGTAGCCTAAGAAGCCAGGTTTTTTTTTCTCGTCTCTTCCCCACTCTGCCTCAGGTACACTGATCCTGTCTATTACCAGAGTGATGTGAGTTTCCGCTTACTGTATAGGTCCTGCCCTTGTTTGACATCCCAAAATGCAACACCTCACACTTTTCTGTATTAAATTCCATTAACCATTCCTCTGCTCACTGGCCAATTGATCCAGATCCCGCTGCAATCATTCATCTTTACTATCTGCAAAGCCACTAACTTTTGTATCATCAGCAAACTTGCTAATCTTGCATTGTATGTTCTCATCCAAATCATTGATGGAGATGACAAACAGTAACGGGCCCAGCACCGAACCCTGAGGCACACCACTAGTCACAGACCTCCAGTCTGAGAAGGAACCTTCCACCATCACCCTCTGCTTTTTTAATTAAATTTTTTTTTTTAGAGATACATGGTCTCTTCTTCCATGGAGCCAATTTGCTATACATTCAGCTATCTCTCCTTGGATCCCATGCGATCTAATCTTCCAGAGCAGCCTACCATGCAGAACCTTGTCGAATGCCTTACTGAAGTCCATGTACACTACATCTACAGATCTGCCCTCATCAACCTTTTTGGTCACGTCTTCAGAAAAATCAATCAGATACATACAAAACAATGCTGACTATCCTTAATCAGCCTTGCCCATCCAAATGCCTGTATAACCTATCCCTCAGAATACTCTCCAGTAACTTACCAACAACAGATGTTAAGCTGACCGGTCTATACTTCCCAGCATTTTCCCTGCAGCCCTTCTTGTAAAGAGGCACAACATTTGCCACCCTCCAGTCTACTGTATTTAAGGACGATTTGTAAATTTCAACCAGGGTTCCCGGAATTTCCACTCTAGTTTCCCGCAATGTCCTCGGATATATCTGATCAGGCCCTGGAGATTTGTCTACTTTCAAACACGACAGTACCTTCAGTACTTCTTCGATGGTAACCCTGACTGCTTGCAAGACACTTCCAGTGACTGCTCCAATTTTCTCCGTCCGACTGTCTTTCTCCTTGGTAAATACAGAGGAGAAATACTAATTTAGGAACTCGCCAATCTCCTGTGGCTCCACACAGAGGTGACCACTTTGATTCCTGAGAGGTCCCACTCTCTCTCTAGTTACCTTTTTCCCCCTTATGTATTTATAAAATCTTTTGGGATTGTCCTTAATGCTACCCGCCAGAGCTATCTCCTGGCCCCTTTTTGCCCTTCTGATTTCCTTTTTTAGTTTACTCCTTAGTTCTCGAAACTCTTCCTGGGATTCACTTGATCCCAGCTGCCTATTCCTGTCCCATGCATCCTTCTTGTTTTGACCAATGCCTCAATTTCCCTCGTCAGCCAAGCTTCCTTATATTTGCCTGGTTTGCCCTTCACTCTAATGGGCACGTACATATCCTGAGCTTATGTCAGCACACTTCTAAAAACATCCCACTTGGCCGATGTTCCTTTCCATTGATATAACCTGCTCCAGTCAACTTAAGCGAGACCTTCTCTCATACCTTCAAAGTTTGCCTTACCCCAGTTGATCATTTTAACACGTGGACCTTCTCCGTCCCTATCCATAACTATCTTAAACCAAATCAAACTGTGGTCACTGGTCCTAAAAGGCTCCTCCACACATACTTCATTAACTTGCCCTTCCCAATTTCCCAATTACTAGATCCAGCATTGCCCTCTCACATGTGGGGGCCTCCACATACTGCTTAAGAAAACTGTCCTGAACACTTTTGAGGAATTGCACTCTATCTAAATCCTTCATGGTATGATTTTCCTAGTTTATATTGGTAAAGTTAAAATCCCCTACTACAACAACCATATTTGACCTGCAACTGTCTGCAATCTCCCGGCACATTTGTTCTTCTAATTCCCGTTGACTACTCGGGGGTCTGTAGTACACCCCCAACAAGGTGATCATCCCTTTCTTGTTCCTCAGCTCCACCCATGTAGCCTCACTGGATGAACCTTCCATAATGTCACCTCTGAACACTGCCGTGACATCCTCCCTAACCAACAATGCAATCCCCCCTCCTCTTTTCCCTCACCCCTGTCTCTCCTGATGCACCTGTACCCCGGAAAATTGAGCTGGCAGTCCTGCCCCTCCCTTACCCAGGTTTTATTCATGGCCGTTTCATCCCAGTCGCTCGTACCTATCCATGCCCTAAGGTTATCTGCCGTACCCGTCAGGCTCCTTCCATTAAAGTTTAAACCAACCCTCCTTCCTCACTCTCTGCCTTTCACCTGCCTATTCTGTCCACTAACCTTTCCCACACTACCCTCCATGCCAACTTCTAGCCTCTCACGTGCCTCTGTCCTGCACGAGACCACACCCCCTGCCAATCTAGTTTAAAACCCCCCATGTAGCTTTAGCAAATCTTCCCGCTAGGATGTTGGTCCCCCTCCAGTTTAGGTCCCATCCCTTTTATACAGGTCACCCCTGCCCCAGAAGAGATCCCAATGATCCAGAAATCTAAATCCCTGCCCCCTGCACCATCTCCTCAGCCACACATTCATTAAAGGAAATTGTAAACAAATATAGAGGAAAAAACACATCAGTTCTTATGTGCTTTATTGATGCTTCCAAAGCCTTTGATCGGGTTAATCATAGAAAGTTGTTTGTTAAATTGAGTCAAAGAGGGGTGCCCAAATACATTGTGAGAATTCTGGCTTACTGGTATGCCCACCAGACAATACAAGTAAAATGGGGCAACAGGGTCTCAGCCCCATTTGGGGTTAGCAATGGTGTCAGACAAGGGGGAATTTTGTCCCCAGTTCTTTTTAATCTCTATATTGGGGTTCTGCCCAAGCAATTGAAAACCTGCAATACTGGGTGCATGATTGGTAATACTCTAGTGAACCATATTATGTATGCAGGTGATCTTGTGGTCTTTAGTCCATCTGGTGCTGGTCTCCAGCATCTCCTTACTATATGTTCTGTGTGTGGTGTGGAACATGATATCAAATATAATGCTGGTAAGAGTGCTGCTATGATCTGTGGAACCAAATAGGATAAATGTCTTAAATTTCCTGATTTTAAATTGTCTGATAATAATCTTAGTGTCTGTAATAAGGTTAAAATGTATCATTCCAGGCCCATTAAGCATAGCAGTACAACAGTATACTGGTTTTGTTACAGGACTGGTAATCTAGAGATTTAGATAAAATATGCAAATACATAAATTCAGATCTTACCATGGCAGCTGGAAATTTTAAATTGTTATTCAAATAATTTGAGGTAAAAAGACACCAATAATGATGATACTGCAACTAATTAAAAAAACTCAGCGGCTTCATAAAAATGTCATTTCGGAGAGGATTTCCGACCACTAATTGATTCCTAGCCCAAGCACCTCGTTGACTCTTTACTTTCCTCTGAAATGGGCTGGCAAGGCAAGTGTAAGGGCAATTAGGGCTGTAAATAAAATCTAGTCGTGCCAGTAGCATCCACATCCTGTGAATGAATGATTTTTTTAAAAAACCAAGGTATCAGCTGTGGCTCACGGGCTTCCCTCTGCAAGTCATGGGTTCAAATCCCATTGCAGGGGTTTGAACACCAAATTAGAGAGTGAATTGAAAGATCATTACTAATTCGGTGTTGTGGAGAGGCAAGGTCACCTTCATTGAAAGCAATATGTACAGAGAGAGACACCTAAAGCTCAAGTAATGTTGAAAGAGAAGCCTCTAAAATATTAGTTTCGGACAGAATTTGGTGAGTTGCTTCATGCCACACAGGAAGCAAACATACAGTCTGAAGAAGGGTCTCGACCCAAAACATCACCCATTGAGTCTGAAGAAGGGTCTCGACTCAAAACGTCACCCATTAAGTCTGAAGAAGGGTCTCGGCCCGAAACGTCACCCATTCCTTCTCTCCAGAGATGCTGCCTGCCCCGTTGAGTTACTCGAGCATTTTGCGTCTATCTTCAGTGTAAACCAGCATCTGCAGTTCCTTCCTCCACATAGAGATATAGCAAATGGTTAGGAAGCGAGGTCAGTTCAAATGCAAGTTGAAAGAGGTTTTATGTAATTGTACAGAACTTTGGTGAAAATCTCAAGTACAGTGGAGGCTTGGTCTTTGTGTCAATGTTCTGACTTGACTAAATAGCAAAGCAGTGAATAAAGAAGTTATGATTCTGAGTTTTTAAAATCATGGCATAGTTTATTAATGTCTGAAAGGTTTTCAAAACCTATACAGCATCTTACCTTAGGGCCAGGTGAAGTATTATACTTAATTCTGAGTCAAACTCTTAGGAAGGAGAGGACAAGGTTAGTGTATGAATAGATAAAGAATTACAGCGAAGGGAATCAATTAAAGAAGATGCATTGTCTCCTTTAAGCAGAGAAGACATTTAAGATTAGCAAATTGCATAAAATAATGGGTATAAATTGAGGAAGAGAATTTTTCTGATGCGTTGATAAGTTTAAGAAGCTAAGACACAAAAACGAATTCAGTAACGGTTAGGAATTTGAATGTATTATCCTGCAATGATGATCATATTTCCGAGGAACACTGGATAAAGAGACAGCAAGGAGATAAATGGGCCATGTTGAATGTTACAGAAGCGTAAAGAGATAACACACTATGTCACAGTCGCACAGAATGCATTGCACATTTGGTGCAGTGGGTGAGGCAGGGCTCAAACAGATAGATGTTCTATTGATTTGAGTCAGGAGCAGTGGGCTGCACAAAGTGTATTCACAGCATGAGGTGAAGCGTACAAGCATTTTTCAATTTCTTTTAAAAATCATTTTGAAGTCTGAAATTTGGCATTTGATTTATATCTATTTAGTTATGGTTATACTGAAGGTTTACACAGTATACCTGTGTCTTTCCTTCACTTTTGCACTCTAATCAGGACTTCCTGCTGAAAATTATGGAAAATATTTTCTCTTTTAGATTTTGTAATTCTAATTCTTTTTCAAGTGATTTCCTCCGAGTTATGGAGTATCAATATGCAATTAACTGAGAATAATTACTGGAGCGATGCTTGGAGCTGTTGGTAGGGGATATGAGATTACTTCATCTAAATTTAACATACAGTGAGCACGCTTCACCTCATGCTGTGAATGCACTTTGTGCAGCCCACTGCTCCTGACTCAAATCAATAGAACATCTATCTGTTTGAGCCCAGCTTCACCCACTGCACCAAATGTGCAATGCATTCTGTGCGACTGTGACATAGTGTGTTATCTCTTTACGCTTCTGTAACATTCAACATGGCCCATTTATCTCCTTGCTGTCTCTTTTATTTTCTTGTCCACATCCACTGATTCAAATACTTCCAGTGCTCTGGTAAATACCGGCTTGGCTGAGATGATAATGCTGCCATCACTGATTCAGAAGATTGGAGGTTTAAACTCCGTTCTTTGATTTGACATTCTCATTAGCCAAGGCATAGAATATAAGAACAGGGAGGCAATGGAACATTGGTCAGGCCATTGCTGGAGTACTGTGTGCAACTCTGATTGCCACACCATAGAAATAATGGGAATGCCACTGGAGTGGGTGCAGAGCAAATTCACCAGAATGCTTAGGAAGGAACTGCAGATGCTGGTTTACTCTGAAATAGACACAAAGAAAAGGAATAGGTGTCGTTTCCCTTTCAGAGACTGCGATAAGTTCTTCAGACCCCAATCTGAAGAAGGTTTCTGACCCAAAACGTCAACAATTCCTTTTCTCCAGAGATGTTGTCTGACCGTTTGAGTTACTCCAATACTTTGTCTATCTTCATCAGAATGCTTCCAGAGATGAGGAGAATCTAGATATTTGTTTATTTGGAAGTGGAGAAGGCCGAGAGAAGTCCTGCTTTCTTTTTTCAAAATTAGGAGGGGCATAGATAAGGCAGATGTTAAGAAATTTTTGCTATTGCAGGGGAGTCCTAAAGTAGAAGGCATACTTTTGAGATCTGGGATAGAAGACTAAGTGGAGATCTGAGGAAGAATGGTTGGACCCAGAGGGTAGTTGGAATCTGGAAAATGCTGCCTAATAGTGTGGTGGACCGAGAGAATATCACAAACACTTTAATCTACATGGCATAGACCAGTGGTAGTATGTTGCAAGAATAAGATTAATATAGATTGGTACTTGCTGATAGACATTGTGCCCCCAAGGTCTGTTTCTACGCTTTGTGACTCAATGACTGTGGCACAGCATATTTGCAAAAAATAATGTAACATCTGTATCTCTTGAACTCTCAAATAGATCACATGAGCTACTTGTTGATAGGCATTCCTTCAAGGTTGAGGACGGTTTGTGTCCGTTTCAGTTCTCTAGGGATTGTTGGGTGATAAAGCCTCACCTTTGACAGTGTGTGTGGGACCCACACATTAGCTTATCAGCCAGCTCAAACCCAGGTAACCAGGTCAGTGCTCTGGTGAAGAATCTTTTGGGTGGATCATGTATAGAAGCACAATGCAGTGGACTTCAGATGGACTTGCTATCTCTGGGTTTCTGAGCAACTATTAATATATCGGTATTATTTTGAAATGAGGAATGTGATTAGAGGTTGCCAACATATAAAAAGGCACATAGAAATTTCAAGCAGGCAGATGTGGAAATGCTGATTAGCTGGTGGCATCGCTATTGACGTCTGGAACAGGTTTGCAGTCTTACACTGAATATTTAAGTCGACTGCACAGCAGGAGGGAAATGTATATCACACACCCAGTTTTATTACTCAAAATCCATCTCAGGGATTCCTCTTCTTTTCATTCAGTCCATAACTGCACAGTAACACATCATATTCAACAACAGCTGTCCCAATGCAATACCATGACACTGCATAACGACCCTCATGTGTGACATATTCAGCTATTTTTAACTAATCTATTTCTCGGCCCTGCAATTGTTGACTGTTTTTCAAAATGCACCTTGGTATTATTTTAATAAATAACTAATTAATATGCTCATTGGAGCACTTGGTTGGGTTTATTTAATTGTTTTGATTTTTAATTTTCAAAGTATTTCCATTCATGCTACTATTATGATTCTATAGGGCACCCATTTGATTAAAAGCCAAACTCATTGGTCATATTGGGGTGATTATGCACATGGTGTATCTTTGAAGTGCATTTGTGTTGGAGGACCACAGAACTTATTCTGCTGTCAACCAAATGTGCATTTGTTTGTTTTACCTGTTGCAATACAAAGGATGTTATTTGGCCCATTGGATCCATACTGGCTCCAACAGAATGATCCCATCCATCTCAATCACCTCCTTTTATTTATCTGTAGCCCACCATCTCTTTCATTTGCGCATCAACTGCCCATTTCATTCTTTCCTCTTACCTGCATTAGTCTGGCTACAGGAAAGGGAAATTTAGATTAAGACCAATTAACCTACCTGTCTTTTTGCAATTTTTGCCAATGATTTATATTTATTTTTCCAGTGTTTACTTTCTTCTACAGAGAGAGTGCAAGATGTGAGAATTCAACGATATTGTCGTTTGCAAATCACAAGTGCTGGAGAAACTCAGCGGGTCAGGCAGCATCTGGGGAGGGAGTGGGCAGGAGATGTTTCAGGTCAGCACCCTTCTTCAGACTGCCCCAAATGCTGCCTGACCCACTGAGTTCGTCCAGCTCTTTGTAATTTGCTCAAGATTCCAGCATCTGCAGTTTTTGTGTCACCCTGTCATTTTAGAATGTTATTCAGCTGTTTACATTTCATTTAAACTTTGTCCTTATATTAAACGTCTGCCCTCATCTTAAACCTATATCCACATTGTACTTCAACTATTCAACATGGCACCACAGAGCTGAACAAATTTGAAACAAATAACCTATAAATCCAGTGATTTCTGAAGTGACTTTATGAGTTTAAAATAGCAATCGATAACTATAAATATAAAACACAACGTAAACTATCGCTAAGTGAAATTCAGTGACAAAGTAAATGAAACCTATTGATTTGACTGATAGAAGGTACAGCATGGAAACAAGTCCTTCATCCCACCGTGTCCAAGCCTACCATTGATCACCCATTCACACTATTTCTACATTATTCCACTTTTGCATCCACTCGCTACACACTAGTGAGAATTTAGAGGCCTATTAACCCACTAATCCACACATATTTGGGATGTGGGAGGAAACCAGAGCACCCAGAAGAAACCCATGTGGTCACAGAGGGAATGTGCAAACTCCAAAGAGACAGCACCCGAGGTCAGGATCGAACTCGGGTCTCTGGGGCTACGAGGCAGCAGATCTACCAGCTGCGTCACCGTGCTGTCCTAATTTGATGACAAGCTAACATTACCCAATTACCTGCCAATTCATTTACTCTTCGATATTTAAGATTTTTTTCTAGATATTCAATATGGCTCCATTGGTGAGAACAGGGTAATTCCATTCGAAGAGCAAAGTACGGGGGAAGACAGCAGGTCAGGCAGCATCTACGTAGGGAAATAGAGAAACAATGCTTCAGGTCAGGGACCTTTTTCATTGCCCTTCTCTGGGTAATTCTATTGCCAATTAAGCAATAACCACTTTGTTTAGAGTAATTTGGATTAACGTTTAGTAAATCATTAATATGTTATTATCCATTACCAAACAATTTTCTGAAGGTACTCTGCATTTATTGAAAAAAGTTGCCATTGTTTCTGTAATAATTTCTGCTTCTTCTGCCCTTTAAATAGACTATTTACTGAGTAAATAATGCAATTCACCACTAACTGTGAGCCCAAGCACAGACCCTTCCCACTGCAGCTCATTGACTCGCACACTGTTGCTAATAGACATTCTCATTCCATTTAGTGTAAGAAAATAACTGCAGATGCTGGTACTAATCGAAGGTATTTATTCACAAAATGCTGGAGTAACTCAGCAGGTCAGGCAGCATCTCAGGAGAGAAGGAATGGGTGACGTTTCGTGTTGAGACCCTTCTTCAGTCTGAAGAAGGGTCTCGACCTGAAACGTCACCCATGCCTTCTCTCCTGAGATTCTGCCTGACCTGCTGAGTTACTCCAGCATTTTGTGAATAAATACCTGCTCATCCCATTCTATAGGCATTGTGTCATAAAGCATGGAAACAGGCCCTTGGGTGAAATTCGTCCATACCAACCAGGTGTTATAACTGGGCTAGCCCAATTTGTCTGTGTTTGGTCCCTGCTGGCTTGTTCATTGTTGTCAATTTTATAGTTGCTCTGGATCGGTGCACTTTGATAAACCATTGTTTGGTCACGGATTCACTTAGTGTCTGAGGGAACAATGAATAAATTTAGGCCTTTTCCTTGTTTTCCGCCCCACCATTCAACTCCACTTCTGTTTTCTTTCTTCTTTTCCTCTAGAATGTGACACAGAATGATACGGTGCATCCATTTAAAAAAAGACAAACTCAGAAATCTTAGCAAGTATGTTCCAATTAAGTTTGCTGCATTTGAAGATATCTGCAAATTCTACTCTAATATAATTGAATTAACAGAATGCAACAATTACCTCTTGTATTTAAAAAAAATACTGCTTTTATTTGAAGATGCAACAAAGGAAGCTGGAACACATGTTTCCATAGCTTTAGAACTTGCAACCTAGTTGTGTAATGTAGCAAAGAGTTAGGTGCCAGCTACCAGCAAGAATTGACAGGAGGGAATATTTGAGAATGTGGGAGTGTTGTTCTCTCCTGATAGTGGGGAAGAATCTGATAGTTGAGTGTGGGCTGCTCTTGTTGTATGTGCACAGAGTTGCCAACACTATGCTCCACTGCAACCATCACCAGAGCCATTCTTCCATTCACCAACACCTGCAAAATGGATCATGTCTGCAGGGCACACAATGTTCATGTCTGCAGAAAAAGAGGGAGAGAAATGTACCAAATGTCAACCTTATCCAATTGCTACCTTTATTGAATGGCACATTGAATTGGACTGTGCTGTGCAACCAATAGAAAGGTTTCTCTGGGAAAACACCTTCAACTAAAGTCAGTCAGGCTGTGGTCTTCCATGGAATGTCCTATGGGCTCTCCAGCATACGATCGTGGATCCTTTCAGATGATTTCCTAAGTAGAGGGTAAAAGTCATTTAACAGAACGTATCCTCACTAGACCTCCCCAACCAAGACCTTGTTTAATGGTGATGATGAGGATCCCCATTGTCAGATTCTTCATGCACAGTCAAGGTCCCAATCCCTTTGCAAGCTGCCCTCAATATGCATCTCTTGTCAACTTTGTGTTTGCTAAGAAGGTCTGGAAAGTTATGCAATGGGCCAAGAGATTCTACTGAAAGATTCCCAAGAAAATGTCGTATAAGAAAATAACTGCAGATGCTGGTACAAATCGATTTATTCACAAAATGCTGGAGTAACTCAGCAGGTCAGGCAGCATCTCGGGAGAGAAGGAATGGGTGACGTTTCGGGTCGAGACCCTTCTTCAGTTCTTCAGTCTGAAGAAGGGTCTCGACCTGAAACGTCACCCATTCCTTCGCTCCCGAGATGCTGCCTGACCTGCTGAGTTACTCCAGCATTTTGTGAATAAACCCAAGAAAATGTCTACTTGTTTGTGATGAATAAAGATTTTTTTAATATCCACAAGCTTTAGCCTCTAGTTTCTCAGTTTCACAGTCACAGAATTTGTAGTCTTCTCTGGGATATCAAAGAACATAGCATTTATGGAACAAGCTGCTGGAGGAGGTATTTGAGGCAAGTACTATTGCAACTGAAAGTGAAGTCATGGTCATCTTCGAACCCGAAGGATGAACAACAACATTGCAACTTTGAGAAGCAATTAGACAGGTACGTGGCTAGGATAAGTTTAGAGGGAATATGGACCAAACGCAGGTGGGACTAGTGTACATGGGGCATGTTTCTACACTGTATGACTATGATTCTATGGCAGAGAACTGAAGAGCTGTCACAAACGGATTTGAAGTCACACCTACTAACTTAACTATTACAAAGGTACAAAAGGAGCATCTTAATCGAGGAGCAAAATCAAAAAAATCTTATCAGCTGTCACTAGATTCTACCGTACACTATTACATTACTAACCTCCTGATCCACATATATTTGCAATGTGGAAGAAAATCGGAACATCTGGAGAAAACCTACGCAATCACAGGGACAACTTGAAAACTCCACGCAGACAGTATTGGAGCAGGGAGACTTTCAGCTGCAATGGTCATAGCACGAATTGGAAGTCTGCAACTTACATGGAATTTATGGAAAAGATTCACCCTCTAGTCCTTGTGATGAGCAATGTCAGACTTGCCCTTGTTTTCCACCTGTCTGTGCAGCTTCACCACAGTCAACTTTAACATCAAGAGTGGAGAGCAGAAGGACATCGAATATATCACCTGGCCAGGCCAGGCCAGGCCAACTACTGGAACTCTAACCTAATACCACCACCATGACAATGTTCTTTTATGACCAGGTTAAGACTCTAAATTTTTAACAATTTGAAGGATACAAGATTTTACACTTAGTACTGGGCCCTAGCAGTCTCTCAAACACTTCCCTGATGAAATGTCTGGGGATGGAACATTTGTAACATCAATCAAATGCAAATGAATGTATTGAATTGCCTGGTACAGTGAATGACGAAGGTATACTGGTTGTATCAATGATTATCTCATGAATAAAATATATATTTGACAATAATAGTTAATGTACAAAGACAAGATAGAGAGCTAGGATTTAATGGCATTGGTGATGGTCTTTGCATCTAAACACATTTAAGGAAATCTCTGGCATTCATTTGTATGCAGCTTATTCCGACACATGAGGTGAAGACTCCAACAGATTCTAGTCTACAGTTCATGTAAGATGCGTTCAGAAATGAGAGGGAAGGATTACTTATATTTTTCTTCATTATACCCATTTTTTTGGGATACTACATATGCCAGACTGGAGAGAAGACTCAACACCTTCCACATTAGAAGCATCCGCCATATCCTGGGTATATCCTGGCAAGACAGAGTGTCCAACGCCGAGATTCTGTCTCGCGCTGGCCTTCCGAGTATGTACACTCTACTCAGGCAGCGGAGGCTGCGGTGGCTGGGCCATGTCCACCACATGGAGGATGGCCGTATTCCAAAAGACATCCTCTATGGAGAGCTGACATCTGGGAGGAGAACCATCGGCCGCCCCCAGCTACGTTACAAGTTACTGTCTGCAAGAGAGATTTGAAGGCGCACTACATCAATGTGGAGAACTGGGAGAGCCTTGCAGCTGACCGTACGAGGTGGAGAGGTACCCTGAACCAACATCTCAAAATGGGGGAAGAGAAACTGATGAACACAGCGGCAGACAAGCGGGCACGCAGAAAGGAGCGCAGCAACTTCAACAGACCAGAAACCACATACAAATGTGACCTGTGCGACGGAGACTGTCACTCCCGCATTGGTCTCTTCAGCCACAAGTGACGCTGCTCTAGCCGAGGTGTGGAGCAAGCAGCCAACAACTAGGATGCATCACCCATGGTCAGCCATGACCGAGTGGGCCTAAGAAAAAGATTTAAGAGATGAACAGGAGAAATTCATCTTGCTTATTCTCACAAACTCGCCCATCGGATTGCCTAATGGACTGAACTTTTTAATGGTCTTTATTTTGAAATGAATCCGTTTTGATAGCATATCACAGTTTATGTGAAATTTATTTTTTAAATGTTTAAAATCTTGAATCAGATGGTCGTTAAGACCAATTGAGCTTGCAGCAGCTTTTCATTAGAGTATTACCACCAGCCACAGTCTTGGCTCCTTCCCCACAACCTAAAGTATCCATCCATCTCTCTTTGAATGAATTTGCTTGACCATCCTTTCAAGAAAAGAACTGCTGATCATATTGATTCACTGTGTAAAAATTAGTTTACCTTGAGAAATCTTGTTCATATGCCAGTCACCATTATGCTCTCTCTCCCAGCTTTTGCTGTTCTTGGAATTGTGTTTTTTTGGCTTTCTATTGCCTCCCCTCATTTTCTTACCAAAATCTATCAGACTGTTCTGGGTGGATGTAAACGTCATCTGTTTCATATCTACTCATTTCATCACGCTGTCTCTCTTTCTCTCTTCTCTTGAAAACCATCACTTTGCTTCATTTTGTGCCATTTGCACATTTTACAATTATGGCTCATGTACCCACATCTAATACAGCTGGAGTAGAAGCTGCTGGCATGACCTGACAAGAGCATTGCATATATTCCTGGAGCACAAAAACATTCTTTATACCCAATTTCATATTCATGTTCCTGCCATCCCTTTCATACCACACTCTTTAATTATTGTGACAGGTCTTTTACATGACACTTCAGCATGTCTTTTAAAAGTTCAAATGCACACCATTAACTGCATACCCTTTATATTCCATTCATCAAAACAAATCTATGCTGGTTTAAAAAAGAACCTCATATTTATCCAAGTGGCAATTAATTTTGTCATAGAACTTTGTTTCTGGAATAAAATCTTGGATTATCTTTTTTTTCGTGAAACTCTACCTGCCTAATCAAATTCTTTTCAAAGTATTTTCAAAAAGAAATAATTATTGTATGAGCACAAACCCTATTGTTGAGACATTTAACATATTACACATATCTAATTTATTGCATATGACTAATACCTTTTTCAGAAATACAATGTCAGTTTTAATCAAATTGGGGTTTTGTTTCATACAAAACAAACAGCAAGGAGCCTGAGGAATTGCTAATTTTGTCCTGTTTGTCTGGTTCCATTTTCAGTTTAGGTGATCAGGCATAGCATAGAAAATCAATTAACAGAAAGCTCCATTATTATATATTTGTACTGGCAACCATAAAAATAAAGGCTCCTGATGAAGTAATGCTTCCCACAAGTACACATGTAGATTTGGACTTTTTGGATTTCTTAAATACAATAACTTTGAATTTTTCAACTTAATAGTAGAACAGAGTAACTCTCAAAAACATCCTTGTATTTTGCTCCTAATCATAATTAAATATTTAGCATAATAACTTCTGGCTGCATATTTATACCTATTTGTTTTACTTCTTAAGAATGACATTCTAACATAACAAATAGTCACTGGTTTGGCAAGCACTGTTGCTATTTTTCTTATGTAGTTTTCACCGTACGGAGAGGTTTGAAGAATGCAGCTTCAAGCGAACCACCTGCTGGGGTTTACCTACTGCACCTCTGTTGGCAGCTTATCTAATGGAAGAACTGAACTTGGAGCCATCTGCGTAGTTTGGCAGTGGGTTTTGGGTAAGCTCCAGAAGGGGAGTGAGGGCAGTAGACAGCACTGACTGCAGCTCTCCGAGGAATTGTAGAACCCCCTGGGCATTCCAGTTCACCTGGCCTTCAACTCTCATCCTGGCCTGAGTTAAGAAGCCACCTGCCTCTCTTGTCATAAACTGGCTTCAGGTTGGAGGGCTTAAAGCAGGAATTGGGCACTTCACGTGAATAACACTTCTTTAAAGTACCTGAGAAAAATGGTTTCACCAAGTTTAGGTAAGTCGTTAGGTCTTCTTCAGCAAGCAGTATAAGGAACTGATTTTTGGATGAGACCTCAACGGTGACCCTACCTGTACCCTTTGGTGGGTGGAAGAGAACCGAGAAAGGCATGGATGAACCGTGAGGCCCAATCCAAGGTGAAATCTAAGTCTACGGTGTTCAAGTCACATGAACCTGAGTGGTACAAGAAATCTATTTATGACCTTTACAGAGCCATCAAGGATGCTAAGAGGGAATACCAGATCATGGTAGAATCCCAGGTTAACTACATGGACACACAGTGATTATGACAAGGCTAGCATGCTATAATCTATATACTAAAACTCTCATTTGTTTGTTTGTTTGTTCCTGAACTGCAGCCAAAACGGTACATGATAGCGTGACAATTTTAGGCCCACCTTACTCACCATCGTTCTTTTGGTGCTAATGGAAGAAGTTTCATTGAAATCAATGTCATATTTTAAAAGTTATTCACATTTTAAAGTTTAAATCTATCTCCTAGGGAGGGAGGGGGCATGGGAGGGAGGGAGGGAGGGGGATGGAGGAAGGTGGGGTGGGAGGGAGGTGGGGTGGGAGGGAAAAGGGGGGTTGAGGGGGATGGAGCGGAAGGGGGGAGGGGAGGCGAGGGTGAGGGGAGGGGGGGAGGAGGGAGGGGAGGGGGAAGATGGAGGGGGAGGAAGGAGGAGGAGGGAGGGGGAGGAGGGAGAGAGGGAGGGGAGAGGGGTGGAGGGGGGAGGGGAGGGGGGGAGAAGGAGGGGGGAGGAAGGAGGGAGGGGGGTGAGGGAAGGAGGGAGGGGGGGAGGGGGAGGGGAGGGAGGGAGGGGGAGAGTGAGTGGGGGGGAGGGAGGGGAGGAGAGGGTGCTGCACCAATGCAGGAGAGGTTTGGGCCCAACGGGTCCACTTGGTCTAGTAGATTATAAAGTGGTCAGGCTGGATCATTGGCAAAGGCGAGTCCATCACCAACAAGCTCAATGTATTCTATTGCTTGCCATGAAAGAAGGTCGTGGAATCATCTGCCTTGACAGCATCGAGCTTGACTGAACAGTCAGATGTCAGATCGACCTTCCTGAGAGTGAACCCATGGAAAGCAACTGGCCCAAATGGAGTCCCTGGCCATGTCCTCAGGACTTCCTTGGACCGCCAAAAATATTGACAGATGTTGCTCCCTAATCCATGATGAGGTTCCCATCTGCTATACGAAGACCACTATCATCCATGGCGCAGAGGTAGAGTTACTGCCTTACAGCGCCAGAGTCCCAGGTTCGATCCAGGTGTTGTCTGTTAGGAGTTTGCTTGTTCTCCCTGTGACCATGTGCGTTTTATCATATCATATCTATACAGCCGGAAACAGGCCTTTTCGGCCCTCCAAGTCCGTGCCGCCCAGCGATCCCCGTACATTTAACACTATCCTACACCCACTAGGGACAATTTTTACATTTACCCAGCCAATTAACCTACATACCTGTACGTCTTGGAGTGTGGGAGGAAACCGAAGATCTCGGAGAAAACCCACGCAGGTCACGGGGAGAACGTACAAACTCCTTACAGTGCAGCACCCGTAGTCAGGATCGAACCTGAGTCTCTGGCGCTGCATTCGCTGTAAAGCAGCAACTCTACCGCTGCGCTACCGTGGTACTCTGGTTTCCTCACACACTCCGAAGTTTGTAGGCTAATTGGCTTCAGTACAGGTTTGTAGGCTAATTGGCTTCCTCCCTAGAGTGTAGGATAGTGCTCGTGTACGGAGATTGCTGGTCAGCGCAGATTCGGTGGGTCGATGGGCCTGTTTCACACAAAGGATGGTGGGTATATGGAACAAGCTGCCAGAGGAGGTAGTTGAGGCTGGGACTATCCCATCGAATAAGAAACAGTTAGACAGGTACATGGAAAGGACAGGTTTGGAGGGATATGGACCAAGCGCAGGCAGCTGAGACTAGTTAGCTGGGACATTGTTGGCCAGTGTGGGCAAGTTGGGCCGCTTTAAAAATACCCAATGTCTTGGCCTTCACATCTGTCCGTGTCAATAAACTCCACAGATTCACCACCCTCTGGTTCCTCCTCCGAAATTAAAGAAATTCCAGCAACCGATGGAGCCTCGGCACCGGTGGTGGGACCTCGTGACCGACGGAGCCTCGTGACCATGGTGGAGCCTTACGGGTCAACTGGTGATCAAAGAGGGCGCGGGGGAACTGCCATGAGGGGGGAGGATAGAGAACAATGGAACCGGTGTCGGGGGACCGCCATGAGGTTGTGGGTGGGTTGGGGAACGAACAATGAATAATGGAGGGGGAGGGGAACGAGGGGGAGGGGAACAAAAGAGGAGCCAGCAACTTTGTAACTTTGTCAGCAGCCTTTATGTGGTGACTATTTGCATACCTTTGGTATGCAAGCAAAGAATTTCACTGTGCCTTGTTACATGTGACAATAAAATATTCTATTCCATCTCCATTTTAAAGGTCCATCCTTTTATGCTGAGGCTATGCCCTCCCATTGTTGGAAAAACAACTTTTGCATGTCCACTATATTCCAGGGCTTTCATTGTCCAACCCAGAAGTAATAACAGAAAAGATACTTAACCCCCGAAGAGGTTAACATTCAAAATGAGATCAAATTGAATATTGTGCTGTGTTAGATTTTGTCTTATTTTGTGCAGAACATTTTGAGGCATTTCGACGTGATTAAGCAAAGATTGACTGCAATTGTTATCTGCTTCCCACCACTCCCACCCCCAGCACAGATTTGTACATGGTGTTATGAACTGAATGCCATCCAGGGAAATGGAGCATCAGATTGGTGTGTTTTTATTTTAAAATAGTGGTGGAACTTCGAGGAACCATATTTTGCATCTGCAGTTTCAAATAACAAAAACAAAAGTAATGGGTTATCAAATATTACAGCAGGATCCTGATCAGCTGGGCAAGGGGGCTGTGGAGTGGCTAATGTAGTTTTATGCAGATAAGTGTGAGGTGTTGCATTTTGCGAAGTCAGACCAGGGCTGTGGAGAGTGTTGTAGAAAAGAGGGATCTCAGAGTGCAGGTACAGAGTATATAGAATGAGCTGATAGATGAGATAGCTCACGTTAGTACAATAACAACACTTAAAGACATTTGGAAGTAGGTGGATGGTTCCAAGAATGCTTCTTAAATGTTGTGATAGTACCAGAGGAGGTAGTTGAGGCAGGTACTATTGCAATGTTTAAGAAGTATTTAGACGGGTATATGGATAGTATAGGTTTAGAAGGATATGGGCCAAACGCAGGCAGGTGGGACTAGTGTTGATCGGACATGTTGGTCGGCTTGGGCAAGTTAGGCCGAAGGGCCTGTTTCCACACTGTATGACTTTATAATTTCCCCATCCCATCCAAAAGTACCTTTCAAGGACTTTCATGAGGAGGGTTTCATTTAGTGATGAACTGATCACGTTTGATTAACTCAGTTTGATCAGTCTGAAGAAGGGTCTCGACCCGAAACATCACCCATTCCTTCTCTCCTGAGATGCTGCCTGACCTGCTGAGTTACTCCAGCATTTTGTGATACCTTCGATTTGTACCAGCATCTGCAATTATTTTCCTACACGTTTGATAATATACAATGACGGTTATTTGATGTATTTGGACTGGCGGCAAATAAAAAAAGAACTTCTGTCGGTTTTACCAGCGTGGTTGGCACATCTTAGCTGTTTAACATCAAAGCAGTTCCAGAGTTCCAATGCTGCCTTCACCCCATCTGCAAAACCAATGAAAACCAATGCAACACGTCTACCTGCTGTCGCTTTATCACTCAAGAAGAACCTCAGTACATTAAATAGTAAAGGAGTACTGAGATCTAAAATGTAATTCTCTTTATAGTTGGAATGTTTTGCCACTTGTAAGGCGTGCACCTTCAATGCCGACCAACTCTTTGTTGACAATAGACAATAGGTGCAGGAGTAGGCCATTCAGCCCTTCGAGCCAGCACCGCCATTCAATGTGATCATGGCTGATCACTCTCAATCAGTACCCCGTTCCTGCCTTCTCCCCATACCCCCTCACTCCGCTATCCTTAAGAGCTCTATCCAGCTCTCTCTTGAAAGCATCCAACGAACTGGCCTCCACTGCCTTCTGAGGCAGAGAATTCCACACCTTCACCACTCTCTGACTGAAAAAGTTCTTCCTCATCTCCGTTCTAAATGGCCTACCCCTTATTCTTAAACTGTGGCCCCTTGTTCTGGACTCCCCCAACATTGGGAACATGTTTCCTGCCTCTAATGTGTCCAATCCCCTAATTATCTTATATGTTTCAATAAGATCCCCCCTCATCCTTCTAAATTCCAGTGTATACAAGCCCAATCGCTCCAGCCTTTCAACATACGACAGTCCCGCCATTCCGGGAATTAACCTAGTGAACCTACGCTGCACGCCCTCCATAGCAAGAATATCCTTCCTCAAATTTGGAGACCAAAACTGCACACAGTACTCCAGGTGCGGTCTCACCAGGGCCCGGTACAACTGTAGAAGGACCTCTTTGCTCCTATACTCAACTCCTCTTGTTACGAAGGCCAACATTCCATTGGCTTTCTTCACTGCCTGCTGTACCTGCATGCTTCCTTTCAGTGACTGATGCACTAGGACACCCAGATCTCGTTGAACTCCCCCTCCTCCTAACTTGACACCATTCAGATAATAATCTGCCTTTCTATTCTTACTTCCAGGAGGGTCTCCACCCGAAACGTCAGCCATTCATTCATTCCTCCTCTCCCCGGAGATGCTGCCTGTCCCGCTGAGTTACTTACTCCAGCATTTTGTGTCTGTCTTTCAACTCTTTGGTAAGTGCGGCTGCCTGCCACTGACTCGGGGACTCGGGCGGTGAGCGGGGAAGAGAGTTGTCCTCAACCCCCCAGGACCAGGGGAGCTGACGGCCAGTCGCTGAAGACGCTGCTTCTCATCAACCCTCCTCTTCCACTCTGGTGTCGGTGCAGCCGAGAGAGCTGCTGGCGACTTGTGGAGCCGCGCCTGGGGTGACCGCGACCTGTAGCAGGCAAAGCCCAGCATGTGAACTCCCAAAACAACAACACAGTGAGTGGCAGGACAGATCTGCGCTGGGCTGGTCGGCAGCGACGGCTTCAGTGTGAGCAGGAGACGGGGACAACTCTCGCCTGGAGTCTGTCTGGAGACCAGCGATACCCCTGGAGGGAGCAGAACCACCAGGTAAAGCTGTTCACAGGCGCTGCTCACAGACAAGTTGCACTGCTCACTTGTTGAGTTCAGCGCTTTTCAGTAAGGCGTGGGCTCCGGTGGCCAGAGTATTAAAGAAGGGAGCAAAGCAATCAATCTTACAGTAGCTCAATAAGGGGTACAAAATAATTGTTAAAAGTTAAGAGAATCGGTGAAATTTAAAAAAAATATATATATATATATTCCAAATGCTGCGCAGATTTCTTGTGAGCAGTACTTATATATCGAGGCTGCACTTATATGTTCTTGTTGGCGATCCTGCTACACGTCTGTAGATTTTTTTTTCTGACTTTGGCTGTAGAAGGGAGTTAGTTAATCGTCCATGGAGTGGGTTTTCTGCGCGGGTGTCAGCATAGTCAGTCTCAGACGGTTCACCCCACCCCAGGTATATTCCTCCAGTTTTACCGTACAGCTATCTATGTGTCCTTCAGTTCAGTTTATTCACGTCCGTGAGCAAAACACACAGTGCTCAAGGGATCAGGCAGCATCTGTGGGGAGAATCAGTGCTTCCACACCTCAAAAAAATCTTTAAATAGAATCCCAAGTTTCCTGGAATTTGATGGTATTTCCTGAAATTTTCAAAAATGCTTCCTGCGTGCTATTTGTTGTTGTTGTTTTTCTTTCGCGGGCACACGTTAACAACACAAAGAAAAACAAGACAAAACAGATCAATGTAACTACACCGTATCTGCCTGCTTCAGTCTGAAGAAGGGTCTCGACCCGAAACGTCACCCATTCCTTCTCTCCCGAGATGCTGCCTGACCTGCTGAGTTACTCCAGCATTTTGTGAATAAATCGATTTGTACCAGCATCTGCAGTTATTTTCTTATGCTTCTGTTACTCACTTGTACAGTGTTATGCAAGGCATTATGATGCACTGTGCACATATACGATGCAGCCATGGTATGCATATTGTGTGGTCAATGCATTGAGTGCCTGGAGTACAGTGTCACAAAGAACTCAATACTGTGTTCATAGAAACATAGAAACATAGAAAATAGGTGCAGGAGTAGGCCATTTGGCCCTTCGAGCCTGCACCGCCATTCAATATGATCATGGCTGATCATCCAGCTCAGTAACCTGTACCTGCCTTCTCTCCATACCCCCTGATCCCTTTAGCCACAAGGGCCACATCTAACTCCCTCTTAAATATAGCCAATGAACTGGCCTCAACTACCTTCTGTGGCAGAGAATTCCACAGACTCACCACTCTCTGTGTGAAGAAATGTTTTCTCATCTCGGTCCCCCTTATCCTTAAGCTGTGACCCCTGGTTCTGGACTCCCCCAACATCGGGAACAATCTTCCTGCATCTAGCCTCTCCAACCCCTTAAGAATTTTATATGTTTCTATAAGATCCCCCCTCAGTTTTCTAAATTCCAGCGAGTACAAGCCTAGTCTATCCAGTCTTTCTTCATATGAAAGTCCCGCAATCCCAGGGATCAATCTGGTGAACCTTCTCTGTACTCCCTCTAAGGCAAGAATGTCTTTCCTCAGATTAGGAGACCAAAACTGCACACAATACTCCAGGTGCGGTCTCACCAATGCCCTGTCAACTGCAGTAGAACCTCCCTGCTCCTAAACTCAAATCCTCTTGCTATGAATGCCAACATACCATTCGCTTTCTTCACTGCCTGCTGCACCTGCACGCTTGCTTTCAATTACTTCAGTCTCTTTACAGGTCTTTGATTTAGACACTTTCTGCAACATGCAGCTACTGTACAGTACATGTACAGGGAAATTAACTTTGGATTGTATGAAAGATGAACTGAAAAAATAATACATTTCATAACTTACCAATTTACTTGCAGAGCTCAGCCATGAATTTCCTGCGAAGTTCAGCTGCTTCTGCATTATCTGCATTCACCTGCATCCTGGCATGTAGTTTGAGCATGTCCTTGCAAGGATCCAACTGTGCAGCTTGCTGTTGTCCTTTCTTCTGAAATGTTAGTTTTGTTAACAGCAGTCCAAGCAAGCTCTCTTGTTTTAGATTTGTCCTGTGGTCATTCTTTATCAGTTTGAGTTGGCTAAAAACCCTTTCAACAGCAGCATTTGAGAAAGGAAATGACAGCAACACACTGATTATTTTGCTCAAATTTGGATGCACTAGGTTTCCACAGGCATCTTTCTGTGTGAATACTCCTCTCCAATACTCCTGTACTGACAAACTGCCATTCAAAGTGGGGTGCATGGAGTGTGTCCTCCATTGGTGGTAGATTTCCGCAGGCGCAGCCATGTCCCTTCGACACCGGTGAACATCCAGGGAATGGGCATCGAGAGGGTGGATTCTTATAAGTACCTGGGTGACTACCTCAACAATAAACTGGACTGGACTGAAAACACTGATGCACTATACAGAAAGGGCCAGAGCAGACTTTATCTGCTAAGGAGACTCATGTCCTTTGGAGTGCAGGGGGCACTCCTAAGGACCTTCGACAACACGGTGGTTGCATCTGCCATTTTCTATGGAGTGGTCTGCTGGAGCAGCAACATCTCAGCGGCGGAAGGGAAGAGACTCGACAAGCCGGTCAGGAAGGCCAGCTCTGTCCTGGGTTGCCCCCTCGACTCAGTGCAAGTGGTGGGAGAGAGGAGGATGATGGCAAAGCTAACATCGCTGCTGGAAAACAACTCCCACCCCATGCAGGACACTGTCACTGCACTGAGTAGCTCCTTCAGTGACAGACTCCTTCACCCAAGTGCATGGAGAGATATAGGAGGTCCTTCCTTCCCGCTGCTTTGAGACTGCACAACCAGCACTGCTCCCAGCAGACGAGTCAACAATAACAGCTAAGAACACACAGAAAACTCATGACAATTTCTGCATCTTTTATTTATAATGAATGATCTCTTGCTCTCTTGCTATCCAATTTGCTGTTGTAACACTGTAAATTTCGCCGGTGTGGGACGAATAAAGGAATATATTGTTATTATTATTATTATTATTATTATTATTATTATTATTATTATTATTATTATTATTATTATTATTATTATTATTATTATTATTATTATTCAGTGTTAACATCTTGAACTGATGCAACTTCCTCCAGGTATGGCAGTTTTTGGTACAATGGTGTCAAGGATGGTATAGTCAGATTGTCTGCTACTGCTGGGTCTAGACATCTCAGGAAATCCAGTTCCTGAAGATTGCTGAATCTGTGCTGGGTCTCTTTCACACATTCCATGAGGAACTGCTTGCAGTGATTCTGGAACAATGTAGTGTCTGGGTGGTTTGCCCCAACATTGTCACTAATACTTTGAATTGTGCTTGAGGCCTTTACTCCAGTGCACACTTTACATAGTGGTATGTGATGTTCTTCATCATTCACATTATGTTTTAAGGGGTCACACATTCTGATATGTGACAGCTCCATAAAATCTGATGAAAGACCCACCAACAACTGTGAAACTTCATGTTTGAGGACATGCAGAAGAGGAACCTCACTCTGGAAGAGTTTATTGAATGAAGTGAGTCTGCTAACGCTAGCACAGCTTTAGGCTACCTGCTCGGTGCAATAAACTCACAACAGAGCACATATCCAGAAGCAGCCCACATCATAGCCGGGGACTTCAATCATGCAGACCTAAAGTCAGTTCTCCCGAAACTTGAACAACACATAAGATGTGCTACCAGGGGGAAAAACACACTAGACAAGGTTTATTCAAATATTAAGAAGGGTTTCAGGTCAGCACCACTACCACACCTGGGGCAGTCAGATCACCTGTCCATATTCCTAACTCCAGCATACACCCCACTCAGGAGGAAAGCTCCAGTCACCATAAAGACTGTTAAGACATGGCCTGAAGGAGCTTCCTCGCAGCTGCAGGATTGCTTCGAAAGGACCAACTGGGATATTTTTGAGGATCAGGACTTGGAGGAGTACACATCAACTGTACTTTGCTACATCCAAAACTGTGTTGACAATGTCACCGTCGACAAACGCATCCGGTTGTATCCCAATCAGAAACCCTGGATGACAAAGGATGTCAGGTCTCTCCTCAAGGACCGTAACACCGCCTTCAGGTCTAGTGATAGAGCTCTATACAGTGCTGCTAGAACCAACCTGAAGAGAGGCATCAAGGATGCCAAAGCGTCCTACAAGAGGAAGATTGAGGACAACTTTACCAACAATGACCCACGGCGGGTATGGCAAGGCATCCAGCACATCACCAACTACAAGACCAGCAACCGCACGACTGCCGACGGCGACGCCTCGCTGGCAGAGGAACTTAACTGTTTCTTTGCTCGTTTCGAGGTGAAAGCTACAGTGGCAGACATAACACCCTCTCCAGCACCTGACAGCAACACCTTCACTGTGCAGGAGTATGATGTTAAGCGCGTGCTCAGAGCAGTGAATCCCAGGAAAGCTGCAGGCCCCGATGGTGTGACGGGAAGAGTGCTGAGGGAATGTGCAGACCAATTATCTGAGGTCTTCACAAAAATCTTCAACCTGTCCCTTTTAAAATCCACCATCCCTCCCTGCCTGAAGTCCGCCACAATCATCCCACTGCCGAAAAAGTCTGTCATCAGCGGCCTTAACGACTACCGTCCGGTAGCACTCACACCGGTCATCACAAAGTGCTTCGAGAGACTGGTCCTGCAGCACATCAAAGCCAGCCTCCCACCCACCTTCGACCCACACCAGTTTGCCTACAGAGCAAATAGGTCTACAGGGGATGCCATCGACACTGCTCTTCACACTGCACTGACCCACCTTGAACACCAGGGGAGCTTCAGCTCTGCCTTTAACACGGTCATCCCGAGCAGACTGGTCACCAAACTTTCCGACCTTGGATTTTCCCAAACCATCTGCCAATGGATCAAGGACTTCCTGACCAACCGCCCCCAGACCGTCAAAATAGGCCCTCACCTCTCCTCCACCATTACACTGAGCACCGGCTCACCACAGGGCTGTGTGTTGAGCCCCATCCTTTACTCCCTCTACACTCACGACTGCGCCCCCACCCATCCCACCAACACCATCATCAAGTTCGCGGATGACACGACTGTGGTTGGACTCATCTCAGGAGGAGATGAGACAGCCTATAGGGATGAAATCCAAAGGCTGGCAGCATGGTGTTCAGTGAACAATCTGGTCCTGAACTCCTCCAAAACAAAGGAACTTATAATTGACTTTAGAAAAACCAGTGTAGAATACGACCCACTCTACATCAATGGGGTCTGTGTGGAAAGGGTACCCGCTTTCAGGTTCCTGGGTACGCACATCGCAGAGGATCTTACCTGGTCTACCAACACCATCACCACAGTAAAGAAGGCACAGCAGAGACTCCACTTCCTGAGGATCCTCAGGAAAACCAACCTGCAGGAGAAGCTCATGTTGTCCTTCTATCGCTGCTCCATCAAGAGTGTGCTGGCATACTGTATAACCACATGGTATGCCAGCTGCTCAGAAAAGGACAGGAAGGCCCTTCAGAGGGTCATCACGACGGCCCAGAAGATCATCGGCTGCTCACTGCCCTCCCTGGAGCACCTGTTCAGCCTACGCTGCCTCAGTAGAGCAGGCAAAATAATAAAAGATCCATCCCACCCCGGCCACCGTCTGTTTGTTCATCTGCCCTCTGGTCGACGTTTCAGGTCGATCAAATCCCGAACAAACAGACTTAAGAACAGTTTTTACCCCAGGGCCATACGAGAACTGAACACTACCTTTGCACTAGGCAACACCGTTAAAAAATCTTGTACTTAATATAATTGTATTTATGTATTTCTTTGTTTTTGCATTTATTGCATATATGTTTGTACGCACCGTCAGGATTGGCTATTTTTTAATTTCGTTGTACTCGTTGCAATGACAATAAATGAATATTATTATTATTATATGACATAAACTCAAGGTATGCCAATGTGAACATATTGGTCAGGCTCTTCAGGATTGAGTCATTTGTATGTGTTGGATCTTCAATTGCAACTCCTTGGAAGTAGTGTTTTAGAGCTTCATACTGTTCTAGTATTCGGTCTACGCACATTTTCATTGAAAGCCACCTGGGTTGTCCTGCCCTGAGGATATTATGATTGTCTATGTCAAAGAAATCCTGGAATTCTCTGAAAGCATGCAGAAATGAGAGTAAATATTCCTGCACAAGTCCTTCAGTGACTTTGGTAGCTTCAACGAAGCATGAGATGCACACAGATGAATTAAATGACAAGAGCATTTGATTGGCATGATCCAGGGGTGATGCTTACGAAGCAGCTGAGAAACTGAATGATGGACTCCAAACATAACATTGCATGTGTCAGCACAAAATCCAATGACATTCTCCATTGGAATATGTTTTTCCTGAAAACACTGAATAACTGCATTGTAGATGGTATCTGCCTTTCCGTTCGGCAGATCGATGAGATCAATAAATACAGTATTAATTTTGAAGCTTTCTGCATCAATGTATGTCCCAGTTACAGCCATTTGACTCTTTGTTGACTTGTCCATTGTCTTATCGATGATTAATGAAAAATTGTGATGTTTCATTTGCTCAACCCCCTCTTTCATGTAATGAAAGCCTCACACCTGTCTGATTGTGTTGGTTGCTTTCTGTTTACCTAAAGAAACATGCTTGAGAGTTTAATCAGAGGGAAATAAACTCCTCAGCAGTGCAAGCAGATCTTCTGAGAGAGATATTGGAAGATTGTTTCAACCAAGAAACTACACATCTTTATTTCCATTTTAGAAACCAAACTTGATGAAGACTGAAAGAACGTCTGGATTCTAGGTCGTCATTCATTTTGGAAGCTTGCTGATGAGTCTTGCTCTCTTTGTGTCTCATAATTGCACTTTTCCCCATAGTGATGTCCACTTTACAAATGCTACAAAATGGTACAAACTTCCCAGCACTGTCTTTCTTCTTCTGTAGCCACTGTGAAAAAAAGCGGGTAATGAAGCCACCCATCTGAAAACTTGGGTTCATACTTAGCTTTCTTCTTGGCAGACGAACACGACAGTACTGCTTCTGATGCATCGGACTATTCCCCATCCTTGCTTGAATGTCGAGATCCATCATGAATATGATCGTCATTGGAACTTTCATTAGATCCAATCCCTTTTAAATCACTTTCATTCACAGTCTTACGCTTTGTAAAGTGATCCATTTCGCAACACGATCCAAATCGCTTGGTTTTAAATGATTTGATTCTGTACCAATTAAAAGTAAGTAAGAAGGTTGGCTGGTCACCACGGAGGTGTGAAGTGGGGCGATGACAGCGGTGAAGCCTCGCGGTGATGGGGCCACGGTGGTGGTGAAGCCCTGCGGCGGCGGCAATGCCCCACCGCTCACCCATACACGAGGCGATGTTCAGCCTTCCCCAACTGCGCATGTGTGACTGCCGCCCCAACTGCACACGCGCAGATACCGGGCCCACTGGGGGAGACGGTGTCATCTTTCCCCCAAATTATCCCGTGGGCCGGATTGGACCCCTTCGCAGGCCGGATGCGGAAATTTCCCGAAATTTTTTGAAATTATTTTATTTCCCTAAAATTACCCGAAGACAACCAGAATTTCCTGAATTTCGGGTCATTTCCTTCAAAGTTGAAACACAGGTGGGAATGGACAGGCGGCGTTTCTCCATCTTTATCTGGGAAACGTCATGTTGAGAATAAATATACCATTAAATATCCATCAGACTGCAACCAATCTATTTTGATTCCTCACTGTTGGATTGCTGAAGGGTATTCCAGGAACAAAGTTTTTCTTTAGATTTATTAACTGTTTTTGCTTCCATTATGTTATAGGCTTGATATACAATCTGTTTGTTATTCATTTAATAAAAGGATCCAACACTTTTGCTAGTTATAATCATACAGCATTGAAACAGACCTTTCAACCCACTACATTTGTGTCAACAAACAATTACCCATATATATTAAATCCATTTTCCAGCACTTGACCTGCAGTCTTTGATATTTCATATTTCTTAAGATATAAGTGCAGAATTAGGCCACTTGGCCCATCGAGTCTGCTCCGCCATTCAATCATGGCTGATCTATTTTTTCCTCACAACCCCATTCTCCTGCCTTCTCCCCTTAACCTTCAACACCACTACAGACCCATTTCCAAACTGCCATTCCTGTCAAAAGTCCTTGAAAAGGCAATCCTAAACCAATTAGTGCCCTACCTGCACCAAAACACCATCCTGGAAAGTTTCCAGTCAGGTTTCAGAGCCCACCACAGCACAGAGTCTGCCTTGTTGAAGGTACACAACGACCTGCTTCTCGCCATCGACACCGGCGACTGTGCAATCCTGCTCCTTCTCGACCTCAGCGCAGCATTCGATACAGTGGACCACACCATCCTTATTGACCGTCTCCGGTACGCGGTTGGCATTGATGGCACTGCCCTGAGCTGGTTCGCTTCGTACCTCAAAGATAGGAGTTTCGCCATCAACATAGGCAGTTATTCCTCTGCTCCAGCTAGCCTCTCCTGCGGAGTTCCACAAGGCTCAATCCTAGGCCCCATTCTCTTTTCTCTATACATGCTCCCCCTTGGCCAAATCATTCAAAGGCACGGCATTTCTTTCCACTGCTATGCCGATGACACTCAGCTTTACCTCCCCCTGAAACCCAACAACCAGTCAAATTTAAACAGCCTCTCACACTGCCTTGAGGACATAAAATGTTGGATGGCACAGAACTTCCTCCAATTAAATGAGAGCAAGTCTGAGGTCATCCTATTCGGCCCCCCCGACTCCATCAAATTGATAACAGGCAGTCTTGGAAGCCTATCCTGCCTAGTCAAACCGCATGTCAAAAACCTCGGCATGATATTTGACTCTGCATTAAAATTTGATAAGCAAGTCAACGCTGTGGTAAAAGCCAGCTTCTTCCAACTTCGAACCATAGCTAAAATCAAACCTTTCCTCAAATTCGACGACACAGAAAAAATCATTCACGCTTTCATTTCCTCCCGCCTAGACTACTGCAACTCCCTATACACTGGGATCAGCCAATCTTCCCTGTCCCGCCTGCAACTGGTCCAAAACGCCGCAGCGAGACTCCTGACGGGTACCCGTAAAAGGGACCACATCACCCCGATTCTGGCCTCTCTCCACTGGCTCCCTGTACGGTACAGAATCAACTTCAAGCTCCTCCTATTCACGTATAAAGCCCTAAATGGACACTCCCCCCCCTACATCAAAAATCTTCTAACCCCCCTCTCTAACTCCAGGTCCCTCAGATCGGCCGACTTGGGGCTATTCACTATCCCACGGTCTAGGCTTAAACTCAGGGGTGACCGCGCTTTTGCGGTTGCAGCTCCTAGACTGTGGAACAGCATCCCTCTCCCGATCAGAACTGCCCCCTCCATCGACTCCTTTAAGTCCAGGCTCAAAACATATTTCTACTCCCTAGCGTTTGAGGCTCATTGAGGAGGCGCTGTGAACTGTTTGCGTGCTACTGTATGTTTTCATTTTTTTTTCTATTGGAACCTAATCAAATGTACAGCACTTTGGTCAACGTGGGTTGTTTTTAAATGTGCTATACAAATAAAATTGACTTGACTTGACTTGACTTGACTTGACTTACTAATCAAGAGCCTGTCAATCTCTGCTTTAAAAATACACAATCACAGCCTCCGCTGCTGTCTGAAGCAATAAATTCCACACATTCACCACACTCTGGCTAAAGGAATTTCTTCTCATCTCTATTCTAATGGTACGTCCTTTTATTCTAAGGCTGTGCTCCCTGGACCTAGACTCTCCCACTTCAAGTATTCATCTAAACACTTAAATGTTGTGAGAATGCCTGCCTCCCTCAACACCTCGAGCATTATGTTCCAGATTTCAACAACTCACTGGGTGAAAAAAAAAATCCTCCTGTAATCTCTCTTAAATTTCCAACCCTTTAAATTAAACCAATGTCCCCTGGTTAGAGACACCTCTGTAAAGGGGAATGGGTTCTCACTATCTACCTTACCTGTTCCCCTCATGTCTCTATCAGTCCTCCCCCATTCGTAGTCCTCTGCTCCAAGGAAAACAAACTCAGTCTTCCTTCTTAGCTGTATCCCAGATGCTTCTCCTTTGCATCCTTTCCAATCCAATCAGATCCTTCCTCTAGTGTGATAATCAAAAACTGCACATGGGACAACAGTAGTGACTGAACAAATATCTCATCATTGTAGCATAACCTTCCTGCATTTATACTTCATGCTCTGGCTAATGAAGGCTAGCATCTTGTATACCTTCTTAATCACCATTTTTTTAATGCACTGCTGCCTTTAGAGTTCCTTGGGTTTGGACTCCAAGGTCCCGCTGTTCTTCAACACTGCCTGGGGTCCACCATTTATTGTGTATATCTCAAACTTATTAGCCTACTGAAAATGCACCACCTCACATTTTCAGGATTAAATTCTGCCTGCCACCTGCCATTTCTCTTCCCATGTTATCAAATGATCAAAGTCATGCTGTAACTGAAAGCTACCCTTCTCACACAATGAATATTGTGCCATTTGTGAACTTAACTAACCATACATTCAACAGATACATGGAGATCATGAATGTATATTTAAGAGTGAGGATCATAGTGGTGCACCACTGGTCACAGGCTTCCTTTTCAAATCTCAATCATCAGCTTTCTATCAGCAAACTAATTTTAGATCCAGTTTGCCAAATTGCACAGGATCCCACTAATGTCCTAAATTATTTGGCTAGCTTATCTCTGCTGCCCTCTTTGAATAAAGGTACAATGTTTGATGTCCGCAAGTCACCTGGCACTTGTTCTGCAGCCAAAGATGTAACAGTTTCTGTCAAATCAGGGGTAATTTTGCTTCCATATATCTTTGCAAAATAGAAGTATGTAGCCAGAGTATTTCCAGCTAATTTTCCCTTTGTCATATTCTCCCCATATTCTACGAATTCCACCTTTCCCCCCCTTATCCCCAGATTCTACCCGTCGCCTACATACTAAAGGGAATTTTAAGCAGCCAATTAACCAACCAAACGACATGTTTTTGGGAGGAGGGATGAAACTAGTGCATAAGGGATATACAGTCTACACACAAATAGCATCAGAAGTCAGGATCAAACCTGCTTTTGAGATTTAAGGATTGATGTTTTGTAGTCCAAAATGGATGAAGTCAAAAGACAAAAAATCGGGATGGGTATAAGACAGATTGTCAATTAGTTATCATTTAGATCACTGCTGAAGATCAGTTTTACCCAAAGATTAAATCCTAATTGAAAGTTGCTAAAATTAGTCCCAATTCATTATTTTCCAGATGAGCTGAATGAATTTCAGTTAATGAATGGTAGAAGTAGGAGCATAAATTATGTTACTTCAGAATCACAGGAATATGAATAATCAGCACAAAATCATTTGGATTATAATGTCAATTTGAAATTTTTGGATTTAATTAAATTGCTTTTGTAATTGGGTAAAAAATTCACAATCTACTCTAAAACGTGCTCAATAATTTCATTGCTATCGTTATTACAGCTTTAGGTGTCAACTAACTTTTAAAAGTACCATTGAAATGACTATTCAAACTTTGGTTTGTAGCTGGCATAAAGGACCTAACAATATATCAATAAACCTACGCTAATGAACAATTCAAAACAAGTAAAACATGGAAACATAGAAAATAGGTGTAGGAGGAGGCCATTTGGCCCTTCAAGCGAGAACCGCCATTCATTGTGATCATGGCTGATCATCCACAATCAATAACCTGTGTCTGCCTTCTCCCCATATCCCTTGATTCCGCTAACCCCTAGAGCTCTATCTAACTCTCTTTTAAATTCATCCAGTGAATTGGCCTCCGCTGCCTTCTGTGGCAGAGAATTCCACAAATTCACAACTCTCTGGGTGAAAAACATTTTTCCCATCTCAGTTTTAAATGGCCTCCCCTTTATTCTTGGACTGTGGCCCCTGGTTCTGGACTCCCACAACATTGGGAACATTTTTCCTGCATCTAGCTTGTCCAGTCCTTTTAAAATTTTATATGTTTCTATAACATCCCCTCTCATCCCTCTTAATTCCAGTCAGTCTTTCCAATCTTTCCAATCTTTCCTCAGATTACAGTCCCGCCATCCCGGGGATTAACCTCGTGAACCTATGCTGCATTGTCTCAATAGCAAGGATGTCCTTCCTACAATTAGGAGACCAAAACTGCACACAATACTCCAGATGTGGTCTCACCAGGACCCTGTACAACTGCAGAAGGACCTCTTTACTCCAATACTCAAATCCTCTCACTATGAAAGCCTACATGCCATTAGCTTTCTTCACTGCCTGCTCTACCTGCATGTTTACTTTCAGTGACTGGTGTACAAGGACTCCCAGGTCTCGTTGCACTACCCTTTTACCTAATCTGACACCATTGAGATAATAATCTGCCTCCTTGTTTTTGCCACCAAAGTGGATAACCTCACATTTATCTATATTATACTGCATCTGCCCACTCACTCAACCTGTCCAAGTGCCCTGCAACCTCCTAGCATGTTCTTCGCAGTTCACACTACCACCCAGCTTTGTGTCATCTGCAAATTTGCTAGTGTTACTTTTAATTCCATCATCCAAATCATTAAAGATATTATAAATAGTTGCAGCCCCTGCACCGAGCCTTGCGGCACTCCACTCGCCACTGCCTTCCATTCTGTAAAGGACCCATTTATTCCTACTCTTTGCTTCCTGTCTGCCAACCAATTCTCTATCCATGTCAATACCCTACCCCCAATACCATGTGCTCTAATTTTGCCCACTAATCTCCTGTGTGGAACCTCTGGTTCTTGATTCCCCTGCTTTGGGTGAAAGATTCAGTGCATTCGGCCTGTTTGTTCCCCTCATGGACCTGGTCTTGGACAGGGTGGTCTGCAGCACCAGGGGGTTCCGCAGGGAACAGTGCAAGCACCATTCTTGTTCACCCTGACACCGGTGAACATCCAGGGAATGGGCATCGAGAGGGTGGATTCCTATAAGTACCTGGGTGTCTTCCTCAACAATTACTGGACTGGACTGAAAACACCGATGCGCTATACAGAAAGGGCCAGAGCAGACTTTATCTGCTAAGGAGATTCAGGTCCTTTGGAGTGCAGGGGGCACTCCTAAGGACCTTCTACAACACGGTGGTTGCATCGGTCATTTTCTATGGAGTGGTCTGCTGGAGCAGCAGCATCTCAGCGGCGGAAGGGAAGAGACTCGACAAGCTGGTCAGGAAGGCCAGCTCTGTCCTGGGTTGCCCCCTCGACTCAGTGCAGGCGGTGGGAGAGAGGAGGATGATGGCAAAGTTAACATCACTGCTGGACAATGACTCCCACCCCATGCAGGACACTGTCACTGCACGGAGTAGCTCCTTCAGTGACAGACTCCTTCACCCCAAGTGCGTGAAGGAGAGATATAGGAGGTCCTTCCTTCCCGCTGCTGTGAGACTGCACAACCAGCACTGCTCCCAGCAGACGAGTCAACAATAACAGCTAAAAACACACAGAAAACTGATGATAATTTATGTATCTTTTATTTATAATGAATGATCTCTTGCTATCCACTTTGCTGTTGTAACACTGTAAATTTCCCCGGTGTGGGACGAATAAAGGAATATATTATTGTTATTATTATTATTATGATTCTAAATAGCTCGAGAAGATCACCTCTCAGACACCTGTGCTTCAAGGAATAACGTCCTAGCCTGCCCAACCTCTCCCCATAGTATAGGTCCTGGAATCCTGGCAACATCCCCGTAAATCTTCTCTGCACTCTTTCCAGCTTAATGATATTAATGACCAATGAATATTTTTATAGATGACACAATGGGCTGGAGGCAGGCCTTTGATGAATGGTGGTATTTGATCTGTAACATCTTGCTGAATCATTATAATAGGCAGCGTTCAACTATTGGGGTGTCATCCAACGAAATAGTAGCTTCAGCCAAGGAGCATTCACTCAACACCAGCCTGGTGGTCCCATTGCAATAAACAGCTCAAATCCTGTCGGAATTCCTCGCCCATGAAAACTGATTGCTTATACATCAGAGGGATAAAAATCAATTGACCTCTATCTCATTTAAGTATCGCTGTATAAATAATTATTTGCAATATTATCAAAAGTACGTCTTAAAGCAAAAAAATATGTCTGTTGAACTAACAAACCTTACGTTTACAAATAAAATTCACAAAATAATTGAACATTTCACCAATGGGATGAATATGAAATTATCACCATTTCCTAAAATTGGATGATGAGAAGCAGAATCATTCTGTTTTGTTGTGAGTTCAAAAGATTGAATAATAAATTATAAGCAATAGAAAATGCATACAAATTACTGGTACTCATTGTCAGTATAAGGAGTTATGAGTCATGCAATCTTTTTGTATATTTTTTATTTTGTTGGGATGTAAACATCACTGCCACTTCAGCATTTATTACTCATGTCCAATATCCCTTGAGGAGTAGTGTTGAGCCACCATCTTGAACTGCTGCAGTCCGTTTAATGAAGGTACTCCCACAATGCCTTTGGGTTGGGCGTCCCAGAAATTAGATCCCATGGCATGCAAGACTGTCAGGATGCTGTACAACTTGGAGGGGTTCTCTTGGGTCTGGCGCCTTTGTCTCTATTGGTGGTCGAGATCACTGGTTGTGGAAATGCTGTCACAATAATCTTGTTAAGACACTGCATTTTGCAGATGCTGGTGGTGGAGGACTGAAATGATCTCCATTTTCTAAAATTTGATGAATGACAGCAGCAGCATCATTTTGTTTTATTGTGATTTTAAAAGATTGAATAGTAAATGATAAGTAATAAAAAAATGCATATAAATTGCTGGTACTCATTGTCAGAATAAGATATCCGCTACCCTAATGGGAGGAGCTTTATTCTGGATGATGTAGATCTTATTGAGCATCATTAAGGATTCTGTGCTGTGCCTTTTACATCGAAAAACTCTGGGGCATCAGGTGTTACTCACCAGGAGATAGTCATCTTCTGATCTTTTCGTGTAGTCACAGAATTTATGTAGGTGATCCAGTTGAGTTTCTGGTTCAAAGTGATTCCCAGCGTGTTGATGCTCTGTGGTGGTAATACAGGGAATATCAGTGTTAGATGGATAAATATTTTCTTAACGGAGATGGCCATTGCCTGCCACTTTAGTAGAGTGCCATTTAGAACGGAGATGAGGAAGAACTTTTTCAGTCAGAGAGTGGTGAAGGTGTGGAATTCTCTGCCTCAGAAGGCAGTGGAGGCCAGTTCGTTGGATGCTTTCAAGAGAGAGCTGGATAGAGCTCTTAAGGATAGCGGAGTGAGGGGATATGGGGAGAAGGCAGGAACGGGGTACTGATTGAGAGTGATCAGCCATGATCGCATTGAATGGCGGTGCTGGCTCGCAGGGCTGAATGGCCTACTCCTGCACCTATTGTCTATTGTCTATTGTCTATTGTATTCACTTTGGGGAAAAATGTAGTGAAGCCCTTAATAAAAGTATTTTTAGTTTTCCTAGTTCATTATAATTTACCATTTTGATAACTTGCTTTTTTAGATGTTCCAATATACACATATTGAAACATAAAAGCCAGCAGTTAATAATTAAAAAAATATCGCATTGAACAATTGTTTGGTGGCTGCCTATGTTTCCAGATTTTATGTTCTCACTTTTCCACAGTTCGGTTGTCTAAAGAACGGATGTGTTACCTCAAATGAAGCTTTTATATTACCATTATTGTATTTTTGAGCGATTGAAGACAAATGAAGTTCCAAGAGGTATGTGTTTGTATGTGGGAACATGGATATTTATGATTTTGGACAACTTTGATATTTTTTCATCTTGTCAACTTGCTTTCTCTATGGAATTCTGAGTTCTGGGTGAATGCATGTGTTTACATCTTCCAGATTAATTTTTGAAGTGGGACTTAGTTCAAGATATCCACTGTTGATTTTTAAATTGAGGCAATTTTGATCTTCGATGTCAATGAATAAATGGTGTATATTCTGATTGACTATTATAACATTACACTAGGCAAACAGTTGGATGACATCCTCTTTCAGGATCTTGTCATTCATTATTCTATATTCCACGCATTAGCATTTTGAAATTTATCTCTTTTTTTTAAGACATGTATGCAACCAGTTGTTACTGTATGTACTTGTACAATATTCAAGAAACTGAGTTTTCTTTCAAGTAATGTTGAAAAAGAAACAACAGCATGAAATCATTGAACTGGTATTTTTTACCAGGCAAGTTGCTTTTGTCACATATGGTGATTGGTGTCTATTATGGAACTCTTTTCCATTAGCATTTCAAAAAGCATTTACAAGATGCATAACCACTTCTCTCTAATCTCTAGGTGTTCATCATCAGCCCTGTGCAGATTTTGCATTTCAAAGAGTTGGTAATAATTCTGCAATGAATTTATAACTGGTGTTGCTCCATTTTAGCTGGGAAACAAGCTAAAGGGTGTTTATTTTTTAATATTTCAGACAAGGCATCATGAACATAACATTATTTTCATGCATTTGAAGTAGTCCTTGCATAAAAGAATATTATTGAAAGGTACAGTACAGTTATATAATTCAAATCCTCCAGCAGTTTGTTTTATAAAGTTCAGTAATTGCTCACCATAGCATTCCCATTTAAACACGTTTTGATTTTTTAATCTGACAGTTCAGATTCAGCATCAGCATTTTAATTTTCTTTCTCAATTTAGTTTGCACATTAAGATCACAAATTTTAAGTTCTAAAGATTTTTCTTTTGTGTCTCTTTCTAAATCACATACGTCTTCATGCATAGATGGTCTACATAGTGTCATAGAGTCATAAAGTCATACAGCATAGAAACAGGCCCTTCGGCCCAATTTGCTCACACCAACCAACAAGCTCCACCTACCTGTCTAATTGTTTCTTAACATGCTGAAAATTTGCTATCAAAATTGTGAAACAGTAAAATAGGATTTTAAGTGCAGCACAAAAACCTTGACTAAATACCCATGTAATCTGGTGAGTCATCATTGCAGAAACACCGAAGGACAGTTCTTTTATGAACTGGAGTACATTGGAATATATCAATGAGGCACCAAGTGCTCTTTTTCAGATGGTAGTTCTGAAAAGAACTGCTGATTATTGGCACTGCATTATCATCATGTTCATGCATTCTGTGTCCGCACATTGCAACGTAGAGGTATTGAACTGTGCAGGAGATCAGGTTAGCACATCTGTGTGACTCACTACTGAATCCAGGGGCAGAGCTTAGCCAAGCTGTTACATCTTGGACTTGGCCTCCTAGTTTTTCTTGCACATCTAGCAATAATTGCGTCACCAACGTTGCTGTAAAAAATGTTTCTCTATTTTAATTGATATTCAAGTTTAATTTAATTTGTATCGGTTGAATGTATTTTCAATATTGAGTTGTAAATTATTTCTATCTATTTCAATTGTTTGTCAAATATTTATAGTTATCTGACACATTTTGTAAGAGTTGGAAAGGTATCTGATAGCTCAGGCTGTTCAAAGATTATTGGACTGGGGCTCAAGATCTGTGGCTTGAAAACTTGTCACAGCTCATGGATTGCTCTGCCTCATGGGACAGCCATGGCTGCAGAGATTGGAGGACATTTGGCTGTGTGAGGGGGCGATAGGCTGAAGAAAGCTGCTGCTCAATGTTGTTAGCACAGATGGGCAACATGTGGGCTGGTAACAATACACTCATACAGCATGAAAACAGCTCCCTACTTGCCCTCACTGGCCAACATGTCCCATTCACTAGTCCCACCTGCCTGCATTTGGCCCATATCTCTCTAAACCTGCCCTATCCATGCACCTGTCTAATTGTTTCTTAAATGCTGCGATAGTCTCTGCCTTAACTACCTCTTCTGGCAGCTCGTTCCATACACCCACCACCCTTTGTGTGAAATACTCAGTGAACTATTTGTTATTTGTGGGGCAGTGGAAGGAGAGACTGGAAGGTATTGCAGGTGCCCTGCTTGGTACTCCATTATAGTTGATTATGGTTGTAATGGAGCAACCTATGGACTCGGAGAATATGGGGCTTGAATTCAACATCTAAGAATGTCCTCAGAATTTATTTGCTCAGATACAAAAAGTTTGAAGCAGGAACCAATTTATTCAGGTACCAGGCATTTGTCGGGCAATCCAATGTTTTTTAACAGCCTGAGTTATCAGAGACCTTTCCAACTCTTTCAAAATATGTCAGGATACCTATTGAAAAATATGTAAACTCTGATGCAATCTTGCACCCTCTATTTTTCTCACCTACATCAAAATATAATGGCGTCTAAGGATGTGCGATACATTTGCCAAGCAGAGCAAATGAAGCATCAAATGCACTCAAATATCAATTCATTTCTCATGAAGGCATGAGAACTAGTGATGATAATAACTAGTGATGATTGAAGTCGGCTGCTTTATTATTTCTCTAGTAGTGAGGAGCTCACTGTGAGTTTGGATAGTGCTTCATATTTGCTCTGCTGAAGCCTAGCAATTCTCCTATTCATTGACAGTCTCCAAGACATTAGTAATGCTGTCCTGCTGAGCAATGGAGTGGGCTGCATCGTCTGATAGGAGCTCTGCAAATCCGTCCCTGCCATCACCATCTGCTGTTGCTCACTTGTGAAAGATGAGTCACCGTCTGAGAGCTTGGCTCCTCTCACTGAAGTGTATGTGATCTGCTATATAGCATCTGTGAGTTTTGCAATGGAACACGATCAGAAATACCCAGCTTCTCTGCCACCTTCAGCACCTGCTGCTGCATGTGTGAAGCCACGTGTGACATAAGGGATATAAATCAGCACAGTCAGGATACGAATGGCACATTGTGTCGCCATATTTCACTCTTAGCAGAAATCACGTGACTATTACTTTTTACGGTAAAGGATTTTAGACTTTACATTAGACTTTAGAAATACAGCGTGGAAACAGGCTCTGAAGAAGGATCTCGACCCGAAACATCACCCATTCCTTCTATCCAGAGATGCTGCCTGTCCCTCTGAGTTGATCCAGCATTTAGTGTCTATCTTCGGTGGAAACAGCCTCTGCAGCCCACAGAGACTGCACCGACCAGTGATCACCCTGTCCACTAGCACTATCCTTCACACTATGGACAATTTACAACTTTACCAAAGCCAATTAACCTGCAACCTGTACGTGTTTGGAGTGTGGGAGGAAACAGGTGCACCTGGAGAAAACCCACGCAGGTCACGGGGAGAATGTACAAATTCTGTAAAGACAGCACCCGTAGTCAGGATCAAACCCAGGTCTCTGGATCTGTAAGGCAGCAACCGTTGCTGCTGTGCCACTGTGCTGCCCTAAATGTATATGTTGTTATTGTGTCACCAGATGTTGGGCGCAACCACCTTCCTGGAAACACTGAAGTTCCACGATCTCCGAGATCTCCTCCTGTGAGCTGGGAAACCTGGAGAGGCCCATTGTTAGTTCTCCCACTCCCGTCAGTTCCACTCTACACAGAGGTGAGGAGACAGTGATCTCCAGAGTGGCTCTGAAGCTATGTTTAGTTTAGTTTAGAGATACAGCATGGAAGCAGGCCCTTCAGCCCACCGAGTCCACGTTGACCTTCAATCACCTTTACACACTAGTTTTATGTTATCCCACGTTCTCATCAAGAGCCTAGGATCAAACTACATCAAACCACAGATAAGGATTTCAGTTGAATTGCTCTACTACCATTCAACCCGAGCATTATGATGTTAATCATTGGTTCGTGAATGCCTCTGGCAGAGTAGGTTGGGCTTCATATATCTGCCAGACCCTCCCTCACCTGTATCTACCCTATCACTTGCCAGACTTTGTCCTGCTCCCACCTCTCTTCCATCTCCTGCAATCAGTCTGAAAAAGGTTCCAACCCGATACATCACCTATCCATGTTCTTCAGAGATGCTGCCTGATCCACTGAGTTACTCCAGCACTTTGTGTCTTTTTTTGTAAACCAGCATCTGTTGTTCCTTGTGTCTCAAATATCCCAAGTAGATTCAATCGTGATATTTCCATCACCTGGAAGGTGGCTTCTCTGACGATACCCGGCTAAGATAGTTGGATGTCATAGTCCTCTTTTATCTGTGAAGCAGTTGAAAGTGTTTGTGTCTTGGAAGAGCTGGTCAGGAGGGCCAGCTCTGTCCTGGGTTGCCCCCTCGACTCAGTGCAGGTAGTGGGAGAGAGGAGGATGATGGCAAAGTTAACATCGCTGCTGGACAACGACTCCCACCCCATGCAGGACACTGTCACTGCACTGAGTAGCTCCTTCAGTGACAGACTCCTTCACCCCAAGTGTGTGAAGGAGAAATATAGGAGGTCCTTCCTTCCCGCTGCTATGAGACTACACAACCAGCACTGCTCCCGGCAGGTGAGTCAACAATAACAGCTAAGAACACACAGAAAACTGATGACAATTTATGTATCTTTTATTTATAATGAATGATCTCTTGCTCTCTTGTTATCCACTTTGCTGCTGTAACACTGTAAATTTCCCCGGTGTGGGACGAATAAAGGAATATATTATTATTATTAAACTATGCTGTGAAACTCCTGCAATGAGTTCCCAAGACTGAAATGTTTAATCATAAACAATCATAGTCATCTTCCACTTTGTCATCTGCGGTACAAGTGAAAGAGAAGACATGGGAATAGCAGTTGACAGGAAGTGCAGAAGGAGTTTTCCTGATTTAGACACATTAAAATTCTTGGGATAGACACAATCAACTGGAGTAACTCAGCGGGACAGGCAACATCTCTGGAGAGAAGGAATGGGTGACGTATTGGGTCGAGACCCTTCTGCAGACTCTACGACCACGTTTTAACCCGACTCTATGACCACATTTTAACCCACCTATTCCTTCTCTCCAGAGATGGTGGCTGTCCAGTTTTTTGGGTCTATTTTTGGTTTAAACTAGCATCTGTAGTTTCTTCCTACACTTAAAATTCATGGGTATAGCTTATGGTTGAATCAAACACGTCAGAATGCCAAACAGTAAAGAAGCCTGTCTAATTTTCCATTTCACTCCACTCTCTTATATACGGATAAAATGGAGCAAAACAAGAAAGAACAGTTGTGAGTCAGAGGTATGCATATGTATACTGTGAAGAAGTTGGTAAGAAAGGAGACTGTATCTGAAGCCTAGAGCTAAGTTCATTTAAGCGATAAGAAATGGGAACATCACATTTAAAAGACTGTAGGAAAGAGCCTAAAGAACAAATGTCTTACCAGGCTGCATTTATAAAGATCTTCTTACACTACTACGAAATCTTTATAAATGCAGCCTGGTAAGACATTTATGCTTTAGGCTCTTTCACAAGGCTCTTTTCAAGAGAGAGTTAGATTTAGCTCTTAGGGCTAAGGGAATCAAGGGATATGGGGAAAAAGCCGGAACGGGGTACTGATTTTGGATGATCAGCCATGATCATATTGAATGGTGGTGCTGGCTTGAAGGGCCGAATGGCCTACTCCTGCACCTATTTTCTATGTTTCTATATTTCCTACAGTCTTATATATGTGATGCTCCTGTTTCTTATCACTTAAATGATCTTAGCTCTAGGCACAGATACGGTCTCCTTTCCTACTATCTTCCATCACAGTATGCATATGCAAATACATCTGACTTGATTTTCTCTCCTTCTCAACTAGGTCATTAAAGGTGGGAGGGGCAAAGTAGATGTATGGAGCAAGGTTTTTACATAGAGATTGAAGAATGCCTGGAACGTGCTGCCGGGTTTGTGGCTGAGGCAGATATGATAGTGGCATTTAAGAGACATTTGGATAGGCGTCTGCATATGGAGGTAGATAAGAGATGGTGCTGGCATCATGTTCGGCACTGACATTGTGGGCTTAAGGGCCTGTTCTTGTGCTGGACTGTTCTATGTTCTATCCATATGAGTAGAATGTTTAAACCCATTGCCATTGATTGTTTTTGGTGAGGGATGCAGATGAAGTAAGAAAATCTATGATAAACCCTTTGGTATAAATGCTGGAGTAACTCAATGGTACAGGCACCATCTCTGAAGAGAAAAAATGGGTGACGTTTTGGGTTGAGTCCAGCTCAGCTACGCCTTTGATATGTACACCAATCAGCCAAAACATTATGACCACCTGCCTAATATGCTGTTGGTCCTCCGTGTGCCACAAAAACAGCGCCGACCCGCCGAGGCATGGACTCTAGGTGTCAAGTGGTATTTGGCACCAAAACATTAGCAGCAGATCCTTCGAGTCCTGTAAGTGGAGCCTCCGTGGATCGGGCTTGTCAATCCAGTACATCCCACAGATGCTGAATCAGATTGAGATCTGGAGAATTTGGAGGCTAGGGCAACACTGTGAACACTTCATCATGTTCCTCAAACCATTCCCGAACAATGTGTGCAGTGTGGCAAGACGCATTATCCTGCTGAAACAGGCCACTGCCATCAGGGAATACCATTGCCATGAAGGAGTATACTTGGTCTGCAATGATGTTTAGGTAGGTGACATGTGTCAAATTGACGTCCAAATGAATGGTCGGACCCAGGGTTTTCCAGCAGAACATTGCCCAGAGCATCACATTCCCTCTACCAGCTTGTCGTCTTCCCACAGTCAGTTCGGACCAGACGGGATAGCCTTCATTACCCTCGCGCATTGATGAGCCTTGGACGCCCAACACCCTGTCGCCGGTTTGTGGTTTGTCCCTCCTCGGACCACTGTCAGTAGGTACCACTGCTGACCAGGAGCACCCCACAAGCCTTGCCATTTCAGAGATGCTCTGACCCAGTTGTCTGGTCATAACAATTTGGTCCTTGTTAAAGTCGCTCAGGTCTTTACTCCTGCCCATTTCTCCTGCATTCAACACCTCAACTTCAAGAACTGACTGTTCACTTGCTGCTTAATATATCCCACCCCTTGACAGGTGCCATTGTAACAAGATAACCAATGTTATTCACTTCACCTGTCAGTGGTTATAATGTTTTGGCTGATGTATGTATACATCTGAGATTATTAGATTTGAATTAAGTGATTAGATCTCACATTTTGGTTCATTGCTCAGCAGTAATTCGTGTTTAATGATGTCAGTGTTTCCTGTAAATGTATTATCTAAAGTGGAAAGCTTTAATATTATTACTAATCATGAAAAATAGTCTTAAATTATAGGTGCAAAACAAATCAAGAGGTGAAACAATTAAAGAGGTAGTGTCTCATGAGGAATAATTAGTGTCCTTGACTTCGATTGGAACATAATGGGGATCAGTCCTTTGTAAATCATTCTGTAAATCACAATACCATTCAGCGTAAATGTGTGTTATTTATGTATATATTTAATAGCAATGCTATCTTTTAAATTGCAGATCAAACAGAAGAATTCATTGAGACATTTCACAACAAACATTGACATAAAATTAGTATCAAATTATTACAACAATTATGGACAATTCCACTGAATAACCGCATGAGATAACTTGACTAAAGTGGAGCCAATCCCATGCATATTCACAGTGTGTTAAAAATATCCATAACTTGGATATTATACACAAGGAACTGCAGATGGTGATTTACAAAAAAAAGACCCAAAATGCTGGAGTAACTCAGCGGGTTAGACTGCATCTCTGGAAGACATGGATCGGCAATGTTTCAGGTCAGGACCCTTCTTCAGACTAATAGTAATTGCAATTAGCATGAAGAAGGGGTCCTGACTTGAAACATCACCTATCGTGTCAAATATATAATTTTCTTACAATGTGTAATGAAATGAAAATAGTCTATTTTTGTGCACAGAAGTTTAAAAATAATGAGAAAAACAAGCTGAGAAATACTGTTGGCTGAATCTATTAGTTGAAGTCGACCAGTTTTTGAAGAGTACAATTTCCAAGAATGTTGATTACTACTGTTGCAAAGGAATTCCTGGAAATTATTTTATTTTACCAGTAAGTGTTTACGTTTCCTTTGTTTAACTTGGCATCATGTATGGCAAGGACATTGTGGGCTGAAGGGCCTGTTAATGTGCTATGTACTGTTCTATGCTCTGAAGTAGTATTTTGTATTCTAAAAGCCTTTTTGTTTGCTTGAGTTTATGAAGCTTCCTAGAAATATAAAAGCTGATTCTGTAGACTGAATGAACAAAGATAATCAAGATACCTCGTTAAGCAAGATTTTCATTATAACTGTACCTCACTGTACTTATGCATCTGACAATAACCTTGACTCACCTCGACTCAGCTTGACTCATCATCCAAACCAAAGGGCCAATTGTCCTATCTGTATGTTGGAGATCCCTTGGAGGAAAATCGACTAGGCAATGTAAAACAAGAGCTCAATTACATCATGAAGAAATATTCTTGTATATTACAGCAAAAGTACAATTAAACACAAAATGAAATTTAATTGAATTATCGTCTAAAGATCATAAAGACATATTCTGTCTTGTGTATTTTGTTAAAGTACAATTAATTTTACATGATCTTTAGAAAACCTTTTCAGCTCATTAATTTATTGCAGCCAATTAACCAAGCATCACGCATGTCTTTGGGATACGAGGAAACTGGCTTACCCAGGGGAAGCCCATACAGTCATAGGGAGAATGTGTAAATCTCACACAGATAGTACCTCAGGTCAGGATTAAATGTATGATGCTGGAGTAGTGAGACAGCAGCTTTTCCAGCTGCACCTCTATTAACATGTAGAAATATCTTGGCTTGCATGAATTTACTTGTTTGTACAATTGAAATTCCAAACAAGGGTATCCATCAGTGGACAATTTTCTCAATGGCGTGTGATGTTAGCCCATTAACATTTGAACTGGATTTCTTCATGCTACTTGGGATTTTGTGTAAAACAGGTATCCGAGGCATGCCTGGCTGGGAAGCAATTGTCCTGTGATGATGCATCCTCAATCTCTCTGTGAGATGCCATCTGAAGGGCCTTTGGCTTCTAACTATTGAATCATAGAATAACATCACACTATTGAATCATATGAATAATACCATAAGAGGTAATTTGGCCCAACATGTCCGCGCTGATCAAAAGTGGATGTTAGGTTAAGATAAGAAAATAACTGCAAATCGAAGGTAATTATTCACAAAATGCTGGAGTAACTCAGCAGGTCAGGCAGCATCTCGGGAGAGAAGGAATGGGTGACATTTTGGGTCTCGACCCGAAACGTCACCCATTCCTTCTCTCCCGAGATGCTGCCTGACCTGCTGAGTTACTCCAGCATTTTGTGGATGTTAGGTTAATCTCAGTTCCTGGATTTTGGTTAAGGCTCGTACAAATATATTTTGAAAATGGTGAGAGCTTGTGTCCACCACTCTTTCAGGCAGTACATTCAAAACTTATATGAATGAATTAACCAATTAGAACAATTTGACCCTGCTTCACTATCATCAATGTTTACTTATGGTAGAATGAAGCAATAAACTCAAATTAATGGCATGTGTGATTCATCGCTCCAGCAATTACCAGAGTCAGAATGCTCAGTGCATTAATAACTTGCAGGGTTTTGTAATAATCGTGATTTCTATATAAATTGTATCTAAATTGGTTAGAATAATAATAATAGACAATAGACAATAGATGCAGGAGTAGGCCATTCAGCCCTTCGAGCCAGCACCGCCATTCAATGCGATCATGGCTGATCACTCTCAATCAGTACCCCGTTCCTGCCTTCTCCCCATACCCCCTCACTCCGCTATCCTTAAGAGCTCTATCCAGCTCTCTCTTGAAAGCATCCAACGAACTGGCCTCCACTGCCTTCTGAGGCAGAGAATTCCACACCTTCACCACCCTCTGACTGAAAAAGTTCTTCCTCATCTCCGTTCTAAATGGCCTACCCCTTATTCTTAAACTGTGGCCCCTTGTTCTGGACTCCCCCAACATTGGGAACATGTTATCTGCCTCTAATGTGTCCAATCCCCTAATTATCTTATATGTTTCAATAAGATCCCCCCTCATCCTTCTAAATTCCAGTGTATACAAGCCCAATCGCTCCAGCCTTTCAACATACGACAGCCCCGCCATTCCGGGAATTAACCTAGTGAACCTACGCTGCACGCCCTCCATAGCAAGAATATCCTTCCTCAAATTTGGAGACCAAAACTGCACACAGTACTCCAGGTGCGGTCTCACCAGGGCCCGGTACAACTGTAGAAGGACCTCTTTGCTCCTATACTCAACTCCTCTTGTTACGAAGGCCAACATTCCATTGGCTTTCTTCACTGCCTGCTGTACCTGCATGCTTCCTTTCATTGACTGATGTACTAGGACACCCAGATCTCGTTGAACTCCCCCTCCTCCTAACTTGACACCATTCAGATAATAATCTGCCTTTCTATTCTTACTTCCAAAGTGAATAACCTCACACTTATCTACATTAAACTGCATCTGCCATGTATCCGCCCACTCACACAACCTGTCCAAGTCACCCTGCAGCCTTATTGCATCTTCCTCACAATTCACACTACCCCCCAACTTAGTATCATCTGCAAATTTGCTACTAATACCTGCATATTTGAAGTTGTTCATTTTTATTTTTCCCGGATCCTCTGCACATATTCTGTAATATTCTGTAATGATAGACCACATCAGTTTTTGATTGCCATAACAAATTGTAACAAAATTGGTCATGGCAATAATAATACGTGCACATTGAAAGTTGTCCATTTACTATTCCAAGAACCACCATATTTCTGCTAAACTGAGAAGTTTTTAAAAGATGTTTGTTGAGAACTATAATACATCCGAATTCAAATGACTGCTTGGTTTAATCTAGATAATAATCTAGGTCTAATCTAATGTAATTAGTAGAGGCATTACATGAGAAGTAAATAGGATTGATCTGTAATAGATAAACAACATTTGTATCTGTATTTTGGAAGCAGCATTTTGAAAGTAAATGTCATGGAGAACAGTATAAAATACTGGTTCAAATGGCAAAAAAAAAGATTGGTGGTAGATTGAGATGGGGAGGGGAGCCGTTACTTGGTTGCTATTAGTTGAAAAATACAATATCTGTTACTTGTGGTAGTTCACCAACCATGGTGATGATTTTATCACAATCCAAGAAAATAAAACAGTGAATTTTAGTACATAGTAGATATTTTCGCAGTATTGTATCATTATTTGAATAAGGAGGTAGATTTTAAAGGGTTACATTTAAAGGTATGTATTATGTCTACTTTTTTAAATTATTGACCTAATGTTTATTATTGTAATTGGTATTGTAATCCTTCATCATTCATTGGACAAATAATTAAAATATACTTGAAGGCAACAAAATATATTGGAATCAGAATTGTAGAGTCATAGAGACCTAGAGTGATATAGTGTAGAAACAGGCCCTTTGGACCAACTTGCCCATATCGGCCAACGTCCCAGCTACACTAGCCCCAATTGCCTGCGTTTGGTCCATATCCCTCCAATCCATGTACCTGTCTAACTGTTTCTTAAATGTTGGGATAGTCCCAACCTCAACTACCTCCTCTGGCAGCTTGTTCCATAGACCCACCAACCTTTGTGTGAAAAAGTTACTCCTCAGATTCTTATTAAATCTTTTCCCCTTCACCTTAAACCTATGTCCTCTGGTCCTCGATTCACCTACTCTATGCAAGAGACTGTGCATCCACCCGATCTATTCCTCTCATGATTTTATACACCTCTGTGAGATCACCCCTCATCCTCCTGCACTCCAAGGAATAGAGTCCCAGCCTACTCAACCTTTCCCTATAGTTCAGACCCTCGACTTCTGGCAACATCTTCGTAAATCTTCTATGTACCCTTTGTTTACAACTGCAACATGACCTCCCAACTTGAAACAATATACTGTAGCTTTTGTACACTATAATATGCCTACTGTTTCAGAATAATCTGATACATTCTGATACAATCAAATCAATTATAAACCCTACTACAATTCTTGCAGATATTGCTCTGAATAGAATCATGTGAAATTAGAAAAGAAGTTATAGCTCCTATTAGATATACCCTTTCGATTATATCGTATCAGTTCTGATATCTTGGAGCAGTTTGGATTTCTTTACTAATCTGCGAAATATAAAATTTCCAATTATATAACTATTTTAAGTGTTCTAGTTAGAATGCCATGCAGTCAGTATTATGTGTTCATATACACGAAGAGGGGGGTGTATTTCTGCCAGTGATGACTAGAGTCATGTAACAACTTATATGTCAGCACATCCTGTGACAAAGCCTCTATAATCACTGGGTTACAAATTTAAAAGACCAAAGTGCTATGTTGTTTAACATTTGCAAAGATTCAAAATAATAATAATAATAATAATAATAATAATAAGCATTTATTTTATATAGCGCCTTATCGGGTGCTCAAAGCGCTTTACAAAAACAATCAACATAAAAACAAACAGACAAACTATCCTAACGGAAAAGCGGCGAATAAACAACGCCAGCGTCCTCTCACGTCAGGGTCCGGCAGTAGACAACAAAAAGCACAGGACACACAGATACAATTTTTACACAAACAGCCATCACAGTGATTGCTCTAGGCACACCCTCACTGTGATGGAAGGCAAAGTCTTATCTCCTCCTCATTCTTCTCCCGTGGTGCCACGAGGTGATCGAGGCTCCCAACTTTTTGAAGCCCCCACCGGGCGATGGAAAGTCCCAGGGCCGAGCCGAGCAGGCCGATGAAAGTCCTGAGCCCCCACCGGGCGATGGAAAGTCCCAGGGCCGAGCCGAGCAGGCCGATGAAAGTCCTGAGCCCCCACCGGGCGATGGAAAGTGCTGCGGCCGAGCCACGCAGGGTGATGAAGGGCCTGCGAGCGGGTCGATCGTACCTCGCGCTTCGGGGCGGTCGAAGTTGCTACAGCTGGAGCTCCCAAAAACCGGTCGCCAGCCAGGGACCTGCGAACTCCCGATGTTGCGGTCTGCAGGGCCCACGGCCGAAGCCTCCGAGATGGTAAGTCCAGGCTCTGCGACCGGAGTCTTCAAGGTCGATCCCAGCTGGAGGCCGCCGACTCCACGATGTTAGGCCGTAGCGCGAACGGAGATACGACACGGTAAAGGTCGCATCTCCGTTGAGGAAGAGATTAGAAAAAAAGGTTTCCCCCAACCCCCCCACCACCCCCCCACATACAGAGAGTTAAAAATAGAACAAAACGTACATTAAACGATGACAATAGACAAAAAACAAAAAAAAGACAGAGGGACTGCCGGTGAGCCGCAGCTGCAGAACACAGCCACGCCCCTATCCACAAAATAAGAGCCGGCCGGGCTCGTTACTTTCTAGATGCTGCTTACCCAAGCAACATAACAAGGTTATCTTGGCCCCTTGATTGGACAGAATGCATTTATTGAGTTTGCACTGCGTTTGATATGGGTAATTTTGTTTTTGTGGATCAGGATGTATGTGAAGGACTATTTTACTCCTTTGAATGACTCCTCTGAGCTGTAGTTTCTCTTGTGATTCTACAATCGCTTTCTGCGGTGTGTATGCATTCATTGTGTTCTTCAGCTCGCTCTTGGATCCCTTTAACTTTTCTTCTATGCTGATGATACCTTCAAGGTCGGCAGAGGAACGGCAGGTGAAGGAGTGAGTGTGGGGATTGGCTGAGAAGGTAATCTCTTGGGGAGTTTTTCAGTGTTTTTTCAGGAGCGGGTGTTTTAAAACCTGGTCGGGGCCAGCCTGCAACACAAACCTTCAAGGTCGGCAGAGGAGCTGCAGGTGAAGGAGTAAGTGCGGGGATTGGCTGAGGAATTTAATTAGCAAATCGGTAAGTTAGCTAATTAGTCAATTTATCAGCGAACATCTCGGGGAGCAGCCTGATCGAGGGAAGTGCCTTGTGAGAAAAGTGCGAGTCTTTGGCGAGGAGGCTGAGGGTGGAGACTACGCCAAAAGTGGGGAGGGTGAGACGCAGTGAAGAAATGACAGGCAAGCTGATTCAGTGTAATGTTAGCAGGATGTGGGAGGCCAGGGAACCTGCTGGTGCCTCTGGCTGCTACAACTGTGGAAGGTGTGTCCAGGTTCAGCTCCTGGAGGACTGTTGGGGGACTGGATAGGCAACTGGATGATCTCAGGATCATCCGGGAAAATGAGAGTTTCCTGGACAGGACCTACAGCGAGATTGTCACATTGAAGATACCGGAAGAGAGAAGGTGGGTGACGATGAGGAAGAGGAAGGAAGCTTGGTGATGTACCTCTTGAAAACCGGTACACCCTCTTGGAAGCTGTCGGGACAGAAGACACTGCCATTCTGAGCGGCGGACAGGTCTGCAAGTCAAAACATGGCGCTGAAGCAAAGCCAAAGAGACAGACGTCAGGCAGAGCCACGGTAGTCGGGGACTCCATCGTGAAGGGGTTTCTGCGGCAACAGGCGGGATTCAAGGATGGTGTGTTGCCTCCCTGGTGCCAGGATCCAGGACGTCACGGACCGATTGCAAGTCATCCTCAAGGGAGAAGGTGAGCAGCCGGAAGTGGTAGTGCATGTCGGCACAAATGACGTTGGGAAGAAGAGGAAAGATATTCTGCAGCATGACTTTAAAGTGTTCGAAAGAAGGCTGAAAAGCAGGACCTCCAGGGTGGTTATCTCCGGTATGCTTCCAGTTCCTCGTGCTGGTGAAGACAGGAACAGTGAGATAGGGGATTTGAATGTGTGGCTGAGGAGCTGGTACAGGGGGCAGGGATTTAGATTCTTAGACCACTGGGATCTGTTTGGGGCAAGGGTGAATTGTACAAAAGGGACAGGTTGCACCTTAACAGGCGGGGGACCAGCATTCTGGCAGGCGGTTTGCCACTGCTACACGGGTGGGTGTAAACTAAATAGTTGGGGGGGAGGAGACAAATTGGAAATACAAGGATGGAGTTAAAGGGAGAGATAGTATAGGAAAAGTTAAGAAAGACACCAGAATTAACGGGCCAGAAAGCTCATGAAGGGAAAGGAGAGTATGGCCAAGTTAAATAGGAATCGATGTGAAAGGTGAGGTGAGTAATGGATTTAAAGTACTATATATGAATGTGCGAGGTATTAAAAGTAAAGTGGATGAGCTTGAGGCTCAGTTAGAGATTGGAAGCTATGACATTGTGGGGATTACAGAGGCATGGCTGCAGGAGGATCGGTAAGGAACTAAATATTCAGGGTTATACGTCCTATAGAAAGGATAGGCAGGTAGGCAGAGGAGGTGGGGTAGCTCTGTTGGTGAGGGATGAAATTCAGTCCTTTGCGAGGGGTGACTTAGGGACTGACGATGTAGAGTCACTGTGGATAGAATTGAGAAATTGTAAAGGTAAGAAGATACTAATGGGAGTTATCTACAGGCCCCCAAACAGTAGCCTGGATATAGGGTGCAAGTTGCAGCAGGAGTTAAAATTGGCATGTAACAAAGGTAATGCCACTGTGGTTATGGGAGATTTCAATATGCAGGAAGACTGGGAAAATCAGGTTGGTTCAGGACTCCAGGAAAGGGAGTTTGTAGAGTGCCTCCAAGATGGATTCTTGGAACAGCTTGTACTGGAGCCTACCATAGAGAAGGCAATTCTGGATTTAGAGTTGTCTAATGAACCAGATTTAATAAGGGAACTCAAGGTAAAGGAACCACTTGGAGGTAGTGACCATAATATGATAAATTTTAATCTGCAATTTGAGAGGGAGAAGGTTAAATCAAAAGTGTCAGTGTTGCAATTGTACAAAGGGGACTATGAAGGCATGAGAGAGGAGCTGGCCAAGGTCGACTGGAAAAGGATCCTAGAAGGAATGATGGTGGAACAGCAATGATAGGAATTTCTGGGCATAATCCAGAAGATGCAGGATCATTTCATTCCAAAGAGGAAGAAATATTCTAAGGAGAGTAAGAGGCAACCGTGGCTGACAAGGGAAGTTAGGGATGGAATAAAACTAAAAGAAAAGGTATATAACAGCAAAGAGTAGCAGGAAGCCAGAGGATTGGGAAACTTTCAAAGGATAACAGAAGGTAACAAAATGGGCAATAAGGGGTGAAAATATGAAGTACGAGTGTAAGCTGGCCAAGAATATAAAGAAGGATAGTAAAAGCCTCTTTAGGTATGTTAAGAGAAAAAGATTAGTAATGACAAATATGGGTCCCTTGAAGGCAGAAACGGGTGAAATTATTATGGTAACAAAGAAATGGCAGAAGAGTTGAACAGGTACTTTGGTTTTGTCTTCACTAAGGATAATACAAACAATCTCCCAGATGTAGTAGAGGACAGGATCGAGGGAGACAGAGGAACTGAAACAAATTTGCATTAGGTGAGAAATCGTATTGGGTAGACTGATAGGACTGAAGGCTGATAAATTCCCAGGGCCTTATTCGGCATCCCAGGGTACTCAAGGAGGTGGCTCTAGAAATTGTGGACTGATTGGTGATCATTTTCCAATGTTCCATAGATTCAAGATCAGTTCCTGTGGATTGGAGGGTAGCTAATGTTATCCTTCACCAAAGGAGCGAGAGTGAAAACGGGGAATTATAGACCAGTTAGCCTGACATCGGTGGTGGGGAAGATGTTGGAGTCAATTATTAAAGAAGTAACAATGGCGTATTTGGATAACAGTAAAAGGATTGGTCCAAGTCAGCATGGATTTATGAAGGGGAAATCCCGCTTGACTAATTTTCTAGAATTTTTTGAGGATGTGACAAGTAAAATGGATGAAGGAAGGCCGGTGGATGTAGTGTATCTGGACTTTCAGAAAACCTTTGATGAAATCCCACACATGGTATTGGGGGTAGGGTATGAACATGGATAGAGAATTGGTTGGCAGACAGGAAACAAAGAATAGGAATAAACGGGTCCCTGTCAGAATGGCAGGCAGTGGCAAGTGGAGTGCCGCAAGGCTCGGTGCTGAGGCTGCAACTATTTACAATATATATTAATGATTTAGATGATGACACAAAGCTGGGAGGCAGTGTGAACTGCAAAGAGGATGCTAGGAGGTTGCAGGGTGACTTGGACAGGTTGAGTGAGTGCGCAGATGCATGGCAGATACAGTATAATGTAGATAAATGTGAGATTTGGCAGCAAGAACAAGGAGGCAGATTATTATCTCAATGGTGTCAGATTAGGAAAAAGGGAAGTGCAACGAGGCCTGGGCGTACTTGCACACCAGTCACTGAAAGTAAACATGCAGGTACAGCAGGAAGTGAGGAATGCTAATGGCATGTTGGCTTTCATAATGAGAGGATTTGAGTATCGGAGTAAAGAGGTCCTTCTGCAGTTGTACAGGGCCCTGGTGAGACCACATCTGGAGTATTGTGTGCAGTTTTGGTCTCCTAATTTGAGGAAGGACATCCTTGCTATTGAGGCAGTGGAGTGTAGGTTCACGAGGTTAATCCCCTGGATGGCGGGACTGTCATATGAGAAAAGATTGGAAAAACTGGGCTTGTATTCACTGGAATTTTAGAAGGATGAGAGGGGATCTTATAGAAACATATAAAATTATAAAAGGACTGGACAAGCTAGATGCAGGAAAAATGTTCCCAATGTTGGGGGCGTCCAGAACCAGGGGACACAATCTAATAATAAAGGGGAGGCCATTTAAAACTGAGATGAGGAAAAGCTTTTTCACCCAGAGAGGGGTGAATTTGTAGAATTCTCTGCCACAGAAGGCAGTGGAGGCCAATTCACTGGATGAATTTAAAAGAGAGTTAGATAGGGCTCTAGGGGCTAGCAGAATCAAGGGATATGGGGAGAAGGCAGGCACGGGTTACTAATTATGGATGATCAGCCATGATCACAATGAATGGCGGTGCTGGCTCGAAGGACCAAATGGCCTCCTCCTGCACTTATTTTCTATGTTTCTATGTTTCTATGATCATCCTCAGCAGCAGTAGTGGTAAAGAGTTAAGAGATGGGGAAAGCATTTAGGTTGGTCGAAACTTGAAGATAATTGAGATTGGGGTCAGCTGTGTACTTGAAAACAATAATTACAGTGTCATTTGTAGTTATGACAAATAATTATCGGATTTCACTGATGGTTTGATAAAGCATCAAATTCTATGTCCATAATGAACATGACAAGATACCTAAACACAGGTCTGAACTTATGGAAAACATAAGGGGCAATATCACCCTAAGTGAATGGTGTTTAAACTAAGCATTTACCAAAGATTTGATAGAAGTAAACTCAAATCTCAACATTGATCCATATTAATCGGTAAATTCAAAGTAATTACTTTTATTTGAAATGGCTTTCTATGTGTTTAAACGATTGCTGGGCATTTCATTTGTTTACAAGATACTTTACATTTTGAAGGGGGATTTATTCAGATTCCATGCATGGAACACTGTACACCATCAATAATTGGAAACTGGAAGTAGCAGAACTCAGAAATTACATTTTGCTAGTGTCATTTGTCTTGAACTGAGAGCAAAATGGAAATTCCAGTCTTTAAATATTCAACATTATGCATTTTTCTTTACATCATAAATATTCAGGCTTCACTTTGTAAGATGTGCTTTTAATGATTTTTAGTATAGAATATCTCACTGTGCAATACTGTAATTTGTAAATATATCATTTGTACCACTCAGTGTTCTGGTTTCCATTACATTTAATTCATATTTATTGGAAAAATATTTACGCTAAAATATATTTATAATTTGTTTTATATTTCCTTTTTAAAAATGACAGTCTCATCTTGAAGCTTTGCATCATTTAACTTATCGCTCATAAATTGGTAGATTTAGTCATACTCTGCAAACTTTGATTAGTACTCATGCTCAAATCTAATAGTATCTTGAGTACCCTTTGGTTATAATATTGGGTCCATATGATTTATTTAGTGTCACAGGAAAAATTCACAGCTACTGCATATAATCATGATTGAAATGTTGAACAGTTCTACTGGAACTTTGTGAGGAGAGACTTGGTATTTAGCCCGCATGGCAAGAATTCATTATTTTACTTATGATTTCCTCATGATTTATTTATCCTAAAAATCTAGCCAGGGAAAGATTTCCAATCAGCATTGATGATTTCATTTGGAGAACCAGAGTAGCAAAATCATTGGCGTGGGTGGGGTAATTTAGTGCATTTTTGTTTTGCACATGACTCTGGAGTTTGTGAATGGCCCTGATGATCATGTCAATGCTTTAGATGGTGGAACTTTCACTGTCAAGTCAGAAAGGTTGGTGGTTCAAATCCTGCCTCAGAAAATAGTACAGGAATCTAGGCTGACACAATGTGCAGTACAGAAGGAGTTGCCACCTCTGGAGGTTGTTAGCCAACACCATAAACCAAATGGGTACTCTGGATATTATTAGATCTTAGCATTAGTACCAGTAAATCTTTGCCACTTGGTATGAATGGATTTACCAATTTGGGGCTTTTATTGAAGGAATTGTCCACATTCTAGTGCGCTTAAAAAATCCCACACTATTCTGAAGAAAAGCAGGAGAATGAACTCTACTAAAAATAGACAAAAAGAGCTGGCATAACCCATTGTGTCAGGCACATCTCTGGAGAAAAAGGATGGGTGACACTTCGGGTTGGGACCCTTCTTCAGACCCGACCTGAAAGGTCACCCATTCTTTTACTCCAGAGATGCTGCCTGACCCGCTGAGTTACACTAGCACTTTGTGTCTATCTTTGGTATAAACCAGCATCTGCAGTTCCTTGTTTCTGAATTAACTCTACTGTCATGGCTTCCACCAGCATCTCTAAAATGGAATATGTGTCTGGTCATTCTCACATTGCAACCTGGGGAGTTTGATGTAAACAAATTGGCTATTTTTGCTCTGCACCAATTTCAGTGATGACTATATTTCAGAAACTGCTTTATTGACTGTGAAGCACTTTGGGATGGCTCAAGATTAAGAAAGATGCTGTAGAAATCTTGAGTCTCTATGGTATTTCTGTAATTCTTATGCTTGTGAATGACGAGTACTGCATTAGGAAAAGTGATGGACTGGTCAGCACCTCATTTTTGTTTGCTATTCAATTAAGTGATGTCTGACATCCACCTTCATTCAAAGCAAGTCTTTGCTCCATAGCTTTCTAATGAATAAAAATATGTACCTCATTCTTGCAAACACCTTTTGACCCAGCCTCCATATTTTCTATGTACATGATATGATTTAAGCAACAGAAGTTATTCTGACACCTTCAATAATTTTTTGATACATCCGTTTATGGGGAAACTCCAGAACATACTGTTTGGCTAAACCTGATTCTCCTTTGTTTAAACAAGATGTGAAAAGGTTGGAGGTAAATTGGAGAGAGGTTATTTATTTATTTTTTCCTATCCATTTTGTCCTGGAGATAGAGTTAATATTAGCCCCTTGGTCATCTATTCCCTTAATCCTATTCTGTTATTTTGAATTAGATTTAATTCCCTTGATTTACTGGTTTCTGAATCTTTAATATCTTTACTCTTCGCCTTCAGTGATTCTGCCCAACATTTTATGCCCAAATCAGGATCAACAGCTTCATATTTCCTCACTTGGTTTTGCGTTGATGGACTGAATTGTAAATTGGTTAAGCAGTTTAGGATTTTGTTTTAATTCTGGCTTCATTGTTGTCATTTGTCTTGCTATCCAGTTACAATAGTGATCAATTTTGTTGCTGAGAAGTGTGAATTAATCATTGCAGTCTATCAAGCTGCCTTTACCTGTTAGTTCTCAGCTTTCCATTGCAACCTGTATTCTTGCCATTTAACTTCTAGCTTGCATTGCAGCTTCTTGTTATTTCTTTTGCAGTGCACCAACTCTGCAGAAGGTTCTATAACTGTTTCAATTTCATCAACAACTTGCCTACTCTGTGTAGAACATCTTAAAAAAATGAAAGCCTCAATGTTCCAATGCTTCCACATCTGAGGTGGGTGCTGTGTACATTACAGCATGGCACTTAATGTAACATGGCTGTTAATCAACAATTAACGGTAGCGCAGCGGTAGAGTTGCTGCTTTACAGCGAATGCAGCGCCGGAGACTCAGGTTCGATCCTGACTACGGGTGCTGTACTGTACGGAGTTTGTACGTTCTCCCCGTGACCTGCGTGGGTTTTCTCCGAGATCTTCGGTTTCCTCCCACACTCCAAAGACGTACAGGTATGTAGGTTAATTGGCTGGGTAAATGTAAAAAATTGTCCCTAGTGGGTGTAGGATAATGTTAATGTGCGGGGATCGTTGGGCGGCACGGACTTGGAGGGCCGAAAAGGCCTGTTTCCGGCTGTATATATATGATATGATATATGAATTCAAATCCATAATGTGACATAGATATTACACTTAAATGCACCACAGGAAAGGATTCAAAGAAGATTTACGAGGATGTTGCCAGGACTAGAGGATCTGAGCAATAGGGAGAGGTTGTGTAGACTGGGTCTCTATTCCTTGGAGCTCAGGAGGATGAGTGGTAATCTTATAGAGGTGTATAAAATCATGAGAGGAATAAACCGGGTAGATACACAGAATCTTTTGCCCAGTGGGGGGAAATCGAAGATCAGAGGACATAAGTTAAGGTGAAGGGGAAAAGATTTAATAGGAATCTGACGGGTCACTTTTTCACACAAAGGGTGGTGGGTGTATGGAACAAGCTGCCAGAGGAGGTAGTTGAGGCTGGGACTATCCCAACATTTAAGAAACAGTTAGACAGGTACATGGATAGAACAAGTTTGGAGGGATATGGACCAAACGCAGGCAGGTGGGACTAGTGTAGCTGGGACATATTGGCCGGTGTGGGCAGATTGGGCCAAAGGGCCTTTTTCCCCACTGTATCACTCTATGACTCTACAGCAAAAATCTCACCAATTATAATTTAGAAATGATGTATATTTTGACATTTTTATTTATAAAATGGTTACAATCAATGCTAATCAGTGGTTAATTTATAAACAGATCAATCCATAAAATGGAGATAGATTTGATTTTACTTCTTTATTCAAAAATAATTATTATAATTAAAATACTCTTCCATATCTCTTGTTACATTAGCCGAAGAAAACGACAATAATAATTTAAGTTTGCAAGAAGTAAATTTAATTTCCTTATTCAGGCCTCCCATTGTATCTTAAATTATTTATTATCCCTAATCGGTCATTAGTCATATTCTCTGGGAATGAATAAAAATGTATTAAATGTTGAACCATTTTTAAATGTGATTGCTCCAGCCGCAGTTTTAAATAGATCATAATTTAAGCAGAAATGTAATTTGAAGATTACAGAAGAATCTTTGTCAAACAAGTTAAAAATATTAGAAAGTGGTGTCTGAAGTGCAGATCAATTTCAACATCTAAATCACCTTTCGCGCAAACATATTGGTCACATCTCCTCTGATTCTGGATAGAGGAAGAGGTACACCAGGTCTTTACCATTCTGATCCTTGGTGCCAGTGCTACTACTTCTTATGCAGTCCTTCGGGATCAAAATGTGTAGGAAGGAACTGCAGATGCTGGTTTAAACCGAAGATAGACACACAAAGCTGGAGTAATTCAATCTGAAGAAGGGTCTCAACCCGAAATGTCGCCTTTTCCTTTTCTCCAGAGATGCTGTCTGACTCGCTGAGTTATTCCAGCTTTTTGTGTCTTCCTTTGGGATCAAACATGACTTGTTCAACTCTAGTTCTGTGGATTCCAGGTGACTGATGAGGTCTGAAGACATCTGGTGGGTGGAGAGATTGGAAGAAGGTCAGTTGTTGATACCCGCCATTGCACTTTCCTCCACTTTGAGTGGCCATGTGATAAGGATTCCCAGAGGTCAGTGGGATGGTGCATTTTATCAGAGGTTTTGAAAATATCTGTAGATCATTTGCTTCATCCATGTGAGTGACATGATCCATCCGATGGAGCCAATTGAGTGTAACTAGGGCCTCAATAATGGGACGGTGGCCTCAAAGAGGACATAGACATTGGTTTACCTAACCCACCAATGCATTTGTAGAAGTCAGAATCAGTGGCATATCTATTGCTCTGAGGTGTCAAGTCTAAGGAATGCATGGAAGGGCAGGGCTCCTCTATCTAATAGACCATGAGTTCTGTACTAAGTCTGAGGTATTGAGGTTTAGTGATATTTGTCTCCAAATGGTCAAGGACTGAGTAGGTGTATTGTAGAGACAGAGAATTTCATCATCAGTCTCTATGCACTGAAAGGTAGGTCCGCTCCGGCACCTCTGTAAAAAAAAAAGCCAAAATAAACAGCGGGGAATTTTAACTAACGGGGAATTTAACAGGGGCCACTCCGGCACCAGGGACAGCTCCGGGGCCTAAAAAATTAGCACTGCAACCCTGCCTGGGAGGTGGAAAGTGCTCGAAGCATTTGAGGGTCTTGCTGTGAATCTTTAATGTTGGAAGGTGGCCTGATGAAGTGAGGCCAGATAGGACAAAGACCTTTGTTTTGCAGATGCTGAGTAGGCCCATTCTCTTGCATGCTTCAGTGAAAGAATCAATAATGATCTGGAACTGGTCTTCCAAACATACACAGACACAAATATGGTCTGCGCCCTGCAGCGCACCGAATGAGATTAGGGTGACCTTTTAGTTTATTAGTTTATTGAGTTTAATTTATTGTCACATGTACTGAGGTACAGTGAAAAGCTTTTGTTGCCTAAACCAGTCAGCGGAAAGACAATACATGATTACAATCGAGCCATCCACAGTGTATACGGAATAACGTGAATAATGTTTAGTGCAAGATAAAACCAGTAAAGTCCGATCAAAAATAGTCAGAAGGCCTCCAATGAGATAAATAGTAGTTCAGGACTGCTCTCTAGTTGTGGTAGGTTGGTTCAGTTGTTTGATAACAGCTGGGAAGAAACTGTCCTTGAATCAGGATGTGTGTGTTTTCACACTGGGTTCACACTGTTCCTGGGTTGGAAGCAACATAGATTGAATAGTTTAACATTTGATCTACAGATAGGTTCTACTTCAGGGGGAAGCTTACTACAGGTGAAGTACAGCATTACAGTGAGGAAGAATGGATAAAAATACTGGGGCGATGAAGCAGCCTTGCTTGACACTGGAAGAGGAAAATTAAACAGCTCTCCAGGCAGCTGAAGGCTGAGGTTCAACAAAATATGAATAAGCTAAGGAACAGATGGTGAGGTGAGGAGTGCAGGAGGCCCCATAGCTTGCTGGTGACCATGATGTGTGTGGATTCTTCTTGCTGCCGAAAACATCTTGAACCCAGGCAGCCGAGGTCCCACCTCACTGACAACCGAGAATGGAAGTGAACTGGTCAAAGACAGGAAGATAGTCAATGCCTGCTGGAAGAAACTCTCTGATATCAATAGCAACACTTTCTTTGATGTAACTGCTTTGATTCTACCCCACAGAGTCTTTTTGGATCAAAATTGTACCTGAATGATAAGAAGTCAAATAGGTCACATGCCAACTAACAAACAGGTTGGTTGTAGACAGTGTCGCTGATGTAGACAGTGTCGCTGATGAAATTCTAAAGATTAGCAGTGAAGAATATTGGTAACAGTCTCATTTATTATCTGATTATTATCTGAATGGTGTCAAGTTAGGAAGAGGGGATGTTCAACGAGATCTGGGTGTCCTAGTGCATCAGTCACTGAAAGGAAGCATGCAGGTACAGCAGGCAGTGAAGAAAGCCAATGGAATTTTGGCCTTCATAACAAGAGGAGTTGAGTATAGAAGCAAAGAGGTCCTTCTACAGTTGTACCGGGCCCTGGTGAGACCGCACCTGGAGTACTTTGTGCAGTTTTGGTCTCCAAATTTGAGGAAGGATATTCTTGCTATTGAGGGCGTGCAGCGTAGGTTCACTAGGTTAATTCCCGGAATGGCGGGACTGTCGTATGTTGAAAGGCTGGAGCAATTAGGCTTGTGTACACTGGAATTTAGAAGGATGAGGGGGGATCTTATTGAAACATATAAGATAATTAGGGGATTGAACACTTTAGAGGCAGGAAACATGTTCCCAATGTTGTGGGGAGTCCAGAACAAGGGGCCACAGTTTAAGAATAAGGGGTAGGCCATTTAGAACGGAGTTGAGGAAGAACATTTTCAGTCAGAGAGTGGTGAAGATGTGGAATTCTCTGCCTCAGAAGGCAGTGGAGGCCAGTTCGTTGGATGCTTTCAAGAGAGAGCTGGATAGAGCTCTTAAGGATAGCGGAGTGAGGGGGTATGGGGAGAAGGCAGGAACGGGGTACTGATTGAGAGTGATCAGCCATGATCGCATTGAATGGCGGTGCTGGCTCGAAGGGCTGAATGGCCTATTCCTGCACCTATTGTCTATTGTCATTTCTTGCATATGGAGTGAAGATAATACGCCAGCAAATTTAAAAGACAACATCTTTAAGAATGGAGACAAATCTGTCTGCGGTAACTGTAGAGAGGTAATTATAGCATCCTCCTCCTGCTGTTTGCCAGAGGGACACGCGCATTACATCTAATATATTAATAATGTTGCTGTAAAAGTGTTTTGGGATTAGTACATTAGCATTATACATTTACCATCCACATCATTTGTATAAATACAAAAAAATTGTTCATACCAGTCATCAGAAAACATGGTTAAAAAGATGCAGCTTGCAACACTGATGGTAACAAAATAATACCACATCTGACATCCAAAAGGTGATGTGGTTGGGTAGACTTGCTCACTCCTTCTGCACCACCCATTATGGCAACTGACATCCCTTGGCTGTACAGGTTGATGCATGCAACAAAAGCTTTTCACTGTACCTTGGTACACATGACAATAATAATAAACTAAACTAATCTAGAGAAAATCTACAGCTCGTTCTCTTTCAACACCAGATAATTAACAGATTGTGTATCAAACCTCAGAGTTCCTTGTGTGATGTTCTGCATGTAAGCATCAAATAAACTCCAAAGACGTACAAGTTTGTTGGTTAATTGGATTAGTATAATTGTAAATTGTCCCTAGTGTGTGTAGGATAGTGTTAGTGTACGAGGATCGCTGGTTGGCATGGACTCGATGGGCCAAAGGGCCTGTTTCCATGCCGTATCTCTAAACTAAAACTACATTAAACTTGGTCACCGGGAATAGACCCAAAATGCTGGAGTAACTCAGCGGGACAGGCAGCATCTCTGGAGAGACGCAATGGGTAATGTTTTGGGTCGAGACCCTTCTTCAGACCATCTAGTCAAGGTTATTCACAGGGGAATTGGTTAGAGTCATGTTATATAGTGATACAGTGTGGAAACAGGCCCTTCAGCCCAACTTGCCCACACCGGCCAACATGTCCCAGCTACACTAGTCCCACCTGCTCGTGTTTGGTCCATATCCCTCCCAACCTGTCTTATCCATATATCTATCTAACTGTTTCTTAAATGTTAGGATAGTCCCTGCCTCAACTACCTCCTCTGGCAGCTTGTTCCATACACCCACCACCCTTTGTGTGAAAAAGTTAACCCTCAGATTCCTATTAACTCTTTTCCCCTTCACCTTAAACTTATGTCCTCTGGTGCACGATTCACCTATTCTGGGAAAGAGACACTGTGCATCTACCCGATCTATTCCTCTCATGAGTTTATACACCTTTTCTAAGACCTCTCATCCTCCTGCACTCCAAGGAATAGAGTCCCAGTCTACTTAACCTTGCCCTATAGCTCAATCTCTCCCTCTAGTCCTGGAAACATCATCGTAAATCTTCTCTGTACCCTTTCCAGCTTGACAACATCTTTCCTATAAGATGGTGCCCAGAACTGAACATATTACTCTAAATGCAGTCTCACCAACATCGTAAAAAAACTGCAACATGACCTCCCAACTTTTATATTCAATACTCTGACTGATGAAGGCCAACATGCCAAAAGCATTTTTGACCAACCAATCTACCTGAGATTCGACCTTCAAGGAACCATGCAGCTTCACTCCAAGATCCCTCTGCTCTACAACATTCCCCTGAGCCCTACCATTCACCATGTAGGTCCTCAGAACATGTGACAATAATAACAAACTAAATTAATCGAGAGAAAATCTACGACTTGTTCTCTTTCAATACCAGCTAATTAACTTAGATTGTGTATCAAACCTCAGAGTTCCTTCTGTGATCATATCATATCATATCATATATATATACAGCCGGAAACAGGCCTTTTCGGCCCACCAAGTCCGTGCCGCCCAGTGATCCCCGTACATTAACACTATCCTACACCCACTAGGGACAATTTTTACATTTACCCAGCCAATTAACCTACATACCTGTACGTCTTTGGAGTGTGGGAGGAAACCGAAGATCTCGGAGAAAACCCACGCAGGTCACGGGGAGAACGTACAAACTCCTTACAGTGCAGCACCCGTAGTCAGGATCGAACCTGAGTCTCCGGCGCTGCATTCGCTGTAAAGCAGCAACTCTACCGCTGCGCTACCGTGTAGGCATCAAATAAACTCTAAAGACGTAAATAAATTTTCAGTAAGCTAATTGGTTATAACTTCTGTAGTAGCTTTGCAGATTTCTCTAATGATAGCCTCGGTACGGAAATCAAGATGGTTGCTGGTTTATCTCTGATTCAAAGGCTGGCTGACCCAAGCTGACAAGCAGGTGTAAGCACTTTCATGTGGTTTCTTAGGAGCTGTGTAGGGAGGGGAAAATTGCTATTTAGCAACCCCTGCTAGCAGAGTGTGGACATTGGTAAGAATAATCTTGTCATCATTAGTTGAACAGACTGTTGGCATTGCATGATGCTCACTTAAGATGAATGATCACTTAATTAAGCTATTGTAGGATGCCAAACATCCAAGGAAGTATTTACCAATAAGAAAAGGAAATGAAAAACTGTACACTTTCTGAACAGAAGAGAAAATTATGAAGAAAGATGAAATACATTTAATTAAATATATTGTGGCGGCTCCCGAGGGTCGGGCCATACCACTCACGACCCCTCGGCACGGGAATGGGTCGAGCCAAGGAGGCGGACTTCGGCCGGGAGTATAAAGGTCAAGGACCGCATGACTCTCATTCCCTTTTGGAGTTCCAGTGATACAGTAAACACGCTTTCGTTAACCTTGCCTACTTGTCGTTATTTTGGCCTACTTGGCCCACTACAATATGTGATATATTCAGAAAGAGAACTGTACACAACTATTTATTCTGTCAGTGATTTTTCACAATATATTTTTCTTTTACTTTTAACCAGGCTTTTATCTTCATTATTTCATTGGCTGCTTTAATTCTTAGTGTCTTCTTTAAGTTATTTTATTGAACATAAATTTGTTAATGGAATATTGCACAAGGATCAATATTCAATCAATGGATATTTATTGTCACATATGTAATTAAACATTACATAATTAAATTCATTTTGTATATAATAATGCCGGCACGACCATGTATGGCGCCATTTCATCAAGTTCAAGGATTCCCTCGTGCTCTTTCTACCGGAGAGGCTGCCGATCCCCTCTCTGGTCTGCATCCGATTTGGCCCGCAAACTGTCGTCTCTCACTTTCCCCTCGCCAGCTAGCTTTGTGTCTTGGGAGCAACCTCCTGCAGTTTATCTAAAGGCGCTGGAGCATTTACCCTGGTTCAACCTCCTATTGGCCCTTGTTCTCCATGCCCAATATCTCCAGTGACTCCATCCCAGTATTCCACATTCAACGAGCTTCCACAGTATGTCACAGTAGCCCAGTATAGCCGGCACAACTGCCATTGCTTAATATTAGTGATAGAGTATGTGAAAGATGTGAATGCTTCTGTCACAATTACACTCTAATATTAAGAAAAACTTTCTAGCCATCTATAAGATTTTCTTCTCCATTGACATATGGTAGCTGCTCGCTTCATAATTATTACTATGTTTCTTCCAAGGTAGTGATAGTTACAGAACACTGAGCTTCTTAGCAAAAATTATGCATTAAACAGACATTTCATTAGAGGTATTGATATGCTGCAGGGATCTAATAGTTTTAATAAGCAAAATAGACATGATAAATTTGAAGATTGCTTTCCCTTCCTACTTTTCAAAATAAATGAACACTTAATTCAGTCATTTAGGTTTATTTTTCCGATTCATTTTTAGAACAAAAGATTCTACACTGCAGACTATTTACTCCAAACCATTTAATAATTCAAAATTTTGTTTCAGAAATGAACTGGGTTTAGGCTGAAGGGTCTCGACCCGAAACGTCACCCATTTCTTCTCTCCTGAGATGCTGCCTGACCTGCTGAGTTACTCCAGCATTTGTGAAATAAATACCTTGGGTTTATCTGAAGTATCTGTGGAAATTTGTGCACTTATATTGTGATTAGCTTCTGCCTCTGACCTTGTATGAATTTGCTGGGAAGCCTGGGATTAGCCATACATTAAATAATGTTCTGATGATCTTCTGTGAGTTGCCAAGAAAATTGATTTCACTGAGATCGATGATGTCACGGGGAAGAGCTGCTTGGGGATTTCTCTTGCGAGCACAATCGACCGTCTCATTTTATTTGTCTCAGAGTGTGATGGATGAATATAGGATTTTAGAGCAGAACTGTACACACACCATTTCAGCAAAAACCATTGGACTCATTCTGTGTTAGTTTAGTTTAGAAATGCAGTGCGGAAACAGGCCCTTCGGACCCACTGAGTCCGTGCTGACTAGCGATCCCCATACACTATCCTACACACAAGGGACAATTTACAATCTGTTCCGAAGCCAATTAACCTGTACATTTTTGGAGTGTGGGAGGAAACCGGAGCACCAGGGGAAAACTCATGCGGTCACGGGAAGAATGTACAAACTCCATACAGACAGCACCCATAGTCAGGATTGAACCCGATCTCTGGTGCTGTAAGGCAACAACTCTACCGCTACACCTCCTGAGTTGTGAGTGGATGATACAAATGTCAAAGTGCAGTGCTTTCCCCAAAATGTGAAATTTGGTATAGACCTAATGTCTATAAATGTCCACATTACAACAGGACTGACACTAGGCCACCATCCAGCTTTTCCATTTATTTTTCTTCACCTCATGTGAAGTGGTCCGTGATTCCAATTTTAGTGGGCTCATCGGGCAGAGATTCATTGTCTAGGTGTGTGCTAAATGTGTAATAGAGTAGTTAATGCACTTCTGAATACTGGTTCCATTGACTTCAATAGAATATCTGAACTGGAGTACAAAGTGCACGTTACACATAGCCACAGGGCCAATTTCTATCCTATTCAGTTCCAGGAAGGCACGAGATGATAAGGAGCCCTACAAACATAAAATTTGTGTGTAGGGTTGGTTGCCATTTAGAATTTATACTTGGTAAAGCTAAAAGCCAAGATCAAATGAAAACTGGTTTGAACTGAGGAAATAAGATCATGTTGAATTGGATGACACTGTACCATTAATCCAGCTAGGCCTATGAACTATTGTTTAATCTTTTGAATATTCTCAATTCTCAGTTCCCCCCACTGATGCCTTGGGCAGTCAGCTTTCCTTCTGTTTAACACAGCTAAAAACCCAGATACTGCCTGATCCATTGACTTCCTCCAGCACTTTGTGTTTGTTTAAGATTCCAACATCTGCAATCTTTTGTGTCTTCACCTAAAACCTAAAGTATAAATTGCCCCTCCTCCAAATCTGAATCCACATTGTCTGTCACGTTTCCTTGGGATTTGGCTTATTTCCCCCTGTGCTTGAACAGTTTACCTTTATATTTTACATGTGTTCATGTCAGAGTCTGAAGGTGTGAAACAAAGCCACTCCAATTTAAATAATACGATTCTTAGGAATTAGATTAGGATGCAGATTGTCTGGAATTCACACCTGCAGTCTTTTCAGCACACAACTACCATTAACCATCATTTCTTATTTAAAATAAACAAACATTACTGATAACCATATTGTAGAAACAATGATTTTGGAAACAATGATTTTATCACCTGCTAAACAGAATCGTGCTCTTCTGATTTAAGTGAAATATTCAATTTGTAACAGTAATAAGATTTTTGTTCTTGAAATTCATTGGATTTGCACACAAGTTGAGTTGAATGATAACAGAAGCTTGACATAATGTTGAGAAATTTGCAAGGTTAGGAGAACAACAGAGACAGTGAATTAATTTAGAATGCTAATGCAGAGATATTTTTAGCTGTTGAAGGTAACAATCAGGCGAAGGGGAAAACAAAAGGTATTTGAAATAGGTGATTCAGTGCAATGGGATCAGTGTTTTGACTGTAAAAGCCTGTATGGACAAGGTGAAATAGCTGTCTTCAAACCTGTGTACATTTTGCCTGGAGATTCATCCTGTTTGATATCACTAAATGTGCCATGCAGTTGTGGCTGCAATTCCAGTGAATGTATCACAACAGACCAATTTCTGGGCTCAGCTCCTATGTGAATCATAGAACCATTGCCCTTTACCATTCACAGGAAATCTGTAGCTATAGGGATGGTCATCTGTGTCCTGTTTTCTATATGCCTGATGTACTGTTTGATCGGGAAGATACTGGTGATCATAGGGTCACCGGGCCATTCCAGTGTTTTATCGAAGTTAGACACAAAATGCTGGAGTAACTCAACGGGACAGGCAGCATCTCTGGAGAGAAGGATCGATAAGGGGAATGAGAGATATAAGCGATGGTGTAGAGAGATAAAGAACAATGAATGAAGGAAATGCAAAAAAGTAACGATGATAAAGGAAACAGGCCCATTGTTAGCTGTTTGTTAGGTGAAAACGAAGCTAGTGCAACTTGGGTGAGGGAGGAATAAGAGAGAGGGAATGCCGGGGCTACCTGAAGTAAAATAGATCAATATTCATACTACTGGGCTGTAAGCTCCCCAAGCGAAATATGAGATGCTGTTCCTCCAATTTGCGTTTAGCTTCCCTCAAATGGTGGAGACCTAGCACCGAAAGGTCTGTGTGGGAATGGGATGAAGAATTAAAGTGTTTAGCAACCGGGAGATCACTCGTGTTTTTATCTGCGGCCATCCCAGCAATGAAAAACTCCAGCAAAAACAGGTGACGTTCGGTATGATGTTAATGTCCAAGAACTCCCTCTACAGGCAAATTGATGAACTACCTCATAAAAAAAACACTTAAAAGGACCCTGCAACACCCAGTCATTGCAATTTTCTGAATGGTTGTTTTTTAATGGAAAAAAAGACAGCACTTAGCCACAAAAGCCTCCCTGAGCACAAATTTCAGGCGGTGCTCATAGGATGTGCTTGACAGCCAGTGAAGCCTATCTCGGTGTCACAAAGCTGCCATTTCAAATGAGCATTAGCAGATATATCTTTGGTAGTCATTCAATCACTTAAAAAGTAAATACTTAAGCAATAAAATTGTACATATAAACACTATAATTGATTGAAATTGAAAAAGGAATTCTGCTTTTTCTTACAGATCTATGGGGAGTAGTTGTGTAGGAAGGAACTGCAGATGCTGGTTTACTCCGAAGATAAACACAAAATGCTGGAGTACCTCAACAGTCAGGCAGCATCTAAAGAAAAGGAACAGTGATGTTTTGGGTTGAGACGTGTATCAAGATGGGTTGAGAGGGTCCGAAGAAGGATCTCGATCTGAAACGTCACCTATACCATTTCTCCAGAGATCCTGCCTGATTTACTGAGTTACTCCAGCATTTTCAGTCTATCTTCTGTGGAGAATAGTTTGTTGCCACTGCTTAATTAGTATCTGCAGAGCAGATGCAGGTCTAACCTGGAACAGGCGCAGCATGCAGCTTGAAAAGCTGAGGAAGTTTGTGCTGTTCTGTTCAGCTCCACATGCAAATCCATCAGGCAGCATGGGTGTGCTGGGTAACCATTCAGCTGAGTGGAGGGCTTCCCTACAGCTTGTATATTCCTCTGCTTCTGCCAGTTAAATAGGCAAAAACCCATCCATCCAAGAGGATCAGCTTGTAAGTGGAAGATTAGGGCCAGCATTATGATACAGTCTGCTTTAAGGTCTGGCGGTCTAACTGTAGAACGTCTTCAAATAGATAATGCAAATAGAGTATTTCATGTAAAAAGATGATTCAACCAAACAACTTAAATTCCTGCCAATATTTTGTAAAATCGATTATATCTTTAAATGCACAGATGTTAAATGGTAGAACATCATAGAGTCAAACTTTGTGATTACATTCAACCAGAATTGCAACATCCTGAAACTCGACAATGGTAGTTAGTGAGAATAACAGTTTGACATGGACATAAATCCTCCGACTCCACCTTCTTCTTGAATGTTGTAATATTCTTTATGGGAATGGCAGCCTTGAATAATATGCACAGCTATCCAGATCCATGCTATCACCATTTGCCTCCACTTCGTCCACCATCAAAAAATAGATTATAAACTTAGCCCAGGCCAATGTCAGCTGCGCACGTTTACAGTTGACAGTATCGGATGTATATAACAAAAGACTTTGCAAAAATAGCTTGATATATGAATGTTTCTTATGTTTGATTATTCACACCATATAACCCCCAATTGTTTCTTCCAGCAGCAGCTTTCACCCACATTACAAGTGCCCTCATGTTGCAAAATTACTTTCTAACATATCTCAGAGAGATATCCTCATTAAAACAAATTTCCAAGAGTTATGTTCTGCCTCAAAAGCGATATGATCCGGCTTGATTTGGACTGGATTTTGAAAGGGTTAATTTAACAAAAAACATTTCAGACATAAATTGGCTCCAGTTAATTCCCCCAATTGATTATTACCTTCCCTTTCAACTTCCTTCACTAGTTACTCGATGCTTCCATGTCCATGCTAATGGAGTGGGGAACTCCTTGGCAGGGCTATTTTCAGCTGCCAAAGATCTCTGGCATTGCTTCACAAAACCTCCGCAGAAGTTTTTTTTAAAAATCGACAAAAAAAAATCATTCTTGATTGAATACTGTAACCTAACAAAATGCACCATACGTATTCATTACTAGAATTGCCTGGGTCAACCCACACACAGTCAATTGCCTATGTTTCTGTGTTCCTAGAAGTGCAATAAATAATTAAACTGCTTTGAGGTACATAAACAGAGTAACATAACTGTATGAATGTTTGAGCACAAATAAGGGGTGCATGCTTTTAAAAAATAAAATGTGATATAGGCATTGCACTTTTAGAAGCACAGAAACAGGCAATGGGAACAGAGATAGTCATTTGACCCTTTGAACTAGTGCTGACATTCAAAATGATAATGACTGATCTTTTACCTCAATGTAATAGTTCTGCTTTCTTCCAATACCCCATAATATTTTAGAGAAGAAGCCAGAGGGTTCTGACCCGAAACGTCGCCTGTCCATTCCCTCCCCAAATGCTGCCCCACCCGCTGAGTTACTGCAGCATTTTGATCAAAATGGCATTGCTTTGGGCTGAAATGCTAACATTGAAATCTTCTTAACAAAATATATATATGGTACAGTGAGAGTTGTAAATTCTACTTATAAATTGAAGTTGCTACTTTGTCATTTCCCAGATGCAGTTACTGCCACCATGTATCTGCAACCAGGTGTAACCTTACCCCATTACCTGGAGACACAAGAAACTGCAGTTGCTGGTTTACAGAAAAAACAATGTTGGAGTAACTCAGTGGGTCAGGCAACATCTCTCGACAACTTGGATAGGTGATGTTTTTGGTCGGGACTCTTCAGCCTGAAGAACAGTCCTGACCCAAAATATCACCTATTCATAATTGAAGAATTAGTCCCAGCCTAAAACATCACCTATCCATGAATTTGAAGAAAGGTCCTGACCTGACATGCCACTTATCCATTTCATTCCAGAGATGCTACCTGACCCGCTAAGTTACACCTACATTTTATGGTTTGTTTCCCATTACTTGGGCAACTCAGACAAGAGACAAATACAGAAAATCACGCTCTCATTTTTCGTTATACCTTGCCTCAGGGAAGGCAAGACTGTGTGCTTTTACGGATGCTGTTAATCTTAGAAAGAACTGCAGATGCTGGAATCTTGAGTAAAACACAAAGTACTGGAGTAATTCAGCAGGTCAGGCAAAATCTGTGGAAGGAATAGATAGGTGATGTTTCGGGTTGGAACCATTCAGATTTCATTTTGCTTTGTGTAAGAAATAATTGTTGAAGTAAACAAAAATGATGCCCAAATTAGTCACACATGCCAGCCAAATAATTATAATTTTTCACACAACAGAAATAACGAATTGCCAAGTATAATCCGCTGCACAGTGCATGAGGATTAGTGATTCATTGATAAAGAAGACTGTTTAGTTTTCCTCCTGGGATTTTCTTCTTTATCCATCTAACTTCCATTCACTGTACACAGATTATCCTTGGGTACTTCAAAATATCTTTTAGCATTTTATAAAAGTATGCATATTTTATTTGGGCATAAAATATTATGTTATTAGAGTATACAAACACTTTATTATTTCACCACTTTCTGGGAGCGTGAAATTGTGTACATGGAGTTTCATGAATGTCAAGGTGAGAAATAATTTATTTGGAGGAGATTGTTGGAAATGCCAGAAATTATTGCCAATGACCAATGGCCCTAACTGGGAGATAGTTGATGGACAAACATATGGGATGATCAGGAGCTATAAATTGGCCAGACTGCATCTTTCCTTCCCTGAAGGCATCATTGAACCAGATGAATATTTTCATGATAATCCAGTTTAGGTTAGCTTTATAGATACAACGTGGAAATAGGCCAAAGAGCTCACCGAGTCTACACTGACCATTCACACTATTTTTATGTTATCCCACTTTCTCATCCACTTCCTACACACCAGGGGCATATTGTTTTTATTACAGAGGCTAATTAACCTACAAACCCTCACGTCTTTGGGATGTGGGTGGAAAAAGGAGCACCCAGAGGAAACCCATGCGGTTACAGTGAGAACATGCAAACTTCACACAGATAGCACCCAAGGTCAGGATTGAACCTAGGTCTCTGGCGCCGTGAGGCGGCAGCCCTACCAACTGAGCCATTGTGCCACGGAAGATTGTTGTTTCAGGATTGCTATTATTGAGACTTACTGTAATTCCAGATTTATCTAATTACTGTAATTTAAATTTCCATTAGCCATAGTGGAGTTCAAACTCATGTCTTTTGATCAATAGTGTGGAACACTGGCTCTGGCCCAGTCGAATTAGTTGCTTTGTCCCTACAATAGTATTGTTCCAGCTCACATACAACACAAGAAGCTGAAACAAAAACTTCTTTCTACTCCATGCCAATAAAAGCTGTTAAACGAAAACTCTATAAAACAATAAAACATTCTGCTGGAGAAATTCAGAAGGTCAAGCAGTATCTGTGGAGGCAGAAGGATAGTTGACTGCATTCACTGCTCTTGATATGGCCTCCTTTGCACCGATAAGACGAAACATAGTTGTGACAATCGTTTTGCGGAACACCCGTGCTCTGAGCACAGTGGCTATGCTGACCTTCTGCATACATCCCATTTCATAGGAACATAGAAAATAGGTGCACAAGTAGGCCATTCGGCCCTTCGAGCCAGCACCGTTATTCAATATGATCATCCAGAATCAGTACCCTGTTCCTGCCTTCTCCCCATATCCCTTGATTCCCTTGGCCTTAAGAGCTAAACCTAACTCTTGAATATATCCAGTGAATTGGCCTGCACCGCCTTATGTGACAGAGAATTCCATAGATTCACAACTCTCTGGCTGAAAAAGGTTTTCCTCATGTCAGTCATAAATGGCCTATCCCTTATTCTTAACTAATTTCAACTCCCCTTCCCATTCCCTCACCAATCTGTCTATGCTCAGCTGCCAGGATGAGGCCAGTTGCAAACTAGATATTCTACCTGGGTCGTCTGCAGCCCAATGCTATGAACATGTATTTCCCCACTTTGGGTAACCCACTCTCCCTGTGCTCCTTTCTCCGTCCTTTGGATCCCCCCTTCCATATTTTTGTTTTCTGATTCTTAAAATCCCTACCCTCTCTTTTTAATATGTTTTCCCCTACCTCTGGTAGCAGATATTCAATGCTGTTTTACAAGCAAACACTATAGTGATACTTTTTACTTGCCTCTCCACTAGTCGATTCTCAGACCTCGCTGAATCTGGCATTAGTAAAGAAACCAAACCATAGATGCATTTTTTCTTATAAAGCCCATCGCCTTGAACAAAAGACTTACGCTGTGTATATATGCCCCAAGTGATTTGTTGTTTTAAGATTAGATTTTTTGCAATTTTCTCCTGTTGCAGTTTCACAGAGGCCTTGTTATCTCTGTGTCACTGATTACTTTCAAGAAAATTGTGTTGTTTAACAATGAGAGTCCTCAATGTAACAGCTGCCTAATTACAGTGTAATATATTTACTTAATTTTTGTTATAAATGCAGATGGAGGAATTCATAATGAAGAAGCTTGGTATAACACAAAGAAGAATGATTTTTATTATTAGATATAACCTAAATAATAGAATGTACAATGTTGCTATGATGGCAGATCTGCATATGCCCAAAGTCTACTACTAATTTATATTTAGAAATTGGAAGAACATTTACCTCTCAATATCACAAAACACTCTTATTATGTAACAAATACTTTCACATTACATCTAGTAAAATCCTTCATTTTTGAGCTCCACGTCATTTCAGATATTTCTATTAAAATATAAGTAGAATGACTTCAAAGAGCTTTTCAGTTCGTATTGTTCATGACTTCAGCATTCTTTATCGCTAAAGCTTTAAGTCATGACTAGAAGAGATTGTTGATGATTGAAAGGGTGTATTAATCTGCTGATGGTGTGTGTAAGAGATTGGTTTTGATGGTATATTAAGGGGCCTTGACAATGAGTCTGCGGTCATTCAATTTATTGTGGCTGTTCGTTCATGATTAGCTACTTGACTCCAGGCTTCCTCGATTGCTGCATTCTCCCACTGCTGTTTCTCTGGAAGTTCTTTGGCACCCAAAGGAGAGGACCTATCTCTTCCCTCATTTCATTCATCTAGACATCCAGAAGCATTTCACAAAAGGAATGGGGCCTGCTCTTGCATAAGTTCAGTCTTGTACTTCCATGAAGTGGTCAAGACCTGTGAAATGACTTCCATCGCAAGATGTAATCACAACAGCTCCCCGTTCGGTGGCATTGATTATCTTTGATCAGTGCTTGAACTGGTGCATTCATGAGCCCAATTCATGAGCAGAGATGGAGCTTCATGATTTGGCCTCTGTAGTAATGTGCTAAGCAGTGTTGTACTAAGCAGCAATGTGCTGATTGCTTGTTGGCGTTATGTCAGTGGGGTCATGTCACAGATTTTGACTCTGTCCTGAAAATCATCACCTCAGAGTGGATTATTGAACAGGTGTAATGCCAATGTACCTCCTCCATGTTTTTCAGTTTAGCCACCATCACTTTCAATTATTAATGCCCTCTAAATAGCTTTGGTTATGTGTTATCATCTGGTTATGTATTATTACATAGAAACATAGAAAATAGGTGCTGGAGGAGGCCATTCGGCCCTTCGAGCCAGCACCGCCATTCATTCAGATCATGGGTGATCGTCCCCAATCAATACCCCGTGCCTGCCTTCTCCCCATATCCCTTGATTCCACTAGCCCCTAGAGCTCTATCTAACTCATATTATAAAACATGATTAAAAAATACACGGATAAGCAGGAAAGACCTCTGATAGAAACACACGTTTTTTTCTAAGAACTTAATCTCATTAGTTTAACTTTCTCATTAATGCATTTTATCTTTTCATTATCATTTATCGACATTTTCATTTTTTACTATTTAGCTCCGAGTATAAAAAAATAAAGAAATTATCCATGTCAATAATATATCTTGTTATTATATTCATGAGCCAACAAACGTTTAGTTAGTTGGTAGCAGAGCAAGATGGCGCCAGAGTACTGCAAATCTTAGTTTGCTGGTCCCAGAGGAGGATCTACTAACATCCGATACAATCACTCTACTCTTTTAAAACTCGTTTCTACCTCTAAATCTAGCTGAAACTATTGAACTGTAATGGAGAGCACTGCATTCTGCACTCTGTATCTCTCCCTTCACTCTACCTATTGTACTTGAGTTTGGTGTAGGAAAGTAACTGCAGATGCTGGTACAAATCGAAGGTATCACAAAATGCTGGAGTAACTCAGCAGGTCAGGCAGCATCTCAGGAGAGAGGGAATGGGTGACGTTTCGGGTCGAGACCCTTTTTCAGACTGATCTTGTACTTGAGTTTGGCTTGATTTGTATTTATAATATTTTATGACTAGATTGGAAAGCATGTAAAACAAAGCTTTACCTCAGTACACATGACAATAATATAATAAACCTAAACGTAATGCAGGAACTTGTAATTAGCAAGCTCTATCATTTGAGCACCCTCTGCAGGAGAGCTGGGACAGGTGTGAACTGGGCAATTAACAATGTGTTTTCTCATTCACTGGCTGAATAATTCTTGCTGAAATAAACTTGAGTCCAAGCCTAAAAGTACAAGTTAGCATATTTATTTCCATGTGAAATCTTGTCAGAAAACTAAATAATGAAGAAAAGGACTATTGAGAGAAACAACAGAAGTTATTAAAAACATAAAACAAATGTAATGAAATTAGGGTCTACATAAGAGTCAATGCCAATGAGTTAAAACAAAAGCTGAAATTGTCCTTTCACTTGCAATTAACATTTTAACTGTGATGGCGGTAAATAAAAATCATCACAGTTAAAATGTTAATTGCAAGTGAAAGGACAATTTCAGCTTTTGTTTTTAGTCTAAAGTACTGCAGGTACTCTAAATACGTGTTATCATCTGGTTATGTATTAGGGGAAAGGGAGAAATCAGTCCACATCTAGGTGAATGTTACTACAATCAATCTGATGAAGGGTCTCAACTGAAAACGTCGCCTATCCAAGTTCTCCAGAGATGCGTTACTTCAGGACTAAGATTCCAAAGTTTGTCTTAAACATTTTATCAGAATGCTCATTTAGCTTTCTTGCATGAAGCAGAGGTTCCTGGTATCAGATAATATTAGCATTCCTAAATAAAATAAAAATTAAATGTTCTCTTTTATCTTAACTGTCCATCAGTTTAATGGGAAAATATTTAACTCGTGATAATGATGCAAGCCTATCCATGTTCTTCAGAGTTGCTGCCTGACCCACTGAGCTATTCCAGCACTTTGTGACTTTTTTATAAACCAGCACCTGCAGTTTCTTGTGCTTGAACTTGAAGATAACCTGTTATATAAATTCTTATAGTCATAAAGCTCTTTGACCCAACTAGTCTATATTGACCAAGTGCCTATCTAAACAAATCCCATTTGCTATGTTTGACTCATATCCCTCTTAACCTTTCCATGTACCAGTCCAAATGTCTTTTAATATATTTCAAACCTCAGAGATATGGAACTGGGTGGGCCAGGGAGATCAATATTCTTGATCTGTGGTAGGATGCTAGAAACTAAATGTCAAAAGGATGATGGTACAAAGTGAAAGGAAATGTAATTGACACCAAATTTACAACCCTCTGCTGGATCATTATTGACAAAGATTAGAATGGGTGGGATTGATTGTCAATATTCTCCCTGAATATAATTTCAACGCTGTGGATCAGCATTGATTTGTAGAAACCATTCGGAAATGCATCCTTAAATCTTTCTGTACCATTTTTCTCTGCAAGCCATTTGCACTCCTGTTGTTATCACCTCCTCCCACTCTCTCTCTACCCCCATCTCTATGCCACTCACTTTTGTTCTCCACGCATGGCTCCTTATTTCTCTGTCAATTTACTTCTAACATCAAGTTAGTATGTCGGACAAATCTGGAGAAGATTACATTTGTCTGTTGTACAGTAGGCTATTAAAACAAAATGAATATCACAAACGGAATGGTCATGTCATGGAACAATGCGGACAAAGTTAAAAAAATCACTAATTCTAATTAAAAATCACTCTTTGTATCCATATATTGGTGATTTATCATTATAAGAAACTACTTTATATTGCCAAAAAACATTACATTGTACACCGATTGATTTTGAACTTACTTCGTATTAATTATTTCCTGCATGCCTGGAGTATAGTAGTATAGAGGAGTGTGAATAGGTAAATCTGTATCAGAACGCTTCGGTTTATGGTAATTTCAAGCAATCAATGAGGGATACGAGTCAAACTAAGGTAAATAACTGAATTGTATGAAGTACTTTTTTTCCCCAAAGGGAATTTGTATTTGAGAACATTTTCCAATGTTCTATAGATTCTGGATCAGTTCCTGTGGATTGCTAATCAGTTCCTGCTAATGTTATCCCACTTTTCAAGAAATGAGGGAGAGAAAAAGCAGGGAATTATAGACCAGTTAGCCTGACATCGGTGGTGGGGAAGATGCTGGAGTCGATTATCAAAGATGTAATAGCGGCGCATTTGGATAGCAGTAACAGGATGGATTTACGAAGGGGAAATCATGCTTCACAAACCTTCTGTAATTTTTTGGGGATGTAAAAAGGAAAATGGACAAGGGAGTGCCAGTGGATGTAGTGTACCTGGACTTTCAGAAAGCCTTTGATAAGGTCCCACACAGGAGATTAGTGGGCAAAATTAAAGCATATGGTATTAGGGGTAGGGTATTGACATGGATAGAAAATGGTTAAACACAGAGTAGGGATTAATGGGTCCCTTTCAGAATGGCAGGCATTGACTAGTGGGGTGCCGCAAGGCTCGGTGCTGGGACTGCAGCTATTTACAATATACATTAATGATTTAGATGAAGGAATTAAAAGTAACATTAGCAAATTTGCAGATGACACAAAGCTGGGTGGCAGTGTGAACTGCGAAGAGGATGCTATGAGGATGCAGGGTGACTTGGGCAGGTTGGGTGAGTGGGCAGATGCAGTATAATATGGATAAATGTGAGTTTATCCATTTTGGAGGCAAGAACGGGAAGGCAGATTATTATCTGAATGGTGTCAGGTTAGTAAAAGGGGAAGTACAAGGAGACTTGGGTGACCCAGTACATCAGTCACTGAAAGTAAGCATATAGGTGCAACGGGAAGAAAGCTAATGGGATGTTGGCCTTCATAACGAGAGGAATTGAGTATAGGAGCAAACAGGTCCTTCTGCAGTTGTACAGGGCCCTGGTGAGACCACGCCTGGAATATTGTGTGCAGTTTTGGTCTCCTAATTTGAGGAAGGACATTCTTGCTATTGAGTGCAGCGCAGGTTCGCGAGGTTAATTCCCGGGATGGCGGGACTGTCATATGATGAACGAATGGAGCGACTGGGCTTGTATTCACTGGAATTTAGAAGGATGAGAGGGGATCTTATAGAAACATATAAAATTATTAAGGGATTGGACACGCTAGATGCAGGAAACATGTTCCCGATGTTGGGGGAGTCCACAACCAGGGGCCACAGTTTAAGAATAAGGGGTAGGCCATCTAGAACTGAGATGAGGAAAAGTTTTTTCACACAGAGTTGAGAATTCTCTGCCTCAGAAGGCAGTGGAGGCCTATTCACTGGATGCATTCAAAAGAGAGTTAGATTAAGCTCCTAGGGCTAGCAGAATCAAGGGGTATGGGGAGAAGGCAGGAATGAGGTACTGATTGTGGATGATCAGCCATGATCACATTGAATGGCGGTGCTAGCTCAAAGGGCCTAATGACCAACTCCTGCACCTATTGTCTATGTATCTATGAGAAGGGGAATTATTATTTAGAAAGTTTCAGTCCAATAAAAGTAAACAATCCCTCAATTTGTTACTCCAAGGTTTGGCTGTGTAAGCATTGCTCAACAGAGCCCTTTTCATCCAATACGAGCATTGCTCTATTAACATTTGCAAATTGCAATTTTGTTAGAATATTGCTTCTTCCTGAAAGATTCCAAAGTGTGTCTCAAACATTTTACCAGAAAGATCACTTAGGTTTCCACATGAAGCTGAGCTTCCTGGTGTCAAGCGAAAATATTAGCATTCATAAATACAAGGAAATCATATTTTCTCTTTTATATTGTGTCCTTCAATTTAATGAGAAAATGTTTAACTGCAGGTAATGATGCAAGCCTATTGGATTAACTGCCCATATACACTGCAAATGCTTCACAATGAAAAGTAAGGTTTACTGCCAATAAATCTTAATGATGTTAATGATGTTACTTTTGTACTAAAATAAGTTTAAGAGTCCAGAACTAGGGACCCCAGTTTAAGAATTTTCTTAAGATTAAGAATTAATAATCAGCCATGATCACATTGAATGGTGGTGCTGGCTCGAAGGGCCGAATGGCCTACTCCTGCATCTATTGTCTATTGAGATAGTTGAGGCCGGTACTATAACTATATTTCAAAGGCAATTGGACAGGCACTTGGATAGAAAATGTTTAGAGGGATATAGCCCAAACGGACGCAAGTGGGACTAGTGTAGATGAGACATCGTGGTTGGCATGGGAAAGTTGGGAAGAGGGGCTTGTTTCCATGCTGTATGATTCTATGACTTTCTCCATCATTTGGCCCACTGTCATATGTCACGTGACAGCATTTCTAATACAATTGATGTGTCAGTGGGGAGCTGTCATTTTTGTGCAAGTACTCTGGAAATGAGGAGGGATTTGGCACAAGACTATGTAAAACATCATGGGGGTTGGACAGTGTAATGCATCACAAAACTTATTTAAATATTATGCCATCAGCTATCACAATGTGCACTCATTTCAACAATTTAGGTAACACTGGTCTACATGATATTTAAAAATGCAGTGAGTTCCCCTCATCCGTATCCATTTCAGTATTTCCCATCTGGTTTTTTTTTGCCAATGGAGATTTGCAGAGAACAGGGCATGGAACTGCTGCTTGTGGAATATGCCATTCAGAAGAAGTCACTTTGCATTCCATGAAACTACGGATAAAGGAACACCGACTTTTCCCAACTTCTTATTCCTGGTTTTGCTTTTATAATCAGGTCATGAATTATGTTATCATTTATTCTACTATCTGGAGTAAGGAATACTATACATTAACACTATAACCATTTTTAATTCCAGTTTCTTCTCGCTCTATCTATTCAGTGATTGTGACTTTTAAAGGAGGTTTTTTTTGTCGCATTATAAAGTATTAACCCTGAATTAAACAGTCAAATTGCCAAATTCCAGATTGTCGCTGAAGGTATTGATGATCCTTGTACAGGAAACTGCATTGGTCAAGTAAAAACCCAACGAGATTAGTTGAAAAAGTGAATCCCCTCCCCCAGTCCAAACGATTGTGATTTATCTGCATTTGTTGATAGCCCTGGGCAAATAACCTCTTTGTCCCAACAACTACCATTCATCTGGAACCTCGTTCACAGTCCTCTAGTTGATGAGGAATTATTTCAATCAGTCGCAGGCTAAAAACCATTGTGATTTGGTACATTTCTCTCCTTGCATGTGTACCATTTTACTATAAAACAGAGTAAATTCATGCATATAAGTGTAAAGTGAGTTAAAAGAAAAACGCACATGTGAGGGATCTTTAAATTTAATGTAGACTTACTGTAAACGTGAACCCCCGTTTCATGAACTAGGCTTCAATTTCAACGAGACGTGTCAATTGAAAGCATTTATGCACTTGTATCTTGTAATCATTACCTCCGAAGAGTCCACCAGGGACTATACTGGACGTTGGTCTAGCGGGGACTTTGCCGTCTGTGGGCCTGGATGGAGGTCTTGAAGGTTGCGTAGGTGGGCATGTCAATAGAGGATTGTGGGAGGGCATTCCAGAGGGAAATTGCTTCAGGGAAAAAAGACTGGATGTAGGGAGTAGATGTGTGTTGTTGAACTACAAGTTGCTTGTTGTGGATCTTGTTGTTTTCTCTTTGATGTATAAGTCAGCGTCGAGGTCGATGTCCTTGTTGATGATCTTGTGAAGAGTAGTCAATCTGAGCATCTGTCCTCTGGTTTCAAGGGAGTCCCAGTTTAAGTCAGTGAGCATTTTGGTTACACTGGATTGTCGTCTGAAGTCGCTGTACTCTTCGTTGAGCATTTTGAAGAACATCTTTATTTTTCTTGGTACCAGGGTTCCAAGCAGTGGAGGCATACTCCAAATGCGGTTGGACTATTGTTTGGTACAAAAAAATTTTGAACAGTTTTGGAACAATGGTGGAAGTTTCTCTGGATGAAGTTGAGCATCTTCGTGGATTAGTTTGCAGCATAATGTGACTGTTTTAATGTATTTTCCTATCAATAACTGGAACAGTCCAAGTGCACGTTTTGAACCTATTGTCCACTCTGTGTCAATGCAATGGGTTAAGAGATGGGGTGAGATGCATGACTGTGCTCATAATAAACAATTCATTAAGTTAATTCATTGAGAAAACATAGACTATTCAAAAAGAGTGGAGCAAGACAAAACGACCAAAACGACAGCAACTTCACTCAAGTGAGGCACGATGTGAAATTATTGCAGGTACCCAGCCCATTAAGCATTATTGTGGAATCAGACGCCATCTAGTGTTGATTTATTTGTTGCAGCAAAGACACTGGTCTCAGGTTCAATGTTACTTTGCGAAACTTGAAGGATTCTTCACTATCCACAATTTAGATACTTGATACTGTTAATGGGTGCTGCATTATTTAGACATTTAGTGGCAGTTAAATACGGAACATGAACATGAGAACGTCCTGATCCATTGGATCGGTTTACTGAAATCGATTCATATTTTGTTTTGTACGGAAATCCACTTCTACAAGTGTTTTGCACCACAATGTGCCGAGACAAATCGTTTTAATCGTCTGATTTTTCGAAATGCGGGGGTGAGGGAAACTCATGAGAGAAAAAAAATAAAGCATTCGAAGACCAACTAAAGGATGAGAGATGCTTCACGTGATTTACAAAACAATGCGTATTTTTACAAGGAGCAAACATTTTTACGAGTCGCTCCGTTAGGTTCAACAATAAAATGTTTCAAATTAGCAGTGATATCTATAATTACGCAACTACTTATAAAGGTCCGATAAACATGAGCTAATTTGCACTTTTACAGTTAAAAGGAACGCATAGCTGGTTTGTTTTACCTAATTAAATGATCATAACATCTTTCGAATGGTAGAATATGTTTTACCTGCAAAGACTGCGGCGCTTCGGTTCAATATTGAAAACTTCTGTGGCTCCGCCATAACAGGATTCCCTGCTTAAATTAATTATTCAGTGTCACTCATTGCAAAAACTTAAAAAGCATCTAACAGACGGTTACGAACCTCGTGGGTGACGCTGAATAGTTTATCAGGAAATCGGATACAGGTGAAGAATTCAATTACTTAATGGAACCCAAGGTTTGTGCTGAATCTTTTCCAGGGCCCTCCTGCAGATCAATTGCTATGCGTTCGTTATATTGCACCCTGAATAAACTGTAAATCTTCCCCATCGCCATTCGCTCAGCAGTTTTAAATGGGAAACCGCAGTATTTTTATGAACTGGAGATAAGACGGGACGAATTTGATAAAGATTTATTAGATATCAACCTGCAATTGCCCTTTGACTGGACATCTACCCTTTGACTGGATATCTACCAATCTACAGATCGGGTTAAGATGTAGTATGATTCATTTTAGGAAAATCAAAAATGTATTGGGATTTTAGGAAAAAAAACAATAACACGCTCAACGTATGGCATACAAGTCACTTTCCTATATTTCATCGCCCTCGTTTTGTTATAAGTTCATAAGTTGTAGGATCAGTATTAGGCCATTCGGCCTATCAAGTCTACTCCGCCACTCAACTATGGTGGATCTATCTTTCCCTCTCAACCCAATTCTCCTGCCTTCTCCCCATAACCTCGACACCCTTACTAATCAAAAATCTTGCAATCCCCGCCTTGAAATGTTATCGTGTAACAATTCCTGATGTATCGAAACGACTAACGTGTATAATAGTCCATAATCAATTCCTCCATTCATAACGTAGGGTTGCACCGCCCACATTTTGGAGCCGATTTCCACAAATGAACCCACTTCTGTTTCACATCGAATATGAAAGATACATTTGATATGTTTGCGCGTTGTTATCTTTTGCTCCCCGCTAATATGATCATGTTGTCTCCTGCAGGAATCGACGAAGCGGGGGCAGGATGACGGCTGGGGAATCGGGTCTGCCAGGATATCGTTCGTTGCTATGGCTCCACGTCGACCATTCAACCTGCATTGAAATACGGATTTTGCAGAAAGATATTTCCCGGAATTTCTTCAAAAGTGAAATAAAGCAGAGGAGCATTTCCCTACTTTGACAGTTAACAATCTTCTGCAAACAACTTTAGTGAGTTGGCTAAAGCCCGGGCCACTGCCAGGGCTTAGCACGGATGAGCCGATGCAAGCCGCCCCGGGCTGGGCTCAGGGTGCGCTGCCCCTTTAGACTAGCAAAACTAGCAATCTCAGAGATCTGCTGTTTGTGAGGAAAAGACACTGTTCACATGATACAAAACCCCCCCAATTCTGTTTGATTTTGAAGCTCCTGCGATATAAGGATTTTAAAAAAATTGTGTATCACCATCCATTCACGGTAGATGGAGCAATTATGGAAAAAAGATACATAATGATAAGAAAGAGTTCACATACAAACACACACGCCTTACAAGGCACTTTTAGAGGCACAGTGACGCAGCGGTAGATTTTCTGCCTGAGCGCCATCGATCCAGGTTCAATCGACCACGGGTACTGTCTGACCGCGTGGGTTTTCCCCGGGTGCTCCGGTTTCCTCCCACATTCCAAAGACGTAGCCTAATAGGCTTGGTATGAATGTAAATTGTCCCCAGTGTGTGTGTGCGCGCAGGGATCGTGGGCTGAAGGCTCCGATTTCCGCGCTGTATCTCTGAGTGCGCTACCCCTTAGAGCCCTGTGGGAAGGGCCGAGCTAAGGGTGCGCTACCCCTTTCATAGCGCCCTTTGTGGGTGGGGCCGGGTCGGACTAGGAGTGCGCTACCCCTTTAATAGCGCCCTTTGTGAACGGAGCCGAGCTGGGGGTGCGCTACCCCTTTAATAGCGCTCTTTGTGGGTGGGACCGGGCTAGGGGTGCGCTACCCCTTTAATAGCGTCCGCCCTTTGTGGGTGGGGCCGAACTAGGGGTGCGCTACCCCTTTAATAGCGCCCTTTGTGAACGGAGCCGAGCTAGGGGTGCGCGACCCTTTTAATAGCGCCCTTTGTGGGCGGGGCCGGGCTAGGGGTGCGCTACCCCTTTAAGAGGGGCCGGGTCGGGCCGAACGCGCGCCCCTCTTGCCCCCTGCATTACGTCATGCCGATTGTTCTGGTGCGTCCGGCCAATCGGACGCGCTGCCTGGATTCTACGGGAGCCGGGATGGGCCCGTATCCGCGCCAGGATTTCCCCATCCGGACCAGAACGCATTGCGCAGGGTGCACAACCCGATCCTGCGGCTTTAATAGCCCTGACATGGAAACCCCACTGCAGTTTCACGAGTTTATCCAGGAGCAGCAGCACCACCACTATCATCATCATCATCATCACAGCCAGCAGCAGCAACACAGCCAGCAACAGCACCACAGCCAGCAGCAGCAACGAGACGAGCAGCCTCACCAATGGATCAGATGCAACTGCCCGAGTGTCACCGCCGTTGGCGACAACCGGCTGCTGTGTAATTCCTCGCCACTCACTTTCAGGACCAACTCTACCCCCTCCTCCTCCTCCAGGCACGGCAGCCAGCTAAACGTCAGCGAGCTTTCTCCATCCTCCGCCAGTCATGCCAGCTCCTCTAGACATCACCACCAGCACCGGCAGCCCAGCCCCTCCTGCAACCGCAGGGAGAGCAATCCCTTCACAGAAATAGCCATGAGCAGCTGCAAGTACAACGGCGGCGTGATGCGACCACTCAGCAACCTGAGTTCGTCCAGAAGGAATCTGCACGAACTGGACTCGGAATCGCAGCCTCTTCAACCCATCTTCACCACAGTCGCCCCGGAGATCGTGGTCTCCAAACCGGAGCAAAACAACTCCACTACAGTCGTTTCTTACGGGGAAAGCGGGAGCGCTGGCGGCGGCGGTGGCGGCCGTGGAGGAAACGGCGGGAATAACAATAAATCCTGCAGAAGGAAAAACAATAACATTGCCTACAAGCTGGGACATAGAAGAGCTTTGTTTGAGAAAAGAAAACGTTTGAGCGACTATGCTTTGATCTTTGGTATGTTTGGGATTGTAGTGATGGTCATTGAGACTGAACTTGCGTGGGGGGCTTATCAGAAGGTAAGCAAAATGCAGCGAATATCTTGTACTTTGGCATTTTTGGAGGTCTTTTTTGATCTTTATGCAGTTGCCCGATCACCAACTTGTAGTTCATTTGAGAAACTGCTTTGTACTTTCGCATTAACAATAATGAACAATTTAATTTTAAAACACTTATGATAAAAGTTAATCAGTGTTTAACTTTATATTGTGATATGCACTCTTAGATAATGAGCATAACGTTTTCTTAGGTTGTTTAAAGTTTAATTTCCCACTAATGTTCATCAACACTCAAATGTATTTCTTTTATATTACAGGGATCTCTGTATTCATTAGCTCTTAAATGCCTTATTAGCCTTTCTACCATCATTCTGCTTGGTCTGATCATTGTATATCACGCGCGGGAAATTCAGGTAATTATATTTTTACTAAAACAGTAACTTTTTAATCTGGCAGGCGGGGGTTATGGTCGGTTGTTTGGTCATTTCATTTTTTGTTGATTCAGGACATTCAGATTCATGGTCAATTCAGAATTAAGCACGAAGAGAGAAACAAATGTAAATTCAGTTGTAGTATGTATAGCTGGAGCCAATCCAAGGGTGCTAAAATAATATTAAGAGTATTCATAATTTAACGTGGGTTTGGAGAAACAAATAATTAAGAACTAAATACGTGGTTTAAACTATTTTAAAGGTACAAGCGATAGGGAATGGAATTATCCGGTCATCGGTTTCTCACCATTCCAAAGGATAGAATGTACAAGCCAATTTGCTGGTGATTTGCGAAGCTTCTAATATTTCTAATACGAAAACAACCAAAAATAAACCATATTTAACATATCCCAGAAATCTGAAATCCATGAAGTGGTAGGTGAACATTGTTAGTTACTGTGTACGTGATGTAATGATATATCTGTAGTCAAGAATACTCCATGTCATTGTTTCCCAAATAACATTATTGAAGCACCTTTCATTCATACTTTCCAGATACGCATATTTAGAGCAGTGGTTTGTAAAGAAGTTCGTTTACAGCAGCTGTGGCTATTGCATCGTTCGACTATTTTTTTAAATTTCAGAGGTGGGAATGTATTTTCGTATTAAACTGGCGTGATCTTAACAATATCACTGATTACTTAACCGAGCGAAAGAATCGCATTATTCTTATTTTGTTTACACGATTCTTAAATTACTTTCTATCCAAGTGTAAAACATTTCGGGATGTTTCTAAACCGTAAATACGTTGTTTAAAAGGCATTGGTTTGATTCCAATTGGCGGCTTCTTGGGGCTGCAGTTAATCCTGTGTTCTGTGTTAGGGGGTAAATTGATCGAGTAAAGCACTCACACTTTCCCCGAAGCTGCTGGTTTGATCTGAATCGCTCCATCATTCCATTTGTGCCTTCGTCTCTGAAGTGCCGTCAAGCATAACATTGAATGCTATCGCCTGGAAAACGCCACACGCGAGCGTTAGTTCCAGTATACATCATACTGAGCTTCTTTAGAATCTTTAACCGTGATGAAAAAAGTCTATGTCAGTAACCTTTTACAAATGCAAACTCAACCCTTTACCGAGCAGATTTTTAAAAAAAAATAACATCGGCGTCAATATCTAAATATTTGCATTAAGGGATTCATTGAGACGAGTCTTTAAAAATACCACGCCAACGTTGTGTATTCGCAACGAAACTGCCACTGTAGATTTATTAAACATTAGTGATATTAGAACAAGGGGAAATATCTAATAAAGTGAGAATATCCCGCGTAATGACTATAATGCTGGTATTTACTTCGGGTTACTGTGCAACCGATTTGTGATCTAATGTTGGTGTTCCATTATTGGATTGATGCGGGTGGACCTGACGCCGAGGTACGAGAGGAGAGGGGGTGCGCACACAGGAATGAACTAAGCGAGGTTGAAGGGAGAAGGACCCAGATGCATTCTTCAATTAAACTTTTATGGTCGTGGGGCGGCGCGACTCTCGTTCGACTCCAAACTGCCATCGAAGTTCGATTCTTCTAAAAAAATAACACGCAAGGCTGGAACCTACTGTGCGTGTTCAGTGTAATAAGCTAGGCACCGGGAATGAATGGCAACGGCTACCGAAGTTGGCTGTTTTTTAGTGTCAAACGAAGAACTTAAACACCACGAGACAATGCATTAGATATATTATCAAGGTACTCATTCCTTCTCTCCTGAGATGCTGCCTGACCCGCTGAGTTAATCCAGCATTTCGTGTCTAGATCCTATTATCAATGTGAGTCCAAGATAGACGAAGTGTGTAGCCTAACCAAGATAGAAAGGAGTATGGCAACAAACGGACCCGAAACTTCAGGATTCTCTTTGGAACGGATGGTGTCTGACTTGTCTCCTGTTCGAGACGTCAGACGAGCTCTTTGAACAAGTCGCACTAACTGTAGAATGAGGGAGGGGGATGGACCAGCATTATCCAAGGGCACGGATTTATTTTGCCAGGTGCATGAAAAGCGGAGACAGACACAAAAAAACAGGAGTCACTCAGCGGGTCAGGCAGAATCTCCGGAGAAAAGGAATAGGTGACGTTTCGTGTCTGAAGAAGGATGTCGACCCGAAACGTCACCTATGCCTTTTCTCCAGAGATGCTGCCTGGCCCGCTGAATTACTCCAGATGTATGTGTCTGTCTTTGGTTTACACCAGCATCTGCAGTTCCTCCCTACACATGAAAAGCGGAGTTGACTACCTCAAGAGTCAAGAGTGTTTTATTATCATATGTCCCGAAACAAAACAATGGAATTCTGACTTGCAGCAGCACAACAGATATGTAACATTGTACTCTGTAAACATCATTATAATCATCAAAACAGTTCTGTATATTAAAAAAACCCTACAATAATACCTCAAAGACAAAACCAATGCCCCCAGGTTTATGTAGTTCAGAGCTTAGTTGGTGTTTGTAGTGGTCAATAGCCTGATGGTTGTTGGGAAGAATGTCCTGAACGTGGACATTACAGTTTTTCAGACTGTAATACCATTTTCCCAATTGCAGGAGTGAAAAGAGAGTGCGGCCAGCGTGGTGTGGGTCTCTGATGATGCTGGCTGCCATCTTAAGGCAGCAAATCTTGTAGATCCCTTCAGCTAACAAACACAATGGATGTGGATGCCGATGCACAAATAGGTTTGGTTAAATACGCTTTTCAAAATTTGGAAATTAGTTAACAAATAAGATCATTTTGGGGATACCACCAGAGACCAAACATGAAAAAGTGCAGCATTTTGACAGGCTGTCAAAATGTCTCCCATAGCTGGAGAATGTAGAGCCGGGGATCATAATCTCAGGTTTGGGGGGTTAGACATTTGGGGCTGAGTTGCAGAGAAATTATTTAATTCCTATGAAATTATCTACCTAAGAGGGCTATGGAGGCTACGTTACAGAACTCACTCTAGAAAGAGATCTACAGTGGATATCTACACAGGATGTAATAAGCAACAAGGGAAGGGACTGGCAATCTGACACTAAAATAGAAAATGAGCTATAGTCGTATCGATTGATGAAACAGTCCCTCAGACACTTTGTTTCAATTTTTTTTAAAGGTGTTGGATTGTCATTTTGTTAAAAACAACTTTGCTTATTAATGTCACTAATTAGACAAGGGAACCTGTGATTTCTTGTCGGATCTATGGTTGTTTTATATGGTGACTTTTATTGAGACAATTAAGAATTAACAATAAATACCGCTAGGCAGGTATCACTGGGATCCTACATTACAAAACAAAATGCAGTAGGTGGTGTTTGAACAGTCAGTGTAATTTGTTTCGGAAAGTTTGGAGCTGCAATCAGAAATAATAGCATGCTCACCATAGCAGCAAATATGTTTAATTGCCTCCTTAATGCAGGTATAAGAGAGCTCTCAGCACCTAGTCTTTCCTCCAGTCTTTCCATCACATTTGGAAACTTTTATTGCTGTTTATCATCATGAGGACCAAAATTATGCCAATGAAAGTCAAATAAGCCATTATGAGACTGAGAAACAAGAATAAAACTGTTAGAGACATCAGCCAAACCTTAGTCTTACCAAAACCAACTGTTTGGAACATCATTCAGAAGAAAGAGAGCACTGGTGAGCTTACTAATCAGAAAGGGGCTGGCAGGCCAAGGAAGACCTCCACAGCTGATGACAGGAATTCTATCTGTAATATAGAAAAATCCTCAAACACCTGCCCGACAGATCAGAAACACTCTTCAGGAGTCAGGTGTGCAGTAGTACACCACTCAACAATTATAAACTATGGATTGCCTTTGCTCGCACTAAGGGCTTTGGATTCTTTGGACTAATATTGGAGAAATTAATTTATTGAATTTTTGTTTATTGTACATTTTCAATGTCCTAGCATCATATAACATGATAACAGGCATTCAGCCCAATTTGACCATGCGAATCATGATGCCCCCTTTTAAGCTTGTCCCATTTGCCCGCATGTGGGTTGTGTTTACAGGTCTGTTATATGCTGCTGCAAGTAGGAATTGCATTGTTCCATTGTCCGTACATATGATAATTGTACACTCTTGACTTGACGTATAGTAACTAAATAACCCTATGGGGTAGATGCTGATAGCAGAGGGAAAGAAGCTGTTCTTACGCCTGACCCTAAACCTCTCTTTTTTGTGGGAGAGACAGCAAATAATGAATGATTATGGATTTGGACGTTATATTATAAGCTGGGACATTAGAGCAAAGTGAAATGTACTACATTGCGCATTTACTCCATGATTCTGGGACTAGAGGCCAATCCTCGTTACAATCACATTCACCACCACAACCATGAGAGGCTGCAGTCAGCAGCAACTGAGGCAGCTCATGGCTGAGAACACGACGGATGGAAATGATTCAGGTTCAGTTCAATTAACCAGTTTCAGGGTGCAGTCTTCATGACAGGTTGCTGGCCAGAGGGACACCAGCTGGATGCGGGGTGTGAAGGTGAACGTTTACTGAGGTAGAGCACTGGCTTCTGTAAATAGTCACCAGTGCCTTGGACTCAGGTCATTACCTGGTGGCGACTTCACTGCAGCTGCAACAATCCAATCTGGAAAGAATCTGATATTTTATCTGGAAGAAATACCTTGTAAACCTTTCTTAAAGCGAGCAATTGCAAGCGTGTGTTTCACATGCATGGTATGGAAAGGCGAAGCTGACTGCACGCATGCCTCATACTGCAGTGTGTGGGTAGAGGAAGCTGGCGGCTGAAGATTTTGTTTACCATTTACCAAATTAAAAAAGAAATCAGTCACGTCGCCTCCCCCCAGGAAAGCTCTTTAGGTGCACCAACGATCATTAGGCAGTCCATGTACTTTGATCTCACTGTGAAGTCTTGCAGGAACGGACTGTTGTCTACACAAGTATTTGCCTTTGGCTGCAGTCATGTTGTGTTACAGTTAGCTGTGGCTGCAGAATCAGTTCACTGCTATTGCCTGACACAGTCAGGGACAACAGGGACAGAGCCAGGCTCCACATTATTCAGTGTCTGTGTCTTTAAGCACTGAGCACAACCTCTTTCTGAAGTTCCGAAACAACCTCTTAAGTAAGTTTTTAAACCTAGTTAGGTACTGGATAGACTTATTTATATCATCACAATTGCGTATTCGATGTATCCATGTACTTGCAAATGGTCAGTTTAATTATTGCATGAGGCTTACTTTCTCTTCCTCAGACTTTAGAATTTCCTTGTCAAACTACTTTCAGCATCCTTCTCAGAGGTCTCAGATAATTTGCTTTCACTCCAGCATTTTGAAGAGTGGAGGCATCTCCACCTGAGATATTTTTAGCCGCGGTGTCTGTTTTGCATACCAAGACCAGAGGGGCTTGGTAGAATGAGCCAAGCAGGCCTATGATAATTGGGGATCATACCCCATTGCACATACATGGAGAGAAACACAGACACCTCAGTCTTTTCTGACCACACCTTCATAGGCATAACTTTAGCCTGCACCCATTTCCAAACTTTCACTTCTCTCATCTTGCACCATCCACTCTACCCCCTTTCCTAACTCATCTCCTTCTTCCTCCTTCCGTAACCTTCTCCATTCTCATTCCCTTTTTCCTTTCAATCCCTATTTTGGTCTATCCCCTCTCTCAGTGTCAGTAGTTATATCTATGAGAATAATCTTCAGTGCATGGTTGCTAGACACAGAAATCTGATTGCCTGCCCAGTGAGTGATGAACACAGTGCAGGACCAAGCAGAGGGAGCATGATTATGTGTCGGAAGGTGGCGACCAGAACCGTCACCCATTCCTTCTCTCCAGGTATGCTGCCTGTCCCGCTGAGTTACTCCACCATTTTGTGTCTATCGTCGGGAGGGTGATTATATTGTATGACGTACTTGGACATGCGATGAGGTGCTTAAAGTATCAGATTAAGTTACAAATGTACAAACAAATCGGGAATCGGAGTAGGGCAGTTGGCCCCTTGAGTTCAGTCTGCCTTTAATGAGATCACAATGATCTGATTGTAATCTCAACTACGTTCCTGTCCACCCACTATAATTTTTCACCTCTTAGTTATCTGTGTACTTCTGCCGTAAGAATTTTTAAAGACTGCTTCCATTGCTCTTTGGGAGAGCAGTTTAAAGACTCATAAACATCTTCAAGAGATATAAACCTTATTTTTGTCTTTAAAAAGTGGCGCAACGGTAGAGCTGCTGCCTCACAGCAACTTATCAAACTCTTGGGTTCGATCCTGACTATGGGTACTGTCTGTACAGAGTTTGTACATTTTCCTTGTGATCACATGGGGTTTTCTCTGGTTCCCACCCAGACTCAAAGGATGTTTGGTTTTTACTTTAATTGGCTTCAGTAAAATTTAAATGTCCCTCCTGTGTAGTATAGTGCTAGTGATCGCTAGTAGGCGTGGACTTTGTGGGTCGAAGTGTCTGTTTCCATGCTGTATCTCTAAAATCTAAAAGTCTAAAGTAAAATGAGTGGCTCTTTACATGTAAACAATGAGCCTAGTTCTAGTTGCTCCCGCAAAAGGAAACATGCTTTCTGCATCTATCCTTGCAAGAGCTCCTCGGAAACTTGTGTGTTTCAATCAAGTCCCCTCTCCTTCTTCTAAACACCAATGAATATGACTTAGCCTGTCCAACCTTTTAAGACAACCTATCCCTTCCAGGTATTAATTTAGTGAACCTTATCTTGACTAGTTCCAAACATTAACATGCTTCTTCAATCCAACCTCAGCAATGGAAATCAGTGGATCACCACTTACACTGCCATGTACTTGTTTCCTAATTGTGTTTTTGCACAAATCTCTTGTTTTTACAGTCTTTTTATCTTTTCACTGTCTTATATAATTTATGTTTTGTGTGTTTGTCTGATTCTATGTGCTTGTAATCCTGCTGCAACCAAAATTTCCATTGTTTCTATACCTCATTGTATTTATGCACATGACAGTAATCAGGCAACCCCCAGCTGTTATCAGGCAACCCCCAGCTGTTATCAGGCAACTCCCAGCTGTTTTCAGGCAACCAAACTATCCTACTGCAACCAGAGAGCAGTCCTGAACCAGTGCCGGACTGTCTTTGATCGGACTTTACTGGCTTTACCTTGCACTAAACGTTATTCTCTTCTCATGTATCTGTGCACTGTGAATGACTCGATTGTAATCATGTATTGTCTTTTTGTTGGGTGGTTAGCACTCAACAAAAGCTTTTAACTGTACCTCGGTATATATGACAATAAACTAAACTGAACTGAAATACCGGATTGAAATAAGGATACCAATTTTGTGCAGAGAACTCCCCATCTATGGGGTCTCATGCCCAATATAACTCAGAATAACTTATCTTCTATTGTATTCAGATCCCCTCACAGTATACAAAAGTATTCTGTCACCTTCCCTTATTCCTTTCTGCACCTTTTTGTTAAAGATCTAGGTTTAGAAGAATGAGGGGGGACCTCATTGAAGCTTACTGAATAGTGAAAGACCTGGATAGTGGATGTGGAGAGAATGTTTCCACTGGTGGGAGAGTCTAGGACCAGAGGCCGTAGCCTCAGAATAAAAGGACGTACCTTTAGAAAGGAGATGAAGAGAAATTTCTTTATTGAGAGGATGGTGAATTTGTGGAATTCACTGCCACATAAGGCTGTGGAGGCCGTCAGTGGATATTTTTACAGTGGAGATTGACAGATTCCTGATTAGTACGGGTGTCGGGGTTATGGGGAGAAGCCAGGAAAATAGGGTTGAGAGCAGACGATGGACCAACCATTATTGAATGATGGAATAGATTTGATGGGCCAAATGGCCTAATTCTGCTCCTATAACTTATGAACTCTACTTACCCTTGCAGGTATGAATCAACTGGTGGCATTCTTTAAACTTACCACTCATGTCGCTGGTGAGCAACCTGGTCAGTTACTCCAGCACTTTGTGTTTTACTCAGGATTCCAGCATCTGCAGCTCCTTGAAGTCTCCAGTCTTGTCTTCATGTGTTGCAGTTAAAACATGAATATTAAAGCTTCCATAATTTTTGGCTGTTTTGAATAACCGAGACACCTATTATTAGAGCCAGATGCTATATGTGCAGGGGCATATGTTTCACCTTAATTTAACTTTACAGGTATCTCCAATGTACCTTTTTTTAAATTTTGGAGAAGCAGCATAGATTATTCTACAAAAGAACAAAGCAATGGAGATATAATTATATTAACGGTAATATTTTATTTTTTAAATGAACATTTTAAGGCAAATGTTAACAATCTGTTAATTACATGAATTAACCATGCTTAAAACAATAAACTACACAATTGAATACCGAATTAGAGATACAGGATATAGCGTAGTCTATATTCCAGTAATTTTGAAGAATTGGACATTTTTTTAGTGTAACAACCATTGCCATCGATTTTATTTTGAAATTTACAGAAGTGCAAAAAAGGGTGTCATATTTAAGGTGTTGTTAGACTATTGTGATTATGCTTCTGTAATCTTCCCTCTTATTCTTTCCATTTGGACTTGGAGCTATCCTTATCATAATGTAATATCTTCATTGCATTTATGTACGTTGTGAAACATAGCAAGTAAAGTTATGGAAGATGCTTAAAATGTGATATGTTATTATAAATCCACGCCACAGTCTCAGTAGATTTGCACTGCACCGTTCTGACTATGTTTGGTGCCAGTATCCCACAGTGAGGAGGAGGGGTTGTTTAAAATTATGCTTCCACAGTGCAGTTGGAAGCCAGATTTAAATTCAGACTGGACATGCCAGTTTTGATGGGCTTGGAAACTTAATGGCAAAATTAAAAAAAGAGCACGTCTTCGTATTTAAGAGCAGCTGGATCAAAAATTATTTGCTTTGAAATTAGAGAGGAGTTGTCCCTCTGATTTTTGTTGTTTCCTGCTTTCAGACCACACCAATACAGACGTAGAGACTTGTCAGAGGTTAATGTAATGAAAACACACTTTTATCATGGTGCTCTTGAGAATATCCTGTCTTATTCAATATATTGGTTTTCAGCATATGTTTATAAAAGTTTCTTCTTAATTGGATGGGTTTCAAATGGATGTATAATGTGGCGAAACTTTGTTCATGGCGAGGTTAAGTATTTGATCACCAGCTGGCCCTGGCAAGTAGAGTGTAAAGTTAAGGGAATTTATGCTCCCAATGTGGACTTATTGCTTGATTTGCTTATAGTAGAAAATACTTTATTACAGTATCTGACTATATTAATACAGCCTACATCAATAATGTTTATAGAAAATAACTGTTAATAACCTTTGAAGAAAATTATGCTGATGAAACTGTTATGCAGAATTCTTGACAGATTTGGCATTCACTAAACACCCAGGAAGTTTGGGCGGCACGGTAGCGCAGCGGTAGAGTTGCTGCTTTACAGCGAATGCAGCGCCGGAGACTCAGGTTCGATCCTGACTACGGGTGCTGCACTGTAAGGAGTTTGTACGTTCTCCCCGTGACCTGCGTGGGTTTTCTCCGAGATCTTCGGTTTCCTCCCACACTCCAAAGACGTACAGGTATGTAGGTTAATTGGCTGGGTAAATGTTAAAAAAAAAAAAAATTGTCCCTAGTGGGTGTAGGATAATGTTAATGTGCGGGGATCACTGGGTGGCACGGACTTGGAGGGCCGAAAAGGCCTGTTTCCGGCTGTATATATATGATATGATATGATGATAAGATGAGGCTTGTAACTTGAAATATAAACTAATAATTTATATGGAATCAAATTTCAATCAATATTAGTTACAAACCACATTAAAAGGCAAATGCTACCTAACTCACTTACATAATTCAATACGTATCTAATCTGAGTTGTTATTAAAATAATGGAATATTCTTGATATTTTAGATGCTTTATGAAACAATATTTTATATTAAATTAACTGAATGCAGAATATGTACATTGGGCTGGTATATATGAAAATCAAATCTAAATATAAAGCATTTTAAGAGGCAATATTGCTGTGCAAATTGGTGGAATGAACGCAAAGGAATGGTTTTAAAATAAATCTATTTCCTAATTTTTGCAATAGAACTAAGATTAACATTTCACTCATGGGAAGTTGTTTGCAGTTGATCAAGTGCTGATGAAACAATTTATTTTTCAAAAACCTCGTCGTATAGAACCTCATTCTATATCCAGTTGTACTAGAAACACATTCCTTTCTCGTAGTGTGTAGATGTGGTAGCACAAATGAAATTCCAAAAAACTCAGAAGCACTTAATTAACAGTCTTCAGGTTAAGAGCATCCAACCAATGAGCCAACGCTGATATATCTCAAACAGAACAGAATCTCACAACGATGACTGGTTAGCAGATCGATACACATGCTTGTACGATCAATCCTGCAAAAGTAAAGTCGGAAGATAATTAGAAAATGGAAAGCTTTACCACATTGGCCATTGAAGTCTAATTATTTAAAAGAAAGCTGCAAAAGAAATAGGGTATGCAGAAATGACAAGGGAATGGAAATGGAGCAGAGAGCTCTGGTGCGAGACTGGCAATGGGCAGGCATAATTGGTTGAATGTCCTCTTTCATCCTGCATTTCTATGAAACTTGTAATATCAATGATCAGAAAACATTTATTGAATTGGATTTGACGTAGAGACTTGTCAGAGGTTAATGTAATGAAAACACACTTTTATCATGGTGCTCTTGAGAATATCCTGTCTTATTCAATATATTGGTTTTCAGCATATGTTTATAAAAGTTTCTTCTTAATTGGATGGGTTTCAAATGGATGTATAATGTGGCGAAACTTTGTTCATGGCGAGGTTAAGTATTTGATCACCAGCTGGCCCTGGCAAGTAGAGTGTAAAGTTAAGGGAATTTATGCTCCCAATGTGGACTTATTGCTTGATTTGCTTATAGTAGAAAATACTTTATTACAGTATCTGACTATATTCATATAGCCTACATCAATAATGTTTATAGAAAATAAATGTTAATAACCTTTGAAGAAAATTATGCTGATGAAACTGTTATGCAGAATTCTTGACAGATTTGGCATTCACTAAACACCCAGGAAGATGAGGCTTGTAACTTGAAATAGTGCATGAAATGTATTTTGTGATAATATATCACTTTAAATAGATCACTGTAAGTATTGAACTATTTGTTGCTGTAGAATAATATATCTCTCTAATTGGAGGTTTTTAAACCTAAAGAACCCGAGCTTCAGAAATTGTTGTTGCTGTAGAATGGATATGCTGTTCAGGAGGACATGGTAATGCCATTTTGACATGTGTTCATTTTCCATGGCAAATAGTCTTTGCAGTAGAATATTGAAAAAGTCATTCAGAACATAAGAAAGGTCCAAATCTTGAGCAGAGGCATTGCTGTTTTTTTGGTCTGATAGGCTCAGATGTTGCGATTCACAACAGACCACATCATTAAGGAACTGTCAATTCCTATCACTACTTTTCCGACTGGCAATTGATGCCAGAAGACAACAGGATGCGATGTACAGAAGTGACAGCTTGAAACTGATATATTTCCCCCTAGGGGTACACAGCATAACTCTTGGGATATAGTGGAGAAAATGTGTGATGTTTCAATAATGTCTGGATATTTACTATTAAGATCAGAATGTTAGAGGAATGAACAGGAAGATAGTTGGTCTATCGGAATTGGAAGATGGTGACTTATCAGCTATCACTGTAATGTTAAGTCAGCCATTGGAAAGGTGAAGTGATCCACTGTTTCCATGGGTGAAAGACAGAAAGAAATTGAGCAATTGTAAGGCTTATTGAACGATATGTACTGATTATATAAAATAGATGTTTAAAAATCTGGTGAATAAACCAGCTATTGACTTTAGGTATGCAATAAGGAAATATTTTGACAATTTTTGTCCATAGTATACCCTTCTACATTTCTACATTTTCAACATGTTCCAATACCCAGGGTACTAAAATCCACGGACACTCTGAACGTTAAGTAGGATCCCCAAAATAAATTAACATGTCATAAAAATGCAAGTTCATGTTAGGTTTAGAATCGGCTTTATATTTGGTTGATGCTTTGAAAGGAATATTTTTCTATTGAACAGAATGTTGTGGTTAAACCAGTTAATGCAAACTTAATTGAAGAACCATCCTATAGTTAATATTCCTCTACAATGCACAATAATAGAATCTTAAAATAAGTTGCAAAGCTTCTTTGAGCAAAGGGGAACCTTAATTGGAGACTTCTGTATTTTTGCTTTTGTTACTTCTGATTGCTTAATGTAAGCTGGCTCTCTCTTCTTTTGGGTCCTGCTTCTTTAATGATACAGTACATTAGCAAGCTTTAGTTGAACTAAATCAAAACAAAACAAAAAAAACATTGTCATTTACCAGTGCTCTGTGGTAGGCCATTCTGTTTTGGTTGGTTCCTGCACATTTTTAGGTCTCTTTCTGAATTGAGGATTTAAAAAAATCTGCAGGAAGAAACTGCTTTTATATCTGATAAAGAAAAGAAACTTACTTCCAAAGCTTCAACATAATTTAGTTAGATATCCCAGGTTATTTCACTGCTAAATTATACAGCAAAGTACAATTGCATGCCATATAAATAGATATTAGGTATTAGAACATATGGATAAAAGCATTCCATTCCCAATCTGACCTTTATGTCCTGGGCATCCTCCATTGCCTGAGTGAGGCCAGCACCTCGTACTTCGCTTGGGCAGTTTACACCCCAGCGGTATGAACATTGACTTCTCTAAATTCAGATGGTCCCTGCTTTCCCTCTCTATCCCCTCCCTCTACCCAGTTCTCCCACCAGCCTTCCTGTGTCCGACTACATCCTATCTTTGTCCCGCCCTCTCCCCTGACATCAGTCTGAAGAAGGACCTCGACCGGAAACGTCACCCATTCCGTCTCTCCAGTGATGCTGCCTGACCCGCTGAGTTACTCCAGCATTTTGTGTTACCTTGGATAAAAGCATTGTTTTCTGGCATATATAGAAGGCTGAGAGGACAAGGAAGTGACTCCATGGAAGGAATCCCAGAGATGAAGGTGTAATTGATAGTTGTAAAGTGTTGGAAGCAAACTTCTGCCTGTGGAGATTTGTCATTGGCTTAATTTAAAGGCATTAAGTATGACTGTGTGTTTTTGAACAAAAGTGGACATGAGACAATGAATTAGCATGGAGATTTTTCAAAAGGTATTCTGTAGGTTGATTTTTTCTTTGTATTTGGAATGGAATAATGGAACATAACTTGGTAAATGTAAATCATATGTATGAGTCAGAACCATATAACTTTGAAAAGAAAACAAAAAACTGCAGATATTAGATATTTAAAACAAATGCAGAAAATGTTGGGAACATTTAGCAGGTCAGGCAACATCTATTGAAAGAGAAACAGGTAAAATTGCAGGTCAGAAACAGTTTATCAGAATGCTCTGTTATAAACATCGAAAATAGAACAGTACAGCACAGGCCCTTTGGCCCACCATGTCTGTGCCAACAATGGTGCCAATCTCAACTAACTCCATCTGCCTGTAAATGATCCATTTTCTATTATCTATTTCCAAATTATCTATTTCCTACCTGCTCGTATGTCCGTCTAAACGCTTCTTAATTGTATTTTCTCTAGTCTCTGGCATCTTGCCCCTGGCTAAAGAGGATAAAAAGGTTTCTATCAAGGCTACCACAATCTCCTCCCTTGCCTCCCTCAGTATAAACTTAGACAAGAAATAATTAAGAAGGGTAAAGGCTGTGAAATATCCTTGTCAATTAGGATTAAGATGGTGTCATCAGGCTTTAGACTTTAGAGATACAGAGCGAAAATGGGGCCTTCGACAAAACTACTCTGCACCGACCAGTGATCACCCTGTACACTAACCCGAGCCTACACACTAAGGACAATTTACAATTTTACTGAAGCCAAGTAACCCAGAAACCTATATATCATTGGAGCGTGGGAGGAAATCAGAGCCCCAGAAGAAAACCTACGCAGTCACAGGGAGAACATACAAAATCCATATAGACAGTACCAATACTCAAGATCCAACCCAGGTCTCTGGTGCTATAAGGCAGCAGCTTTACGGCTATAATAATAATAATAATAATAATATATTCCTTTATTCGTCCCACACCGGGGAAATTTACAACAATGCCACTATGCTGACTAAATATCTTGATAGCCTGTTTTCTTTCAACCTACCAAATATACTGCAGCTGGTGTCTGTGAACCAAAATTAAACCATACTATTTAAAAATAAAAATTGTGCCTGCAACTATAAAAAAAAAATTGGTTGCTTTTTGTATGTCTGATTTGGATTTTAAAATTCAATAAAAAACAAAAGAAGTAGAGCAGATATGAGGAAGAAAGTTTTCCAAACAGAATCATTGAGAAAGCATATACTTATTTCATTTTGGTTTCATTTATTTTCTGAAGCAGTGAGTCAGCATGTGTCCGCATATCCATTTATTTTCCAGGTCACTATATGATTCTGAATCAGCCATGGATAAACCTATTGTTAAACTGTAGTTTGTTTCTCAAACCCCAGTTTGGAAATTGTAATGTGCGAATATATCTGGTAGCAAATAGGACACATTTACAAAAAAATAGAAAATAGAGGAGTTGTGGCTCATGAATTAAACATGGTGGATTTCTCAGTTGACTGTATATTTCAGTGGCTGATATTATGTTTTTCTATTTTCGTCTGCAAATGCATTAAACCCATATAAATCATGCAACAAATGTAAACGGTCCACATAAAAAAAAAAAATCCATGGCCTAATGTGTAATTTAAGACAACCAGATGTGCTCCCCCTATTAGTAAAATAGTACTTCTATGTCCACGAGATAAAAGAATGAAAGAGATTACTAACTGTGTAAAACAGAAATATTGACGATTAGCAGGGATAAGAAAATGGTCTAAAGGATCAGATAATTTCAGTGTTCTATGTTGAATAAATTATTGGAAAAGGAAATGAAGGTAAAGTTAATACAGTTGGAACTGAATCTGATCTATAATTAGAAATTGGTGAGTAATTAATGAGAAAAGGGATTTGGTTGCTGTGATCACAATTCTAATTAATTGCTTAGATAAATTACGGGATTACATAAATAATCAATCTCTTACTTCTGAAACTTTTATCATAATTACTCAATAATGTCTTTAGTCATCTAATATTCTAAAATGCTTTTAATGGTTGATTTCTCCCCCTAATTTAGTAATCTGATGATATTAGTGGCTGTTAGAGCTCTTTTCCTTTATTGTGCATATCTAGTGCCTTGCCAGCATCAGTAAATCATCTATTCATAACTGAGTAGAAGAAGTTCTAAAGTGCTCCGTAGAGATATTGTTTGGAAACTCCATCTCACATCAATGGAATTAAACACAGCAATACAAGCCAAAGTCCAACAAAAGACTTGAGACCTAAAGAACAGATGCTTGGAGGAAGATACCCAGGAGGTCCAGCAATCAACTAATAATCACAGTATCTTTAATCAATTCAGGATGATCAATGGCCCAAATACCCAAGAGCCCCCATGCCCAGAGCCAAATTGGTCTGTTAGATGTTTTAGTTAGGATCACCTCTGAGGAGAGGCAGTTAACATTGACTGGAAAGAACCCCTAAAAGAGCTCTTTGACTTAGACTTTGTCTTAGACGCATGATCTTGCCTCCATCACACAGCACACCTTCTGGTCTGTACTTGCCACCATTTCCTGACCAATACGATATCAAAAAGGTCATCTACCAATGAAAGAAAAACAAAGTGGTTTCTGGAACAGATGGCTTCCATGCTATAATTCAAACAATTTGTGCCGAGGAACCAGTCACCAGTTCACAACCTCATCTCCCACATCTGGGAAGTGAAGGGCTCACTAGGAGATCTCAAGACACAATGATTGTGACCATTTTAAACAAAGGAGACATAACCGATTCTGGTATCTTGGGGTCTCCCTGCTGTACGCCACCAGGAAAGTCATCATCTTGTCCTCCTCCATTGTCCCCAGCTTGGGGCTGAGGAGCTGCTTCCCTAATTGCTGTGAATTCTATCCACATAGAGGCACGATGGCTGTGATTTTTACTGCACAACAATGAAAGTGATTGTGGCAGATAACAGAGATGTGCATCTACACGGACACCTGGCTGGTAAATTGTGACTGCCCCTATAAAGGCAGCATATTGGATCAACATAGCTCCAGTGACCCGGTCCAATCCTGACCCTGAGGGTGTGGAGTTTGCAGTTTCTCCCATTGACTGTGTGGGTTTCCTTTGTGTGCTCTGGTTTCTCTCACTTCCCAAAGACATGTGGATTGTTAGTTAATTACCCCTATTGCACAGGTGAGTGGTAGAATCTGGGGGGAGTTTTCATGAAAATGTGAGGAGAATAAAATAGGATTAATGTAGAATTAGTGTAAAAGAGTGAGGGGGGGATTGTTGTGACTCATGTGAAGTTAAGAAAAAGGGTAATTTCCATGGTGCATCTCTCTTTGAATATGTGACTCCATGATCTCAAATCCTGTTGAAGTTAACAGTATAAATTAGCAGATCCAAGATTATACCAATGATTTTTTTGGGCTCTTCTGCTTGTTTGTTTTTGAAAAAGATTGAAGGTTACTTTGAGCAATTTCTCAGTTTCTTGAGTAAAAAATTTAACACTTATGTAAAAAAAAATATTAATTGACTTGGCAATTAGATGTTTGAACACATGAATGATGAAGGAATGAAAAGAAGCCTTGGGACAAATACATTTTTCACGTACACATCCACCTCCCAACCTGGGCTGATCTGATATTGTCATGGGCTGAGGTAGCCTTGAATCAACAAAGGTGTCAGAAGATTTCTGCTGTTCAAATCTGAACTCAAATGGCATTGAGGGGAAAGCCTCACACAAAGGAAGATGGTTTTGATTGCTGATGGCCAATTATCCTCACCTCAGGACATACAAATATGAGTAAGAGGAGGCAGTGACCCCCCCCCCCAGCCTCCTCTGCCATTCAATATAATCATGGTGGATCTATCCCAGGCTTCATTTTTTCTTCAATGCTGTCTCCCCAGAGCCTTCATTCCTTGATTTTTCAAACATTTATTCACCTCCGCAGGTCACTCTACCTGTGAAACAGCAACTCAAGAAGCTGCACCACTGTGCACCCTGTGCCACATGAGAATCCTTTGTGGTTGCAAATGGCTAGGTTACATTTAGTTAGCCACCATTGTCATTAATATGCTACCTTTCCGCACTTTTGATTGATCTTTTTGACTGGTTCAAAATATAGTGATTTGTGCATAGAGTGAATATTTTATTTATTGACTTATGATGCATTAAAATGAATTATTTTACATTACTTCCGCTTCCTGTTCTGGGGATCTAGAGACTCGAGGAACAGGTGTTGTTGAAAATTCAATGATTGAAAGCATCCTCTTTAGCGGAACAGAATTCAAGGCTGCAGTAGAGTAAAATATGATTGGATACACAGATCACAAGAACGAAATGTACTGTTCGGTCTGCTGGCATAGCTTTTTTATTATTTAAGTGCGCCTGATGTTAAAAAAAGTTTTGGTAAAGAGGGTCTAGTTGTGCATATTTTAATATTATCTCCGTTTAAGCATCTCCTTTTAGCAGGTCAAGTGCTTTACTGGCTACAGTCCTGCATTTGAAACCCAGTTTAGATCAGTTGTCATGTAGTCTTGTGTAACCCAGCCTCTTCCACGTGTCATTGCACCTGATCCAGAAGCATAGAATTCTCGTCTCCACTATGATGTTGAGGTGTTGAATTTACACAGGATTTTCTTACTCATGCATTGTAATGGTCTTTACCCCTTATAGTTTCCTTAGTGCTTCATCTCACAACATCATAAACAACAACAGGTGTGGAGAAAATGTCCACAGACAATTATCCTGTAGGTTTACAAATTACTTGATTGCAGGTAAATAAATACAGTTTCAGATTACTTGCATTGCAAGAATGAGCACATTGTGAAGAAAATTGAAGGAGCTGACTCCAAGCAATGACACAGAGCTACATCCCAAAGATGTAGGTATGGTGGTGCAGCGGTAGAGTTGCTGCCTTACAGCGCCAGAGACCCGGGTTCGATCCTCACTACGGGTGCTGTCTGTATGGAGTTTGTATGTTCTTCCTGTGGCCTGCGTGGGTTTTCCCCGGGTGCTCCGTTTTCTCCCCACACTCCAAAAACATACAAGTTTGTAGGCTAATCGGCTTGGTAAAATTGTAAATTGCCCCTAGTATGTGTAAGATAGTGTTAGTGTACAGGGATTGCTGGTCAGCGCAGACTCGGTGGGCCGAAGGGCCTGTTTCCATGCTGTATCTCTAAACTAATCTCTAAACTAAACGAGACTAAACTAAATATTAAAAGGTGAAGGGAGGCATAAAGGAGCTGAGAGCAAATGAACAAAAGGGTATTTCTGGGATTTTTTGTTCAGTCCAGAAGGTTAAAGCTCATGGGATCCAAGACATGTTGACGATTTAGATCAAGAACTGGCTTGGTGATAGAAGACGAAGGTGATGGTGAAGGGCAGCTTTGTGATTGGATGCCTGTTACCAGTGATGTACCACAGGGATTAGTAGTGAAATCCTTGCTATTTGTTACATGCATTAACAACTTTGATGTGAATGTAGGATGTATGATTAGTAAACCTGCAAATGACACCAAAATGGATGGTGTTGAAAGTGAGAAAAGGAGTCTTAGCCTACGGAATGATTTTGATCTGCTGATAAATTGAGCAGAGAAATGGCAGATGGAATTTAATCTTTACAAGGTGTGATGCATTTTGCTGGGTCAGAGAAAGGTGGTGCATATGCCATGAAGTGACAATCCCTAGGGTGTATTAAGGAATTGTACATTGATGTAAAAGGCTAAAGATCCCAGTTATAACCTCAAAAACCTCAAAAGCTCACCTGGATGAAATACAGAAGTATCACTGTGACCTGTTTGCAAGAGTAGCTACTTCAAAAAGAAAGTAAGAAGCCTTCTCTGAGGTGTATAGGTCTTATTTCTGTTTTGGAATTTCTGATGTCCCTTTTGGGTTGACCTTGTGTACAGGCCTTGTCTGTATATTGTGTAACCTTGAAGGCTCCGACAGTGAATTTGATGCAGTGAAACGGTGGCCTGATCACATCAAATGTTCACATCCATGGTCTTGGAAGATGTAAGAAGATTAATTGTCCCCTCTTTGAAAGCGCATTGAATTGCCTCCCATTTTTTACCTTGGTTCCAGCAATTTCCAGTATGCTGCCACTTAGTTTATGATGGTTGTATGTTAGAGTAGATATAGAATTACAGGCAGTTGTGTCCAAGTCCTACTACAAATCTAATCATGCATTCCAGCCTTGTGAATTCACAAGTTGGAACAATACAAAATCCCACTTTTCTTTTGCAGGAGCAGAGAAGTAAAATTGCATAGTGTCACTAATAGTGTGCTGCCAATGTTGTCAGCTGTTGGCTGCCAGCTGCCCTTAATCACTGACTTTAAAGTGTAAAATATGGCAGTAAAGATAGCAATAACTATAATTGTGCACTTCTTGCTATCATAGTTCTTATTCGACTAGCAGAATTTTATAGGACAGGAGGAGGCCACTTAGCCTGTCATATCAGTACCGACTGTTTCAAAGAACTGTCCCCAATTAAGGTAGCTTTTGACAGCACACTGCCTGCATAACGTTATGAGATGATTCAGCAAGTGCACTTTCCCTTGGCGACTGTTTGGTTTTAGACAATTTGTTGAAATATTCACTGAACAGAAATACAAAAATGACTGAGTGTAAAAATAGTTTGGGAAATATTATTGTATGTTTCCAGTATCAGTATAAGAGAATATTGAGACTGATAGTACCATTATCTACAGAATGGAGGATGGGAAATAAAATCAACTCCAGAGTTGCACACTTCATTTAATTCAGACTTTTCCTGAAACAATGAACTTGCAGCTATCCATTAAAAAAATGGAATGGGTAAGAGTGAACAAGATTCCTCTGTGATTATTGAAATAAATGCTGTTGGTTAGTCTATATTAGTTTGTATTTGAGAATTTAGTGCATTTAATTTATATGATCCATTTGTTTTCTATCTAATCTCATGAAAGTGATGTGGTATTTTAATTTTGGATGATAATTTAAAAATGATTTAGCAGTCTATTTAATGATCCCACCTGAATAATCCTTTCCATTGAAGCTATAGATTATTATTTTTCTCCAACTTGAACAAATGCCCAAAAAGCATGAGTCTCACCAAAATACCATATTATCTATTGCCCTAATTCAAGATGATTTCTTGGAATAATATCACGATTTATGCATAAAGTGATTACTAATTGTTGGTATGAAAATTGATCAGGCTGGTAACACTATACTATTTTCTTACAGTTATTCATGGTAGACAATGGCGCAGATGACTGGAGAATAGCCATGACTTATGAACGGATCTTTTTCATCTGTTTGGAAATATTGGTATGTGCTATTCACCCAATTCCTGGAAACTATACTTTCATATGGACAGCACGCCTTGCCTTTTCGTACACAACATCTACAGCAATAGCAGATGTGGATATAATCTTATCAATACCAATGTTTCTTAGGCTTTACCTGATTGCTAGAGTAATGCTGTTGCATAGCAAACTTTTTACGGATGCTTCATCAAGGAGTATTGGAGCATTGAATAAAATCAACTTCAATACCCGTTTCGTAATGAAGACTTTAATGACAATATGTCCAGGAACAGTACTGCTGGTTTTCAGCATCTCATTGTGGATAATTGCAGCATGGACTGTCCGAGCTTGTGAAAGGTAAGCAGTTACTCTCACAGCTTTCACGATGTTTAATTGTAAGATAAAGTTGCATATTATTTTCAAATTCTGAATGACAATTTAATATAAATTTATTGTGCTTAATAATCAACATTACTCATCTTTTATGATGAGTATTTCAATATAATTATAGCCTTTAATGGTATTGAAATACCTATATATCTGAAGACATTTTGAGCATGACAAAATGATATTTCTCAATTTCTTTCCTTAATTGTTTTGGGATTGTTAATTTTAGTTGTTAAAACAATTAAGGATGAAATCGAGAAATAATCATTTTGTCATGCTCAGTGTCTTCAGACATGGATGAGTAAATGCTTAATTGAGCTGGTTTATCAATCATATTTTAGTGCTTCAAGAAGATTTTGTTTAATTACATTGCCACAGTGCAAATCAACAACGTGCAGCATTCCTCACTCAGAGGAAGGCAATGCCAAGTACCTCATAGGATGGAGGACAAAATGGACACGAAGGAGAGAGGAGTGGAAGAGTTTGAGGACATGAGACAAAAACAAGGATTTAAGGCACTTAAAAGTAGGGATGGTAGACATGTTGGTTTGAAGATTAGTCTGCATTATGGAGCAGAGGAATTGAAGTACATTGGTAGGTCAGAGAAGAAGAGAGGTATGCAAAATTACAGGTGTACTGCATGTGTTGGGAAAGTGGGAGAAAGACACTGAGAGAATTTCAAAGTGTGAATGCTGATCTTAAAATCAGTTTGCAGGAACCCAGATGGCCAATGGAGTTTGACAATGGTGAGTGATGAAAGATCAAAACTGTGTGTAAACAAGGATCAAGAACACTTCTTTTTTGACAAGTTGTTATTAGAAGGCTGGCTTCCAAAATATCTGAAGGGAAGGTGTAATAAAGTGACTTGGAATAACTGATCTGAAAAGGGTAGGAAACTGAGTTTGGGTCAGTCCAAAGACAAAGAATTTGCATTTCCTAGTAGGTGTTGGTGTTGATGTTGGTTTGCTATCCAGGCAAATCATACCATCGACAAGTACATCAGGTAGTACAAAGGAAAAAATAAGTGGAGTGCAGAATATAGTGTTAACAAAGGTGCAAGGGCCACAAAGAGAGTTCCGCTCAAGATTCTGAAAACAGCGAGGAAGAAGCTGTTCTTGAATCTGGTGGTACGTGCTTTCAAACTTTTGTTTTTAATGCTTGATGGGTGAGGGGAGAAGAATGACCAGAGTATGAGTGCTCCTTGATTCTGTCGGTTGCCTTCCCAAGGCATCGTGAAATATAGATGCAGTTTATGGGGACGAAGGCTGATATGCGATGAACTGCGCTGTTTACAATTCGCTGTCATTTCTTGTGTCTTAGGCAGAACCTGTGATGCATCTGGGTCAGATGCTATCTCTGGTGCATCTATAAAAATTGGTAAAAGTCGTTGGAGACTTGCAGAATTTCTATAGGCTATTGAGATAGTAGATGACTTGGTGTGTTCTCTTGGCCATAGTATCAATGAGGTTGGACCAGGACAAATTTTTGGTGATATTTATACCGAGGAACTTGAAACCCTTGACCATTTCCCTTTAGCACCATTGATATCGACTAGGGAATGATGCCACCCTACTTTCTGAAGTCGATGACCAGCTCCTTTTCATTACATTGACTTTGTACCAGAGGTTGTTGTCTTGACAGCATGCTACTATGCTCTCTATCTCCCTCCTGATTCTAGTGACCTCCATTAAGGAAATAGCAGTCTTTATACAGTTTCAAGGTATTTAAAGAGCAGTCTGCTAATTTTGTTGTACCGGTAGTTCAGTTTTAAAATAGTCAAAATGTCATGTTCTGAGCACAATAAAAACTTTCCAATTCTAACTTAATTTGCTGGAAAATACTGTTAAATTAATTTTCTACAATCATATTTTCGTCAGTCTGATATTCTCCATCTGTCTTTCATGCCGTTCCATCACAATCTAAGCCGTAGACTCTGATGAGAACAATGTTTGTGATTTAAAAGAATTTAAGATGAGGATAAAAAAGAACTCATTAAAGGGACAGGAGCCCAATCAAAACAACTGCACGTCAGCACCGGTTTAAGTTAATGGCTCAGAAATGTCATGCTGTCCCTTTAGAGATTGTGCCATATGTTGCATTGGAACCCTGCAAATTGTGCAGGATATGTTCCAAGAAGCCAAGCAGCTAATAGAATCAGCACTGACCAGGGTCATTATAGCATTATATACAGAGAGATGTGTAACTGACAACGCTGCTGTCCTGAAAACCATGAATCATTGCTCTTTGCTGCCGCTGCTGCAGCAATAAATTGTCCTTGCTGCAGTGTGGACAGGCTGCTGGTGGGCTGGGATGAGCAGTTCAGTTACTCAGCACTGGTGCGTGGGGCTCAGGGGAGCATCCTGGCCGGTACTCTGAGTCTGGACCATTGCAGGATACTGGCAGCACCTGCATAGTGCAGCTATATAGGACTTTAGCTAGGCCATGTCAAGTTCTGGTCTCCCCATTATAGGAAGGATGTGAAGGCTATGGAAAGAGTGCAGAGGAGTACCAGTCAGGATGTTCCCCTGTGCATCACAGGACAGTGCCGAGTTGGTGGACTGTCCGGATCTTATGGTCTCGTATTGTTGGATGCGATGGAAGCCGCCGTCTGTTTCTCCCTTTGTTTGATTGCACATCTCTCCCTGACACAGGGATTTCTCTATGGGGGCAAAGAAGATTGGTTTAACATAGTATCATTGATTTTTCCATCTTGGGAAAAACTGCCTACGCTATCTGTGCCTCATAATTTTATATACTTTTATTAGGTCTTCCCGCAACCTCCAGTATTCCAAAAAAACCCAATCCAAGTCTGTCCAACCTCTCTGTAGCTAATACCCTTTAATCCAGTCATCATTCTGATAAATCTCCTCTGCACTCTTTCCATATCTTCCACATACTTCCAGTAATGTAGAGACCAGCACTGCACGCAATATTCCAAATGTGGCCTAACCAAAGTCCCACAAAGCTGCTTTATGACTTCTTGACTCTTATAGTCAATACCCCGGCCATTGAAGGCAATGTATCTTTTTTAAAGTGCGGTGGGTAGTTATCTGTGAGTGTTTGGACTTGAGGATCAAGAGTGCGATAACAAAGTAAATCTCTGCAGGATAATGTTAAGTGAATTGTGTATGTCACTCTCTTCTGGACTTCAGGACTCAGTTCTCTGTGTTAGTTAGGTATGTGTTATGAGCATGGAGACCATTGTGGACACAGAGTGCAAGGCATGTTATGACATTACAAGGTTGTTCTATGAGGATGAGCCTTGTGATTGGTACGGTGTTTACACGATAGAGTGGAGCCTAATTAGAAGATTGAGGTCGTATTTAGTGGGGCCCCAACCTTTGCTGACTGTTGCAATGAAGCCTGAAGCTATCATCTACTTCCCAGCAAGTTATTTTTCTCTCCATTCTTAGTGATCCCTTGTTACAACTATCTCCTGGCTGCTTGGGGTCACCACCTACTCCATCTAGTGCCAGTGGAATTGTAATTTCTCTGTAATTCTGTCCTCTATTTCCGATCCCCTCTCCCTCACCGACAGCTTCAATCCACTGCTTAATGACTCTTTGGTGAGCTGTGCAGAGCTTGTATCTGAAGTTTGTTGTGAATGACCTTTTTCATTGTACACAATGAATTGGGCCTCAACTGTCACTGCTGGAGGAGCTTGGAAAGTCTGATGTATGCTGCCAAACAGTGCTGCCTTAACACACTTTACAATTTGCAGCCCATTGGCTGCCATGCCTTGATTTGGCATATCCAACTTGCCAATACTTTCCATTTCTTTAGTAACACTTCAAATGATCGGATGGTACTTCACAGAAGCAAACACATTTTTTTCATGAGAAGTAAAATACTGAAATCTGAAGTGATAACAGAAAATTGCTGGGAATACTCAGGAGGTTCGGTAGCAATTTTGGTGAAAGACGAAAGGAATAAATGACCTTTCATCAGAACTGTTTGTATTTAAGATTGGACACAGACTTGGCATTCGGAAAGATAGAGATAGTCAGCAAAGATTTGGCTAAAGAGGTAAATTTGGACAAGGTGATGGAGGAGAAGGTAATTGAGGAAGCCTATTGTTTGGGACCATGATAGTTAGAAAGATGAAAGATTTCAAGACTTGCAGCTACACTAAATATTTCCTGATTGGGTACAATCATAAGAAAGGTTCTATTCCCTGTTTCTTTTGTCTACCCTGCCGCTTTGTGACAGTTATTGAAATAATGCTATTGGATATATTCTCGAGTATGATCATCTCAACAATAAAACATAATAGAAAGTTAATACACTCTAAATTGTGTGGCTAATTATGAGTCTCAATAAACCGTGGAACAGCACTTAATTTGATAGTGTGTATCTGAACACTGTTTAAAGCTTTCACAAGAAGTTTAACTCTTCCAACAACGGATTCATAGAAATTGTTGCAGCACAGAGGAAAGCCATTCAAAACATCATGTCCATGCCTAGTCTCTACCATCTGATAATTGTTACTTTGCCGACTTAATATCTAAGCTACCAATAGGCTTGTTATGTTTAATTCTTATTAAGAATCTTTTGGAAGTCCATATACACTACATTGATTGTATTAACCTTTTTAAAAGGTACTAACAAATTGATTAAGCACCATTTTAACTTGGAGAATCTATGTTGGCTTGCTTTAATTAATTAATTTTCATCCAGATGACTTAATCCTGTCTCAGAATAATGTTTTGGAAAAACCCCTCCATGGTTAAACTAGTTACTACGTTTATCCTCGCTTCATTTTTTTTATTGAACAAAGGCTCTCTCTCTCCAGTCATCTGTGATCTTCCCTTTATCTAAGGTATCACAAAATGCTGGAGTAACTCAGCAGGTCAGGCAGCATCTAGAACGCATTGAAAGTTAAAAATCATTTCCTCTGTGAGTTCCTCCTGTACTTCCCTCAACATCCCAGGATACATTCCATCTGGTATTGGTGACTGACCGACTTTAGTTTCAGCCAGCGTTTCTGCCATACTTCCAACTTTTGACATATCCAGTGTCTCAGCTATCTCCCCCACCTCCATTACTTTGGAAGTATCCTCTTCCATGATGAAAGCAGTTGCAAAGTACTTATTTGGTACCTGCAACTATATGGAAAACTTTAATTTTGGGCAAAGACGTACGATGTCTTTGATTGATTGAAAGATACAGGCCCTTCAGCCCACTGAGTTCTTGCTGACCTAGAAAAGCTTTCTGCTGGATAAAATTTTAATTTTGGAAATAACTTGTTAACCTTCCATCATAATAAATAAAATACAACTGTAACTGAAGCATAAAAAAACTAGTGAGATTTTGGAATTTATGGTCTTGCAGGGCTGTCACGGCTATCTGGAGAAACTAAGTGAATACAATCAGAAAATTAAATAGCTCTTGACCTCATCCAGTCCATGAAGCCATAGATTGTGCAAATTTCCATCAAGTGAATATTATTGAATGTGCAGGTGTGTGATCACATTACCATTGTCTTAATGAGAAGATGCTAGAAATCTAAATTTAAAGATGACATTTTAAAATAATCGTGGATTTGTTTCTGCTGCACATAGGACTATTGTTTTATTTGATTTTTAAGATAATTTAAAAATTAATCTGACACACTTGATCACCCAATGTTCACCAATTTTTCTCCAGATGATACCCAATTTGAGAACATTAATGTGACGTATCATAATTGAACCAGATATTGTCATCAATATCTTCAAAACTGATAGTAAAGAAACATAACCATTGAGCACAATGGAGACAGCAAAGCACTTGAAGCATGTTCTGCAATGTATCAAAACTAACGCACAATATTTTTCAGTGTCAATAATGTGAAGTCATGGAATGGTCTTGACTGAGAAGGAGATCTTTCACCTAATGAGTCTGTGCCGACTCAGAAGGGATCAATCTTGGCACTCTCAGCCCCTGCTCTTTCCTCATAGCTCTTGAAATTGTTCCCCGAAGGGAGGCAATCTTGCTTCCTTTTGCCACAAAGGCATATTAGCACAGCATTAAGAATTCAGGTTTATTGGCGTTACTAAATCCCTAGTCAAGACTTCATCACAATTAAATATTGGTCCATTTCAAACATATGGAAATACCAGTCCAACACATTTATCCAATTTATCATTGATGTTCCGGAGTGTAAATCCCAATATGTCCAAAATTCATAATGTAATACTATTTTACCAACAACCTTGTAGGTTGTTCCCATTGCTCCAAAGATAGTAAATACCAGATAAGAACTTGTGACTGTGTAAAACGGGTGGCACAGTGGAACATCTGTTAAAGCTGCTGTCTCACAGCGCCAGACACCCGGGTTCGATCCTGAACTTGGCTGTTGTCTCTGTGTAGTCTCATCAAGGTGCTCCAGTTTTCTCCCATATCCCAAAGACGTATGGGTTTGTAGGTTAATTGGCTGCTTTAAATTGACCCTATTGTGTAGGGAGTGGATGGGTAAGTGGAATAACATAGAACATGTGTAAATGGGTGATCAAGGCCAGCAAGAACTCAGGGGGCTGAAGGGCCTGTATCTTTCAATCAATCAAAGACATCGTAATCCCTAACATCGTTTTTTCATCTTTTGCCCCAAACTTGGCCCTTGAACTATTGATTAACTGGAACAGCTTCCCACAGTCATGTAAACTCATCTTGATCTTGTGCTGCACTGTCATCCGTTCATATACTTCTGTGCTCCATCAAGAACTGCCCAGCTTCTGCAGTCCAACTTTACAGCTGAATCCCTTCCATCCTTGGGATAATTCCTACAAATTATTTTGGACCATCTCCAATACTTTGAAATCTTTTCTAAAGATGAAATTTTCCAGTTATAGGCTTGACAATGTTTTGCAGCTTCAGAATTTGTATTCAACACTGTTAATTATTTATTCCTCTATACGTTACTAACCACTCTCTTAATATGTCCAGCCACTTTCAAACATCTATACACCGAGTCTTCCTGTTCCAATTACGATAGCAATGTTCTCTTATACTAACACCGGTTTTTGTAAAAATAATTATTTCTTCTATTTTCAGTGTTTCTCCAAAGTCCCCATAACACCATTGTTTATCCCAAAGTGAATATTTTTCACAAATCCATTATATTTTTTACATCACTCATTGTCTAATTGGCATGTTTTCTAGACAAGGCTAAAACATTTTATATGATCAAAGTTCATTTTCTCTTACATATTCACTGGAAAAGCATGATAAAAAAAACCCCCATCTTTTGCTTGATAAGTTTTTTTAAGCAGAGGCTTTTTGTTTTTGTTTCTATTTCCCCACAGATATGTTTAGAATATGAGTGATGTAAAATATAATGGATTTGTGAAAAATATTCACTTTGGGATAAACAATGGTGTTATGAGGACTTTGGAGAAACACTGCAAATAGAAGAAATAATTATTTTTACAAAAATAATTCCCAATATTTCCCAAGGAATTTTGATTTGGTGGCACTAACTTTGCAACATTTACTGGGATGCTTCTGTTGGCTTTGTAACTTGGCAAAGTTGACATCAATCCAACTCATATCATTTCTTGTTATCTAACCAAAAATAATAGCTACTTATTAAACCCTATTATGTAACTCCTTTGGAATCTAACTGCTAATTCCATGCTCCCGAGAGTTGGGAGCAGTGGTTTGTTATGAGTAACCCACGCACGCTCTCACCATTCCAAGAACCAAGCGATACTTCATAAAATGTGCCCATCCTGATTGGATAGTGATTATATTGTTGCTATGGTTGCCTGGTCTTGTGAAGGAGCCACCTTCAGTTGCTTGGTACCTTGGAACATAATCAGAGCTAATGAATTTCAATAACATTACAATTCAGTGAAAAGAGCAAAAATCCAGCTGTAAAACAAATATAATTCAAGGCATTTTATGATAACTCTGGATGCTGCCCAGGCCATCACACAAACCAACCTCCCTTTCATTGACTCCATTTACATCTCACGCTGTCTCGGCAAGCCCACCAGCAGAATCAAGGAATGGAAACATAGAAAATAGGTGGAGGAGGAGGCCATTTGGCCCTTCAATCCAGCACCGCCATTCATTGTGATCATGGCTGACCATCCACAATCAGTAACCTGTGCCTGCCTTCTCCCCATATCATATTCATATTTTTTCATATTTCAGATACAGTGCGGAAACAGGCCTTTTCGGCCCACCAAGTCCGCGCCGCCCAGCGATCCCCGCACATTAACACTATCCTACACACACTAGGGACAATTTTTACATTTACCCAGTCAATTAACCTACATACCTGTACGTCTTTGGAGTGTGGGAGGAAACCGAAGATCTCGGAGAAAACCCACGCAGGTCACGGGGAGAACGTACAAACTTCTTACAGTACAGCACCCGTAGTCAGGATCGAACCTGAGTCTCCGGCGCTGCATTCGCTGTAAGGCAGCAACTCTACCGTTGCGCCACCGTGCCCCTTGATTCCGCTAGCCCCTAGAGCTCCAGCTAACTCTTTTAAATTCATCCAGTGAATTGGCCTCCACTGCCTTCTGTGACAGAATTCCACAAATTCACAGCTCTCTGGGTGAAAATGTTTCTTCTCACCTCAGTTTTAAATGGCCTCCCCTTTATTCTTAGAATGTGGCCCCTGGTTCTGGACTCCCCCAACATTAGGAACACTTTTCCTGCATCTAGCTTGACCAGTCCTTTTATAATTTTATACGTCTCTATAAGATCCCCTCTCATCCTTCTGAACTCCTGTGAATACAAGCCCAGTTTTTCCAATCTTTCCTCATATGACAGTCCCGCCATCCCGGGGATTAACCTCGTGAACCTACGCTGCACTGCCTCAATAGCAAGGATGTCCTTCCTCAAATTACGGGACCAAAACTGCACACAATACTCTAGATGTGGTCTCATCAGGGCCCTGTACAACTGCAGAAGGACCTCTTTACTATTATACTCAAATCCTCTCGTTATGAAGGCCAACCTGCCATTGGCTTTCTTCACTGCCTGCTGTACCTGCATGTTTACTTTCAGTGACTGGTGTACAAGGACACCCAGGTCTTGTTGCACTTCTCTTTTTCCTAATCTGATACCATTGAGATAATAATCTGCCTCCTTGTTCTTGCCGCCAAAGTGGATAACCTCACATTTATCTACATTGTTCTGCATCTGCCATGCATCTGCCCACTCACTTAACCTGTCCAAGTCAATCTGCAACCTCCTAGCATCCTCTTCACAGTTCACACTGGCCACTCCCTATGCTCCTCTCTCCCATCAAGCAAAGGGTATAGAAGTGGAGGTTCTATACCTCCAGTTTCATGGACAGTTTCTTCCCAGCTGCACTTTTCTGCAATAACCTAATTTCTTGATTCCCTTAGCATTATATCTATCAACTTTTAACATGCTCAGCAACGGAGCCTCTATAACCCTTTTTGGAGGAAGATTCCTCAGATTCACTACATTCTGGGTGGAGAGATTTCTTAGTAGTTCTGTACTTAGGAGCTGATGCATTATTTGAGACTGGTTCTAGGTGCCTCAGCCAGAGAAAATATCAGCACTGCATCTACATCAATCCTTGTAAGAATATTGAAGATTTCAATGAGACGGCATTTTATTCTTCCAAACTCAAGAGGGTAGGCGCAATCTGCTTGATATCGCCTTCCTTGACAAAACCACCATCCCAGAAATTATTCTGGTGAATCATTGCTGAACTCCCTCTAGTGCAAGTTTCTTAGGGAAGGAGATCAGCGGTTCCAAGGCATAGTCTCAGTGGATTATTGAAGCAAGACCTCTCCATTCATATCTTCATCCAGTTAATGCCAATGTGCATTTCGTTTTTCAAATTGCTTACTAGGTCAACCTTCAATGATTTGTGTACAAGGATACCTAGGTTCCTTTGAGCACCAACACCTCTTAATTTCTCACCAAAAATAAAATCCACCTTTTATCTTCTACTAGTGTAAGGCTTCACTTGTTTTACATTATATTCTATTAGCCATGTTCTTGCACACTGCTCTACCTCTATAAATATTCCCCAGAAACGTCCCTGCATCCTCCTTACAGAATTGTACATCCATGACTTGTGAATGGTACTGGTGATGCAATCAGAATGACATCCTAACAAGGGAACTCAGGTCACATTTGCCAGGATAAAGTGAAACAGCCTTACTTCGTCTGTAACTGGGACGTCCAAAGCATTGGTCTTTTCGCAAGAAAGGACCGTTTACAAAGGACCCAACAGCATTGCATGCCCCCACCACCCTGTCCCCCATTAATTATCTGCGACCCGTGACCTACCTGATTTCCACTCTGCTAAGGGGACGAAAGTTTTTGTGTGTGTCTTTGTATACAAGGAATGTCTACTGAGTACAGTAAAGTATAACTCTTCAGGAGTTGTGTACAAAGTTGCCACTGTTATCCCACCCCCACAGATTTACTTTAAAACTGTCTTTTTAGTAGATGGATAATTTCTGGCCCTCTGTACTTGTCACTCCATCCTCACTGCACACTAACATAAGTTTGTTTTATCTCTATATGTGGCTGTAAACTTTATACATGTCCTTGGTACACTTCCCATGTCTATACCATTCTATCTTCAAACGTCTGAACAATTTTCTTCTTATAAGATGTTTGTTTCATTCAATGAAAAAAAATGCATTGTCTGAATTGAATTTCTCTCCAATAAGGTCACGAGTGAAGGCCTTAAAGATTATTTAACAGTGTTTTAAAAATAGTGGGGATGAGTAGGAGAGAAGGATTGTTTCCTCTAGTTGGTGAGTCACCAGTGACTTGTTAACAATTCAACATTAACATAAGCATGCAATACTTCCCCAGCTGTGCTTGTTGAAAAAGGGACTACTATTTAAAGGAGTTTGGATAATTTTTGAAGAGATTAAGCAAGTGGCAGGGGCCAGGGCAATGAGGGAATGTCAAGGCATTATAGCCTATGAATTAATAGGCCAGGCATGTTCATTTTACATTTGTTTGTTAAGTTTAATTAAGATATGTTTCCTCCCACACTCCAAAGACGTACAGGTATGTAGGTTAATTGGCTGGGTAAATGTAAAAATTGTCCCTAGTGGGTGTAGGATAGTGTTAATGTACGGGGATCGCTGGGCGGCACGGACTTGGAGGGCCGAAAAGGCCTGTTTCCGGCTGTATATATATGATATGATATGATGATATGAACAGATCTTCTGTTTTAACTAACATAAATCAGAAAATGCTGGAAATTTCCATACTTTCCCTCTTTCCCTACACTGACAGACAGAGTTTTTATTTTTTCTTGCCGTGGATAAACCAATGTATCTGTTTGTGTTAGAATAGCCCAATGGACAAATTAATTTTTGTTCAGAAATTCTTCAATGCCAGATATGAGATTTACTTATTTGAGGAGTCAATGATTTAAGCTGACATCGATGTGGTGAATACATAAACGGCTGAAGGAACTCAAATGTTGCCTGTCCATTCCCTCCTCAGATGCTGCCAGACCTGCTGAGTTCCTCCAGCATGTTATGTTTTGCTCGAGATTCCAGCATCTTGCAGTCTCTTGTGTGACCAATTTTATTTTTATTTTAAAAATTTTTGTTTAATTTGTTTACAGATTGAAACACACAAATATTAAAGCACGAGTTTGCAACACCATAAGCCATGATATCCAATTACTGTGCTAGGGGGAGTATATCTACTAGGTTGTTTATCAGTATCGAGCTCTCCAAAAGGATACCGACCAGCATTCGCCTCTCCCACAAGGCCATGTCTATACTTAGCCTCACGCCCACATGGATCCCACTTAAAGGTCCCAGATGTTGTTTCGCTCTCCCTTACCAAAAAGCATTGCCTCTAAAATAAATATATACTCAAATTTTACCTTATCACTTAAATTATAACTGAAAAGCATTTTTCTGAACATCTAGATTAATGCTGATCATAGTTCCAATAATTTCATTCTCACTGGGTTTTCCTAATCTTCCAACCTACCTCATTGTGGCCCTTGCAGTTTTTTAACATGCACTTTCTCTGTAACTGTAAAATTATTATGCTGTCGCGCTACGTTCTGCACTGGTATTTTTCGCTTTGCAATCCCTATTGTATTCGTGTATTCATGGCTTGATTGTACTCGCTTATAGATAATGTGACTGGATAGCACGCAAACAATATTTTTCACTGTATTTCGGAAGATGTGACAAAAATAAATCAATACTAACAGGCTTACTAGATATTCTACTGGCTCCAAAGAGGTGTACTATCTGGGCACAGCTGCTAGGCATCTTCCCCCTCTTTGGTTATTGGCACTTCAGTAAAAATGTATATGCAAGTGACTGGACGTTGTACATTATGTGTTGTTGAGTATTCCATCTGGAAGCTACGATTGGGGGATTTGATTCGGTCTGACCTGTGGCCAGAGAAGGGGGTATGGTTCATTGGAGCCAGACATGGTGCCAAGTGTACAATTGGGAGACCAGAAGATGGAGTGGATTAGGATATCAGTTATTGGGTGGTTGGGGCCATAAATTCATAAGACATAGGAACTGAATTAGGCCATTCGGCTCATCAAGTCTACTATGCCATTCATTCATGTCTGATCTATCTTTTGCTCTCAACCCCATTCTCCTGCCCTTTTCCAGTGACCTTTGATATCCTTACTAATCAAGAACCCATCAATTTCCACTTTACAATACCCAAAGTCAGCCTCCACCACTGTCTGTGGCAATAAATTCCACAGATTTACCACCCTCTGGCTATAGAAATTCCTCCTCATCTCCTTTCTAAAGGTACATCCTTTTATTCTGAGGCTGTGCCCTCTGGTCCAGGACTCTCCCACTAGTGAAAATATCCTCAACATTCATTCTCTCCAGGCCTTCCATTATTTGGGTCCAGGCAGTTGGGAGTCAAAGGGAAAAATCAAATGATGACTGTGTTGGCGGATGCACTAGAACTTGGGGGTGACTGGGGCAAAATATTGATGCAGTGTAACAGCTAAGGTCCAGGTTGCCTTGGGATTGCCAAATAACTGTTACAAAGATAATGATGCAGTTCAGTGTACACTTAAGTTCAGCATTGCTGCAGGCTTACTGTGGCATGAAGTTTCAATGGCAATGGCAATAGCAAACTTAAGAACAAACTTGATTTTCATTTGCAAAATCCAAAAATACAACTCTTGAACACCACACCACACCACACTAACCTCAGCAACTACAAACTTCCATGGACTGTGTCTTTGGTTGCACCATGGATTTTAGTTTTTGCGCCATTATGGCAATCTCGTATTGCGATTATTGATTTATTGATTTTTTAAATATATTTTATCTGTGTATTGCGTTTATGGTCTTGCTAATGCGCTGCAAATAAGATTTGCATTGTTCCATTGTCAGTACAAATGAAAATTAAACACTCTTGACTTGACAAAAAAAGCAGCATTATGTAAACAAATTTATGGGCAATGATGTTTTCTGCTGGAGGTATTTGTTAAAACATTTCCTTGTATGTGGGTTCATAGTGAGCTGCCTGCCTATCTAAAATCTGCCTTTTTAAATGTGTCATCAACTCATCCTTGGTTTTTCCAGTGGCCTCCCTCAGCAATCTCTTCAGTATTTTCATTTATGATTGCAATGTTTTCCCTTGTACATTCCTGGACAGGAAAGGTGCATTATGGTGATCACACATTTATTTTTGGCTGAACTGCCTCTGCAAAATGTTATTATGCATGAGTCTTAAGGCATCACTTGTAATAGCCTTGCACATTTAAAATGCTCAGAACATTTCTAATTGTTTGCAATAAGTAACCTTCTGACTAAGTGGACCTATCTGAAGCAAGTTTTCATTGCCAAACAGACAGGTTTGCTTTAGGTTATGGTGAAGTGGATCTTGTTTGACCTTTGAGGGCCTACTTCAGCATGTGCGCCCACGTTATTCCATGAAAATGACAGCAAGAGCACCGTCACCTTTGGACACCGTACGTATGGAGAGTCTGGAACAAATATTGTCTTGTGGCCTTCCGGAGCCATGGAAGCCCTCCGTTTCAATTAACAATTTTTGTTGCAATCTTAGTTGCATTGTGCATGATGACATCGAACTTCTAGCTCTCTGCCTTTCCACATACTTGCTTGAAACTGTTAAAATGACCAAATATAATATATGGTGTAATAATTCAACATTTGTGTTATGATATTTTTGTTTTGTTTTCACAATCAGTTGGCTAGAATAATCTGAACAATCTTACATGATGACATGATTTTGACTCCAGCCAGAAAATTGATTGCCAGAGGATATAAATTGTTTGCAGCTTGTTAAAGTGTAGAACTGCAGATGCTGGTTTACCAAGGAATTACTGATGCTGATTTACCAAGGAACTGCAGATGCTGGTTTACCAAGGAACTGCAGATGCTGGTTTACCAAGGAACTGCTGATGCTGGTTTACCAAGGAACTGCTGATGCTGGTTTACCAAGGAAAGACACAAAATGCTGGAATAACTCAGTAGATCAGGCAGCATCCCTGGAGAACATGGATAGGTGACGTTTCGCGGAGGGACACTTCTTCAGACTGAGTTTAAAAAAGGGCCCTGAGCCGCAATGTCACCTACCCATGTTCTCCAGGGATACAGTCTGACCTGCTGAGTTACTTCAGCATTTTGTCTTTCTTTGCAGCTTGTTAAGCCTGCTTCAGACGATCTTTAGTATAGGGCAATATTTCTTTGTGTGACACAATGACCTCTAAGCTTGATGTTGATTGTGTTTACTTCACTGTGGGGATATCATTGATCACCTTTCCTGGGTGCTTGGCAGCAACTGGACATGTATTGTGGTGTTAGATATAGCTTGATGCCTAAAAAATCATCTGTAAATGCACAACCTTTAAGATTTTAATGCATCTATTCCTCTTCCTCTTCTATCTCCATTCACTGCGTACCTCTCTTTCCTTCTTTTGAACTGCAGAAAAATCATAATCGAGTGCATTTGATTTTCACTATATGAAATAGCCCACAGCTATCCCTCCTTCAGCACACACTGCACCAGAACACCCATAATAATCAAACATTCCTATCATGATATTTTTGCCTTCTTTTCACAACCAGTTGGTTTGAAATATGATGAAATATGATACACATGCTTACATTCTGCCCAGCCTTTTTGACTTATGAAATTGTGCTAAACAATATGTTTACCGGAAATGTCTCCATTATATAGAATGAGGAATGACTGTAGTCTTTTTATTTTGTGGTTAGAGTTCCAGAGCATGAATAGTCAAGTGAGCAGGGAAACAAGCAATCGGCATGCACTTTTGCTCCTGCCTACATCCTTTTGGGGCTTGTAGTGATTATCAAGAGGAGCATCGGCTGACTCAGTTTCCAGTTTTTCCCTTCTTCCCTGTTGGGGAAATGCCTGGCTCGCACCCAGGCTCCTCTTGGAATGAACGGCTGACATCAATAACTAGCCACGTGGGAAAGAAGGTTTGCACAATGCTTCACTGTACAAACATCTCCCTCCGTTCAACCATATCAAATCACAGCCGATGGAAAACGGGACTAGAATTTGAGGCATGCTTTTCCCACTCTCAGTGATGTTCAAATGTTTTGTGCTCTTACTTTTTGAAATGGTTGCTGTGGCTTTATAATTCAGTACAGCAGCCACTTTGCGCATGGAATATTAAACCCCAGCAAGATATCACACAGCAAGAAGCAAAATGAAAGGATAGTCTGTTCTTGATGTTTATTGAAGTATAAATATTTTACAAGACACTGGGAGACACCCCTTCTGTTTTCCGGATAGTATCATGAGAGTCTACCAGAGAACAGAAGGTGGGAATCTTTGATGACCTGCTAAGATGCTCATGAGTAATTTCCCAGCTGTGTTGCAGTGTTGGGATCCTCGTGGAATCCTGTAACTAAGTGTCGAGTCCTCCAGTGTCCCGAAGCCACATAGGATGCCTCCATTCTCTTCAGTGGAGAGGAACAGATGTGAGGGAGAGCTATGTGTTGACTGATTTACAATGTTTTGAATTACTTAATTTAGCTTCAATTGATTTGATTCTAAGTATTTTCTGATGTTGATGGGTTTTTTTTTGTTGCATTGTCTAATGGTGTGATTCATTTGTGCTTAATATATTTGAAGGCTTACAAATGTCAGAGACAGTCACAAACATTCCACATATTTGGCAACCCTGACGATTGAGTAAATCTGGGGGCATGGCTTAGTCAGCTGTGACAGAGATTCTGTGGGCCCAACATGTTCAGGCCATGTGCAATGCTAGTCTGAAGAAGGGTCTCGACCCAAAACGTCACCCATTCCTTCTCTCCTGAGATGCTGCCTGACCTGCTGAGTTACTCCAGCATTTTGTGAATAAATATCTTTGATTTGTTCCAGCATCTGCACTTATTTTCTTACCGGCCTCAGTTCAAGTCAGTTTAGTTTATTGTCACGTGTACCGAGGTACAATGAAAAGCCTGGGGCCTCACTTGAGCTCAGCTTTGTGAAGGGAGGTCAACTCGAGACACGTGCGAGGCAGGAGCATGCAAGGGAGCAGTGAGTGCATGTAGTTCACTGATCTTAGGTCAATAACAGAATTAAACCTCAGTAAATGGTTCAATGGTGCTTTTATTTCCACATGTCCAAATTGCTAAGACAGTGATATTCTTTTTCATACAAACAGACCAGTAGAGTTTTCCCATACCCCCGATCCTCGATTAGCAAGTGTACAGAAATAGTCTACTGAGATACTTTGTAGGGCCTGAACCCACAGCACCAAAATTACAGGTGATTTTCTTTAAATCCAATTGTATTGTTGAGGTATTGATGTTTTGATCTTAATCAACAGGCAAATCTCAATTTAGGCTTGACATTTAAAGCAATTTGTAATGTGTATTGTGAATGAAGTTGTGCTTCTCTGAAACGGTGCAAAGCTGATTTTATCTTGCCTTAAATATTGGGCAATGTGTAGTTTAGATATAGGTGCAATGAAAAGTTCACACTGATTTTGATAGCCTGGCAGAGTGACCACATGCCGTGGGCATTGTATGTTGGCAAATTCCTCAGTGGCAATCATTCAGGATTTGAAGTGATGTCAACATAGCTGCATGTGATGAGTCCAGGTTTCATCAGAAGCCTGGAGTAAAGGGTGATCCAGGGTTGGAAGGATACCTCGAATATTTAATGCAAGTGCTTCCTGAAACAGGTTGCTGGAGGCAACATTTTCTTTTCTCTGCAGTGAACGAATTTTCTGATCAGCAAACATGAGCAAGTGTTCCATGCCTCTTCAGTGTGGAAACAATGAAAATCATTCTGTGCGTTCTCCCTGTGACCATGTGGGTTTCCTGTGGGTGTTCCGGTTCCCTCCCACATCCAAATGATGTGCTGTTTTGTAAGTTCATTGGCCTCTGTAAATTGCCCCCTGGTATATAGGAATGCAAAAGAGGCTTAACATAGCACTAGTGTGAATGGCTGATCGATGGTCAGTGTGGAAGGGCCTATTTCCATGCTGTATCTTTCAATCAAGCAATCAAAACCGATTTGTGCTTTGGGTTATTTATTTAATTTTATTTTTTGTCTTTTTTTAGTTTTAGAGATACAGCACGGTAACAGGCCCTTTGACCCACCAGGTCCGCACCAGCCAGAGATCCCTGCACATTAACACTATCTTACACACACTAGGGACAATTTACACTTATCCCAAGCCAATTTACCTACATACCTGTACGTCTTTGGAGTGTGGGAGAAAACCGAAGATCTTGGAGAAAACCCACGCGGTCACAGGGAGAATGTACAAACTCCATACAGACAGCATCAGTAGTCGGGATCGAACCCAAGTCTCCCACGCTGAAAGCACGATAAGGCAATAATTTTACCGTTGCGCCACTGTGCCGCCCACAATAATTTTGTGGGGGACAATATTTTCTCAAGTGTTGAGGAATGAGAAGAGATCTCATCTAAACATGCATGATTCTTAATTGGATTGACAGACTAAATGCAGGTGGGATGTTTCTGCCGACTAAGGAGTTTAGAATCATGTGGCACAGTTGCAGAATAAGGTTGCCTACCCTCTACGTGAAGCCGTGTTCACTCGCAGGGTAGACATCCTTTGAAATTCTCTACATGGGCTGTGAAAGCTTAGTTGTTGCGTTCATTCAGAACAGAGATAGATGGATCTCCAGCCATTAAGGAAATTAAGGGATATTGGAATAGTGTTGGAAAATGGTAATGTGGCAGATTAGTCATGATCTTAATAAACAGTAGATCAGGCTCAAATGATCGAATGGACAACCTTGTTTCTCTTTCTTATGTCCGTATGTATAATGGTCCAATGGAGGTTGGATTAGTTTCAAAATCCATTGGAATCCTCTGGCAAAATTCCCTCCCTGATCCTATCTGTCTCTCTTCTCTTGTTCCTGCACTAAGCTCATTAAAACTGCCCTTTTTGTTCAGATTTTTATTTGAGTTGTTCAGTGTTTCTGTGTCAAGTTTTGTTTAATAATGATGCTGTAAAGCTAATGGGGCAATCTGATAAAAATAGACATCTGTCGTCAACAGCCTCTTATGGGTTCGTTCATGCTCATTATGCTCGCTGGAACGCCTGTGCCACCCGTTGATGGAAATAAAAGATAATTCAAACGCTTTGTAAGGCGTTGTTGAGGCAATACTTGGAGTATTGTGTTCAGTTTTACTTTAGGAAGGATGCCATTAAGCTGGGAAGAGTGCAGAGATAATTTACGAGGATGTTGCCAGAACTCAAGGTCCTTAACAAAAGAGAGAGTTTGGGCAGTTTAGGACACTATTCCTAGAGCACAGGAGGCTGAGGTGTGATCTTACGAGGTGTATAAAGTCATGGCAATTGTTCTCATGGCTAGGGAATCGAGAAGCAGAAGGCATAGGATTAAGCTGAGAGGATATAGATTTAATAGAAACCTGGAAATTTCCTTGAATTTGTAGTGGCATCTCAGACAGAGCCTCTCATCTCATTTATTGTATTGATTAGAGCTGAACATGGACATTTCCCAAAGACGTATTTCCATTTCATAGCTCTAATCCACCAACTCTGAAACGTCCAGATTGCTCCCACTGCCAAATGTTGTAATTAAGTTTCTACAGTGCAGTCCAGTGCTAATCTTCATGATCCAAGGGAGGGTGGATTGCTAGGCCATTGCGACACAATGCAGCCACTTTTGACCACAAGTACCAAGGGTCACGATGGTGGTGGTTTTCCAAATGCCCTTGTACGAGAGCAATTGAGAGCAGAGCAGTGAATGTCCGATTAGACTTCAACACCATTTGCTTACTCAAATGTTTGAGGGCTTGCCCTGTGCAAAGCCCTGGACGATATTTACTCTTGATTCCTTCAAGCTGTTTGACCTTACAACAGACTTTGTTCAGGCCTGCTAAAGCATTGAACATTTCATTTTGTACACCCTTCTGCTACTCTCTGTTGAATGCTTCAACAAAGCACCAATCTATGTCTTCTCCGGAAGATCTCCTGTGACTTTGTTCTCCAGTGACCATGCACTTCTGCTGCCCTTCCCATTTCCCAGACTATAGGCCATAAAGGGCTGATCCTGTCTTTAAGTGATTCTAAATTACATACATTGTCCGAGTGTGCGCTGGAGGCAGAGTGTAAAATTGAAAGAAGGGAAGTCTGTAAATATTCTCATTCTAAGCATGTCCCTGAATAGAGAAATCATAAGGTTAGGGTGACAGTGGCAAAGTGGGTGGGAGGTGAGCCATAATAATGAAAAATGCTCAAAAACAGCAGCCCAGGCAACATTTGTGGAAGAAAAACAGTGTTAATGTTCAAAGACTCCTTGTTAGGCTGGGAGTGGAAGGCCTAGGAAGAGACAGGTAGAGACGGAGATGGAGGCAAAGACAAAGACCAAGTTAGTTTCAAGTTGAAAAGAAGATGAAGTAGATAGAGGAAGCATTGTAGAATTCAATATCTGGTCAGGCAGATCTGTAACATGCCCAGATGTTCCTCAGGTTTATGTTGCAGGAGGTCACAGACATATTGTAGATTGTAGTGGAAGTAGGATAGAGAATTAAATTTTGTACTTGATGGGAAGCTCAGGGTTGCTCATGTGGACTGAACACAGAAGCTTTCCCCCAGTCTGCATTTGTTTTCTGCATTTAGTAGGGGTAATTAAATATGTGTGGTGGTAGATATGTCTGGTGGTGGAATCTCACTGAAGCTTGTGGAAATTGTGAAGGGGATCAGTTTAATGCAGAAGTTGGTGGGGTGGAAAATGAGGGCCAGAGGAACACTACTCTCTCTCTGTCCAGGAAGAGGATTAGGGAGAGCAGAGTTGGGACAAAGATTAGATGTGGTCAAAGGCCCTGTTTTCTATGATAGAAAGCAAACCATGATGGAGAAGGAAGGAAAACATTTCAGAGACTCCTTTGTGGAAGTTTTGCCAAAGTAAATACAATGGAGGCAGAGGAACTGGAAGAATGGAAACACTCCTCGCAGGTGGCAACGTGCAAGGGAATATAGATGAGATAGCTGTTGGAGTCTTTCGCCTTGTAAGGAATGTTTTTGTCTTGCCATCTCCTGAGATGGAGACAGAGGGATTAAGAAAAGAAGAAGTGCAGTCAACGCTCGACTATGTGAAGGTGAGAGGAGGAGGAGGGAAATTGATAGCAAAATTATGATCTTTCCTAGTTCCAAATGAGATCAGGAAGTTCAAGGTGCATGTGATAGGAACAGTATGCAAGTTTTCTATGGCCTCACTTGCACTGCTGGCCAAGATCCCAATAGTGAAGAGTCTAATGATAGCGGACAATATCCTCTCTGTCGTGTGCGTGGGGTAAACTGATGCAATTGGGTGTATCTCTTGTATCTAACTGCTATTCTGTGTAATAGCACCATTCTATACTGCAAGACAGGGGAGTGTGATAGTAAGTAATATGTAGGTGTTTGCGTGATGCTTCCGTTGAAAGTGTGAGCAAGTTGTGAATTGTGTGTTAATTTGTAGCTGTTCTATGTGCAGAAGTGGTGGAACTTAAGAATGTCAGACACAAGTCTTCAACAGAAATGGTGACCGACAAAACCTATTTGATTACAATTATCGTTTCTTGCCAGTGTGTAGCAAGTTAACATTGTAACAGTAGTCTAGAGGAGGTGTGGAAGCAATGTTGGAACTCTGAAATATAAATACTGGAAATAATCGTAATTAGAAATTGTTGAACTTAGAAATACTCAGGGATGTTCAGTGAGGGGGGTGTACTGAGCTCAGACTCTAAGGCTCATAGGGCAGCTGGTGAGGCAACACATTTGAAAATCCATTTTCTCCTTGTATGCGGTCTTTGTACAAATTCCCTTTGAATTCTTGCAGCACTACACTCAGGTTTAGTTTTAGTTTAGTTTAGAGATACAGCACGGAAACAGGTCCTTCAGCCCACCGAGTCCATGCCGACCAGCCCACACACTAACACTATCCTACACACACCAGGGACAATTTATAATTTTATCAAAGCCAATTAATTAACCTACAAACCTGTATTTCTTTGGAGTGTGGGACCGGAGTTCCCGGAGAAAACCTACGCAGGTCACGGGGAGAACGTACAAACTCCATACAGACAGCACCCGTAGTCAGGACGAACCCGGGTCTCTGGCGCTGCAAGGCAGCAACTGTACTGCTGCGCCTCCATACCTACATCTTTGGGATGTAGCTCTGGGTGTCATTGGTTGGAGTCAACTCCCTCAATTTTCTTCACAGTGCAACACACAAAGTGCTGGAGTAACTCAGCAGGCCAGGCAGCTTCTCCAGAAGACATGGGTGGGTGACATTTCTGGTTGGGACCATTCTTCAGACTAAATGTAGTAGGGGAAGAAGCTGGAAAAGATGTGGGGTTGGGGGTGGGGTGGGGGTGACGGGAGACGGGACAAAGCCTGGCCCCTACTACTTTTAGTCTGAAGGAGGGTCCCAATCCGAAACATCACCTATCCATTTCTTCTAGAGATGCTGCCTGACTTGCTGAGATACTCCAGCACTTTGCTTTTTTATTCCATGCCGGATCAATATTAAACATCCCTACGTTAGTTCATGTTGCGAACATTGGGCACAACGCACATCCACTGCAGGCTGGCCAAACCTTTCAGGTTAGCTACAACCAGCATCTTGCATTGCGTGCACTGTTGAAGTATGCAGCCAATGAATGATGCAGTTATTGTTGGCTCCATGCAACAATCATGTAACCAAAGTGTCTGAATTGCAGTTCGCACAACATTAACATTCTAATCCTTTTTTGGAGGTTCTCCATTCTCGGAGTCTCAGTCCTAAATGTTGGAATATATCCAAGTTTGGCAGAATTCATTAGCTTGTGATTCTATTTATTTTAAGAATGTTATAAATTAAGGAACCATTTTAATAAAATACATATATCTGATGGTAATATACACAATCTGAGAATATCTTATGCCAGATGGCAGCTGATTTTGGAAGTCATAAGCTTCGAAAGATGAGATAAATGATTCAATATCTAAAGGGTTAATGTAGATCAGATGTACAAGATGTTCTTCTGCTCATATTTAGCTGTCTGTGCTGAATACTGCAAAGGCCCTTGTGTATCTGCCAAAACCTATTTGATTACAATTATAATTTCTTGCCAGTGTGTAGCATGTTAACATGGTAACAGCAGCCGAGAGAGGAGGTGTGGAAGCAATGCGGGAATTCTGAAAGAAAAGCACTGGAAATAATCATAATTAGAAATTGTTGAACTCAGTGTTGAGTGTGAAAGATTATAATGTGCCAAAAAAAAATATTTGTATGTATCTGTGCCAAAAACTAACATCTGAAAATTTCTGCATGCTTTATATTTTCCTCGTTTCAGCCTACTTTTGAGAAGTGATCTGATGACTGGAGGCAAGAAAAAAATGACCAGAAGCTGTTCTCTCGCACCTTTTTGCATAGTTTTCTTACGGTTATTAACTTATTTAATTATTATTGTGTTTATAGGCCTGCTAATCTGCTGCTTATTGAATTGATAGTATTGAAAGATACAGCATGGAATCAGGCCCTTCAGCCCAGCGAGTCCACACTGACCATGGTTCACCCGTTCACTTTAGTTCCATATTATCCCACTTTTTATCCCCTACTCATTAGGGACAATTTATCAAGGCCAATTAACCTACAAATCTGCGCGTCTTTGGTGTGTGGGTAGAAACTGAGCACCCGGAGGAAACCCACACAGTCACAGGGCGAATGTGCAAACTCCACACAGACAGCACTCGAGGTCAGGATCGATCCCGGTCAATGTGAGGCAGCAGTTCTACCTGCTGTGCCACTGTTCTGCCCATAAGAATTCAATTGTTCTCTTGTCAGTACACATGACAATTAAACACAATTGACCCTTGAATTACCAGCTGAGTGAGGCAATGGGAAGAAACAGCTGATTGATTTGATTTGAGAGTTGTGGGGCCAAATGCTACTTCCCATTATTCTACCATGACAGACAAGCAGAAGTGTTCAGTAGTGTGAAGAACCCGGAGGACATGGTCAGGAAAGAGTGTCTTAAGGAAACTGTGCTTTAATTTAGATTAAACTTATTTTCCACATCATTTAAGATGCCATGTGAATTTGTGTCAATTGACGTTAGTCATTTATGTTATCCACTGGTATGTTTACTGTGGCCTATGAATTTACTAGCATAAATTTTACAATTCAGAATGTTGGGAAGAAGGATAGCAATGAAACAGCACCTTTAAATAACAAATGCTAGTCGAAGGGTTAGTGGTGGAGAGAGTCAACAACTTCAAGTTCCTGGGCGTACAAATCTCTGAAAATCCATCCTGGACCCAGTACTTTGATGCAATCATAAAAAAAACAATGAAGCCTCTACCTCCTTAGAAGATTTGGTCTGTAGACAAATACTCTCTTGAATTTCTACAGGTGTGCTCTCGAGAGCATATTGACTGGTTGCTTCACGGCCTGATTCGACACTTCGAACACCCTGAAATGAAGGAGATTACAAAAAGAGGTGGACACTGCCCAGTCCATCACGGATACTGACCTCCCCACCATCAAAGGGATCTATAGGAGGAGCTATCTCAGAAAGGTAGCCAGCATCATCAAGGACCACACCACCGTGGCCATGCATTCATTTCGCTCCTGCCATCAGGAAGAAGGTATAGGAGTCTGGAAACTAACGCCCAGCATCAGGAACAGCTTCTTCACAATAACCATCAGTTTAATCATTAGCAAATTTGCAGATGATACTAAGCTGGGGGGTAGTGTGAATTGTGAGGAAGATGCAATAAGGCTGCAGGGTGACTTGGACAGGTTGTGTGAGTGGGCGGATACATGGCAGATGCAGTTTAATGTAGATAAGTGTGAGGTTATTCACTTTGGAAGTAAGAATAGAAAGGCAGATTATTATCTGAATGGTGTCAAGTTAGGAAGAGGGGATGTTCAACGAGATCTGGGTGTCCTAGTGCATCAGTCACTGAAAGGAAGCATGCAGGTACAGCAGGCAGTGAAGAAAGCCAATGGAATGTTGGCCTTCGTAACAAGAGAAGTTGAGTATAGGAGCAAAGAAGTCCTTCTACAGTTGTACCGGGCCCTGGTGAGACCGCACCTGGAGTACTGTGTGCAGTTTTGGTCTCCAAATTTGAGGAAGGATATTCTTGCTATTGAGGGCGTGCAGCATAGGTTCACTAGGTTAATTCCCGGAATGGCGGGACTGTCGTATGTTGAAAGGCTGGAGCAATTAGGCTTGTATACACTGGAATTTAGAAGGATGAGGGGGGATCTTATTGAAACATATAAGATAATTAGGGGATTGGACACATTAGAGGCAGGAAACATGTTCCCAATGTTGGGGGAGTCCAGAACAAGGGGCCACAGTTTAAGAATAAGGGGTAGGCCATTTAGAACGGAGATGAGGAAGAACTTTTTCAGTCAGAGAGTGGTGAAGGTGTGGAATTCTCTGCCTCAGAAGGCAGTGGAGGCCAGTTCGTTGGATGCTTTCAAGAGAGAGCTGGATAGAGCTCTTAAGGATAGTGGAGTGAGGGGGTATGGGGAGAAGGCAGGAACGGGGTACTGATTGAGAGTGATCAGCCATGATCGCATTGAATGGCGGTGCTGGCTCAAAGGGCTGAATGGCCTACTCCTGCACCTATTGTCTATAATCTCCATCTGAATTCCGAACTATGAGCTGCCTTGGTTGCACTAGGGACTTCGGGCGTTGTTTTGTTTTGCACTATATTGTTTATTTATTTATTTTGGGGGGTCTATTATCTATTGAGTACTGCGTTTACAAACCTTGTGTTGATGCAAGTAAGAATTTCTTTGTTCCTTTTTGGTACATATGACAATAAAACGCTCTTGACTTTTGATTCTTAACCCTCATAACTCTCTTGAAAGGACTCAACAAGAATGTGAATCTCCCACCCGGAAAACTGTTAAGAGAGATTACCAAAAAGTTTGTTCAAAGATAGTTTCAAAGGAGCTTCTCGATTGAGGCTTATGGAGATGAAATCCCAGAGCTTTAAATTTTGGGAGCTGAAGGCTCAGCTTTATGTAGTAATTAAATTCGGGAAAGCGCACGGAGAAATACATAGTTTTTGGAAATACATAGTTTTATGGAACAATTGGGATTGGAGATTAAGATTTCCATCAGCTGCAATTTTTCTTGACTTTTTTTGTTATTTTTGTGATGTTTGAGAGATGATTATTGGCCACTGCACTAAGAACTGCCTTATTTGTTTATGTATATCTGAGAGGTTAGACGGTGCCTTAATTTAATATCCCATCCAAAGGACATCATATCCTACAATGCTGTACTGCTGGAAATCTGCAAAGCAAATCTGCACAGGAATAGCAACATAGATTTATTCTTGCAGTTATTTCCATATGCACATATGCACAATGTTATTTATTAACCATGTTGTCAGTGTAGTTGCCCTCTCCCATCAGCCAAAGGTAGATTTACGGTCACCCAACTTTTAGTTTGTTATCTAGGCTGATTCATCAGTGCAGTACTAGAGGATTGCCACATTCTTTGAGTTGTGACTTTTTGGATAAGACATTGAAACATAGAAAATAGGTGCAGGAGGAGGCCATTTGGCCCTTCGAGCCAGCACCGCCATTCATTGTGATCATGGCTGATCATCTGCAATCAGTAACTTGTGCCTGCCTTCTCCCCATATCCCTTGATTCCACTAGCCCCTAGAGCTCTATCTAACTCTCTAAAATTCATCCAGTGAATTGGCCTCCGCTGCCTTCTGTGACAGAGAATTCCACAAATTCACAACTCTCTGGATGAAAAGGTTTCTCACCTCAGTTTTAAATGACCTCCCCTTTATTCTTAGACTGTGTCCCCTGGTTCTGGACTCCCCCAACATTGGGAACATTTTTCCTGCATCTAGCTTGTCTAGTCCTTTTATGATTTTATACGTCTCTATAAGATCCCCTCTCATCCTTCCAAATTCCATTGAATACAAGCCTAGTCTTTCCAATCTTTCCTTATATGACAGTCCCTCCATCCCAGGGATTAACCTCGTGAACATACACTGCACTGCCTCAATAGCAAGGATGCCCTTCCTCAAATTAGGAGACCAAAACTGCACACAATACTCCAGATGTAGTCTCACCAAGGCCCTATCCAACTGCAGAGGGCCTTCTTTGCTCCTATACTCAAATCCTCTCGTTATGAAAGCCAACATGCCATTAGCTGTCTTCACTGCCTGCTGGACCTGCACGCTTACTTTCAGTGACTGGTGTACAAGGACACCAAGGTCTCGTTGCACTTCCCCTTTATCTAATCTGACACCATTGAGATATTAATCTGCCTCCTTATTTTTGCCCCCAAAGTGGATAACCTCACATTTAACTACATTATACTGCATCTGCCATGCATCTGCCTACTTACTCAACCTGTCCAAGTCACCCTGCAACCTCCTAACATCCTCTTCGCAGTTCACACTGCCACCCAGCTTTGTGTCACCCGCAAACTTGCTAGTGTTACTTCTAATTTCATCATCAAAGTCATTAATATATATTGTAAATAGTTGCGGCCCCAGCACCTAGCCTTGCGGCACTCCAATCTCCACTGTCTGCCATTCTGAAATCTAAGTCCTGTCTGGATCCTTAGATGGCATAAAAAATGAACTGCTTTGATACGCTACTCTGAATAAAACTAATGTAATGGAGGAAATATGTCAGTTTGAAATTCTGCCTGACGTTGGAAAAGAAGCCATTTGGATCAGTGTGCATTGATGGCTGAGGAGTGTGAAGTTTTAAGTGATTAGTTATGTAAAAGATTAATTGGAACTGTACACAGAACTCCATGCAAATGGGCCAACATTCTTTTGCAAGTTATACCAACAACAACAGGATATCTGCTCATTTGCTGTTTACCAGACACTGCTGTTCTTAAATTGGTTACCGTATTTGTCATTGAAATCACCCTAGTTTAAAATAATTTAGTATAGTTTAGTATAATTCAGAGTTACAGTGTGGAAACATGCCCTTTGGCCCACTGAGTCCGCATTGACCAGTGATCCCCACTAATACCTAATTCAGCTAAACCTCCTCTGCATCCTTTCCATAGCCTCCACAGCCTTCCTGTAATGGAGCGACCAAAACTGTACATAATACTCTAACTCTAACTCTAGTACTCTCAAACTGCATCTTCCTGACTCTTAAACTCAATGTACTGAACAATGAAGATAAGCATCCCATATGCCTTCTTTATAATCCCATCTACTTGTGTTCAGGGAGTTATGGACTTGGATCCGAAGTTCCCTATGTATGTCAATGCTGAATGCCATTAATTGTGTATTTTCCCCTTACATTCGACATCCCAAAGTGCAACATCTCACATGTGCTTGGATTAAAATCCATCTGCCATTTTTCCGCTCATTTCTGTAGCTAATCTATATCCTGCTGTGTACTTTGACAGCCTTCCTCACAATCCACGACCCCAGCAATTTTGGTGTAATTTGTAAACTTACGAACCATCCCATCGAGCTTTAAGTCCAAATCATTTATTTATATCATAAACAACAGAGGCCCCTGAGCAGATCCCTGTGGATGTAGTGCCTTCTTTTGGGAAATAATGTGTTGTGATGTTAACAGATATTGCTTTTTACTTGAACATAAATTTGGATGTATGATCTCTTCAATGATATTCATTGTTTTAAAGTATTAATAGGGCAAGTGTTCTGTAAAGCCCAACTATTGAAAAACAATCTCTCGAGCTAGAAAAATGATGAACCAAACATAATCGACTCAAACATCCCTCATCGCCAAAGCTGCTGCTTACAGTAAAGCAAAATTGACACTCCGCGACAGAGGTATCTATTTGGAGTTAGATCTTCCAATGACAAGCGTGCTCTCCATTATTTATCTTCTCAACAGAGTGAATGCTTTTAACTTTGTAAATTACTGTGAAACATGAGCTATGGCTGTTGCTTAAGTAACAGAAATGCTGCCAATCTATCTGTTTATTTTACCTGGATGCCCTCCTGCTCTGTATTCTACTGCTGCAGCTGAAATTTATGTCACTCATTTGGTGTAAACGTTCATCTTCTTCACTTCACAGCTCCGGCATTAGCATTAAATCCATTAACATGGAGATTCTCTGCGAACAATGATTAGGCCAACCGTTGCAGCCTGGCAGAATCTCCACCAGCAGCGCACAATGTTACGGTGAAGAATGGGGCGGCAGGGTGGCGCAGTGGTAGAGTTGCTGCCTTACAATGCCCGAGACCCGTGTTTGATCGTGACCACGGGTGCTGTCTATACAGAGTTTTTACGTTTCCCCCATGATCTCCGTGGGTTTCCCCGGGTGCTCTGGTTTCCTCCCACATTTCAAAGATGTACAGGCTTGGAAGGTTAATTGGCTTTGGTAAAAATTGTAAATTGTCCCTAGTGTGTGTAGGATTATGTTAGCCTACAGGGATCGCTGGCCGGTGTAGATTCGGTGGGCCTAAGAGCCTGTTTCCACGGCTGTATCTAAACTAAACTAAACTTGGGCTGTTCGGTTCTGAGTTTGCAGCTCATCTGCAGGAGTCTAAAGTCTACTTTTAAAAGTGGCTGTATTGAATATTGCATTGGATTCCCTAAAGTACTTTAATCCCCAATACTACCTCATGCCATTTTATACCCACAAATGATACCTGCCTCTATTTATTTGTTGTGTATTATGGGTTGTACAATCTGCTATGTTTACATATCTGTTGTGCTGCTGCAAGTAAGAATTTCATTGGTCCATTTTGGGACATATGATAATAAAATACTCTTGAATCTTGAAGCAGCATGCCACCGTTATGCTGCCTGCTCATTTACAAGATTGAGCGGTGCTAGCCGACTGTTTTAATGGCTGCATGCTTCAGTTCAGTGTCCAGTTAACAGCAGCTAAGACGAGCCTGCACCACTTAAAGCCAACCTGCTTCTCCTCAGGCGAAGGAGCATTGTCTGTGCAGCAAGCAATGACAGTCATTCTGCATTTCATCCAGATCTGGGATAGAGTGACGAATGGCAACAACACATGCTGATGTATTCATATCTCAACTTCTGCACAAGCCAAATAAACCACGTGGAAGTATCCTGTTATTCTTCCCTGGTCACAGCATTAAAACCCTCCAACTCCATAATGGTCTAGAGGCAATGTAAATCAGAGAATATGGCGGAGTGATGGACATGTAAGTGTGTAAAGCAGGTTAAGGATGAAGATACAATCTTCTCTGGCTTTACTCCTGCAGTTGGCCATGGGTTCAGTAACAGCAGCACCATCTCCTCACTGGGAACAACGTGATAAGCTGCAGCTAGTGTGAGGTGCCCTTCCTATCAATATTGAGTGGTATACTGGATTGTATTGAGAATTGGTTAATGGGCAGCAGCAAAAACTGAAAATAAATTGTTGGTAGGTTGTGACGAGATGTCGGTACTGGGACCCCAGCTACTCACAATCTATATCATTGATTTGGATGAGAGGATCTAGTGTAGTAGATCCAAATTTGTTAATGACATAAAGCTAAATGAATAACTAGAGGCATTAGATGGTTATAGATTGGTTTAGTGAATAGGTAAGGCCAAGGCTAATGAAATGTAGATAAATACACCGATCAGCCAAAACATTATAACCTGATGAGCCAAAACATTATGACCACCTGCCTAATATGCTGTTGGTCCTCCATGTGCAGCCCCATACGCAGCAGGGTGCTATGCACTGTGTATTGTGACACATTCCTCCCGTGACCACCATTAACATTGTCTGTGACTTGTGCCACAGTAGACCTTCTGTCGGTTCGGACCAGATGGTATAGCCTTCCTTGCCCTCGCGCATCGATGAGTTTTGGGCACCCAACATCCTGTCGCCGGTTTGTGGTTTGTTCCTCCTCGGATCACTGTCGGTAGGTACTCACCACTGCTGACAGGGAGCACCCCACAAGACTTGCCGTTTCAGAGATGCTCTGACCCAGACGTCTGGCCATACCAATTTGGCCCTTGTCAAAGTCGCTCAGGTCTTTACTCCTGCCCATTTTTCCTGCATCCAACACATCAACTTCAAGAACTGACTGTTTATTTGCTGCCTAATATATCCCACCCCTTGACAGATGCCATTGTAACAAGATAATCAATGTTATTCACTTCGCCTATCAGTGGTCATAATGTTTTGGCTGATCGGTGTATGAGGCCATTCACTTTGGTAGGGAAAATAGAAAGGCAAAACATATTTATATATGTTGAAAGATGTTTGTGTTTAGAGGATCCTTGTACATGAATCCTGAAGCACCTAGGTACAAAAACAATGAAGAAGGGATTTATTGCAAAAGAGTTTGAATACAAGAGTAGAGATATCTTCTTTCAATGATATCGAGTTCTGATGAAATCACACCGAGAAACTTGTGTATACAATCTGCCTCCCTACTTAAGCAAAGATTTACTTGTGACAGACAGGGTGTAGTGAAGGTTCATCAGATTGATCCCTGGATGGTGTATTTGTTATATGCGGAGAGATTAAGATGACTGGGGCTTTTCTCTCTTGTGTTTAGAAGAATGAGAGAGGTGATTTCTTTGAAATATGCAGAATTCTAACAGGGTGGATTACGGGAGAGTGTTTCCTTTAGTTTGGTATCCAGAACTAATGCTCAGAATCTCAAAATGAGCAGTTGGTTATTCAAGACAGAGATGTGAGGACGTTTCTTCACCCAGATGGTGATACATCTGTGGAATTCTCGAACCAAGAGGGCTGTGGAAGATGGGTATATTCAAGAAAGAAATGTTAATATTTGGGGTTAACAGTTATACCCAATATTTGGGTATTAAACGAATCAAGCAATTGTTATTGTTACGTGTACCGAAGTACAGTGAAAAGCTTTTGTTGCATGCTAACCAGTCAGCAGCAAGACTATACATGATTGCAATCAAGCCATCTAGAGTGTACAGGTACATGATAAATGGAATAATGTTTAGTGCAGAAGAACTGTAATGAGATAAAAGATTACTGAATGGTGCAGCAAACAGGAAGAGTCAAATGGCCTGTTGCTTGCTTCTGTTTCTTAAGTTCTTGTGTAAATTAAATGGTGTGCTGCTTGATACTGAGAATGGTGAGACAGTGATTTCTTGTTCTTGATAAATGCAAACTTTTGAAGAAGACCTAGTTTCCTGCTGGTTTTGGACTGCAGACTAAGGCTTGGGAGTTCAAATCCACCAGGTCTCGTCCTGCTGGGAATAAATGGTTTTCCACCTGCCTGTTTGGATAACTCCAGGCCTGTGTTGTGAATGGTCCTTTGGTGAAGCTTGTGCCTTCTCTGAAAGAGTGATGCTTCAAACCTCCACAAAACCAAAGAAACAAGTTGAACTAATATTTACTTCCCCTTGTGTTACTTTGCATCTTAGACACATTTCTAAGCTCAAGCCAGAATCTGTGGTCTGAATGGTGCAACTTTCATGGTCATCATAGCCTTTTTAGCATTCCTGTGAGTTGAAATTTCCAGTCATTATATTTGAAATTTCATTATTTTGAAAAAGAAATGTAATTACTGTAGAGATAATGTAGTTTCCAGTAGTTTTGGAGGACATGTGAGAAGCATTCAAGTACAAATTTTTTCTTTTTCTTTTTGAATACTTTTCACTTCATTATGTGACTTGGCTGGAACAATTTGTGTGTCTAGGTTAATTTAGGTTTCATATTGATGTGTTCCAGTGAGGGAAGGCATCATCCTGAAACACTAACACCATTCCTCCACCTCATATGCTGCCTGACCTATTCACTGTTCCTTGGAAGTTGAGTTTGCATTTTATATGTAATAATTGTACTTCACACATTTTCTCATTTGTTAACTTTTCTGAGTAATCATCATCATAAGAGCTACTAGCAAGAAGCCGTAGGCAAAGAATACATTTTGATGACCAATGCTGTAGATTGCAGCAAGCTCCAATTATCTGTTTATACGTTCACCTGTACATGCACACTTTCATTTACACTGCCTTGCATACTCTACTCACCCTCCCTTCCTATACCGACCTGCCAGGTCCTGAGCTACAGGGAGAGGTAGAGCAGCCTAAGACTTTATTCCGTGGAGTGCAAGGGAATGAGGGGTGATCTTATTGAGGTGTATAAGATCATGAGAGGAATAGCTAGGGCAAATGAGTCTTTTACCTAGAGTAGGGAAATCGAGAACTAGAGGCATAGGTTTAAGGTGAGGAGGGAAAGATTTAATGGAACCTAAGGGGTAACTTTTTTACACAAATGGTGATGGGTGGATGGAACGAGCTGCCTGACGAGGTAGTTGAGGCAGGCACTATTACAACATTTAAGAAACATTTAGATGGGTGCATGGATATAATAGGTTTAGAGGAATATGGGCCATAGGCAGGCAGGTAGGACTAGTTTAGATGGGACATGCTGGTCAGTGCGGACAAGTTGGGCTGATGGTTGGTCCACACTGAATGACTCTGACTGTATGCCATTCTGACCTCTGACTAAAATATTGATCTTCTCTTGCAACTGTTCACAAAAGAGATTGAATCTATATTCTGCACTCTGGTTTCTTTCCCTTCTCACGACCTTTTGCATTTGTGTTTGGCTTGATTGTATTCATGTATTAAATAGACACAAAATGCTGGAGTAACTCACACATCTTACCATCTTTAGAGAAAAGGAATAGGTAACATTTTGGGTCGGGACCCTTCTTCAGGCTTGTGACCCAAAATGTCATCTATTCCTTTTCTCCAGAGATGCTTCCTGACCCGCTGAGTTACTCCAGCATTTTGTGTCTACCTTCAGTATGAACCAGCATCTGCAATCTTTCCTACAATTCATCTATAGTATCATCTATAGTATTAAGAGGAGTTGGCTGCGCCTAACGGCTGCGGCTCTCTGGCAGTCTGTTGTCTTTTTTTCTTTTTTTTTGTTTGTGTCGGTGTTGGGATGGTTTTTGTTTCTGTTTTTGGCTGTGTATGTGTGGTGGGGGTGTGTGGTGGGGGTGTGGGGTGGGGTGGGGGGGTGGGGCGGGGGGAAACCTTTATTTTATTAGGTCTCTTCCCCGGGGCGCGGCTCGGCTGCGGGCCTTAACATTGCCGGCGCAGCTCGGCTGCGGGACGTTTCAGTGCCCGGTGTGGCTCGGCTGCGGGCCTTAACATTGCCGGCGCAGCTCGGCCGCGGGACGTTTCAGTGCCCGGTGCGGCTCGGCCGCTGGACTTAACATCGCCCGGTGCGGCCGCGGGACGTTTCAGTGCCCGGTGCGGCTCGGCCGCGGGACGTTTCAGTGCCCGGTGCGGCTCGGCCGCTGGACTTAACATCGCCCGGTGTGGCCGCGGGACGTTTCAGTGCCCGGTGTGGCCGCGGGACGTTTCAGTGCCCGGTGCGGCTCGGCCGCGGGACGTTTCAATGCCCGGTGCGGCTTGGCCGCTGGACTTAACATCGCCCGGTGTGGCCGCGGGACGTTTCAGTGCCCGGTGCGGCTTGGCCGCTGGACTTAACATCGTCAGCGCTGTTCGGCCGCGGGACGGTTCAGTGCCCGGTGCGGCTCGGCCGTTGGACTTAACATCGCCCGGTGTGGCCGCGGGACGTTTCGGTGCCCGGGGCGGCTCGGCCGGGGGGCCTTCCATCCCCTTGCGGGGGCTGTGCGTGTCGTTTGCCTCGGTAGGGGTCGAGCTGCCTGTCCGTGGGTGCGGGGGGAAGAGAGGGGAAGTTTTGTTGCCTCCATCACAGTGAGGGGGTGTTTGGAGTCACTGTGATGGATGTTTGTGTTGGGGTCGGGTGTCCTGTGTTCTTTTCTTTTTGCTGTATTTTGTGTGACTGCTGAAATTTCGCTCGGTGTTGTGCCGAGTGACAATAAAGTGTTGTTATGTTATGTTATGTTATGTTATCTGATTTGATTGGATAGTATGCAAACATAAGCTTTTCACTGTACCTCCATACACATAAGTCATAAAGTCATAAGGGATAGGAGTAGAATTAGGCCATTTGGCCCATCAAGTCTACTCCGCCATTCAATCATGGCTGATCTATCTCCTTCCGAATACCATTCTCCAATCTTCTCCCCATAACCTCTGACACATGTACTAATCAAAAATCTATCTTTCTGCCTTAAAAATATCCACTGACTTGGCCTCCACAGCCTTCTGTGCAAAGAATTCCACAGATTCACCACCATCTGACTAAATAACATTTTCCTCATCTCCTTCCTAAAATAACGGCCTTTAATTTTGAGGCCATGACCTTTAATCCTATACTCTCCCACTCGTGGAAACATCCTCTCCACATCCACTCTATCCAAGCCTTTCACTATTCTGTATGTTGACATGACATTACACATGTTAATAATAAACCCAAACCTACCAGTAGGCATTTTAATATATTTCCTCTTGATATTACATTGCCTATTTAGTACTGAGACTCAAACTTACCTTTTACATTCCAACATTAAAACAGCAACTTTGCAAAATGTGGAAATATAAGCGTATAATTTGACTGTTGTGGAAATGTTGTAATGCATTTTGAGGATGGAGCAAGTATAATTCCATGCTTAAAATGAGTTATTTTGGCACTAGATTTCTTATGTCATGATAATTTATAAATGCATTGGCTGATAATAAGTTGTGCATGAACCTTGCATAGTCATTATTGAGAAAAGCCACTTATTGTATAATACCCTCTATATTCTTCTGCTACTCTGATCACAGTTGTGTGACATGCATTCATGTAGAATTATTGATGCTGCCTAGTACTTAAAGGTTATCCCTCCTTTCAATCTTTCTTCAAAAGGATACAAGCTCAATTTTGTGAGGTGTTTTCTATCAGAAAACCTTTAACTCCAGGAATCAATACTGTGAACCTTCTTTGAACTCCCAGTGCATTACAAATCTCTTTGAAGTAAGATGAACAAGGGGTGGCACGGTAGAGTTGCTGCCTTACAGTGCCAGAAATTATTCATCAGGAACACGGCTCGGTACTGACTACGGGTGCTGTCTGTATGGAGTTTGTACATTCTTCCTGTGACCTGTGAGGGTTTTCTCAGGGATCTCCGGTTTCCTCCCACATTCTAAAGACATACAGGTTTGCAGCTTAATTGGCTTGGTGTAATTGTAAATTGTTGCTAGTGTATGTAGGATGTTGTAAGTGAGTGGGGATTGCTGGTCGGTGCGGACTCGGTGTGCCGAAGTGGCTGTTTCCTTGCTGTATCTCTAAACTAAACTAAACTATAGGTCGTTATATTGTAATATGGTTTGAGCACTAAGTTTTAGAGGGCTAAAGTAATGTGTTTCATGTTGTAATCAAATTCTATCATGGTTTGTAATAAAGATTGATTTGCATTGCTGACAGTGGCCTCACAGTCAGCTTTAATCAGATTTGTGTATGAACAATGATGTCCCATCAAGAGCAGGTTAGGCTTAAAAGTGATGGTCTCTGCAATTGGATCTTGGAGCAAGAACGGAGATAGTGCCTGTTTTTGGGGTGCCGGGTGTGGCTGAAAGAATCAAAATGGCATCGGTGTACACCATTCTGTGGTGAATAACTTTGGGCATTGTATTAGTGAGGACAATGGAGTCTTCCAGGAACTTGCAGAAAAGCAGATCACATTGGTGTTCAGTGCTCATCATTGAGTGGTACCTGCTCTGCCATTTTGGATCTCTCTCTGAACAACATTCAGCAGCAGGAATAATTATCTCCCTCTCATCCCAATAAGCACAATTGACAGGAATCCTCCATTACCTGCAGGTTGATTGCTGACTTATTTCTTCCAGCTGTCGCTACAGCTTTCAATATCATGTCAAGATGCAGAGGTTGTGAGGGAGGAGTATGGACATTTTGGCATTCCAAATGCATCATAGACTGGTCCATTTAGAGATATGATCTGATGACAATATCTCATTATTATAGTGCCCACTTAGCCACAACACAAAAAAAACAATTGTTACCAAAAAATTATGCATGTCAAACCAAATTTAACAATGAAATCATCGTTTACAGGTTTCAGCCAGCCATGCAGAAACGATTCAGCAGATCAGCCTTGTGTAACAAACTGTCTTCTCATCCCTACTTTATTCTCATAGAAAGAGACATTCATCACAGAAAACAAGTTTCTTTCTTTCAATCAGTTGCTACGACTAATCATTAGAGTAGGCCTTTGTTCACTTCCCTCCCACTGCTGCCACTTAGCAGGACATGTCAATCCTCAGAGACAATTGAGTAAATTACTAGGCTCATATAAAACACCACTTCAGTTGTAAAGAGAAAATCAGATACTTAAAAATGGTTACAGGACAGTAATTTCACTGATGGGATGGGATAATATAAACTAGGGTGATCGTATTCGTTTCAAATGGCAGGGTTGATGCCCAAATAGGGGCAACTAAGGTGGTGGCACAGTGCCATAGCGGTTAGAGGTGCTATCTCACAGCGCCAAAGACCCAGGTTTGATCCTGGCCTCGGGTGCTGTCTGTGTGGAGTTTGCACATTCTCCCTGTGACTGCGCGGGTTTTCTGCAGGTGCCCTGGGTAGCTCCCACATCCTAAAGATGAGCGGGTTTGTGGGTTAATTGGTTTCTGAAAATTGCCCCTAGTGTGTATGAAGTGGATGAGAAAGTGGGTACAACATAGAACTAGTGTGAACGGGTGATCGATGGGGTCTGCATGGACTTGGTGGGCCAAAGGGCCTGTTTCCATGCTGCATCTGTAAACTAACTAAATATAGCATTAATGACATAGGGGCTACAAGAGAAGTTGGACAGTCAGCAATGGTCAAGATACTCAAGGCATAGGCAAACCTCAGTGAGAATATCTTGGTGATGAGGAAAACTATGCTAGATTGGAGGGAGCCCTTGTGGATGTAGAAGTTGGTTGATATTACTGATATGTGTGGTCTATAGCATGAATGATCATAGTCATGGCAACAAAGAAGTCTATAACCTCCTCATGTTTATTGGAAATGAATGTGGTGGGAGGGGAAAAGAGCTTAAGGAGACCATTGATAAGAGAAAAAAAAGTTTGTGTTTCACTTTACTCTCCAGATCTGGGAGTAAGGGAGAGTTTGTCTGAGGACATATGCGATCTACTGGCAATTGATATGGTCCCGCCAGATTTGATGATGGAAAGGTAAAGCAGTAAACGGATAACTCAAGCCTACATCTATTGAGAAGACAAAATTGTGTAAATGCTCAGGGTGAAAGAGGGGGAAGATTTCCCCAGAAGCAAGGGTAATGGTAAAGGGTGATCGAGCATAATGATAATTGTTGAAGTGTCCTGATAAGCGGAAGTCCAGTGATTGAAGCTGGGAGCTTGTGAATACCACCTTGGAATTTTTAGAGTTTTAGTGCAGGAACATTTTCATGTCTTGGACATGGAAAAAAATGGGTTTGGAAAAGTTTAGGGATTTTGTGGTATTGTGTGTAACTCGTTGATAGCTTTTAGGGGAGCAAATAGGCTACAAATGATATACAATGCAGCAAATGAAAAAATGGGCTTTAGAAATTGATAGTCTCAGGGGATTGCTGATTTTATGGGAGAGAGGCAAATAGAAATTAAATAGCCAATAAAACAATCCACGGTGATGAATTCGCCAGAGAGTGAGGAAGGAAAGGAAGGAGGATTTCAATTTAAAACCTGAGCTGGGTCTTGTGAGAGCTGCAGGTATAGAATTTTTTAGGAGAAGTGAGGTTCGCAAGAAAAGGTGCAAGAGGAGAGCGTGAGGGTGAGCTGTTAATGGTGAGATCCACACTGCCTTCATGAGAGACTGGCTTGTGAGTACTATAAAACCCTCAGCAAAATCCCGACGGAGCTAGGCACAACAGCCGCCTGGATCACCACACCGGAGGGAAGGAGATGGAGTTAGCGCAGAGAGAGGAAGCAAAAACGTGGACGGCGAGCGGGGGTGCAGGCCAGGCTACGGAGGGCTCCACAAAGACCATCCCTACCAAGCGTCTTTCTCGCAAATGTTCGATCACTCTCCAACAAGCTGGATGAGATAAGGCTATGGATCAACACCCAGCGATCCCTGAAAGACTGCTGCGCGCTGATCTTCATGTAGACGTGGCTCAACGCGCTGGTTCCCGATGGGGCTGTGGAGCTCACGAACCGGTCACTACATCGTGCCGATAGAACAAAGGACTCCGGTAAGAGCAAGGGTGGGGGGCTCTGTATCTACATCAACAATGACTGGTGCACCAACCACACTGCAATAGAGAGCTACTGTTCCCCAGACTTGGAGTACCTACCGCTTAAATGTAGGTCGTTTTATCTGCCTCAGGAGTTTAATGTGGTCATCATCATGGCCGCATACATTCCCCCACAGGCTAATGCTAACCTAGCGCTAGCACAGCTGCACTCGGCCATCAGCAAGCAGCAGGATGCCCACCCCGACGGTGCCTTCATTGTTGCAGGGGACTTTAATCAGGTCGACCTACAAGCTGCGCTCCGCAAATTCCACCAGCATGTGCAGTGCCCTACCAGGGGCTCAAACACGCTGGATAAAGTGTACACCAACGTAAAGGACGCCTACAGAGCTCTCCCGTGCCCACCTCTGGGACAATCCGATCACCTCTCACTGTTTCTACTGCCCGCATACAAACCCCTATCCGTAAGACCAAACCTACAATTAAGACGGTCATAATATGGCCCGAGGATGCCACCCTACAACTCCAGGACTGCTTTGATCGCACCGACTGGGACCTGTTTGCACAACAGGTGACCTGTGGTTCAGAGGTAGACTTGGAGGAATACACATCCACTGTGCTCTCTTACATCTGTGTGGAGAATGTCACAGTGGACAAGGAAACAAAGATGTTCCCAAACCGGAAACCATGGATGAACAAGGAGGTACAGAATCTGTTGAGGGCAGGCAACAATGCCTTTAAATCTGGTGACACTTCAGCATACAGTGTTGCCAGGTCAAACCTGAACAAAGATATAAAAAGGGCCAAAGACACCCACAGGCAACGGGTGGAAGACCACTTCAATACCACGGACACGAAAAGCATGTGGCAGGGCGTCAGGGACATCACTGGCTACAAGAGCAGCCCTGCCTATCCCCACAGTGATGTCACACTAACCAACTAGCTTAACACCTTCTTTGCCCGCTTCGAAATTGGCAACACCACCACGAGTGGTAGAACCTCAGCCAATGCGGAGGGACAGGTCTTAACATTGAGCACACAGGAAGTACAGCGCACTCTGCGAAGGGTCAACCCACACAAGGCTGCAGGCCCGGATGGAGTTCAAGGAAGGGTACTCAGGGACTGTGCTGAACAGCTGGCTGAGGTATTCACCAGGATCTTTAACCTGTCGTTATCTCTGGCTACGGTCCCCAAGTGCCTGAAGTCGGCTACCATAGTTCTGGTGCCGAAAAAAACAAAAATCACCAAACTGAACGACTACCGTCCGGTTGCCCTAACTCCTATAATCATGAAGTGCTTTGAAAGGCTGGTCCTCTCACACATCAAATCCAGCATCCCTGCGTCACTAGACTCGCATCAATTTGCATACAGGGCAAACAGATCCACAGAGGATGCCATCTCTCTGGCTCTTCACACTGTCCTGACTCACCTGGAGAGACAGGGCACGTACGTGAGGATGCTATTCTTAGACTATAGTTCTGCCTTCAACACGGTCATCCCCACCAAGCTCATCACCAGACTCCACCAGCTAGGCCTCAGCTCGTCGTTATGCGACTGGATCCTGGATTTCTTGATGGAGCGACCGCATGCAGTGAGAATGGGCCCGCACCTGTCCTCCACTATCACCCTGAGTACCGGCACACCACAGGGCTGTGTTTTGAGCCCCATGCTCTACTCCCTATTCACACACGACTGTGTTCCTGCATTCGACACCAACACCATTGTCAAGTTTGCAGACGACACAACGGTGATCGGGCTGATCACCAACGGTGATGAAACACACGGAGGTGCAGAACCTGCTCAGATAACAACCTGTCCCTAAACACCTCTAATGGTTACATCGCACAGTGACCCGGCACAGACCTATTTGCACTTTATTCTGTTTTAGAAACTGTCTAAATTTGTTTCACTGGGTTGTCTAAATTTATGCTGATTAGCTAATTAATTTATTGCACCGTATGGAAGTCGCATTCCCAATCTCGTTGTACCCCTGCACAATGACAATAAAGATATATTGTATTGTATTGTATTGTATTGTATGATAGATTGGGCACAAGAAGATTATATGAGCCCAAGAGAACACAGCACATCTGTCGCATTGAAGTGATATGCTTGGATCGTTAAAAATGACATGCTTGGATCTCAATTGGACAGGCATTGATTTCTAGAGGGATCAAATTCCTTCTGGATTTTTGTGGATCTGCTATCTTGTCAGAAATTTAGCAGAATCCCCATTTACACATGTAAATATGACTTCCTTCTATGGTGCAACGATAGAGCAGCAGACATTTCAGAGAGCATTTGGTAATGGACATGGCTGAGAAAATAAGGAGTGTCCTGGATGGGATGGTTCATTGTGATGAACTAACAGGAGCCTTGGGTCAAATGGAGTTGGATAGACTCTAGTTTCAAAAATTCTGGCAAGGAGGCAGATCTTAGTGAAACACCATATCAATTTGGAGTACTGTGCGCAGTTCTGGTTGCCTTGTTACAGGAAGGATGTGGAGATAGAAACATAGAAAATAGGTGCAGGAGTAGGCCATTCGGCCCTTTGAGCCAGCACCACCATTCAATATGATCATGGCTGATCATCCAAAATCAGTACCCTGTTCCTGCTTTCTCCCAATTTCCCTTGATTCTGTTAGCTCTAAGAGCTATATCTAACTCTCTCTTGAATATATGATGGATTGGCAATATGTTTCTTGTTGAGTATAATTCTTGACTTGGAGAGGAAATGGCAGGGTGGTGGTGGAGGGGAGATGGCCCGGTGATGATGTTCCCATGTACACATTGGCCTTTATGATGATGGTAGAGATCATGGGTTTGGCTGATGATGTCGGAGTCCTGGTTACTGAGTACCTGATTGGCCTATTCCTGCACTTATTTTCTATGTTTCTACCTCCACATCCTTCCTGTAACGAGGCAAATAGAAATGTGCACAATACTCCAAATGTGCCATAACCAAAGTAATACAAAGCTGCAACATAACTTCCTGAATTTCATACTCAAGGCCCTATTATTTTTATGCCCCAAATAATGGCCCAACATTATAAAGGTTATAAGGAAATGTGTGCAAAATCATAATTTTCCTACATTCAAGTAGTTTGTACAGTTAAAAGTATTAACTGGTGGTAAAACATTTGGGTATCCTGGAGCAGTACATTCAATTTCCTTTCTTTGCACTTATCTTTTCTTCACTTCCCTTTTTCCTTCCTTTCCTCTTTTTATGCTTCTTGTCTTGGCTACTAAGCATGGCCCCAACCAGCTCTTAGCCTATGTCTACAAGTGTTCTAATTGTTGTACTTCCCGGGAGATCCTTGACATATATCATTGATATGGTATTTCACTAAGATCTGCCCTCTTGCCAGAATTTTTGAAACCAGAGTCTATTCAACTCCATTTGACCCAAGGCTCCTGTTAGTTCATCACAATGAACCATCCAGGACACTACTTGCTGCTGCTGGCAGTGCCATAATAAATATAGCTATTTAGGAAAAGGTGCATGTCTTAAACATAACTCAGCTCGGCGTGTGTTTATTTGAAACAAGCAATTTAGTTCCTAACAAGTCTTTAACTTTAAAATAAATCATCAAATTTTGCAAAGCATTTATTAATATTAATTGGAATAATGCAGCTTGCTCTTAAATCTCTTTTTGTATTGTGACTGTATAAACGGAACAGATACGAGACTGAATGTTTTTCCAACCTGCATTCATGCTGGCACTAGACTCCAGTGGGAAATTAAGTATAAAATAAACTGCCCATTTGTGCGAGTGTTCGATCGGGCATGTTTCCATTGCAGAGAGCCGCAGGTGAGCACGATCCAGCTTTTGGCATTCTTACAGAATCACGGCTAATGTTTCATTGAGACAGGACTTGAATTTCTGAAATGCAAGGAAGCAGTATGTTCTAATTGCGATAAAATACGATTTTACTCAATTGGTAAAACTGAAGTCATTATAAATTGATCGAGTGCTTAAAGGTTTGAAAAAGACAATAGTTTGTGGTGGATATTTGTTTGTTTGAAAATAAGTGCATTGTAAAATTAAGAATGCAGGAGATTATTGGGGTTACAGACCTCCCAACCCTTCCGAATTTGGTGGAAAGTTTCCACTTTCTTATTTCTTTCCGCCATTCTGATTTCATCTCACATTTTTCGTCTCACATTTTTCCGCAAAACACATGCCTTACTGCTCGCCCCGCCGCTCGCTTCGCCCCGCCCCCACGCTCGCCCCGCCCCCACGCTCGCCCCGCCCCCACGCTCGCCTTGCCCCGCCGCTCGTCTGGCCTCGCCTCGCGGCTGGCCCGGCCTCGCCGCTGCAATCGCCTCGCCTCTGGCCCGGCCTCGCCATTGTACTCGCCTCACCTCGCCGCTAGCCTGGCCTCGCCTGGCCGCTGGTCGCGCCTCGCCGCGGGTCCGACCTCGCCGCTAGCCTTGTGGAGATCTGGCTGAAACAAAGGAAAAGGACAGATCTCCACAGCCTCGCCTCTCCTCGCCACTCGGCCGGCCTCGCCTTGTCGCTGGCCCCGCCTGGCCTGGCCTGGCCACTGGCCCGGCCTCACCTCGCATCTCGCCGCTGGCCTCGCCTCATCTCTCGCCACGTCTCACCTCGCTTCTCGCCGCTGGCCTAGCCTCACTGCGGAGAGTGAGGCCCGTTGATGTTGAGAGGGGATTGCGGGGGGGGTTGGGGTGCGGGGGAGGGGGGCAGTGGAGTGGGAGGAAGGAGTGGGGGTCGGGGGGGTGGAGGAAGGGAGGGGGAGAGTGGAGGTGGGTGGGGAGTGGATTTGGGGGGAAAGGGGGGAGGGGTGGAGAGGAGGGGTGTGGGAGTAGGGTTGGGGCGGACATGGACTGTTGTGATTTGCTGTTGAAGACCACTGGAGCAAGTATGTCTTCAATTAAATTAGGTATGTGCAGTTTTTTAAATGAAACTCTTCATAACTTAGTCATACATTTTATGACCATTATTCTTTTATTCAATACCAAGAGAATTGGGATGTGTAAGGGAAAAGCAAAATAGAAAAAACAAAACAAAACAATTTTTTCTTTGTTGTAAAAGTATTTCTGTTCAATTACCATTATATAATAGTATAATATACTCATGATAGGCCTGACATTGTACATGTAGTCCAAGAACTACAGACTGTTGGAAATAATAGTTGTTTTTCAATTGTGAATGTAGCGCAACGGGTATGCGCATTTGGCGTGCATTCTTTTTTTTTTGATGAAAAGTTGCATTACGCGCCATTTTATGAATTTTGATGTAAAATTCTGAATTATGGACATCAAAATTCTGAATTTGTAAAATCAAATGTTGGGATGTCTGGGTTAAATTACTTTTGATTTCATGTGGAAAAATTCAACTGCAGATGTAACAATTAAAGGAAAATTTAATTTGAAATCAAAACACTAAGCAATTCAAACAATTACTTGCATTATAATTTTTAGTGCTTTGCAGATCCCCTGGATAAATAATGAATACACTACTTTATTGGTAATGTACATGCATTTAAGTTGTTTTTCATTGTTAAATGTTTTCCTTTAATATAATGGGCTCTTTGTTAAGAAAGTGATTGTTTTCCTTCTCTTTATTTCCATGATTTTAGTGAATGTTAATTTAAACTTTCAATTAGTCACAGTTAATGAACGCAATTGTGTGCATGGAAATCTTAATTGTTTTTAATGCAGTATCATCCCCTTTAATGGCCAAAAACAAGAGAAAATATTTTAGAAAAAAATCAGATTACCCACGCCCTTTATTTTAGGATCAGCAATCAACCCTATGTTGCAAATCTTTATTGCACTTGTGCAGTTCCCCTGAGCACAAGTCTCCAAAATCATTTTAACTGATGAATGAATCCATCTTTTCCTGTACCTATTATACTTGAGTTTGACTTGATTGCATTTATTTATGGTATGTTCTGATTGAATAGCACGCAAAACAAATCTTTTCATTGTACCTCGGTACACGTGACAATAAAAAGGCTAAGCCTAAGCCTAAACTGTGCTACTGCATTTTTTATCACCATCTGAGAGAGCAGATGTAGCTTTTTGTTAAAAATCTCTCCTGAATGATGGCGTCTTTGACTGTGCAGCACTCCCTCAGTGTACCACTGGAGCTTTAGCGTTGACTGTGCAGCACTCCCTCAGTGTACCACTGGAGCTTTAGCTTAAGACATCTGTGTTCTACTTGGTGGGGCGACGCTTGAACCTGCATTTTTCTGACAAGACATAAAGTTGGCCCCAGCTGAGAGTCAATGCTGCCAAGATTCTGCCAGTATTCTGCTTCCATTGACTGTTTGACCATGCTGAGGAACTAACACCTTCTCAGAACAGCCTACTGTAAACTCTAATTGCCATGGATTGTCACGCTCACATCCCTCTTTAGTTTAATTTAGTGTATCGTCACGTGTAGTGAGGTACAGTGAAAAGAATTTGTTGTGTACTAACCAGTGAGCAGAAAGACTACATAATTACAATCGAACCATCCACAGTGTACAGATCCATGATAAAGGGAATAACGTTCAGTGCAAGGTAAAGTCCGATTAATGTCTGATAGTCCGAGAGTCTCCAATGAGGTAAATAGTAGCAAAGGACCGCTCTCTAGCTGTTGTTAGGATGGTTCAGTTGCCTGAAAACTGCTGGGAAGAAGCTGTCTCAGAATCTGGAGGTATGCATTTCACACTTCTGCACCTCTTGCCTGATAGGAGAGGGGAGAAGAGGGAGTGACTGGGGTGAGAGACACACAAAGCTGGAGTAACTCGGCGGGCCAGGTAGCATCTGGAGAGAGGAATAGGTGACGTTTCGGTTTGAGACCCTTCTTGACTCATCCTTGATTATGCTGGTGGCCTTGCCAAGGCAGCTTGAAGTGTAAATAGAGTCAATGGAAGTGAGGTGGATGCAAACTGTTGGAGTAACTTAGCGGGTCAGGCAGCATCTTGGGATAGAAGGAATGGATGACGTTTTGGGTCAAGACCCTTCTTCAGACTGATATCAGGGGGAGGGGGTGGGACAAAGATAGAATGTAGTCGGCAACAGTAAGAGTAGTGGGAGAATTGGGAAGGGGGAGGGGATAGAGAGAGAAAGCAAGGGCTATCGGAAGTTAGAGAAGTCATTGTTCATACTGCTGGGGTGTAAACTACCCAAATGTAATATGAGGTGCTGTTCCTATAATTTACACTGGGCCTCACTCTGATTATGGAGGAGGCCCAGGGCGGAAGGTCAGATTGGGAATAGGAGGGGGAGTTGAAGTGCTGGGCCACCGGGAGATCAAGTAGGTTAAGACGGACTGAGGAAGGGAGGTTGGCTTATGTGATGGTCTGGGCTGCGTCCACAATTCTCTGTCATTTCTTGTGGTCTTGGACGGAGCTGTTCCCAAACCATGCTGTGATGCATCCCGATAAAATGCTTTCAACGGCACATCCGTAGAATCTCTTGTCTACCCCATTGAGAAAACGTGGTTTGCCAATATCTCCTGAAACAGCAAGGTTGTGCCAGAGAACTGCAAGATTGCAAACATAACACCCATTTTAAAAATGAATAGAAGGATAAACCCAGTAATTATGGCCCAATAATTTAAATCTCAGTGGTTGGGTAATTGCTAGAAACAATCAAAAACCATATTAATAATCAATTGGAGGTGCATGGATTATTAAAGGTCAGCGTGATTAACTAACCTGACAAAGTGCTTGGTAAGCTCGCATGAGAGAGCTGATGAGGGCAGTATTGTTGATATTTTGTGTCTGAACTTACCCAAGATCTTTGATCACATAATAAAGTTTGTTATCGGAATTGTAGTCCCTGGTGTAAATGTGGAGTTTACAGTAGATAATGACTGGAAGAAGCATTCAAGATCCAAAGAGGACTGGATGAAATGAACAAAGAGAAACTGTTCTTAATGGCAGAAGGTCCTAGAGACCGAGGGCACGGCTGTAAGGAGATTGGGAGAAATCCCTGGATGGCAGGGGGAATGGACATTCCACACAGTAAATGTTATGTAGTACACTCTGTGTGAGAGGGTGAGGGAAGTAGATAAAGGAACTTGGTTGATACTTTCAGAGAAGTAAATTTAGGTTTCAAGTGAAGGACTGGGCAACATGACGACTGGATTAGTTTTGAGAGGTGTAGGCAAGAGGATTGAATGGCTACATGGTAATTATTATACAATTCCTTACTCATTCAGATGCAAATTCTTAGCTAGAGGGGTATCTGGATGGTTTACATCCCAAGTAAAGGAGACTTCCAGCCACTAGAAGACAGATACACAAAGCATTGACATACTTTTTATAATTTTTCCCATTTTTAAGTGCTGACATTAAAAATATTATTCAGAAACTGTGACAACGAGGAGTGTGAATTCTGGACAGGAACAGTCTGTAATTAAAAAGCCCCTAAACATGTAGAGAGATGCCATCCCTGTGACAAAATATTTGTTTATTACATTGCATATTTTTATATATTTTTATGCAATACTGGTATGTATTTATAGGCTCTAAGAATGATACACTGCTAGGCCACTTTGTTTGATTGATGCTGTAGTAACTTAAAAAGATGATCAGAGAGCAAAGGAATATACTATTAGAAAGACTGAGGCAGACATACAAATGTGAAAATACGTTGTTTCCTATTGTGCTTGATCCGCACCTGGCAGCAGAATGCAGGCATCTGAGCAGTCCTGACCACAGGGCCTTGGGCCAGACTAGCACTAAATTTTAGTTTAGTTTAGAGGTACAGTGCGAAAATATGCCCACCGGCCCACAGAGTCCACACTGACCAGCGATCCCTGCACATTAACACTATCCTACACACACTAGGGATAATTTTTACACTTGTACCAAGCCAATTAACCTACAAACCTGTATGTCCCGTGGCCTGTAACCCACACAGGCCACGGGGAGAAAGTATAAGCTCTGTACAGACAGCACCCATAGTTAGGATCGAACCTGGGTCTCTGGTGCTGCAAGCATTAAAGGCAGTGGCTCTACCGCTGCGCCACGGTGCCACCTTAGAATGAGAAGCTGGCCTGGGTGGTAGAGCACAGAGGAGTGGGAGCCTGGGGTTGTGGGGGGATTGCAGGCCACAATTGAAGGTTGGGGGAGATAAAGGAGTATTAGGTAGAAGGACAGACTTGGATAGTTTTGTTCAGAGCACTGGAGGTAGCGGGGGGACCTGGTAGAAGTATATAAAAGTATGAGAGCCATACAGTCTAACCTTTTTTTCCAGGAATGGAAATGTCAAAGACTAGAATGGATAGCTTTAAAGTGAGAAGGGCAAAGTTTAAGGAGATGAGCGGGGCAAGTTTAGTTTTACACAGCGAGTGGTGGGCCAAAGGGCCCATTCCTGTGCATGTACTGTTCAATGCTCTATGAGTGTGTAGACTAGTGTGGGCAGAATCAGTGATGTCTGGAGATTGGGAATGGGTGGGGCGTAAGTGGAAAAGGATTGGTGGGGGGCAGGTAAGGGTGGTTGGAGGCAGGGTTAAGGGTCATCAAGTGGGGGAATCCAGAACCTGGCATTGTTCGTGATCAGGATGGTGTTTTTTCAGGTAACATAGTTCTTTCTTTACAGATGTTTCTTTGGAGCCGGAGTTGTTTACCTTGGAGCAACCCAGTGTTGCAGTGGCTGTGTGAAGTGGGCATGAAGCCCCTAACTTGCAAATGCAAATCATTTATGCCGCATTCAGGCAGGGGTAAAGAACCCATCTTTCCTGCTTTAGCTTGCACAATACGGTGGAATTCTAACCCGTTTCTGACCATCCTTTAGGGACATCAGGGCACCATGTTACACCTGAAAAGTGAGCATTACCCATCTCAGTTTCCAGCCGTATGTCAGTGTAGGATTGAACGATGATATTACAGTGGCCCATATTCCAACACTGATATCATCTGTTACGAAGTATTAATTCAAATGTAATTTTGTTTTATTTCTGTCATGTTCCTGTTATTCACCCAATATGAATGATTTCTTTGAGTTTAGCCACTGAATATAACGGATGTTGCTAAAAGAAAATATATTTCTTAGTTCACTAATTTTGCTAACTTTTTGGAGATGATAATAATCTTTTTGCAATAGTAAAAATATTTGTCTGTAATATCTTAAAATATATCAATATTCTATTATTCTCTGCAATGTACATCACCTTTATAGTTTTATTTGGTGATTCAGTGCATAAATGATTACATTTTTTGATAATTGCATTTAATGTTAATTTTATTTTCCTTATTGTTTTTATTTCAACAAATGCTTTAAATTTTATTTCAATAATTGAAGGTATAAATGGAATAAATACAAATGGAGGAATTTCTTTAATCAGAGGGTGGTGAATCTGTGGGATTCATTGCCACAGACAGCTGTGGAGGCAAGATCAATGGATATTTTTAAGGCAGAGATTGACAGATTCTTGATTAGTCAGGGGTTATGGGGAGAAGGCAGGGGATTGGGATTGAGAGGGCAAGATTGATCAGTCATGATTAAATGACGGAGTAGACTTGATGGGCCAATGACCTAATTCTGCCTCTAGAACGTATGAACATGAAATTCTGAACAAATGATCTTTGAAAAGATCATTTCTCTACAAAGCCTTTGGATTATAATACCAAATTACATTTTCACTTTCTCTATTTCAGCATTTCAACTCATTTTAATTCGGTCATATATGTTTTATACCTTTTGTTGAGCTAATATCATGACTCACAGCATAAGTATCGGCTGGCTTGAGCTCACAATATTTCAAGTCTGATTTTGTTTCAAAATATTTAACCACAAATACTTGGTATCACTGGAATGAAAAAAACCCCATCATGATGGTTACAACTCAAAATAAAAGCAGTTCTACACATATATATACATGGAGCAAAGATCTTGTGCTTTGAAACCAATGGAGGATGTTCATTCTGAAACTAAAATTAAAGGCACGATTGAACTGTTACATGGAATCAACTGTGTAATGATATTTTAATTGGCTTGCAGATACCATGACAGCCAAGATGTCACAAGCAATTTTCTCGGAGCAATGTGGCTTATTTCTATCACTTTCCTTTCTATTGGATATGGTGATATGGTACCGCATACATATTGTGGGAAAGGAGTTTGCCTACTCACAGGGATTATGGTAAGTGACATATTTCAGTAACCCATTACAATGATGCATTGAAAGAACAGAAGGTTGTTGTATTGAGGGAAGCTGCAGCATCTACCCTTTCCAGATGGGTGGCCATTGATAAAGTAGAAATTAGACCTTTAAACTACGCAGGCTTAGTTGGCAACTTTTAGGTACAAACTGCAGATTAAATGGGAGCAACACAGAGCCTTAAGAGTTAAGATAGCTCAAAGAGGTTTTCAATTTTAGCTGCAGAAATGTTGGGTGGGTCATTCAAGGAAGGGAAAATGATCCAGAGGGGTTAAAGTAGATATCAGCTTTGCACTGCAGAACTTACCTACTTGCCTGAACATGGAGCCGCGAATAGCACCTTGATCCTTCCTTGCCATGCTTTCAGGAAAACACTTTCATTAAAAGCATCCCCTTATTAAGACAGCTCTTCTCAAAAATAAATCCTGCGTTGGTTACTAAGGCATGTTTCCATGGACACAGCTGCTACTGCTGTAACTATGATTGGAGCAAACAAAAGGTGTAGGAAGGAACTGCAGATGCTAGTTTACGCCAAAGACAGACACAAAATGCTGGAGTACTCAGTGGGTCAGACAGCATCTCCGGAGAAAAGGAATAGGTGACATTTCGGGTCAAGACTCTTCTTCAGACTGAGAGTCAGGGGAGAGGGAAACTAGAGGTATGTAAAGGTTCAAAATAAATCCGAGCTACCAGTGATGACCAAGAAAAGATGGAGCCCACAATGGTCCATTGTTGGCTGTGAAGAGGTGATGACGAAGGGATATATGGAGTTTTACAAATTGGAATGAGAGAAAACAGCCGAACACTGTTTCTGGTGTGGGCCCTGTATATTTTATCTTTTAGTTTATGGTGTATTTTCTCTTCGAGTGTGGGTACTCAGATGCAACCACTTCCAGACTGTTTCATGTCACTCTGGAATGTTGAGTGAGCACTTCCCCCTTTGAGATGAGCTTGCTGTGTGATCGGATTTCTACATTAGATATGCAATTATGATGTTTCACATTGCTCCTGTTGCAGCATTTCTGGGGCAAATTAAACCAGCTCATTTTGGATCAGTTGAAATTAAGTAGTCCAGGGAAATAAAAGTCTTCACACTTCAGCATTATAACAAGGACCCCAAACCTCATTCTTGTTTTTTTTAAAATTCTGTGGATGTCTTCCAGTTCTGGCTGATACTCCATAATCCCCAATCCTCTCACTACTCAGAACCCTGACACTCCCATTTATACACCCTCATCCTCTCGGTTTGTCCCGGGCCCTGAACATGCCCCACACTCCACCCCCTCCCCCGTAGCAATCTGATTCCCCAAATTCCTAGTCCTTCTCCAGTGGCACTCCAAATTTATCACTGGGTTTATCGAGAAACAGCAGAATGTGTAGGAAGGAACTGCAGATGCTGATTTGTACCAAAGATAGACACAAAATGCTGGGTCAGGCAGCATCTCTGGAGGAAAGGAATATGTGATGTTTTGGGTCGGAAACCTTTGTCTGAAGAAGGGTTCTGACCCAAAACATCACTTATTCCTTTTTACCAGAGATGCTGCTTGACCCGCTGATTTATTGAAGGAAATGCAGACGTTGGTTTACAAAACAAAAGACACAAAGTGCTAGGGTAACTCAGCCAGTCAAGCAGCATCCCTGGAGAATATGGATAGGTGACATTTTGGATCGGGACCCTCCTTCAGACTGGCAGAACTCTGAAGAGGTGTCCCAACCCATAACATCATCTATCCATGTTTTCCGGCAATGCTGCCTGACTTTGTGTCTTTTTTCACTGAGTTTATGAGTGCAAGGCATTCTCCTTCCCGAATCAGCTGATGATTTAAAATGACTGTCGTGGAGGCACTTTTTATCCAAGGACTGTGTCATTCCAGTGGTGCTTGATGCCCCTGGCATGTCTGAAATTTGTGACAGTGAATCCCATGATGGAGGAGTTGTTGGTGAGACACTTCCACGACCTACCCAGCTCGCCCACCAGGATGTGAGAGAATTTCTCGGCTTTGATTTTTCTCTAGAAAGGCATCCAACAGTGTCCGCTGATAGCCACCTTCTTTATAAGAAGTCTTTATAATTTTCTGAGGCAAGGAACATATGAATTGATAACAATACAGCAGTATAATCTAGGATTGTGGGACATGAATAGAGAGGGCAAGCATCTTAAAAACAAACAATTGCAGATGCTGGAGATATAAAACAAAAACAGAAACTATTGGATACTTAATAGGTCAGGCACATCCATAGATAGATAAAGATATATCACGGAAACAGACTCATGGACCCACTGAGTCCATGCTGACCATCATTCACCCATTTACACTAATCCTGCACTAATTGAATCCAACATTATTCCCTCCATATAATTATCAATTCCCCCTCCCAGATTCTACCATTCAGCTGCACACAAAGGGCAATCTACAGTGGCCAATTAACCTACAGACCCACACGTCTTTGGCATGTGGGGAGAAACTGCAACACCCAGAGGAAACCCATGAAGTCACGGGGAGAACGTTGAAACTCCACACAGACTCCACCTGAGGTTAGCATTGAACCTGGGTCTCTGGTGCTGTGAGGCAGCGACTACCAGCTGCACCACTGTGCCGCCCCTTTAATAATAGAATTACTGTTTCAGGTTGATGACCTTTCATTGGATGAAAGCTGCGCCCTGAAATGATGGAAGGTCATCAGTCTGAACAGGTAACTCTGTTTTCCTCTCCACAGATTCTGCCCGACTTGCTGATTTTTAAAATATAAATTGGTAACATTTCCTTCACTCGTCATTTTGATGGATTGTGAATTTATTCAGGGATGAGAAGGAAATTTACATTACACTGATTTAATACGTTGTCATGTAGAAACATAAATTGTAGGATGGACAAAATGATTAAATTAAGAAATAAAAAGGAGACAAAGGGAAGTCTATGCAAATACTTTGAAATTTAGCCAAATAAAATCTCCAAAATCTGGAAACAAGCTGGAAAAGGTGCAGAGAAGATTTATGAGGATGTTTCCAGGACTCAAGGGTCTAAGTTAGAGGGAGAGGTTAAGTAGGCCAGGACTTTATTCCTTGGAGTGCAGGAAAGCGGGTTATCTTATAGAGGTGTACAAAATCATGAGAGGAGTAGATTGGTTAAACGCACAGTCTTTTGTTCAGAGTAGAGAAATCGAGAACCAATGGACATAGGTTTAAGGTGATGGGGAAAGATTTAATAGGAACCTCATATGAAATTGCACCGTTCACTGGATATCGATACCAAGACAGACAATGAGGTCACTATTTGTTCACTACTTCAGGAATTTCATATTTTAATGAATAAATTTGCCAAGGTGGAACAAGGTGATCATAGAAGTGACTCATGTATTTTTCAAATCATTTGCAAAGAGTTGACCACAAACATCATGAGTTTTGCCAACATTTTGATTGCAAATCATAAATTAATATAAAGTCTGCAATCTTGTATAACGATGATTTGGTAATCCATTAGATTATGTTGTGAGTGAATCTTTTTATACTTTTTTTATTACCAGTCGGTTTCAAGTCAACAGCTATGGAGAGGTAATGGAAATGGATAGCCCCTCCTCCACTATTCATGGCTTTAAAATAAAATTAAATAGGCTGACTTTTCAGCTTTAATATCTAGTTTTATGTGCCTTAAGGCATTTTATAGTGTTGTAAAGCTAAAAGCATCGAGACCTAATAAATGCATTTGGCTGAATGCAATAAAATTGAGAGCTTTTACTATCTTTGACACAGATAGCCCTAGAGTCTCCCTTTTTTCATGTCATTTCCCTTTCACAATTCAGATTCCCAATGATAAAAATGCAGTGTAAGCAACACTCTGTAATTTTCTGTTTTTACAAATCAGCTCTATATTTCAGTATTACAACTGATCAGAAAAAATGTTGCCTCAGCTAGTCCTTAACATAATTATTAACAGAATAGCAGAATCAGTGAGAGGGTATTTTATTCTTCATGATTTGAGTGGAATACAGAGTAGTAAATTGGGCTTGGAGGTTCGCAAGTCCCATCATTTAAATGGAAGCAAATCAAATGGATTCGATAATGTCCCTCTTTCTGAAAATGCCGGAATGACCAAAAAGTAGAGATAAAATTCTGCCCTGTTATAGTTTGAGCTGTACAGTGTGCAACCCCCAGGCCCTTTGGCCCACTTTGTCCACACTGACCAGGTTGGCATTCTGGGCTAGGCCTATTTGTCTGCATTTGACCCATAGCCTTCTAAACTCTCCCTATCTATTTATATATCCAAATTGCTTTCAAGAAATGTAATTGCACCTGCTCTACAGCTTATTCTGGCAGCTCATTTGAGATATGGACTAATCTCTAAGTGAAAATGTTGCCCCTGAGGTTCCTCGTAAGTCTCTCACTTCTCATCTTAAGCCGATGTCTCTACTTTTAGAGTCCTCTGCCCTGAGAAAGAGACTGTGTACAATATGTAAATAGGGTGTGCTGTCCTTCAATAAAACAGGCAAGTGCAATGGCTAATTCATTTAGTCCACTAAAACTGGATTATTCAGTTTGGAGACAATTCAAGTTATGCGTGGCAACTGAGAACTTAAATTCATTAAATACATCTGGATCTTTTACCAAAAAATCTGACATTTGTGACTATGAAACTACTGCATTGATATAAAGATCTAGCTTGTGACTAATGCCAAGCTTATCAGCTCTGACCTAGATATGAGGTCCACCCAGAGCAATGTGCTTTCTTTTCACTGCTCTCTAGCAAGCCACAGCTATTTGGGGATGCATAATAATTGCTGACTAATGACACCAACATCCTGTGAAGGTGTAAAATTACTTTTTGATATATTTTTATATTTATTATAATGAAAGATTACAACTGTGGGAACTAAGGCACTTTCTATATAAGGCACCAAGCACTCCCAAGTCGGATTGACCAAGTACTTCCAACAACTTTGCTCTTCCTGCACTCATTTCCATTTTAATTGCTTTTTCCGTCTAAATTAGGGCTTCTTGTGGTGCCAGTTGTACTGATTTGTGTATAATTTAGTCCCGCGGATTCATAACTAATAGAAACTGGGTCAGAAACCCTAGACCAACATTACAATCACTTTCAGCTGCTGGACAAGGTTCTTGGCTCATAATTGTGACCTGGATTAATTGCCCTTCTTTCAGAGGAATGGGTTGTGTGTTGAGTCCTTGCTCTCCCCACCACTCACACACTGATGCACTAACTGTAATAGTGAATACAATAACAATTTTTAACTGAACTAATGCCAAGAATTGATTATTTCTTGCAACTTATTTTTCCTTGTAGGGTGCTGGCTGCACTGCTCTGGTTGTAGCTGTGGTTGCCCGGAAGCTGGAGCTTACAAAAGCAGAAAAACATGTGCATAATTTTATGATGGATACACAACTGTCAAAACGAGTAAGCAATTATTTTCCAAATTTAGCCAAAATTAGATTTGGGAGATGGTGTTTTCATTAAAAGAATATCTCCCAGACGTCTGTTTTTAGTTCAATATCCAATACCAAATGGTATTAAAAGAATCGGCTTGAAAGCATTGATGACTGCTGATGCTTTTGCTTTGATGCTTCTCATGCATTAGAACTCTGGTGGTACCACGTATAAGCAATTTCTGTCATGTTGCTGCATGTTTCTTTAGTTAAACACAGTTGAATTGCAATGCAGTAGTCAAGCTGGCAGAGAAGATGTCCACATAAAATTATGTGCCATATATCATAACATTCTTTTGAGTTAAGTGCAATGGGGAAGGGGCTGCTCTTTAATAGTCTACGTGTTGCCTGAGGAGCAGGGGATAAGGAGGTGTGTTTTTGATATAATGGAGACCTTACTTTTCTCAGAGCACAATAGTTGATTGCTTGCAGTCAGTCCCTCATCTCTCCATTTCCCGTGTTAAAAAGCACCTTTCTTTCCAAAAGACATAATTGCCACAGTTTGGAAGATGGTTTCAGACAATTATTTTTTGGGGGGTGCAATTTTGGAAACCTAATAGTCTAGCTTTGTGTAAAATACCATGTGCCACTAGAGTGAATTACTATTCTCAACCTCAACCCTTCTAGCTTGAAGCAATTGCTGTTGCTTCAGCAAATGTGGGCAAACTGCAGAGACTGACGCTACAATGGCTGAGATGCTTTTGGCCAACTTTCTCTGGGTTTTGGCACTCAGGTGATTCTTTGGACTTAGAAAGGGACACAAATTGCTGGAGTAACTCGGTGGGACAAGCATGATCTGTGGAGAACATGGATAGGCAACATTATGGGTCGGGACCCTTCAGACTGATTGCAGGGTGAGAAGAAAGAAAGCTGGGAGAAAGGAGGCAGGATAAAGCATGGAAGGTGGACACAAGCGAAGGGGGGGGGGGGGTGGCTTTGATAGGCAGATGGTTGGAACAAAGGGCAGAGATTAAAACAAAAGGTGTGGGACAAAAGGATTGAAGGGTTGCAAATTATGAAGCCAGAGAAAAGAATATGGGAGGGGGGGTGTGCAGTGTAGCAGTAAGTGTAATTTCAAGTGAGTAACAGGAGAGGAGTGGTGGGAAGAAAAGGGGGGTATGGGAGAGAAAGGGGTTCAGTCTGTTGTTCTTGGAATTAAGCAGAGAGATGGTGCAACATTGATTGTCAGGTGGGGTGTGGAATGCAGAGGCTAGTAGGGACAGTGGATGAGTAAGGCAAGAGCTTTCATTGTGCGGGAGAAGGTGTATATTGCAACAGTGGTTGTGGCACCTAAAAATGTATTCCTATGGCTTGGTCAACACAACGCCAGAGACCCAGGGTTGATCCTGACCATGAGTGCTGCATGTGTGGAGTTTGCATGTTCGCCCTGCTGGTTTGTAGGCTAATTGGACTCTGTAAAAGTGTGCCCAGTGTGTAGGGAGTGGATGCAAAAGTGAGATAACATTGAACGAACATGAATGGGTGATCAATGGTCTGTGCTGACTCAGCAGGCCTAAGGGCCTGTTTTCATGCTGTATTTGCAAACTAAACTAAAGACTTCAGTCACTTTGGAGATTGAATAGATTGCACATGAAGGATTTATGAAAAGTGCCTCGGTGTCTTTTACAAATTTGGCAAAACATCTTTGTATTTGCAAACCAACTGGATATTAACGGAATGGAACTAGAATTAGATCAGGGAGGTGGTGCTTTCAGCAAAGTAAAAGAAATCCACTACTAAATCAGATTTCATTACCAAATGGGGTAAAAGATCAGTTTATAGGCATTCATTCTTTTGATTGAAAGCTCCCTGCTTCATTGGGGTACCTGAGTTACCACACAAGGACTGTCAGCCGGCCTCAGTAGCTGTGAGAATCCAGTTGGAGTAGGAGATGCAAGTGTTCCTTCATTCTGTGTAGGAAGGTACGATAGATGCTGGTTTAAACCGAAGATAGACACAAAAAGCTGGAGTAACTCAGTGAGTTACAACATCTCTGGAGAAAAGGAATAGGTGACGTTTCGGGTCAGGAGCCTTCTTCAGTTCTTACATTCTAGTTAGCATTATCTATGGTGTGGCCGATGCTCGCAGTTGCCTCACAAACAAGTCATCTGGTGCACTTGTGAGCAGCCAATTTAGAGGCGGTACAGTGGTGCAGCAGTAGAGTTGCTGCCGCACAGCACCAGAGACCTGGGTTAGATGCTGACTGCGGGTGCTGTCAGTGGGGAGTTTGTACGTTCTCCCAGTGACCGTTTGGGTTTTCTCCGGGAGCTTCGGGTTTCCTCCCATATTCCAAAGATATACAGGTTTGTAGGTTAATTGGCTTTGGTTAAAAATTGTAAATTGTTCATAATGTGTAGGATAGTGCTAGTGTATGGGGATCGCTGGTCGGCTCGGACTTGGTGGGCAGAAGGTCTGTTTCAATGCTGTATCTCTACAACTAACATTAAAACTAAAACTGGAAAATCCTGGTGAATTCTGAAGAGATCCCGCAGGGTCGTGATTGAAGTCCGCTGCCACTTTAACGGGGACATTTTCTTCCCAGCTGTTGTCAGGCAACTGGACGGCCCTCTCATTTGCTAGACAGTGTTTGTGACCTCCCATCTACCTTATTGGAGACATTTGAACTATCTTTAATCGGACTTCAATGTTATATCTTGCACTAAAGGTTGGACCCTTTATCCTTTATCTGTGCACTGTGGATGGTTTGATGGTATTCGTGTATAGTCTTTTCTTTGACTGGATAGCACACAAACAAAACTTTTTCACTGTACCTCGGTACACGTGACAGCAATAAACTAACCTAAACTGAAATGTTGCATGATCATCTTAGTGGAGAATTGCATTATGCAATAAGCATCATGTCTGGTCTGGAAATGCAGAGGATATGCAAAAATGTGCTTAGCACTGACTTTCTCTCACAGTTGCCAAGCGAAAAGGCTACGTAACAGTTAACAAAAGCCACCAGAGTCACTGTTGATAGCAGCAGTGGAGCTGTAATGTTCCAAATGAGCTTTCATTGTCAGCACCCCCAGAACCTCGAGCCTGACCAGGACTATCCACACTGTGGGCTCCTAAAGCCGTGGTCCAGATTTGTTAATGAATAATAAATTCATGTATATAAATAACGCAACTCTCCTGTGGTAATGCAATGATACACGCAGGTTTCCAGGATTCTGATCAATGATGGAGAAAAGACCCTTGACTTGACTTGACTTTAAGGTTACAAAGAAAATATGTTTATTAAGGTGTAGTCAAATGCAGTAAAAGGATTAGTAAAATATTAAATAAGTTACAAATCTCATGTCTTTCTGCTTGTTGGGCCTTCAACTTCAGTCTTCACCTGAAGACTTGTAATCCCAAAGTAAAACTACGAGTGCTGGAAATCAGAAATTAAAACAGAGAGTGCTGTAAATAGATCACAGGCCTGGAAGCTTGTTTCTCTCTCTTCAGGTGCTCACTTGCCTGTTGAGTATTTCCAGTGCATTTTCTGCTTTCTGGGGTATTTCTTAACTAATTTCACTCCAAGTAAAGATTTTGCATCTAAGCTACAAAGCGTAGACAAAAGAAGAGCTAAAAACAGAGCATCGTTTATTGAAGACAGGAAATAATAATAATAATAATAATAATAATAATAATGCATTACATTTATATAGCGCTTTTCTAGAAACTCAAAGACGCTTTACATATTAGATAAAACATAAAAATAAATAAATAAACGAACAGAAAAGGAAGAATAAGGTGGAGCGACGTTCAATGATTGAAGGCGGTGTTGAACAAGTGGGACTTCAGTGATGTTTTGAATGTGGTGAGTGAGGAGGAGTCTCTGATGGTCTGAGGTAGTGAGTTCCAGAGGGTGGGAGCAGCGATGGAGAAAGCCCTGTCCCCCCAGGATCTGAGTTTGGTCTGGATGGGGGGGGGGGGGGAACAGGAGGTTAGCAGCAACAGAGCGGAGGGTGCGGGTGGGAGTGTGTCTGTGGAGGAGGTCAGTCAGGTAGGATGGGGCCAGGTTATGGAGGGCTTTGTAGGTCATGAGGAGGATTTTGTATTGGATTCTCTGGCGGATGGGGAGCCAGTGGAGCTTGTAGAGGACGGGGGTGATATGGTCACGGGTCGGGGAGTGGGTGAGTAGACGGGCAGCGGAGTTCTGGATGTATTGGAGTTTATTGATGATTTTTGAGGGTGAACCATAGAGGAGGCTGTTGCAGTAGTCCAGACGGGAGGTGATGAAGGCGTGGATGAGGGTTTCTGCAGCTGTGGAGGAGAGGGATGGACGGAGACGGGCGATGTTTTTGAGGTGGAAGAAGGCTGTCTTGGTGATGTGTTTAGTGTGTTTGTCGAAGGAGAGGGTTTGATCAAAGATGATGCCAAGATTCCGGATGCGAGGGGAGGTGGATACTGAGAAACCGTCGATGTTGAGGGTGAAATTGTGGGTGGATTTGGTGTGGTTTTTGGTCCGAAATGACGATTTCGGATTTGTCACAGTTTAGTTTGAGGAAATTGATTTGAAGCCAAGGTTTTATTTCAGTGATGCAGTTTGTCAGGATAGAGTGTGTGGCGGTGGAGATTGACTTGGTGGCGATGAGGAGCTGGATATCATCGGCGAAGCAGTGGAATTGGAGACCATGATGGCGGATTAATTAACCAAGGGGGAACAGGTACAGGATGAAGAGGAGGGGGCCGAGAACTGAACCTTGGCAGCTAAATGTCAGCTAAAACTACAATGTCTGGTTACAACAATGTGTCAAGCTTCATAGCTTGTAATACAATCTACATTTTGCAGGTTCTTCACACTCTGACAAAATGTAAAATTACCTGTCGGTCCTGTACACAAAAGGGAAAATTCAATCTAATTACCTCCAAAAAATCTTCTGCAAGTCACCATCAAAATGATAGAAGCTACTTAAAGTCATACTATTGAACAGTATTCATTCAGCAATAACCCACTGCCCGATGTTCAATTTTGATGTCTCTGGGAATCACTCAGCCTGAAATTTCTCTATAACATAGTTCCAAACATAGTTCCAAACATTGATACAATGTTTGATACAATTTAAATTTAAATGACAGTGACTTCTTTTGATATCTGGTCAGTATTTGACCAATTGGGAAAGCAAGTAATCCAGTATAGCAGATCAAGGAAAAAACTTCTTAATGGTGGGGACATACCGAAAGATGAAATGGTTGTGGTTATTGGAACCCAATCATCTCGATCCCATTAATTCGCAATGGGAGTTCTTCAATATAGTGTCCTGAATCCAATAATCTTTGGCTGCCTCATTAACAACCTTCCTTCTATCAGACGTCAGAGTTGGGGCTACTTGTTAACATTTGAATAGTGATTGGTTTTAAACCAAATCTTACTCTAAATACAAAAATAAAATGTTATTGGAACAGCAAAGGTTAGGAACTGACTTTCCCATGTCGCAAGATGATGAAAGCCTTGTTTGAAAAGAGGGAGACGTATTATTCCATTTGGACGGTGAATAAATAACTAGTGGTCATAGATTCACATTATTGGCAAAATAACTAGAGAAGAGTAGATTTTTTTCTTAAGTTGTTGAGATTTGAATCAATCCATCTGAAAGGATGTTAGAAGATACTTCCATGAATAATTTTAGAAAGGAATTGGATGCGAATGAAAGATTTGCAAGGCAATGCACAAAACACAAGTATGCAACACAAAGCATACGGCAGATGCAGTTTAATGTAGATAAGTGTGAGGTTATTCACTTTGGAAGTAAGAATAGAAAGGCAGATTATTATCTGAATGGTGTCAAGTTAGGAAGAGGGGATGTTCAACGAGATCTGGGTGTCCTAGTGCATCAGTCACTGAAAGGAAGCATGCAGGTACAGCAGGCAGTGAAGAAAGCCAATGGAATGTTGGCCTTCGTAACAAGAGGAGTTGAGTATAGGAGCAAAGAGGTCCTTCTACAGTTGTACCGGGCCCTGGTGAGACCGCACCTGGAGTACTGTGTGCAGTTTTGGTCTCCAAATTTGAGGAAGGATATTCTTGCTATTGAGGGCGTGCAGCGTAGGTTCACTAGGTTGATTCCCGGAATGGCGGGACTGTCGTATGTTGAAAGGCTGGAGCAATTAGGCTTGTATACACTGGAATTTAGAAGGATGAGGGGGGATCTTATTGAAACATAAGATAATTAGGGGATTGGACACATTAGAGGCAGGAAACATGTTCCCAATGTTGGGGGAGTCCAGAACAAGGGGCCACAGTTTAAGAATAAGGGGTAGGCCATTTAGAACGGAGATGAGGAAGAACTTTTTCAGTCAGAGAGTGGTGAAGGTGTGGAATTCTCTGCCTCAGAAGGCAGTGGAGGCCAGTTCGTTGGATGCTTTCAAGAGAGAGCTGGATAGAGCTCTTAAGGATAGCGGAGTGAGGGGTATGGGGAGAAGGCAGGAACGGGGTACTGATTGAGAGTGATCAGCCATGATCGCATTGAATGGCGGTGCTGGCTCGAAGGGCTGAATAGCCTACTCCTGCACCTATTGTCTATTGTCTATTGTCTATAAAGCTGGGTTGCCCTTTCAAATGTCAGGACAGGCACAGGGGACGGTACTGATGCACTGTAGGTTTCTATGATATGCTGAATGCATTTCAAAATTGTTCATCAGAAATTAATAACAGTAGAATCAATGAAAGAAAACAAATAACTATTATGCTGAATATGATGGATAAGCAGAAGGAACATAAAAGTCACAACAGAGAGCAGAGTTATGTATTTACAAAATAAACTCATTTGTTGGGCATAATTCTGTGAGCAGCATCAAAACATAATCCTGCAATATTTGCTTGTAGTAGCACAGGGCATAACCTACTTGTGTTTAGCAATCTCATTTCTGCTGTTTGCCCTCTGAGGTCAAGTAAACATTTCCTACATCAATCAGGCAGTAATAGAGCTCTGTAAAATGTGGAGGTGGTGAATGTTGTTGGTATTCTGAGAGAGTGGTAATCAAGGTTATTATTCCTCTTATGCAAAACACAATACATAACCCCAATTTTATTGTCAATCCTGTAGTAAAGTCTGATGCTCTTCTTAATAGTACTAAAAATATTTAGCAGAGTACAACATTTTATTTCAATGTTTCCTGTACCTCATTCTAAAGAGAATGGAACAAGTCTGTGGAATATTAGGCCCTAATTTGCTGCAGTCAGGCCAGGCTTTGGAATTACCCAACAAGAGTTGTTTTTTTATATTTGCTTGTTTGACAAGTTACTAGTAAATATATCAGAGGAAGGGACATCTGAAATTTAAAAAAAATCTTTGATTATGTGTGGGCTTTTGCTGGTGAAAACAGCATTATTTGGTCAATTCTAATCGCCTTAAAGAAATGGGCAGTCTTCATGAACAGCTTTGGGAAGGTCCTCCCACACTGCAGCAGGGTAGGGAATTCAAGGATTTAGACAATGTGATGATAGAAACATAGAAAATAGGTGCAGGAGTCGGCCATTCGGCCCTTTGAGCCAGCACCACCATTCAATATGATCATGGCTAATCATCGAAAATCAGTACCCCGTTCCTGCTTTCTCCCCATATCCCTTGATTCCGTTAGCTCTAAGAGCTATATCTAACTCTCTCTTGAATACATGATGGATTGGCAATATCTTTCATGTTGAGTATAATTCTTGACTTGGAGGGGAAATGGCAGGGTGATGGTGGAGGGGAACTGGCCCGGTGATGATGTTCCCATGTGCATGTTGGCCTTTATGGTGATGGTAGAGATCATGGGTTGGGCTGATGATGTTGGAGTCCCGGTTATTGAGTACCCGATTGAGTAAGCAAAAATTACTTTTCTTAAATCAATCATATAAAATCAGACTGAAGAATTGTGAAAAAAATCAATTTGGAAGAAAGCGTAAATTGGTGTGGGTGAAATCAGTGCCAAATCACCCACTGGAAGAAAAGAAATGGGAGGGAAAAGAAAATATTTGATGACGGCAGAGCGGAAGAAATAAACACAATGGGAAAGTTAACAAACACTGACAGATTATTAAATTTTATCATGTAGTTGTCATAGTTCATTAGTGATTGAAATGTATTCATTTAGATGAAAATGAGCACATGTTAGCTTTTGTGTGGATGGCTCAGTTTAAAGTTATCATTTAAATGTATCCCCAATCTCACTTGTGTATGTTCCATCTGAGGCAGACAACATATTACTTTAAGTGTGTGCCAATGTGCTGTTTAGTGGGTGGGACTCATTGCATGATTTCCTTGCTTAGTTGTGTGTCTGTCCTCTCTTGAATTTGCCATACTATTAGTCCCACCATTATTTTAATAATATCTTTAGCTCAAACTGAATGTCAAACTGAATGTCACAGGAAAAGCAGTTGTTGATTTATGAGATACGTATTAGTTTTGGTTTCTTGCCTTGTATTTGTGTATTGTAAAATATGATTCTCATTTTCATTTTCAATATTTAAAGTTATTGTGTCTAAGTTGCATGGAGGAGTTCAGTGCCAATGGAGTCACTTTAGGGCCATTCTTAGTCACGTGTGTGACCAAAAATGTGAAATATTGTGGAATACATCTCTTCTAATTCTGAAAGCATTACAGGTATATTGTTTTGTAATGTATATATGACTTATATATGTTGAAGTTTATCAAGTGAAAAATTTATATGTTATGCTGACATTGTGCGCTGGGTCAGAGGTCAAATATGACTGGTCACGTGTGTGATCTCGTTTGGTCACACACGTGACCAATCATATTTGACCTCTGACCCTAAACAAACATTGTCAGCTTAACATATAAAAATTTCACTTGATAAACTTTGACATATAGAAGTCATATATGCAGTACAAAACAATATACCTGTAATGCTTTCAGAATTAGAAGAGATGTATTCCACTATTTTTCACTTTTTTGGTCACACAAATGACTGAGAATGGCCCTTTTTTTGGATTCTTATATCAGTGATTATAGTCTCTGACTAACCTCTGGCATTTCAGTGTTTCAGAATTGTATGTTAGCTGCTATGTAAATTAATTGAATGCAATCCAGAGTTCCATTTCAGAACTAAATATAATTACGAACTGATAGTAATGGTTACTGTAATAGATTATAATACAAATCTGTCCTTTAGTGCCATTGCAATGGATCATATATTAAGTGGCAAAATTCAAATCTCTTTTGGTCGAAGTAATTTAGAAGAATGATGTTTGGCTCATTTATTTATTAATTTGTTTGTACTCTGAAAACAAGCTCTGTACTCAAATATGCGCAGAAAATGATCCCAAATTTTTATGTATAGGTAAAAAATGCAGCTGCCAATGTTCTCAGGGAAACATGGTTAATATACAAAAATACAAAATTAGTTAAAAAGATTGACCATGCAAAAGTGAGGAAACATCAACGCAAATTCTTGCAAGCCATCCATCAGTAAGTATTGTTCATATTTTTGCCAGTGATTTAACTTTGCAGAATTGCAGCATAAATTCCTTTCATTATTAATTTTGATGAAAAAGCAGAAGTGTAAACTGACTAGCCATCCCTTCAAACAAGGCAATTGTAAGGAAAACTGCCAAAGACAAGGATTTTATCTGCAGTTGTTTCATCAGTTCTTTGTGAGAATGCATGCTTTTTAATGAAATGTTTGTATCCCTCAATTGTTAGTTAAAAGTAGTATTTTAAATTCTAAGTGACTAATTGTTTGTGATAACAGAGTTTACTGTATTTAAATCTTATTTATTTTGTTGTTTGGTTTAGATAATGGATTGTAAAAGATCTATGGTAATTCTGTGATTGTGTACTCCCAGCGGGGAACCAGCGAGCATGGGTGGGTGAAATGGGTGCATTAGCTGTATCTTTGATATCTGTTTTGGAAGGACTGCAGATGCTGGTTTACACTGAAGATGGCCACAAAATGCTGGAGTAACTCAACGGGTCAGGCAGCATCTGTGGAGAAAAGCAATAGGTGATGTTTTGGGTTGAGACGAAGTGTATGAAGAAAGGTCTCAATCCGAAACATCACCTATTCCTTTGTTCCAGAGATGCTGCCTGACCCGCTGAGTTACTCTGGCATTTTGCGTTTTTCTTTGATATACGCCCTCTTTCCAGCAAGGACTAGCCCAGGAGAAAATTATTTCATATTATTTCTATCCCTTTACCCTTGTGTGCACAGATTGATAAATAATGCTTCTCTGTATACTGGTGTATTTTTGAAAAATATGCATGTGTCTTTTACGTACTTGTGTTAGATTAGTTTTTTGTTAGTTCCCTTATTACTTCCCTTTGAATATCATAGTAACATTTGTAAAGCATCTGGGGATAATAACAAATTATAATTCTTTATGTTTCCTCTAGTCTATTCTGATATAAATTTATGTTAGCTTATTGATCTTTTACTTAGCATTGTTTCCCACTATTTAAAATGATTTTTACTTCATTAAATTTATTTCTTAAAATTGGCTGAGCAAGGTTGGTTTCACAAAAACTTTTATTTCCCAAAGGATCACATGAGATCAAACTTAATTACTTCTCCTCTAATCGGTTCTAAACAGAGCGAATCAATTGTCAAATTTATATTATTTTGTGCGTTGTTTTATGGTGTACGTTATTTTACATTTACTTTTTGTTTGTTTGTCTTTTTGTATTTCTACAAAATGAATCTAGAGCCCGAAAGTAAGTTATATGTATTGTATTCCAATGATTTTGCAAATCCCTGTGCATGCAAGAAAGAGGTGTTATCATTGTGAAGCTAATGGTTTGACCTCCTCCATGGAAACCTGATCAGAAACAATGATCTAATCTGTGATAAGTGAAATTCATTTGGAATGATGAAATGGTAAATGGATCTTAAAAACATAAGAAAGATAAAACTTTACTGATTTCATCTTATTTATTTGCTCTTGCAGCTAAATTACCCTGTGAAGAATCTATAAAATAAATTACGAAACAGTTCTACGGCAAACTAAAATTACACATGAACATAATTCAATAAATTCCATTAAAAGCTAGAAAGCATTTAATTCAAGATAATCAATTAAGATTCAAATAAGTATTGACAATTGAAACTTCATTGTTATGGATGAATAATTAACACTAAGAACATTGGTACTCATAAAATTAATTAGAAATTAAATGAGAAAGTAACAATACATTTTTACAAAAGGAAATGGTGTAGACATTAGAGTTTTTTACAAAATAAAACTAAAGTGCTGGAAATTGTCAATTGTTCAGGTAGCAGTTTTGGATAGAGCTAAAATGTTAAGGTATTAGGTTTAGGTTTAGATTTATTATTGTTATGTAACCTGAGGTACAGTGAAATGGTTTGTTTTGCATGCTATCCAAACAGGTCAGATATAATGTACATAAATTCAATCAAGTCAAACTCAAGTACAATAGTTAGAGGAAAGGAGAAGATACAGAGTGCAGAATATAATTCTCAGCATTGTAGTGTATAATTACCATAGACAAAGTCCAATTTCCACAATGAGTTAGAGGTGAATCGGACAGTTCCATAGCTTATGGAAGAACCATTAAGAAACCTCATAACAGTGAGGGGAAAAGCTGCTCCTGAGTCTGGAGGTGTACGCTTTGAAGCTTCTGTACCTTCAGCCAGATAGGAACAGGGAGAAGAAGGAATGACTGGGGTGGGACGTCTTTAATTAAGTTGACTGCTTTTCTGAGGCACCGTGAAGTGTAGATGATGCACAGAGTCAGATCTGTGTGATGGGCTGGGCTACATTTACAACTCTCTGCAATTTCTTGCGGGCTTGGACAGCGTTGTTCCCAAACTAAGCTGTAATGCAATCGGTGCATCTGTAATGGTTTGTAAGAGTCAGTACAGACATGTCAATTTTCTCAGTATCCTCAGGAGGTGAATGTGTTGGTGGGCCCTCTTGGCTATTGCATCAGTGTGTTTGGTCCATGAACATCACTAGTAATATTAACACCAAGGAACTTGAAGGTCTCAACTATTCGCACTTCTGCACCATTGATGCCGATTGGGGCATGTGGCCTACCATGCTTCCTGAAGTCGATAACTAGCTTCTTCATCTTGCAAACCTTAAGGGAGAGGTTATTCTTTAACACCATGTTACTAATTTCTCCCTCTCCTTCTTGTACTAGGTCTTGTGATTGTTTGTGATCCAGCCCACCACAATAGTGTCATCTACAAACTTGCAGATTAAGTTAGAGCCGAATTTGGCTGCACAGTCGTGAGTGTGTAGGGAGCATAGTTCCATTAATCATAACATTGTAAAGTAATAGATTTTAAGAAAATATAAAGACTGAGAACATTTACAGGGAAGGGGTCTGTGGTGCAGTACCAGAGGAAGGGATTAGTGAAGAAAATTGGCCTTTGTAACTGCAATGGATGACCCCGCCAGTGATTCAGGTCCTTGCCCATACTCACAGCCTGTGTTCTTCAACCAACCTTAATGAATCCAGAACCCCAATATCACATTCTTGATCAGCCCCAGAGCCAAGTGACAAGATCTCTCTGCTCTGCAAGGGAGTCACATGGATGAACTAGATGAAACCATGGCCATGTCCTGTGGAAGCCTTTGACAACCAATAAATTTCTTTGCCGGTTTTGCCAGTGTTGAAAATTGTAAATATTCTCCAAAGTTTCCAAAGTTTCCAAATACCTCTGATGTGCTTTGTTTGTGCATGGTTTATACTTCAGAATTTGAAAAGCCTGTATTTGGAAATAGTATATATTTTTTTCATTTTAAATGAAAATGTATTTATACTGCTACACAACCTAGAATTTAAGCTTCTGGAAGTTTGTTTTACCTGGTCTTGTACCTTCCTTCGAATTTTAGAAAAACATAGAAACATAGCTTACTGGCTTACTTTGGCTTTCTGCCTACTTTGTGTTTCAAAGCAGCATCCCTGAAAGATACTAGCTCACAATGGTCTTATCCAAGCTAATGTTATCTGGGTGTCTGGTTGGCATCAGGTGGTTGTCGATATATACTTTCACAAAGGACTAGAACTTGGACCTCTTGGCCACCTTCTTCTTAACCATTTTTGGCGGTTACTTTTCAAGGGTGACGATCAATACCAGCAATGTAGGCTGACTGTTAAGGCCTATCAGAAGTTCCAACATCAATGTTTAGTTTTTTAGTTTAGTTAAGAGATACAGTGCAGAAATTGACTCTTCGGCACACGGACCAACTAACCTACACACTAACCTACACACTCGGAACAATTCACAATTTTTACTGAAGCCAATTAACTTTCAAACCTGTACGTCTTTGGAATGTGGGAGAAAACCGGAGTTGCCAGAGAAAACCCACACGGTCACAGGAAGAACGTTCTAACTCCGTACAGACAACACCCGTGGTCAGGATCGAACTCGGGTCTCTGGCGCTGTAAGACAGCAACTATATCACTGCGCCACCGTGCTGCCAAAGTTCCTTACAACGACACCACCATTGCGATCTGCCAGCAGAAGAACCACCTGCCCAGATATCATGAGCCTCCCCATTTCTGCTGCTGCTGCTCGATGGCCACCACTTGCAAGCAACTTTTTTTTTTCCAAAATATGCTCTATTCAAGAAATATATATATATACAATACATGATCCTTAAACTCTATCTGACATTCTCGGAGGCTATACATCCATTCAATACTGTTTACACAAATTATACAATTTTTCTCCCCACCCTTGCCACTGATGTGGCCTACTGGTGTGGAATCCCTTCCCTTATTTTGAGGGGCATCTAGTAGTGACATGTGCTCAACTGTTGTCTTACTTGTATCAGTCACTGCAGGCATGAAATCACCTCCTATTATTGGATATACCTCTGGTCCATGGATGCTTATACTTGTGTAACTATTTAGCAAGTTCCTGAGAATGAAATAAGCATGCTGTCAAAATATTCAGGCAAATAATACAATTTAGAGTTAATTGTCGCAGATGACCTTATGTTTTTTTTAAGACATGAATGCACGTTGACGAGTTTAAATTTGACACCTGACAACGCCTACTCCAATCAGTGGAGTTAGAGAAAATGAGGGAGTTCTTGGTCTTTATCTGCAGAATAGTGAGACGTTTTGAAGCATTCACTAAAACTTCAGGATAAAAAGGCTTTGATTGTTTGTCTCTTAGATGAATTGATTTTTCTTCGGAGGTAGAGCGTGGTCTTGTTCAAAGACTTACCATAAATTTATGAAATGGTAAAACCTTCTGGAGAATTAAAATGCCACCTTGATTAATCAAATTGTATTATCTCAGAAATGAAATAATTGTTTTGGAACTGAAATAATTTTCTATAAATTGATAATAAATGAGAAGTGCTGTTTATTTATAATAATATTTGATTTGAAATCATCTCCAACTTCTCATATACTAGGACTTTACAAATTTAATAAGTAAAGCTTTAAAATATGTATGGACTGTAGAAAATAATACAGTCCCACAAAACAATTTTATATTGGCCAACCGTGTGTCAAATTGTATTCCACCACATCAATCTAATTGAAAAATATGGTAACATATGTACAATAATAAATGAATGGGAAGCCATTCTAAACAGGTTTGTGACTAGCTGCAAGATGTTTATAATGTTTTATTTTTAATAGGATTCTCACTTATCACTGAGTTACATTGAAAGCAAAGTTATCTTGATTGAATCCATTTTGCAGGACTGGTATCAGGCCAGACGGACATAGGAATATTTCAGATATATCGGGCCAAGGGACATTTAGGATGTATGGTGGAAGTACTGAAAAATCATAACTGAGTTTGGACTGAATTTGGTCCCTGCTACATTCAAATTGTTGGATTCTGAAAGTGGACAACTGTTGAATAACTATAAACTTTCAGAGTTTGGTCAGTTAACGGAAGTAATATTTTCTTGTTAAAATTGTCATGTCAAAAGTTGAAGAGTGTAGGGTATAATTCAGGTATGCTATCCCAATGATGGTATCCCAAGCAGAAAAATGAGCCTTGAGCTCCACAGAAGGTATTTATTCACAAAATGCTGGAGTAACTCAGCAGGTCAGGCAGCATCTCAGGAGAGAAGGAATGGGCGACGTTTCGGGTCGAGACCCTTCTTCAGACTGATGTCAGGGGAGGCGGGACAAAGGAAGGATATAGGTGGAGACAGGAAGAAAGAGGGAGAACTGGGAAGGGGGAGGGGAAGAGAGGGACAGAGGAACTATCTAAAGTTGGAGGTCAATGTTCATACCGCTGGGCTGCAAGCTGCCCAAGCGAAATATGAGGTGCAGTTCCTCAAATTTCCCATGGGCCTCACTATGGCACCTGAGGATGCCCATGACAGAAAGGTCAGACTGGGAGTGGGAGGGGAAGTGCTCAGCCACCGGGAGATCAGGTTTGTTAAGGCGGACTGAATGAAGGTGTTGAGCGAAACGATCGCCGAGCCTACGTTTGGTTTAGCCGATGTAAAGAAGTTGAAATCTAGAGCAGCGGATACAATAGATAGGTTGGAGGAGGTGCAGGTGAACCTCTGTCTCACCTGGAAAGACTGTTTGGGTCCTTGGATGGAGTTGAGCGGGGAGGTAAAGGGACAGGTGTTGCATCTCATGGAAGAGGGGAAGCCCCACTTCCTGAAGAATGAGGACATCTCTGATGCCCTAGTGTGAAACACCTCATCCCGGGCACAGATGCGGTGTAGAAGGAGGAATTGGGAGTAGGGGATAGACTTTTTGCAGGAGACAGGGTGGGAAGAAGTGTAGTCCAAATAGCTATGCGAGTCAGTGGGTTTATAGTGGATGTCAGTCACTCGTCTGTCTCCTGTGATGGAGATGGTGAGGTCCAGAAACGGTAGGGAGATGTCGGAGATAGTCCAAGTATATTTAATAGCAGGATGGAAATTAGTAGTGAAGTGTATGAAGTCAGTGAGTTCTGCATGGGTACAAGAGGTAACACCAATGTAGTCGTCGATGTAGCGGAGGTAGAGTTCAGGGATGGAGCCAGTGTACGTCCGGAACAGGGATTGTTCGACGTACCCGACAAAGAGGCAGGCATAGCTAGGGCCCATGCGAGTGCCCATAGCTACGCCTCTGGTTTGGAGGAAGTGGGAGGAGTCAAAGGAGAAGTTGTTAAGGGTAAGAACCAACTCTGCTAGGCGGAGGAGAGTGTTAGTAGTTGGGGATTGGCTAGTTCTACGGTCGAGGAAGAAATGGAGGGATTCAAGACCATCCTTGTGGGGGATGGAAGTGTAGAGTGACTGGACATCCACGGTAAAGATGAGGGAGTGGGGGTCTGGAAAAAGGAAGTTATTGAGGAGACGGAGAGCATGTGAGGTGTCTTGGACGTAGGTGGGGAGGGATTTGACTAGGGATGGAGTCGAGGTAGGTGGAAATAAGTTCGGTGGGACATGAACAGGCAAAAACAATTGGTCTGCCGGGACAGTTCTGTTTATGGATTTTAGGTACAAGGTAAAAGCAGGGCTGGGGAACGATAAGTTTGGAGGCATTAGAGGGCAGAGTGCCGGAATTGGTGAGGGCAGTGATGGTGTTGATGATTAAGGTCTGGTGCTCGTCGGTGGGGTCATGGTCCAAGGATAAGTAGGAGGAGGTATCTGAGAGTTGTCATCTGGCCTCTGTCCGGTAGAGGTCAGCACGCCAGACTACCACAGCACCTCCCTTGTCAGCGGGTTTGATGACTAAGTCAGGGTTGTTGCAGAGTGATGACTAAGTCTCTTCCCCTCTCTTCCCCTCCCCCTTCCCAGTTCTCCCTCTATCTTCCTGTCTCCACCTATATCCTTCCTTTGTCCCACCCCCTGACATCAGTCTGAACAAGGGTCTCGACCTGAAACGTCACCCATTCCTTCTCTCCTATGCTGCCTGACCTGCTGAGTTACTCCAGCATTTTGTGAATAAATACCTTCGATTTGTACCAGCATCTGCAATTATTTTCTTACACTACTTGAGCTCCACTGAGTCATTTAATGTCACCATTAATTAGAAGGAAACGGCAACATTTTGGCAGTGAAATTTTAGGCACAGATTTATGATTTTGAGTATACCTACAATGTGTGTGATCAGGAACTTATCTCTGTAAATTCAAAAAGCAGACATCTAAGGATACCCCTTTTTTGAATTCACATTAATTCACTTATAAGGTCATCAGATCATAAGTGATAGGAGTAGAATTAGGCCATTCGGCCCATCAAGTCTACTCCGCCATTCATTCATGGCTGATCTTTCCCTCCCTCCCAACCCCATTCTCCTGCCTTCTCCCCATAACCCCTGACACCTGTACTAATCAAGAATCTATCTATTTATAGATATCCACTGACTTGGCCTCCACAGCCTCTGTGGCACAGATTAGGTGGTTAGGGCAGCCATGGTGGCACAGCGGTAGAGTTGCTGCCTTACAGCACTTGCAGCGCCGGAGACCCGGTTTCGATCCCGACTAAGGGTGCTGTCCGTACGTTTTCCCCGTGACCGCGTGGGTTTTCTCAGAGATCTTCGGTTTCCTCCCACACTCCAAAGACGTACAGGTTAATTGGCTTGGTGTATGTGTAAAATTGTCCCTAGTGTGTTTAGGATAGTGTTAATGTGCGGGGTTCGCTGGTCGATGTGGACTCAGTGGGCCGAAGGGCCTGTTTCCGTGCTGTATCTCTAAACTAAACCAAAACTAAAGATTCACCACCCTCGGACTAAAGATTATCTATGAAATGCAAAGAAAATGAGCATTGGTATTGTCAACAGTTTCCAGAGTTTGAGGTTTGTTAGTGACAAATATAATTCCAGAATTTGGGAGCGGGTTTTGTAAATCATCTTAATAAGGTCATAATTGTAAAGTCAGCATCTTCTAAATCAAAATTATTAAAGATGTTGGGCATTGATTGTTAATATATAGGCTGTGCTAAGAGTGATCCATTCAAAATGGGGAATACTTGTTTCCTTGTACAATTGTTCTTTGGTTCGTTAAATGCATTCAAAAAATATTGGCGATCCACATCTCTTCATTATGTGAATGTATATTATACAACAAATTCATCTGATATAGAGCAGACTAGAGATGTTCCTCAGAGTCCAATTAAATCATCATTAACTTAGTTTGGAGGAAATCGACATCAAGTCTTGGTGGAAAGTATGCAGAATTTGGGGATGGTCTGACACTGATCGTTTGCCATACTATGTCCAATGGTCATGATACTTAGGCTTTTATGAATGCCTAGACTTTGATCTGACATTTGTAAAATCCTCTTTTTTTTATTCATCTGAAGCTGTGTCTAATATATTACAAAATACACACATTTTTCTATGCTACCAACAATTTCCATATCAAGGAAGCATGCTTCTCATTTAACAGACAGAAGAGTGGTTTTGAACTTTTAAACGTAAGGAAATCATTGTTCATGCAGTTGGTTTGCTCTGCTGGAGTTTACTGCATGTTGTTTTTTTGAAGATAGCATTGCAGAATGAAATGAAATTAACCATTTAAAATGAATGTTGCCTTCAGGTTGCGAAGTGTAAAAATGGAACAACGCAAATTAAACGATCAAGCAAATAGTTTGGTGGATCTTGCTAAGGTTAGTGGGGTTCATTATGAATTTGTCAATTTTCTTAAAATATTCACCTTGATTTTTGTTCATTGATAGACGATTGTTCAAACAATAAATTTCAAGCATTGTTCCTCAACGAATGCAGAATTATTATTGCTGTTTTAAAATTTATGATTAGGCATCGTTTCATAATTTTAATTTATATTTCACATATCAATAAAGCAGGTAACCTAACATGGAAAATCAGCAGCATGATTTGTATTTATGTGGTATCCCCCTCACTTTGTGTACTTCATACTCATGTATCTCATTCTTTCTCCTCAGTCATGGGAAGTAGTCACATAAGCAAATGGACACAAGTCACTGCAGATACTTCAGTAAATAAAATGTTCAACCACTTTCCTGCAGTTATTTTGTAGGCCTTCACTGGAGCAGGTGGAGCAAGTTCAAAGCTACAGAAACTGCAACGCACTGCTGAAATTGTCTCTATTTGTGCTGTTTTGGAGGATTCCTAAAGAAAATCTATTATTGATTTTGGGAATGAATTCCTGCTGGGCAACAGTGAAAATGAATTGGGAAATTAGTTAAGCTTAATGATCACCAGTTTAAAGGTACACTTGTATGCTTCTTTATCGAACAGAAACCAACAAGGTTGTATCCAAAAAAGAGGCACAATATGCTGGAGGAACTATGCGGCTCAGGCAGATCTCAGGAGAACGTGGATACACAACATTTCAGGCTGGGATCCTCCTTCAGACGATTGTAGTTGTGGGAGAAAATTGGGAGGGTGATAGTGGCAGGACAAAGCCAGGCAAGGGATAGGTAGATACAGGTAAGGAGGTTCATTGGCATGTATGGTTGACAAATTGTCAACTAAGGGGCGTGGTCTGAAGTCAAATGAAGGGAAAAAGATGGAGAGGAATGGAGAAAAAAGAAAAGGGAGCTAGATTGTTGGAAAATTGGTGCACATTTCAGGTGGGGTACAATAGACAATAGGTGCAGGAGTAGGCCATTCGGCCCTTCGAGCCAGCACCGCCATTTAATGTGATCATGGCTGATCATTCTCAATCAGTACCCTGTTCCTGCCTTCTCCCCATACCCCCTGACTCTGCTATCCTTAAGAGCTCTATCTAGCTCTCTCTTGAATGCAGGGAAGAGAGTGGGGAAAAGGAGTGGTGTTTTCGGTTAGGTACCTAAAATTGGATTATTCAATGTTCATACCATTAGGTTGTAAGCTACCCAAGTGGAATATGAGGTGCTGTTCCTCCATTTTGCACGTAGCCTCACTCTGGTAATGGTGGAGGCTCAAGACAGAAAGGTCAGTGTGGGAATTGGAAGGGGAGTTAAAGTGGTCAGCAACTGGGAGATCCAGCAGGCCTTGGTGGACCGAGCGCAAGTATTCGGCAAAACAGTTGCCTAGTCTATGTTTGGTCTCAGCAGTAAAGGAGCCCACCTCAGGAGCACTAAATGCAGTAGGTGAGGCTGGAGATGTATGTGAAACTCTGTTGCATCTGGAAGGGCTGCTGGGGTCTCTGGATGGCTGTGAGGGAGAAGATGTAGGGACAGGCGTTATACCTTCTGCGGTTGCAGGGGAAGGTATCTGGGGAGGGGGTGGTTTGGGTGGGAAGGGATGTGTGAACCAAGGAGTTGCACAGGTAGTGGTCTCTGTGGAAAGCGGGAAGGGGTGGAGACAGTGAGATGTGATTGGTGGTGGGATCCAGTCTCATGGTGGACCAACGAAACAATCCAAAGCCTTAGTCTAGACGTGTAGAATTGAATGAAGTGCTGGCACATATGTATAATTGTTAGTATTCCCTATCTTTACTTGAATAGCAAAGATTGCCAGAATTAAAGCAGGAATGTTGACTAAAAGTTTCCATTTTCAGATAGCTTTCATTAAACATGAACATTTCTCAGAAGGAGTCTGTCCATAGTATTAACATTATTGGAATTAATTTGAAATTAATTCGCCTGATGTAAGTCTGCATAGGTCAGACAGGCTTCAAGAACTTCCTTTATTTTAACTGCATTGATGGCAGGCACCTTCTTTGTCCTCTTGAATATAAGGTTTTTTGAGACACCATTGCATAAACTCTTTTCTACAGATCAACTGAGGTAGGAGGAGACTGCATCAACAGAGATTCAGGGATGGAATGGCAGGGCGAGTATATTCACGGGTATCAAACAGGAGTAGTGATCATAAGGTAACTAACTATTGTGTCAAATATTTAGGTAAATATTATATGAATTGAAATTCCCAGCGTGAAAGTTTGCTGGATGGGGAGCACATTCTCAGGAAGTTGAGTTTGGGAAGCCACAGAAATTTCATAAATGCGTGCATTGTTTTCAAATACCGTCAGCAGAATGCGTGAATAATCTGGAAACAATCATACGTTTTGTTAGATCACGCAGAGTTGTGTTGGAATCACAAGTGTTGTCTCTTTAAAATTTACCTTTACTGAACTTTTCTGAAACCAAGGAAGGAAATGCTGCATTTCATTACTAAAAAGTAACCACAATTTACAGAAAATGCGCTTGTCGTTATTTTGGATAACATTGGCACTTATACTAATTTCTCCCAGAGTTATTGTTCATTTGTTCTGTTAAGGTTTCACATTGAAATATTTTTAAAAAGTAGAAGTTTATGTTATTGGGATTTTGGGGATGGTTTTGAATCAGAAAAGTTGTATTTCTGTTCCTCGGACTCCAAATTGTTGTAGGTGTCTAATCTGGTCACAAAACAAGGTTATAGATGTCTCCATCTTGCAAATTAACAGTTAGATTTTTCAAGCAAATAAAAATTTGAAGGGGTGGTCTTTCAACCATCTTTTTCCAATCATGAACTAATGATTTTATTATTGGAGATAGAAAGCCCATTGTGTACTGATTCCCTTGTGATTCCAAAAACTCATGTACTGTTGAGCCAAATGTCAAGTGTAAGTTGTAATTATCATACCTTAGACAACCAAATCAACTGGATGAGAACAGAATTGCTGATTTGGGCTAATAATGATTGAATAAATCTGAGCTTGAAAGGTGTATTTTCCATCTACAACTGGTTTAAGGGATGCCTTTAAAATTAATTGGCTTGCATTAGTTTGTATTTTCTCCTGCCCGATAAAGGCACAGAATTAAAACATAAACCTGGAATTTTAGTTTACGTTATGAGGAAGAGTATTGAGTATCTGCAAAGTAAACCCAAAATATAGTTGCGACCAAGGACAACCATGAATAGAATAGATTTGTTGAGATCTTAAGGAAACACAGTAATGCATGATAAAGTGAAACCTTTAGGGGTTATTTGTAAACCCACAGTGCTAACATTTCCCACAAGGAGTGGGGACTGAGGAGTGGGAATTAAAATGTTTGCCTATTCCTCCCTCACACTCTTTGGGTAAATGGCTGCCCCTTGAGAATGGAATTGCACAATCTTCTGCAAAATAATTTATTGCCTATGTTTACACTTTGATATATTTTTAAGGAATAAGATATCAGACTAGCTGTTTCCTTCCAACTGCTTAAGATGATTTTTTTTGCCCTGGATATCTTTAATTTAAATCTCGTCAAAAATATTCTGCCAGTTGGGTTGAGTATTAATAGGAAGGAGAAAAGAAAAGAAGAGATTTGTCTTAGGGGTTGATTACTAAGTTTATAGACAACATCAACTTTGCTGGAGTTAGAAACAGTGAGGAATATTGTCAAAGCATTCAGCAGGATATAGATCAACTGCAGTTGGGTGGAGGAACTGGCAGAAGGAGTTTAATCTAAGCAAGTGCGAGGTGTCGCACTTTGTGGGGTTAAATTAAGGGGAAAGTAATGGAAAACCCTTAACAGCATTGATGACCCATGGGATCTTGGGGTCCAAGTCCACAGCTCCCTGCAAGTGGCACCATAAATAAGATAGATTGTCAAAGAGAGCGTATGATCACGGTGAATGGCGGTGCTGGCTCGAAGGACCGAATGGCCTACTCCTGCACCTATTGTCTATTGTCTGTTGTATGGTATGCTTGCCTTCATCAGTCGGGGGGTGAGAGGCAGAGATGAGGTAACAGTCAGAACCTTTTTCCCCGAGTGGAAATGTCAAGGAATAGAGGACAGAGCTTTAAGGTGAGAGTGGCAAAGTTTAATGCGGGTGGCGGGTTTTGTTTGCACAGGGTGTTTGGAATGCGCTGCCAGGCGTGATGGTGGAGGCAGATATGATACTGGCACTTAGCAGGCTTTTGGATTTATTTTTTACACCCACTTTGGGGAGTGGGTCTGAGTCTCAACGTAGCACTCTCTCAGCAAAGCCATATTGTACCTCTTCTTCGGAAGATCCTCTGGATAAAGGATAATTTATTTCCACTTCTGTTTAAGGGTTCCGAGGTGGTTAATAAGGTAATGTAGAATTAGGCCATTCGGCACATCAAGTCTACTCCGCCATTCAATCGTGGCTGATCTATCTCTCCCTCCTAGCCCCATTCTCCAGCCTTCCCCACCATAACCCCTGACACCCTTACTAATCAAGAATCTATCTATCTTTGCCTTATAAATATCCATTGTCTTGGTCTCCACAGCTTTCTCCATAGATTCACCACCCTCTGACTAAAGAAATTCCTTCCCATCTTCTTCCTAATGGAACATCCTTTAATTCTGAGGCTATGACTACTGGTCCTTGACTTGTCTAGACTGGTCCTAGTCCTTAATAAGGCCATAGTGCGGACTGCAGACTCTTCCACAAATGGCTGACAGGGTGGGAGGTTTGGGAGGTTTTGTAAAGCTTTCATCACTTTACACAGGGCCTCTGTGTGCTCCTGTTGCAAACCCATTGCTGTTTTCCATACCATTCCAAACACTACTCCTCTCCTTTGAGTAGTCATGTGTCAGTAACGTGCAGTAGTTGGTAGTACAGTTCTTCATGAAAGCTTTTAGCAAATTCATGAGTCTTTATTTTGTGTCCACCTGGCAATCTGCTCCCAAGGCAGAGCTCAAGTCAAGTCAAGTCAAGTCAAATTTATTTGTCACATACACATACACGATGTGCAGTGAAATGAAAGTGGCAATGCCTGCGGGTTGTGCACAAAAAGAATTACAGTTACAGCATATAAATAAAGTTAATAAGTTACTATTAGTGTCGACAAAAATTTAGTCTCTGGGGTTATAAAAGTTGACAGTCCTGATGGCCTGTGGGAAGAAGCTCCATCTCATCCTCTCCATTTTCACAGCGTGACAGCGGAGGCGTTTGCCTGATCGTAGTATCTGGAACAGTCCGTTACTGGGGTGGCAGGGGTCCCTCATGATCTTGCTTGCTCTGGATCTGCACCTCCTGATGTATAGGTCCTGCAGGGGGACGAGTGTAGTTCCCATGGTGCGTTCTGCCGAACGCACTACTCTCTGCAGGGCCATCCTGTCCTGGGCAGAGCTGTTCCCAAACCAGACTGTAATGTTGCCGGACAGGATGCTCTCTACAGCCCCAGAGTAGAAGCAATGAAGGATCCTCAGAGACACTCTGAATTTCCTCAGTTGTCTAAGGTGGTAAAGGCGCTGCTTAGCCTTACCCACCAGTGCGGCAATGTGCGTTGCCCACGTCAGATCCTCTGCGATGCAGACTCCCAAGTATTTAAAACTGCTCACCCTATCCACAATAGACCCATTTATCTCCAGTGGCGTGTACGTCCTTGGATGTTTAGCCCTTCTGAAGTCCACAATCAGCTCCTTTGTTTTAGTGACATTCAAGAGGAGGCTATTGTCCTGACACCAGAGTGCCAGATCAGCCACCTCCTCCCGGTAGGCCTTCTCATCGTTGTTGGAGATCCGGCCCACCACCACAGTGTCATCAGCAAACTTGATGATGGAGTTTGAGCTGAACCTGGCCCCACAGTCATGTGTGTATAGGGAGTACAGTAGGGGGCTAAGGACGCAGCCCTGGGGGGATCCTATGTTCAGGGTGAGGGAGCTAGATGTGTGTTCCCCCATCCTGACCACTTGGGGCCTGGCAGTGAGAAAGTCCAGGACCCAGGCACACAGAGGGGTGCTAAGCCCCAGTTCCAGCAGCTTCTCAACCAGTCTGCTGGGGACTCCAGCTCAGAGTGGAGTTTGACACGTCTGCTGTTGGACATGAGCTAACTGAGAATAACTAGAGGCTTAGTGGGGGGGGGGGAATGTGTCCTGGGAGAGGGCATAGACATTAATTTGTGTATCCTCCCACTGTATCTGTCAAAACAAAATACTGTCACATCCTGTGTGGATGTGCGCTTATTACCAGTGCTTTCTTCTATGCTGTGTCTGATTGAAGTTTGATGGATTTTTACAGGTTGCGGCACTCGGTGCTGCGCAATGATGTATGATTACTTTTTGACCGATGCCATGGATCAGTGTTCTAGTGCACCCACATGTCATGCCGCTGTGTGAATTAATGTTGAATCAGTATTATGCTCCACCACTCTTTGGCTGCGTGTTTTGCACTATTAAATGCAGTGCCCCTCTGTGTTGAATGTTAAAGTTCATCTCTCATGCAACTTTATGCTGTTTCTATCAAACCAACCTTAATCAATAAACCAGGAACATAATTCAGTACTAACAATAACATCGTACATTTTTTTTACCTTCATTGATAAAGCTCCAGCTTTTCATTCCACGATGTTGACAATGGTTACCAATTTTATTACCAACCAGTTATTTCTATTGGATAGGTGAAAGCTATAAAACACGCAGCATGTGGGGTATCATTTTCGAATATGAAAAATTGACTGTCATTATTCATTAAAATATTGCAGTAATGCATTGCAATTTGAGGCCTGTAAGCTCAATGCATATTATGACACTATTCTGAGTTATGTGTCCCAGTATGGGGCTTTGATTGTGAAGATAGGACATTCCATGATTGACAAATTTTGATGTGCTATCCTGCTGTGAAATCTTGTGGGTGGTTCACTTACAATTATGGAATAGACTCATATAAAAACAAAAATACAAAGTCAATTTGAAATATAATAATCTTGAAATTATTGCTGTAAATAGTAAATTAGTGTTCAAGTTTAAAAGCAGCAATATAATGTAGGGTAGGCCAGTAAACACTACAAAGCTCACATTGCTCGCATTGGAGAAATGAGTCAAAATTCGAATAGCTGTCCAACAGGTTAGGCAAGTAACAACCTGACAGGTACAATTGTAAGTACCATCAACCAAAGTCCAAACTATAATCATCACTAAGATACAGTGGCGCAGCGGTAGAGTTGCAGCGCCAGAGATCCAAGTTCAATCTTGACTACGGGATGCTGTCTGTACGGAGTTTCTATGTTCTCCCTGTGACCGTGTGGGTTTTCTCAGTGCACTTCAGTTTCCTCCCACACTCCAAAGAATTACAGGTTAATTGGCTTTGGTAAGTTGTAAACAATATTGTCCCTACTGTGTGTAGGTTAGTGTATGGGGTAATTACTGGTCAACGCAGACTCAGTGGGCCTGTTTCCGCGCTGTATGTCCAAAGTTAAAGGTCGTGGATGTCCTGTCCCAATGACAGAATGAATGCAACAGAAGTGGTGGCTTAGCCTCTTACATTCAGGAGGGAGTGGCGCTGGGAGTCCTCAACATTGAGTCTGGATGCTATGACATCTTAACTTCTGATCAAATGTGGACGAGGAAACTTTCTGGTGATTATTGCTTTCTGCCCATCTTCATGGGTGAATCAATATTCTTCCAACATCACTCAAGGGAAGCAATGAGTTGAAGAGAAGAGAACCATTTCCTTCACATCCATCCTGTCAAAGCCCATAGGATTTTATATGTTTCATTCAAATCCTGCATCACTCTGGTGGATACACACCTAGTCTGCCTGGTCTTTCCTCAATGCACAACCTGCCCATTCCAGATGTAGGAAGGAACTACAGATGCTGGTTTAAACCAAAGATAGACATAAAATGCTGGAGTAACAGCGGGACAGGCAGCATCTCTGGAGAGAAGGAATGGGTGATGTTTCGGGTCGAGACCCTTCTTCAGACAGTCTGAAGAAGGGTCTCAACCTGAAACATCACCCATTCATGGAAACATAGAAACATAGAAAATAGGTGCAGGAGGAGGTCATTCAGCCCTTCGAGCCAGCACCGCCATTCATTGTGATCATGGCTGATCGTCCCCAATCAATAACCCGTGCCTGCCTTCTCCCCATATCCCTTTATTCCACTAGCCCCTAGAACTCTATCTAACTCTCTCTTAAATCCATCCAGTGATTTGGCTTCCACTGCCCTCTGTAGCAGAGAATTCCACAAATTCACAACTCTCTGGGTGAAAACGTTTTTTCTCACCTCAGTTTTAAATGGCCTCCCCTTTATTCTAAGATTGTGGCCCCTGGTTCTAGACTCGCCCAACATTGGGAACATTTTTCCTGCATCTAGCTTGTCCAGTCCTTTTATAATTTTATATGTTTCTATAAGATCCCCTCTCATCCTTCTAAACTCCAGTGAATACAAGCCTAGTCTTTTCAATCTTTCCTCATATGTCAGTCCCACCATCCCAGGGATCAATCTCGTGAACCTACGCTGCAATGCCTCAATTACAAGGATGTCCTTCCTCAAATTAGGAGACCAAAACTGTACATAATACTCCAGATGTGGTCTTACCAGGGCCTTATACTGCAGAAGAATCTCTTTACTCCTATACTGAAATCCTCTTGTTATGAAGACCAACATTCCATTAGCTTTCTTCACTGCCTGCTGTACCTGCACGCCAATTTTCAGTGACTGGTGTACAAGGACACCCAGGTCTCGCTGCACCTCCCCCTTACCTAATCTAACTCCATTAAGATAATAATCTGCCTCCTTGTTTTTGCCGCCAAAGTGGATAACCTCACATTCCTTCTCTCCAGTGATGCTGCCTGTCCCGCTGAGTTAATCCAGCATTTTGTGTTTTCCCAATCTAGGTATTAGTTCAGTAGAAATCCTCTGAATATTCCTCTTTAAGACTGGAACTACACTGCGGTCCAGGTGTGATCTCACCATTGCCCTATATAAGTGAAGCATTGCCTCCACATTTTTAATGAGTAATAAGTAATAATATTCTGTTAATTTTTTTAATATCTTGTTCTACCTGTCTACTTGCTACTTGCAAATGAAGTTATTCTATTTCACTCAGCTCTGCAACGTCTTACATTTTAGAGGTGCATTTTTTTAATTGTTTTATTCTTTTTGCCAAAATGAACAATTTCATATTTTCCTACATTTTATTGCATTTGCCCTATCCAGATAATCCACATCTTTAGTGTCTTGTCATACACTCACCTGTCCATTATGTTTCTTGGCCATTTGTTCACCTTTCCCATTTATCTCCCACCCCCCACCCCTGGTTTTCTTCCTCCATCTGCTTCCATCTGATCATCTTGCCCTTCTCTTCTGGTTCCACCCATCACCTATTAGTTCCACTAGCACCTGCACTGCTGTATACTGGCAATCGTTCTTCTTCCCTCTCAGTCCTGATGTAGGGTCTCAACCTGAAATGTCGACTCACACCTTTTGCTTCACAGATGCTGCTTGACCCACTGAGATCTTCGAGCCTTCTGTTCATTGATCTTTACACCAATGTTCTGCCCATGTTCCAATGGAGCTGCAAGTATCATCAACCAGTTTTGCTTCAAGCAATTGTGACTTGTTGAATTGTCTTAATATAATATCAGCGTAGCAGATGTTTGGAAATCAAACACTACTGTTTGTTGCAGGGTCAGCATTTAAGATGAATTGGAATTGACAGAATCTTTGCTGTCCTCAGAAGCAGCAGGGAAAAAGTCATGTTAAAGTTACAAGCTTGTCACACTAATGCAGGGAAACGGTTGAGCAGCTTGCTTTAGGAAGCAACATGTCAATGGTTTGCCAACAACATCCATACAGTTGACTCGGAAACAATGGAAATGTCCCCAAAACAGTCCGTATTGAGCCTATTCAGAGTGGTGATACCTACTAAAAAATGAATTTGTATATTGATTGATCAAAGAAGGCAAACTCAAGGGAATTGGGAGACGAAAGTGGAGAAATTGTTATATTTTAACTTGCTTTTGTCTGAAATTTTGTTCTGCCATAACATCCATTTTAGCTCCATTTATTTGGCTTTAATCAAACAAATTTGTTTATTTTGTACTATCAATTGCTTTAAGTCATTGCCTTGTATAAATAGTAATTGAATCTATGTTAATATTTGCTATCAAATTATTTTTATGTATCAGCAAGTACCTATGGTTAAAATTGACTTTGTGAAGAAAATATTTAACTCTGGTCAATGTTTTTAAAGTTAATGCCAAGAATTGGAACTGGAACTTGTGAGAATTTGTTCAATGATAAATTTGCAAAATTGATATTTGACTTTAAATGTTGTTTCTGTCAGAGTGATATGTGATAATTATTCTACAATAGATTCTTTCCATAGTACCCAAAAGGATTTATATAGCGTTTTTCATGTTAACATGAAATAGATGGATTTTTTATGCATCATTCATTGTTTCTGCAAAATGGGAAATCATTTTTGAATGTTGCTTACTTCACTGATATATGTTAGATTGGTATGAAAACAATATGTTTCTTAAAAATAGCAATGTGGTAAAAATTCCAAATGTTTTTCTTTTCCCTTGTTTTAGACGCAGAACATTATGTACGACCTGATCTCAGACCTGAACGAAAGGAGTGAAGATCTCGAGAAAAGGATTGTAACATTGGAGACTAAATTAGAGACATTAATAGGAACTATCCAAGCTCTACCTGGACTTATTAGTCAGATGATCAGCCTGCAGCAGAGGGAATTTCTGGATGCTCAGATGCAGCACCACGACAAACAAATACCTTGCAGTGCTGAGCGATCACGATCGTCGACCAGGAGGAGAAGGTCCTCCTCAACAGCTCCACCAACATCATCAGAAAGTAGCTAGAAGTGAACGTTTTAACCACTAGAAATAACTTTTTTTTGCCATCATATGGTTGATATTTTAGCTTTTATTGTAAAGCCCTAACAATACTAAGCAGTGTTATCCGGATTCTGATGTCAGAATCCAGGGAACCTGAAAAATTATTTTAGGCCAAAAGGAGTGGGTGTTCTCCCTCAGATGCACAGTGAATGCACCTAACCTGCTTTATAGATTGTTTCTTCTGTACAACTCACTTGACTTTTTACTTGCGCACTTCAACTGACTTTATTAATATATAATATATAATAAAAGGAACATTTCTGGATATTTCTGTCTGGTGAGTTTAAACCTCTATTCATGGGCATCGAACTCAGGTGCTCAATCAATAATGAACAAGAAAGAGTATCTTGTTTCAACTATCAATATTACTTACATAAGTGATGCTTTTTTTAAGAAATGTCCGGTTTGCTAGAATGTTAAATGGAAGCAATATTCACTGTATGTTACTGCTTAAAAGAAATGAAACCTTTTGTATGTATATTGAAATAACTGTTAAAAGTGGCCTACTGTAGAGAATTTTATCATTAATCTGACATTTATATGATGGATTGTGATTGTTAAATCCAAAAAATGATAACCAGAAATTAAACTTAAATTACCAAAGAATGTAAATAGTCAAAGGAACTAGATTACACAGCAATATTGGATCTTTAAATATTTTCTTTTTTTTATTTCTCATGAAAGGCCTTTGATTTGAAATATCAACTATATTTCTCTCTTGTGTGACCTGTTACATATTTCCAGAATTTTACATTTTTATTTCAGATTTTCATCAGCCGCAGTGTTTTACTTTTATAATCATCCAGGATTTTTTCATTTACAAATTATTTGTTAAGATTGGAAGCCAAAGCAGATCGTTCCACTGAACATTATGATTCTGATAGGACTCATTATGGACTCCAAATGCAAAGTTTAGAAGCGAAATGCTATCATACTGTTCTTTGTAGACTTTAGATTTAGGGTTGCCTGTTGAAAATTGGATACTACTGGAATGTTTAACATAAAGCAGCATTCATTGGGACCATGCTTTCTCTTACCACACAAATCTCAGCTTTTAAAGAAAACCCAAAAATGTATTACTGAATATCTATTTCAGACAATTATACAAGAGAACAACCCAGAAGAGCCCCAATCTTCCTTCTTTGGACCATATACTCCTCAAACTATGAATGGCTGCCCATCTTAAGTATTTGCATTATTCTTAATTTACATTGAAGTTGTGGATTTGCAAAACGTGAGTTACAGACCACAGGGATCAGTCAATGGGATCTCAGCAGGATGTGCTCGGCTGAACTGGAATCTGAGTTGTGCTTCTTGAATGATCTTCAGCTTTTTGAAATAAATGAAGCCCGACAAATGCGTGATCTCCTGGAGAGAGGAGCTTTATATTTGATTGGCCTTGTTCATCATTACCAGCAAAGTACTTTTGTTAGCAAATCACAAAGTAGCATGAATGTCGGTCAAAGGGGAAAATGTCCTTTCAGCATTGCTGAAAAATGCTTAGTTTCGTTTATTATTGCCACTTGTACCGAGTTATACGGAAAAGCTTTTGTTAGTGTGCTATCCAGTCAGGAAAAGGACTAAACGTGAATGCAATCAAGTGCAAAGATAGTGCAAAGATAAAGGATAAAGGGTATAGCATTTAGTGCATTTAATGATAGAACTATCAACAGAATCATGGTAAACCTCTAAACTACAATAGTATGTTAGCGCAGCTTTCAATTTCCCACGAGTATTAGTTGTCTTTACTCATACTAAGATATCAATCAAGTGGAATAGCTGGAGAAAGCACAGAACAGTTCGGAGTTTGGAGAGTGTGGAGAGAACTACAGGCACACGCAATTAAAGGACCAAGATGAAACTAATCTAATTAATCTCCACAATTCAATTGTTTACCAATTAATAAATCATGGTATAATGCAAAAATATTCTCAAAATATAAGTGTGCAGTTAATAGTAAGAGAAGACTTTATACTCAATGAACAATCTCAACAATGTAGTAAGGCGTAAAAACGGGGAACTGCAAATGCCAGTTAGCAAAAAGACACAAAGTGCTGGAGTAACTCCGCAGGTCAGGCAGCATCTATGGAAAATGTTTATAGGTGACATTTTGGGTTGGAACCCTTCAGACTGATTGTGGGTGGAAGGGGGAAAGAGAGCTGGAAGAGAGGAGGGGCAGAACAAAACTTGGCAGGTAATATGTGGATATAAGTGATGGGATTTTTTGATACGTAAATGGTTGGGTAAAGGCCAGAGATGAAAAGACAGAAGATGTAAGACAAAAGATTGAAGAGTTGCGCGAATTGTGAAGCTAAAGGAAGGAATGTAGGTGGAAGGAGATAGGGAGGGAAGAAATAGGCGTGAATCTGGTGGGGCAGAGGGGAGGGGCGGAGGAAGGAAGGGGGGTGAAGAAGGCGGAGGGGTAGGGTTACTACAGAGGCATTATTGGGCTTTCTTTATGATTGCATCAATGTGCTGGGTGCATCAGGTGTTCAGAGATTTGCACACTATGGAACTTGAAGGTGTTGACTCTCCACCACTGACCTGTTGATGAAATTAGGTTTGTGGGACTTCAGCCTTTCTCATCGAAAGTCAACAATCAGCTCCGTGGTCTTACTGATGTTGAGAGCAAGGTTGTTGTTCTGGCACCATTCAATCAGATGATCAATCTGCCTCCTGTAATATAACTCATCATTACCCATAATTCATCCAACACCAATGATGCAGTCAGTGAATTTAAAGATGCAGTTGGAACTGTGTCCGGCTGCGCAGTCATAGGGATAGAGCGAGTAGAGCAGGGAACTGAGCACAGATCTTAAGGTGCTCCTGTGCTGATGAGTATCAAGGAGGAAATGTTGTTGCCAATTCGTACCGATTGTGGTCTATTGATGAGGAAATCGAGGATCCAGTTGCAAAGGAGAGTGCCGAGACAGTTTTCTGAGGTTGGTACATGATAGGCTTTGGAGGGGATGTTAGAGTTAAATGCCGAGCTGTAATTGATGAACAACAGCCTGACGTATGTTTTTATTGTCCAAGTGGTCCAGTGCAGAGCGAGAGCGGAGAGCTAGCGAGATTGCATCCCCCGTTGATCTATTGTGGTGGTAGGCAAATTGTAGTGAGTCCACGTTCCACTTAAGGTAGGAGTTGATATGCTCCATGACCAACCTCTCAAAGCACTTCATCACCATGGGCATTAGTGCCACGGGTCGGTAGTCATCGAGGCATGTGACCTTACTCTTCTTGGCCAATGGTATTATTGATGCCCTTTTAAAGCAGGTGAGAACCTCAGATCTCAGTAACGAGAGATTGAGGATGCTACAAATACTCCAGCCAGTTGGTCTGCGCGGGTTTATAAAATGCAACCATATACACCACCGGATCCAGAAGCTTTCTGACGGTTCACGCTCATGAAGAATCTTCTGACATCAGCCTCAGTGACGGAGATTACAATACCATTGGGGGCAAGGGGGCCTGGTGAAGGCACATCAGTGTTCTCCCTCTCGACATGCCTAGAACTCATTGAGCTCATCCCTCCTTACCTCTTCCACTCCTACTGCCGTGACATCGTTCTAATCTTCTAATTTTTAATTAAAATGATTATAAAGGTGGTTATTTTGTTGATCCTGCTAACACAATTCCTCTTTCACATGTGGCTAACCAACTATTTAGAATAGATTAGTGGATAACAGCACTAAATATTGATGAGCTGAATCATTGCAGTAAATGTAAGTTTCAGGCCCTGACTAACACAGAGTTATTTAATTTCTGCAAACATGCTAAGTCAGAAGAAGGGTCCCGACCCGAAACATCGCCTGTTGAATGTGAAGAAGAGTCCAGAGAAAAATCGCCTCGTCATGCCCTGTAGAGATGCTGCCTAATTCACTGAGTTACTCCAGCACTTTGTGTTCTAAGTTAAGTACAGTTGTTGAATTATAAGTGTGAGCCGATTAGCCAGAATTCATTAGAAAGACTGTTCCTTAGAATATTAATCAAGATCAAAATCGAATTTGGCTTCTGGGGATCAAGTAGCCTGATGTTTGATACTGTCTCCAGCAGTACTTATTTGGACAAAACCCTTGTATGTGACATCTACCTGCAACTCGTGACAACCAGTGGCACATGCCAAAGGCCCCTAAGATTAGTGTGTCCCTCAGCTCATTATTATAGTTGCAGAGGCACGCAGCAGTTTAGTCACTCGGATTGAGTTAGTAGAAGCTGTCTCAGTGAATTAATTTTATAGATTGAATCAGCATTTTCAGGGCTGCAGAGGAGAAAAGTGAATTGAAAAAGATGATAATAAAGATGAACGTTTGCTAACCCTGTGTGCAGACACAGTGCATGAAATATTAAAAATGGCTGAAAATGAATTTTAAGTGCTCGCATTTCTGAAAAGAAAGTGCACAAAGTATGAAATGACTTACAGGGAAAATAATTTGTGTTGGGTCTTCATAAATAAAGAGCTGGGTCCCTGACAGGAAGAAGGTCAGGATTGCAATTACACAAGCTGAAGTAAATGGCTGCATATATCATGACTAACCGAAAATGTTTTAATGACGCATCATGAATATTTTATATCTTTAGAAAGTTTGATGTTCAGCACATATGAAGCGTCAGGCTCTTTTGAAAACACAAGGTTTTTATATAGGAACATGAAAAAGCAGGGAATGTAAGGATATGGCTTGCGTCCGGGCAGAGGAGATTAGTTTAACTTGGCTTCATGGGCAGCACAGAACTTGTGGGCTGAAGGGCCAGCTCCTGTGCTGTACTGTTCTATGTTCCAGGTTATAAAGACAGCAATACTTTAAAAAAAGACAGAAAATAGGTGCAGGAGGAGGCCATTTTGCCCTTCGAGCCAGCATCGCCATTCATTGTGATCATGGCTGATCATCTACAATCAGTAACCTGTGCCTGCCTTCTCCCCATATCCCTTGATTCCACTAGCCCCGAGAGCTCTATCGAACTCTCTTTTAAATACATCCAGTAAATTGGCATCCACTGCCTTCTGTGGCAGAGAATTCCACAAATTGACAACCCTCTGGGAGGAAAAGTTTCTTCTCACCTCAGTTTTAAATTCTTGGACTGTTGCCTGGTTCTGGACTCCCCCAACATTGGGAACATTTTTCCTGCATCTAGCTTGTCTAGTACTTATATAATTTTATACATCACTATAAGACCCCCTCTCATCCTCCTAAACTCCAATGAATACAAGCCTAGTCTTTCCAATCTTTCCTCATATGACAGTCCCTCCATCCCAGGGATTAACCTCATGAACCTACGCTGCACTGTCTCAATAGCAAGGACGTACTTCTTCAAATTAGGAGACCAAAACTGCACACAGTACTCCTGATGTGGTCTTACCAGGACCCTATACAACTGCAGAAGGGCCTCTTTGCTACTGTACTCAAATCCTCTCGTTATGAAGGCCAACATGCCATTAGCTTTCTAAACTACCTGCTGTACCTATAACATATAACAACTACAGCATGGAAACAGGCCTGTCCGGCCCTACCAGTCCACGCCGACCATTCGCCCTGACCTAGTCTCATCTACCTGCACTCAGACCATAACCCTCTAATCCCCTCTTATCCATATACCTATCCAATTTACTCTTAAATAATAAAATCGAGCCAGCCTCCACCACTTCCGCCGGAAGCCCATTCCATACAGCCACAACCCTCTGAGTAAAGAAGTTCCCCCTCATGTTACCCCTAAACCTTTGTCCCTCAATTCTGAAGCTATGTCCCCTTGTTGGAATCTTCCCCACTCTCAAAGGGAAAAGCCTACCCACGTCAACTCTGTCCGTCCCTCTCAAAATTTTAAAAACCTCTATCAAGTCCACCCTCAACCTTCTACGCTCCAAAGAATAAAGACCCAACCTGTTCAACCTCTCTCTGTAGCCTAAATGCTGAAACCCAGGCAACATTCTAGTAAATCTCCTCTGTACCCTCTCCATTTTGTCGACATCCTTCCTATAATTTGGCGACCAGAACTGCACACCATACATACTCCAGATTCGGCCTCACCAATGCCCTGTACAATTTTAACATTACATCCCAACTTCTATACTCGATGCTCTGATTTATAAAGGCAAACACACCAAACGCCTTCTTCACCACCCTATCCACATGAGATTCCACCTTCAGGGAACAATGCACAGTACCTGCACGCTTACTTTCAGTGACTGGTGTACAAGGACACCAAGGTCTCGTTGCACTTCCCTTTTACCTAATCTGATACCATCGAGATAATAATCTGCCACCTTATTTTTGCCGGCAAAGTGGATAACCTCACATTTATCTACATTATACTGCATCTGCCATGCATCTGTCCACAAACTCAACCTGTCCAAGACACCCTGCAACCTCCTAACATCCTCTTCACAGTTCACACTGCCATCCAACTTTGTGTCATCCACAAATTTGCTAGTGTTACTTCTAATTCCATCATCCAAATCATTAATATATATTGTAAATAGTTGCGGCCCCAGCACCGAGCCTTGTGGCACTCCACTCTCCACTGCCTGCCATTCTGAAAAGGATTTGTTTATTCCTACTCTTTGCTTCCTGTCTGCCAACCAATTCTCTATCCATGTCAATACCCTACCCCCAATACCATGTGCTATAATTTTGCTCACCAACCTCCCGTGTGGTACCTTATCAAAGGCTTTCTGAAAGTCCAGATACACTACATCCACTGGCTCTCCTTCATCCATTTTACTTGTCACATGTTCAAAAAATTCCAGAAGATTAGTGAAGCAGGATTTCCCCTTCATAAATCCATGCTGACATGGACCAATCCTTTTACCGAAATCCAAATGCGCCATTACTACCTCTTTAATAATTGACTCCAGCATCTTCCCCACCACTGATGTCAGGCTAACTGGTCTATAATTCCCCGTTTTCCCTCTCGCTCCTTTCTTGAAAAGTGGGATAATATTAGCTACCCTCCAATCCACAGGAACTGATCCTGAATCTATTGAATATTGGAAAATGATCACCAATGCGTCCACGATTTCTTGAGCCACCTGCTGGAGTACCCTGGGATGCAGACCATCAGGCCCTGGGGATTTATCAGCCTTCAGTCCCATCAATCTACCCAATACTATTTCTCGCCTAATGCAAATTTCTCTCAGTTCCTCTGTCTCCCTTGATCCTCTGTTTACTAGTGCATCTGGGAGATTGTTTGTGTCTTCCTTAGTGAAGACAGATCCAAAGTACCTGTTCAACTCTTCCGCCATTTCCTTGTTACCCATAATAATTTCACCCGTTTCTGCCTTCAAGGGACCCACATTTGTCTTTACTAATCTTTTTCCCTTAACATACCTAAAGAAGCTTTTACTGTCCTTCTTTATATTCTTGGCCAGCTTCGCTTCGTACCTCATCTTTTCAGCCCATACTGCCTTTTTTGCTATCTTCTGTTGTTCTCTGAAAGTTGCCCACTCCTCTGGCTTCCCGCTACTCTTTGCTATCTTATACATCTTATATTTTCGTTTTATTCCATCTCTAACTTCCCTTGTCAGCCGCAGTTGCCTCTTACTCCCCTTAGAATCTTTCTTCCTTTTTGGAATGAAATGATCCTGCAACTTCTGGATTATGCCCAGAAATTCCTGCCATTGCTGTTCCACCATCATTCTTGCTTTTCCATTCGACCTTGGACAGCTCCTCTCTCATGCCTTCATAGTCCCCTTTGTTCAACTGAAACACTGACAATCCTGGTTTAACCTTCTTCCTCTCAAATTGCAGATTAAAACTAATCATATTATGGTCACTACCTCCAAGCTTACATTGAGTTCCCTTATTAAATCGGGTTCATTGGATAACACTAAATCCAGAATTGCCTTCTCTCTGGTAGGCTCCAGTACAAGCTGCTCTAAGAATTCTTCTGGGAGGCACTCTACAAACTCTCTTTCTTGGGGTCCAGAACCAACCTGATTTTCCCAGTCTATCTGCATATTGAAATCCCCCATAACTACAGTGACATTACCTTTGTTCCATGCCAATTTTAACTCCTGCTGCAACTTACACCCTATATCCAGGCTACTGTTTGGGGGGGTCTGTAGATAACTCCCATTAGTGTCTTTTTACCTTTACAATTCCTCAACTCTATCCACAGTGACTCTACATCGTCAGTCCCAATGTCACCCCTCGCAAGGGACTGAATCCCATCCCTCACCAACAGAGCTACCCCACCTCGTCTGCCCACCTGCCTGTCCTTTCTATAGGACGTATAACCCTGAATATTCAGTTCTCAGTCCTGATCCTTCTGCAGCCACGTCTCTGTAATCCCCACAATGTCATACCTACCAATCTCTAACTGAGCCTCAAGCTCATCCACTTTACTTCTTATACTTTGCGCATTCATATATAGTACTTTTAATCCTTTGCTCATCTCAGCTTCCATATCGATTCCTATTACATTTGGCCATTCTCTCCTATTTCAACCCCCCCCCCACTGTTTAGTTTAAAGCCACCCGTGTAGCAGTGGCAAATCTGCCTGCCAGATGCTGGTCCCCTGCCTGTTGAGGTGCAACCCGTCCCTTTTGTCCAATCCACCCTTACCCCAAAACAGATCCCGGTGGTCTAAGAATCTAAATCCCTGCCCCCTGCACAAGCTCCGCAGTCACACATTCAGGTCCCGTATTTCCCTGTTCCTGCCCTCACCAGCTCGAGGAACTGGAAGATTCAACCAAGTTGCTGATAAATTTGCCCGTGCTGTTTAGATTTTAGATTTAGAGATACAGCGCGGAAACAGGCCCTTCGGCCCACCGAGTCCGTGCCGCCCAGTGATCCCCGCACATTAACACTACCCTATACACACTAGGGACAATTTTTTTACATTTACCCAGTCAATTAACCTACAAACCTGTACGTCTTTGGAGTGTGGGAGGAAACCGAAGATCTCGGAGGAAACCCACGCAGGTCACGGGGAGAACGTACAAACTCTGTACAGACGGCGTCCGTAGTCAGGATCGAACCTGAGTCTCCGGCGCTGCATTCGCTGTAAGGCAGCAACTTTACCGCTGCGCCACCGTGCCGCTTAAAAATACATTTTTGTGCCTCACGAATGCTAATTTAAAATAGCTCTAAATTGGTTTTATATATACAGCACAGTTTAAACAAACATCGTTCTTGGGCTCCATAAACTAAGAGCATTGCTGAAAATATCGGGTTGAATTTCTTGCAGGTAACTTAGAGGCACACTGCACTACAAAATCATTAGAGGAATAGTTCGGGTAGATGCACAGAGTCTCTTGCCCAGAGTAGGGGAATCGAGGACCAGAGGACATAGGTTCAAGGTGAAGGGTAAAAGATTTAATAGCACTCCAAGGGGTAACTTTTTCACACAAAGGGTGGTGGGTGTATGGAACAAGCTGCCAGAGGAGGTAGTTGAGGCTGGGACTATCCCATCATTTAAGAGACAGTTAGACAGATACATGGATAGGACAGGTTTGGAGGGACATGGACCAAGCACAGGTAAGTGTTGCTGGGACATTGTTGGTCGGTGTGGGCAGGTTGGGCTGAGGGACCTGTTCCCACACTATGACTCTATGTCAAAGAGAGTTCATCGGCCAAACGCCAAAGTGAGTTCATCGGCCAACAATTAGATATCTTCAGTCTGAAAATTTGTTTCTCACTCTTCACCGATGCTGACTGTCTTGTTCGGTATTGTCATGTTTTCTAAGTGTTATTACTTGATAAGGATCATGTGAGATGGGTAGATTACATCACCTGCACCTGCAAGGAGACCACAGAGATGGTCCAAGGCCACAGACGGATGCTTCTGGCTGGACATTAGTGAGGAGGTGTGTGCTGTCTCTGAGTGGCTGCATTTTGGTGAAGCCCTTGGCTGTCCTGCTGTTTTGAGGGCTGATGAACAAGTAGGTGAGGTCTTGGTTTGCAGAGCAGAGAACATTGATGAACTTTCAAATGCAGCAGTGAGTGTGGCATATATGAGCTAGAATCTTGGTGAGAGTGGGAATAATCCTAAATTCTACTGTGGGAGCAGTGCAGGCATCTATGTGAGTCTGTACCCAAGGTCATGGAACTGTGTGTGTACAACCTTGTGAAAGAGTAGTTTGCTTTAACGTTGCTCTTCCACAAGCATAACATTTAAAGTATATCTCCAATCATAGAATTTTCTGTTCCATTTATGCCTGTACCTACGCAGAAGACTCACTTTTGTTTGTAGCAGAATTGGAGCCAACATCACATTTGCATTGAAGGTCGCTTGTTTAATTCACAGTGCCAACAGACTAAAGTACTACGCTAGCTGACTAAGTACTACGCCAGTTCTGGCTAAGCTACTGGGAAAGTGAAAAGTAACTGGGTGTATTGTTGGATATCTCCTGTGTTACTTCTTTGAAATTTAAATGTGGTTATATAAACAGGTACATGGAATGGCCCAGAATGATCCTTTTTAGTGAAATCATTTATTGTTTCAGTGCAGTACCAACATTCTGAAGGCTTGCAATGGCTTTCATTTAACTGAAATTCCAATCCATTTCCTCCTGAGTAACTCAATTTTATTCGCACTTGGCCCAAGGCTCCAGTTCTGGTTAGAGGCAGTCCTGGTGGATTGCTTGCATTATTTTTGATTACATGACATCTACAGGTGCTATTAATCTTTATATTTGCCTTTATCAAGATCGTTTCCCTTGTCGTTGAAAATGTTTGCTCCTGATTTTCTACGAACAGTTCTTGTAGGAGTGGAACTAAAACAAAGTGTGTTATGAAGCCAGATGTGGCAAAAACTTTGATTACATCCATAACTAATATGAAGTCACGAAAATTACACTGGTAACTGATAGCAATTAGTAATTTAATAGTAATAGTAATTTTGGTTACAGGTGGATTTTCCTTATAAATAGTACTCCTACATATAAAAGGTTTACTGACAATAACTAAAATAATGTCTCATCACTTGGCAGTATTTTTGTTTACTTATAGGATGAAAGGCTCACTGACAAGGCCAATATTTACCACTGATCTTAATTTATGTGGGAGTCACAGTCATCGCGAGATATAACTGGGAAATCGACCCTTTGGCCCACAGAGTTCATGCCCACTATCAACCACCCATAGCACTAATCCCATGTTCATCCCTCACATTCTCAACGCCTCACCCCAGACTCTCCCACTCACCTGCACACTAGGGGCAATTAACACACAATTAACACACCAACTCAAATGTCTTTGAGATGTGGGAGGAATCTGGAGATCTGGAAAACGCACACAGTTACAGGTAGAATCATGGAGAGAATGTGACAAATCCTTCAGTGCCCGAGGTCAGGATGGATGTGGAGCTCCGGTGCTGTGAAGATGCAGCTTCCTTGAGTAGGTAGTGGTGAGCCACCTTCTTGAAACACTCAGTACTTCCAGAGAAGGTATTCCACCATGCTGCTAGATAGGAACTTCCAGAATATAGATCTCCAAAGTCGTACAGCTTTGTAGGTTAATTGGCTTTGGCAAAATTGCAAATTGTCCCTAGTGTGCAGTGTACAGGGTGGTTGGTGGTCAGCACGGACTTCGTGGGCTGAAGGGCCTGTTTCCGCGCTGTATCTCTAAAGTCTAAAGTCTGGTGAAGGAATTACAATATATTTCTATGTCAGGCTTGAAATGTTTTAGTACCACTTTTGTTTCATTGGGTGCCACTGTACCTTTGCAGCTAGAACGTGAAAAATCTAAATTCAAGAGAGTGGTAACCAATCCCTTTGAATGAAATTCAATGAAATAAATGGAACATTTGACTCTTACTTGATGCAGAAGGAACAGAGAGAGATTATTGTGGGGCAAACTGCATTGGCTTCGACCCAGTACTTCATGGACAACTAGAAGGTAGAATCACTTCCTCGATTTATTACTCTCTGCTTTCATGTCTGAGGAAAGAAAAGAGTGCCAAAAACAATCTTCCGAACTAATCAAAACATAACTATTCTGGCAAACTGCAACATATTACACGCTGACAGGAAGACGTATGGCATTGTGAGACAAAATAAAGGGAAGAGTTGTCTTTAAAAACAATGTCTTTATCCAAACAGAAGTATAGATGGATAAAAGAAAATATGAATGGTTAAAATCGGCCAAGAAATGTAATTAAAGTTGGGAGGAAGAATGGCCAAAGGAGTTCTGGATCCATGGCTTTAATGCATGTACATTGACTCATGTGTAGGAAGGAACTGCAGATGCAGGTTTAAACTGAAGATAGACCCAAAAAGCTGGAGTAACTCAGCGGGACAGGCAGCATCTCCGGAGATGCTGAGAGAGTAACTCGCTGAGTTACTCCAGCTTTTTGTATCTTGCATTGACTCAGTGTTAATGTGCATTGGACATGATGGGAGGCAATTAGTACCAATAAAGTGATCAAAGCAGGAGTCAAGGTGAGTGCTAGTACACATGCTCAAGGGTACCACATGGACAGATGGTGATCTTCATGACCCTCATATTTGTACATTTTCAAACCAACTGAGCGGCAGTGTAAGGAGATGATGGGAAGGGGATGAAGCATGAGGTAACCAGCAATATTCAGCAGTATATTTCATATACTTTGCAGTGGGTAGAACACCTCACTCCTCCTCAACCCTCAAACCATGACATTAAAAGGAATCACTTGATGGTGTGCTGTTAGTTGGCTACTGTCATTTTAAAAATTGTTCAGAATTTGTTAAAAGGAATGGTGTGCAAGATGTTAAAGGATTTAGGCCTGACCTTAACCATTCCACACAAACCAGCTGATGCCAAACATACAGCACTATCTTGCTCTTGGAGCACAACAAGGCCAGGAGAATAAGGGGAGGACAAGCAGAGCTAGAAAGGTAAGGACCAGAAGAAGGAGGAGGGGGAATAGAGGATCAGATGACTTCTCTATAGGAGGAAGTGGAGGAAGAAGCTGAGAAAGCCTTTCTGGAAGAGGCAGGATAGGAGGAGAAGATGGACTCTCCTGAAGGGGCAATATCATTCTTTCAGAGAGCACATGGAAAAAATTCCTTGCCTGAACTTTATCAAACTGCAAAATTTAGTTTAGCTTACTATCATATCATCATATCATATCATATATATACAGCCGGAAACAGGCCTTTTCGGCCCACCAAGTCCGTGCCGCCCAGCGATCCCCGCACATTAACACTATCCTACACCCACTAGGGACAATTTTTACATTTACCCAGCCAATTAACCTACATACCTGTACGTCTTTGGAGTGTGGGAGGAAACCGAAGATCTCGGAGAAAACCCACGCAGGTCACGGGGAGAACGTACAAACTCCTTACAGTGCAGCACCCGTAGTCAGGATCGAACCTGAGTCTCCGGTGCTGCATTCGTTGTAAAGCAGCAACTCTACCGCTGCGCTACCGTGCCGCTATCTCTTACTATAGAGATAAAGCATGGAAACTGGCCCTTCTGCCCACTGAGTCTGCGCCGACCTGCAATCACCATACGCTAGTACAATACTATATTCTAGGGAAAATTTACAGAAGCCAATTTACCTACAAACCTGCACATCTTTGGAATGTGGGAAGAAACCAGAGAACCCAGAAGAAACCCACTCAGTCACAGGGTTACATGCAAACTCCAGACAGACAGCACCCATAGTCAGAATCGAACTCGGGTCTTTGTGCCGCCTATTACAGTGTGTAATTTATTTGGGCTTCAGCAAGTATGTTCTCACTAAATGAAAATCAAAAGACTGCAAATACTAGAAATACTAGAAATTTGAAATTAAATCAAGAAGTGTTGGAAATGCAGAGCCGGTGAGGCAGAAACTGCAGAAAGAGAAGCAGGTAACATATCAGGTCCAAGATCTTTCATCTGCTATGTGAAATGTTAATAGTTTCTCTATCCACACTTGCTGCTTGATCTGTTGGGTTGTTCTGTGTTTATGCTCCCGCTGAAGTTGCTACGGCAACTCAGGAAAGTCAACCTGCCACAATAGTGTCCTTTACTGCTGCTCCATCGAGAATGTCCTGACACATGGGGTCCTGGTGTGGTATGGCAACAGTTCTGCGGATGACAAGAAGGCTCTGCAGAGAGTCATCAACACGGCCCAGAAGATCACCAACACACATCTGCCTGCCCTGGTATAACTCCCGTTGCCTGCGGAAGACATCCTGCATCCTAAAGGATCCATCTCACCCTGCCCATCACTTGTTTGGGGTAGAATAAGGGGTGGGCCACTTAGAACGGAGATGAGGGAAAACTTTTTCACTCAAAGAGTTGTAAATCTGTGGAATTTGCTGCCTCAGAAGGCAGTGGAGGCCAATTCTCTGGATGCTTTCAAGAGAGAGTTAGATAGAGCTCTTAATGATAGTGGAATCAGGGAGTATGGGGAGAGGGCAGGAATGGGGTACTGATTGTGAATGATCAGCCATGATCACATTGAATGGTGGTGCTGGCTCGAAGGGCCGAATGGCCTACTCCTGCACCTATTGTCTATTATCTATTGTCTATTGTCTATTATTTGCCCTTCTGCCCTCAGGAAAGCGCTATAGGTCCATCAAAGCGCACACTACAAGACTAACAAACAGTTTCTACCCCAAGGCCATCACCACACTGAACTCTGCACTGAAAGCACCACCCCCCATAGACAACGGTAGACACAAGGTGCTGGAGTAACTCAGCAGGTCAGGCAGCATCACTGGAGAGAAGGAATGGGTGACGTTTTGGGTCGAGACCCTTCTTCAGACCCTTCATCAGTCTGGTCTCGATCCGAAACGTCTCCCATTCCTTCTCTCCAAAGATGCTGCCTGACCTGCTGAGTTACTCCAGCATTTTGTGTCTACCTTCCATTTAAACCAGCATCTGCAATTTTCTGTTCTACACATCCCCCCATAGACAATATTTATACTGTACAATACCTACCTCTGTGCAATACTGATATATTCATTTATAATATTTATTTTTATAATACTATTCTGCGCATTATCTTATATTCTGACAAGGTGCATTATATTATATTCTAAGAAGGTGCACACGTAGGCATACACGTATGTATGCACCCTAATGTCCTAAACAGGTGTTGGCCCCTGCATTACATTTGTGTAGGCGTATGTAAATCTGTGTGTATGTGTCACATAGTGTAAGAACCGTTTTTATTTTCCTCACTCTTTTACTGTTATTTTATCGTTATTTTTTATCTTGTACATTTGAGCTCCGCTCAGGCAGTGCGCCTGAATTTCGTTGTATGCACCACTACAATGACAATAATGAAATTAGATTGAGTGATTAATTTGATTGGTTTGATACCTTCAGAGAAGGGTCAAGTCAGCACTGCCGCAGCTGACAAGATGGCTGTGATGTGCATGTCATGCTCCTTGCAGGCTACAGCTGGATACATGTGTAATTTCTCACGGTTGGCCATCCTCTGTTCCTGAGGGAGGTGAGTGATGCCCTGCATCCAGAGAGAGATGAGTACCGTTCATTCACTCTTGCCAAGAAAGCAGCAGGTTGAGTAAACTTTTCAGGTCAATAACCTTTTGTCAGAGCTCTGTTATTCTCGCCGCAGATGATTCTTGAGCTGCTGATTATTTCCAGCAACCCTTCATTTTATTTCAGATCTCGAATAAAAGAACAGTGGCTGGAGGAACTCAGCAGGTTCAACGTCAACAGTGGAGCAAACTGAATCCTTGAATTCCTGACCCACAGTCCACAATGACTGAGAATAGGTAACAAAATATCCTCCATGATAATTTTCAACATTGGTGCCTGGCAAGGCTAGTTGGCAGCCCCTTACTATACTCTCAATACACATGTGCGGCCAAACTCTGTCTAACTCCTTTTACAAGTTCATAAGTTATAGGAGCAGAATTAGGCCATTTGGTCCATCAAGACTACTCTGCCATTCAATAATGGCTGATCTACCTTCCCCTCTCAACCCATTTTCCTGCCTTCTCCCCATAACCCCTGACACCCAGACTAATCATGAATCTATCTATCTCTGCCTTAAACATATCCATTGACGACCGCCACAGCCTTCAGTGGCAATGAATTCCACAAATTCACCACCTTCTGACTAAAGAAATTCCTCCTCATCTCCATTCTAAAGGCACCTCCTTTTATTCTGAGCCTATGGCCTCTGATGCTGGACTCTCCCACTCGTGGAAACATCTATTCCACATCTATCCAGGCCAAGTTGGCAGATGACACCACCGTAGTGGGCCGATTCTCAAACAATGACGAGATAGAGTACAGTAAGGAGATAAGAGCTAAGGAACATGATGTCAAAGCAACAACTTCTCCTTTAATGTCAGCATAATAAAAGAACTGGTCATGAACTTCAGGAGACATGGGTTGTGGACATGCCCCAATCAGCCTCAATGGTACTGAAATGGAGAAGGTTGAGAGCTTAAGGTTCCTGGATGTAAATATCACCACATCGACTCCTCTACTTCCTCAGTACACTGAGGAGATGTAACATGTCTCTAATGACACTTACCAGTTGCACCATGGAAAGCATCCTGTCAGGATGCATTGGAATGGGAACTGATCTGCCTAAAACAGCAGGAAATTGCAGAGTTGAGGGTATGGTCCAGTTCATCGTGCAAACCAGCCAAATGCCGCTTGATCTGCAAAGTGTTTCAAGCATTTTCTGTTTTTATTTTGAATTTCAAAAATCTGCATATTTTTATGTTCATTTAGCTTTAAGTAATGCTAGACAGTCATGATAGTAACTACATGGTGAGATGATAAACCATTGACCAGTTCTCCCGAGATGCTCCCTGTCCCGCTGAGTTACTCCAGCATTTTGAGTCTATCTTCAGTGTAAACCAGCATCTGCAGTTCCTTCCTAAACTAAGGAATGTTGTAAACGTACCCATCCTGCCTATTCTCTAATGAGTGTTTATCTTGCATTTTAACAGAATTTAGTTTTCTCAGAGGAAGATCTTGCAAAGTGTTTTGAGGTAACTTCTGCCAGGCCTCCAAAGGGCCTTTAAGGATCAACATTTAAGCTGCAATGTGCCAGAAAAATAAGCCGCAACAGGTTTCTTGCCAGTTTCAAATAATGTCCTAAACAGGTGTTGGCCCCTGCACTACATTTGCTTGTTTAAAACTACCACAAGAACGCCTGAAAATGCAGTTAGTTTTGTTATGTTAAACATCATTAATTGTATCACTTTACAAATGAAAGGAAATTCAATCAGCTTCTCAACATGAAGCATTGTCTAATTAAATAAATGGGAATCTTATTGAATTTTGCCAGACAAATATTACATTCCTCAAAAAAGAATTGAATTGTAATTATTCACCTTAGAACAGTGCTTCTTAAACTATTTCACTGTCATTCACCCTTGAGTCTTTATCACAAAATTTCATTCACTCTCGACTGCATTTTCTTATGTTCTCTGGTAATTTTCGTCTTATTCTGTTTTGTGTAACAATGTATATACATTAAGTCATTCACCCTTCTTCATTCACCCCTCTAGTTTCATTCACCCCAAAATAATTTCATTCACCCTTGGGTGAACCATTCACCAGTTTATGAAGCACTGCCTTAGAACAGGGATTTATGTGATAGGTTGCATCTATTAGAAGTTATTGTGTCCATAGCAACAAATTAACATCAAGCAGTTAACGAGGGTATTTTTAACATGTGGAGGAAGTTTGCACCTTTTCTTTGTTAAGTGGATTTTTGACCTCCTGGTGCGTTGACTAGCTATAAATGTTTAATATTTTCCGTGCTAGCTATCAATTTAAACCTGATAAAAATGAGCTACGAGGGAAGCAGGACTTGCATTTGTAATGTAAATGTCCCTGAGTAGGCTGTGCTGGCAATGTAAAGCAGCCACTCGTGTTATGTATGCACATTTCATCAGTCAAAAGCAATTTGGTCTAATTAGTGCCTGATACAGCTCCCTGTACTTTACCAGAATTTATGAGGAACACCATATAGGGAGAAAAGTAATGATTCTCCTTGGTGGGACTACAGTTCTGTATCCTAAATAATTGACCTTACTTAAAACCATTAAAGACTTCCAAAAGTGATTGCCTGATCTCCAGATGAATAGCTTAGTTGTCCAGTCAAAATAGTTACAACATGCTTCTGTAATTTTTATTCATCTTTTCTTTTCTGACTCGTTGGGATGTAATCCTAAAAATATTGGCAACATTCCAGTCTCTCGTCAAATGGCTGTTCTAAATCTGTGAGCCTGGAGAGTAAATTTGATCCAACTATTCAACTGTGAACGACACCACAGCCAAGTTAGAGCCACCTGACGTCCCCTTACAGCTCTTCTCCAGAGGCCTCAACAAAGCCATCGTAACCAGCAGCCGTGAGTGTTCTTCCCTCCCCCCTCCCTCTGCCCAGGGGCACTGATGATACTTGTGTTCAGCTATTTTGGGAGGATTTAAAGAAGTCTGGTCCTGTGCGGTTATATCGATTGCTTCCTTCAGTTCATGGTAATGGGAAAAGAATCGTTGTATACACGCGATACTTAGACTGGTGTTCTGATCACTTTATGGTCTTAACGTAACTATGTGCGACACAATTCCAAATATTAGATGGTCCAGCTCTCAGACATCTTCTCCTACATACCCCTTGACCATGACGTCACAGTTGAACATCAGGCCATCATTTCTCAGACTATTGCCGATCTCATCACCTCTGGCAATCTCCCCTTCACAGCCTCCAACCTTATATTTCCCCCGCTTCTATCTCCTTCCCAAAATGCACAAGCAGGATTGCCCGGAAAGACCCTGTGTTTCTGCCTGCTCCTGCCCCATGGAACATCTCCAAATACCTTGATTCTATCTTATCCCTCCTTGTCCAGTCACTTCCTACGTACAAACGAGACATCTCACACACAATTTCTGAGCCACGATTGCTTCATATTTACCATGGTCGTCCAGACCTTTTACACCTCCATCCCCCACCAAGAAGCTCTCAAGGCCCTCTGGTTCTTCCTTGAATAGAGTCCCAATCAACTTCCCTCTCCTAAAACTCCGTCCACCTGACGGAACTTATCCTCACCCTCAACAATCTCTCTTTTGACTCCTCTCACATTCTCCAAGTTAAAGGTGTAGTCACGGGCCCTTGCATGGGCCCTAGCTAGGCTTGTCTTTTTGTTGGTTGCATCAAACATTCCCTGTACCAAACATACACTAGCCCCATTCCCCAACTCTTTCTCCGCTACATCAATGACTGCATCAGGGCTGCCTGCTGCACCCATGCAGATCTCATTAACTTTATTTCATTAACTTACCGCTAACTACCACCCTGCCCTTAAATTCACTAGAACTATCTCTCTAACACCACTCTCTCCTTTTTTGATCTCTCTATCTCCATCACAGGGGACAAACTATTGACTGACACCCACTACAAACCCATTGACTCCCACAGTCATCTGGACGACACCTTCTCCTAGCCTGTCCCTGGTAAAGACGCTATCTTCTACTTTCAATTTCTCTGTTTCCGCTGCATCTGCTCCCAAGGTGAGGCTTCCCATTCTAGGATATCCAAGATGCCCTCTTTCTTTAGTAAATGTGGTTTTCCCGCTGCTTTTATTTATTTGTGTCATCACACAACTGTTTGTCAATAGCGAGCAAATTTTAGTACCACGTCGTTGGCCTCTGCTAGATCCTTTACAGTGCATGTGTCATGCAGCATGTCACAGCTCAGGAGATGTTCCATAGTCTGGAGGCCCCGTCCGCACTTGCAGTCTGCCGCATCTTCAGTATATCTCCACTTCAGCATGTTCGATTTGCTCCTCCCCATGCCTGTCCGCAGTCCGTGGAGACTGCGCCAGGTTATCCACGGTTGGTCGGAATCTGGTGGGAGTTTCTCAGAGGGATCGATTGCCATGTGAGTGTCTTCCAGGGGATGGACAGCAGAGAGGAAGCTTCTGCATGATTTCAAACGCTGAGGTAGCAAAGGGTGGTCATGTCGGGGGTGTCTTTCATCCTCTGATTGTCTGAGGCGTTCTTTTTGACTGGCTGCAGCTCTTCTGATTCCAGGAGGTGCAATGCCAGAGAGTAGGTAGATGTTGTCAGTCTTAGTAGATTTCATGCATCCACTGATGCAGCGACAGCTTGTGTTTAGCACAGGATCAATCTTCCTTGCATGAGCTGAGCACTCCCATACTGCACAAGCACGCTCGGCAGTGGAGAAGCAGAGGGCCAGAACCGTTGATTGAATGGTTTCAGAATTTGCTCCCCATTTTGAGGTACTCAGCTTGCTAAGAAGAGCATTTCTGGAACTGACTTTTCCTTTAAGCTTGGTGATATGTGCTTTGTAGGTCAGAGATCGATCAAGACTCACACCGAGTTAGACTGGACTGTCACAGGGCCATAGCAGGAGCGGTCTCGTTGCGGTCCCTGTCAGATTCTACAAGTATCTGTGAATCCTGCTACCACACCACACACTGTATCCATCCCTCTGCTGTCATAGATGGAGTCCACACCCACATCTCCTCTGTGTCCCATAGTTCTGTTATCACTGCCCCTCCTCCCAGAAGGAACAAGGATAGAGTCCCCTTGGTCCTCACATTGCACCCTACCAGCCTCCACATCCAACAGATCATTCTCTGACATTTCTGCCAACTTCAAGTCCCATATTCCCGTCCCCACCCCTTTCCGCCTTCTACAAAAAATACTCCCTCCACAACTCCTTTGTTCACTCATCCTTTCCCAACCAACCCACCACCCCTCCACAGGTACTTTTACCTGTAACCGCAAGAGATGTAACACCTGTCCCTATACCTCCTCCCTCCCATCCATTCAGGAACCCCAGTAATCCTTCCAGATGAGGTAGAGGTTCATGTGCACCTCCTCTAATCTCATCTACTGCATCCAATGTTCCTGATGTGACCTTATTTACAGCGGCGACATCAAGCATAGACTCGTCGACAGTTTTGCCGAACATTTGCGCTCGGTCGGCCAAGGCCTACCGGATATCTCGGTTGCTAACCATTTTTACCTCTCAATCCCATTCTGACCTTTCTATCCTTTGCCTCCTCCATTGCTAGAGTGAGGCCACGTGCAAACTAGAGGAACGGCACCTCATATTCCGCTTGGGTAGCTAGTAACCTTACAGTATGAAAATTGAATGAACCAATTTTAGGTAACTAACTCACCTTCTCGTTTGCCAATTATTCCCCAAACCCACTCTTCTCTGTGCCCCACCTGGCGGCGCACTCATCTCTCACCTCCCTCTTCCCTTCCACCTCTATTCTCTCCTCTGGCTTCACATTTACACTTCTCCTATCCTTATCTCACACCTTTTGTCTTTTCATCTCTGGTCTTTGTCCAACCATCTGCCTATCAGCCTCTCCCCTTTATCTGTATAAACCTACCACTCGCTCTCCTGCCCTCCTCTCTTCCTGCTCTCTCTCTCCTCCCCACCACAATCAGTGTGAAGAAAGGTCCTGACCCGAAACGTCACCTATTCATATTCTCCAGAGATGCTGCCTGACACCCAGATTTATTCCAGTACTTTGGGTCTTTTTTTGTAAACCAGCATCTGCAGTTGCTTTTTTCTTCCTGTATGGTCATCAGATTCGCTGACAAAAATATGTCAGAATGATAGCCACAAAGTCAGGAACTTGGGTGCAGATCATGGTAGATCATGTTGGATCTGAACTTCATCTTCACTGCTTAATAGTGTCATAGAATCATACAGCACAGAAACATGCCATTCAGCCCATGCTCTGGTCAACTGATGCTGTCTGTCCTCTCTGTCATTACATATACCTGCTGTTTCAGAAAGATGAGAAAGCTGAAACAAGGAATTGTTGGCAGGAAATTACTTGCACCAACTTTAACCATAATGCGTTGGAGTAATATGGAAATTTTCAGCTGATCAAAAAGAAGCAGTGTGTAGAGGTTGGTCACGTGTGATGAATTTGATTAGTTTTGTTTTCATAGATATGAATTAAGCAGCAGATAGGGGGATGCCTGTAGATGCATTTGTACAGACTTACAGAGGACATCTGGGACTTATAAGAGACTGTTAGTTAAAATAGGACCTCATGGATCTGAGAAGGAGTGATTGACTTAGAATGGCTGAGTGCCCAGAGTCAGACAGTAGTGATAATAGGTAGACTCTTAAATCGTCAGAGGGTAATGACTGTGTACCACAAAGATTAGTGTTACGGTGCAATTATTTATCAAATGTATAAACAACTTGGATCTAGGTGTGGCCAGCCACATATCTAAGTTTGGAATGATGTAATGGTATATGCCATTTTAAAAGTAAGGATAAAGGAATATATAACAATAATAAATCTGACAAAAGAGTATCTATCAGCTAAAGAATTTCAATGCAATCAAATGTAAAGTTAATCACATTAGAACTAAGAAGAATATGACAGTATATTTTCACAATGATAAAGAGCTGGAACTGGTTGAGATTCAGAGACATTGTGATCCACCTATGAACATCATCAAGATGTCATGGATAGATATAGGACTTAATCCATAAAAATTATATCTAATGGTTTGTTGTACAAAACTCTGGTTAGACTAACTCGGAGTGCTGTAAACTGTTTTGTTCGCGTTATTTCAACAAGGACATATTGATCTTCAAGGTAGCGAACCTCAGATTCAACAAAAATCAAATTGTGAAGAGAGAAGAAACCCCAGACACAAAATGCCGTTGCTAGGTCTAAACCTGAGTGGCCGGGGCAAGCCTGAGATGCCAGGACATCTTCCTGTCCACATACAACGAGGGACTGTTCCCACATACAGAGGGAAAGACTGAACCGCCAGGATAATCCAGGGACTGCCAGTGTCGCTTCTTCAAGTCCACAGCTGAGCCTCCAGGAAGAAACCTGAGACTGCCAGCGCCTCCCCTTGAGGCAACAGTGAAGTGCAGGAAGAAACCCGAGATAGCTAGAGTCCTCCTTTGAGACCAGGACTAAGCTGCTGGGACAAGCCCGAGATTGCCAGCGTCATTGCGTCTGCCTCTGATTGTCCTGGACTTTCTTACCACTAAATACCATCACACGAGGTCACCCTTATGCGAGGGTCCGTATAGTCATTGCCAAACTCGGCATCATCCCCTTATGCCAGAGCACATGCTTGAAACACACTGTCAATTTTCTCTCTGACTTTCTTACTCTGGTAGCCTCCTTTTTTCTCTTCTGTTCTATAGCAGCACCTCCCTGTCACCCCAATATCATCCTTTACCTCCACCTTAACGATTGTGCTCCCCTTGCAATGGGTGGGATGCAACTACTAGCTGCAATTATAATAGAACTCACAGAGTTTACATAGTCCTCAGCCATCCTCCTCTCATCCAACATCCCAGTTATTTTACCTCACCTCTACTCATACCCAAACACTCCACTTCCATCAACTTCCAAGCATTATCCAAAACCTGCTAAAAATATCTGTTGGGAACACAAGGAGAGTTATTTGTGGACTGTGCATTGTTATGGTGTAGAATGCATTACCAGGAAGAACACTCGAAGCAGATTCAACAGTGGCTTTCAAAATGGAATTGGCTAAATACCCAAAAGGAAAATATTTGTCATTGTAAAGGTAAAGAGTGAAAGTGTTGGACCAATCAGACAGTTCTTAACTAAGAATCAACACACATGATCAAGTGGATGAGCTTCATTGCCTGGAATGCGTTCCCTGGGGTAGTACTGGTGGCAGATTGTGGATTGGGGATTTATGGGGCGTTAAGACAATCACATGGAAATGCAGGAAATAGGGGGATATGGATCATGTGCAGGCAGAGGAGGTTGGTTTAACTTGACACCAGGATTGGCTCAGACATAGAGGGCCAAAGATCCTGTTCTATGCTGGACTATTCTATGTTCGACGTATTGTTTTACGTCAAGGCTGTGCATCAACTTTTGTACGAGATGCTAAGTAGAAGACTCAAAGGTATTTAGAGATGGATGTGAGGTCAAGGTGACTGAAAGCACAGCCTTCAATGGTGAGTTCAGAATAGGGAGAGATGCACAAGGTAAAAGTTATGAGAAAGAAGGAGTCTAGGTGTATTGTTGGGCTGGAGGACGTTATGGAGAGGGTAATGAAGTCATGAAGGGAGGGAGAAGGGTAATGAAGTCATGAAGCTAAGAGTTCTAATTTAAGTTTGTGTTCAGGAGGCAACGTTATAATAATGTGGCAATAAAATAAGATGATATGGGATGGATTGTTGATTGAGATAGTCGATTTTTCAATGGATTTTTAAATCGATTTAATACATGCATAACAACAGTAATCATAAAACAAAGAATATTAGAAAGAGACTATTAGAATTCTCAAGTTGCAGGTAACTTATATTCAGAGTTGTTGATCAGTTTAAACTGTCTGCATTTGGTGGCAACATTTATACCCAAAGGCCAAGATTCTGTTCTTCTTTGGTTGCACATAGGACCTCCAGCTAACAGCAGGTCAATGCATTCCCGATCTCCAGGCCTCCACACTTGCTTATTGCAATACAAAAGTATGGAGTAGACTGCAGGTCTGATTCCAGTGCTTTTTATACTTTGTGTGGCAGTGCATGAGAGTGATCGTCAGGAATGCACTTACCTGCTCAATGCTGCAGGCAGATCCCCTGTGAATGTTCAGGAACAGGACTCAGTATGTTGAGCCAAGGAACTACATGTGCTTCTTCTGACCTGCAAGGAAAAGGGAAGTGAAGAAAATCAGGTTATTTTTCTACCTTTTAATTAATATCGCACAAGGTCACCTTCTATGGACGAGCCACATAATTTGCATGCTGACACTAGAATCCCAAAGCAAATGTACTTCTCAAGCTTCTTTAAAGTAAATGATCACTGGGAGGACAATGGAAACATTTCAATAATGTTCTCAAAGTGTCCTCAACAAAGCATTACATTCTCATTGACTTATTGGCATGTGTCCTTTTTAAATGGCGAAGGAGCAATCAGGAAGATACCCAGAAGCTCAACTCCACATTGGGAGCACACGGAGGCACAATGTTTACTTTAGGTTAGTTTAGAGATAGTGTTGAAACAGATTATTATCTCAATAGTGTTAGGTTAGGTAAGGGGGAGGTGCAGCGAGACCTGGGTTTTCATGTACACCAGTCACTGAACGTTGGCGTGCAGGTACAGCAGGCAGTGAAGAAAGCTAATGGCATGTTGCCCTTCATAACAAGAGGATTTCAGTATAAGAGTAAAGAGGTTCTTCTGCAGTTGTATAGGGCCCTGGTAAGACCACATCTGGAGTATTGTGTACAGTTTTGGTCTCCTAATTTGAGGAAGGACATCCTTGTAATTGAGGCAGTGCAGCGTAGGTTCATGAGATTGATCACTGGGATGGCGGGACTGTCATATGAGGAAAGATTGAAAAGACTAGGCTTGTATTCACTGGAGTTTAGAAGGATGAGAGGGGGTCTTATAGAAACATATAAAATTATAAAAGGACTGGACAAGTTAGATGCAGGAAAAATGTTCCCAATGTTGGGCGAGTCCAGAACCAGGGGCCACAGTCTTAGAATAAAGGGGAGGCCATTTAAAACTGAGGTGAGAAGGAATTTTTTCACCCAGAGAGTTGTGAATTTGTGGAATTCTCTGCCACAGAGGGCAGCGGAGGTCAAATCACTGGATGGATTTAAGAGAGAGTTAGATAGAGCTCTAGGGGCTAGTGGAATCAAGGGATATGGGGAGAAGGCAGGCACGGGTTATTGATTGTGTACGATCAGCCATGATTACAATGAATGGCGGTGCTGGCCCGAAGGGTTGAATGGCCTCCTCCTGCACCTATTTTCTATGTTTCTATGAAACAGGCCCTTCGGCACCAGCCAGTGATTATCCATGCACCAGTTCTATCCTACACACTGGTGACAATTTAGAGGCCAATTAAACTACAAACCCGCACGTCTTTGGATTGTGGGAGGAAACCAGAGGACCCTGAGATAATCCATGCGGTTACAGGGAGAACTTGCAAACTCCGCACAGACAGCACCCGTGGTCAGGATCAAACCATGGTCTCTGGCACTGTAAGGCAGCAACTCTACTGCTGTGCCACTGTGGCGCCCCCAATGAAAACAGTGAAAGGAACAAACCAGCTCCCAAACTAACCATCACATTCCCATTAAACACCTCCTAACTGTGGCAAAGTCTATGCATCCCACATGATCTCAGCAGCCACCTCAGGACCCATTTAATAGTTCATTCTCAATGTCAAGAGACCGCCTAAAGTTTCTGCTCCAATCCATCATTTGTCAGAACGGCATCAATGGTAAAGTCAAAAAATAAAATACAGTAATTTCTTGAGTACATAAGTGACTACAAGTTTTATCACCTCGCTGCAGTATGTATCTCTGATTACAGTGATTAGCAGTGGCAATAGTCTTGCTGATGTTTATTCATATATTTCAAAATCAGACACATAGAATTATGATAAAGGGTGTTCGATCTAACAGGTTAACAAGTTAACTCTGTCCCTCTTTCCACAGAAGCTGCTTGACATGCAGGGCAGTAGAATCATAGAATCAAATAACACAAAACAGGCCCTTCAGCCCATCGAGTCTGCATCTGTTGTTAAGGACGCATTTACACTAATCCTACAATAATTCCCTTTATTTCTTCCCACATTCCCATCAACTTCATCCAGATTTAACCACCCAATTACACTAGAGGCAAAATAAAGTGCCGGGTTAAGCTGCCAACCTGCATGTCTATGCGATGTGGGAGGAAATCAGAACAGCCTGGGGAAACCTAATTGTTTACTTCAGCAAGAACATGCAAACTCCACACAGACAGTATCGGAGGTCGGGATCAAATCGAGTCGCTGGAGCGCTGGGGCCACTACTCTCCCAGTGGTTCCACTGGGGCATCTTAAGTGTCCCCAGCATTTTCTGCTTTTATTTTAGATTTCAAGCATATGCAATTTTTGGATAGAATTCATACCCGAACCATATTAATGACTTGTAGGGACATAGGGATTGGCCAGGTAATAGAACCCTCGGATTGGGTTACGGTCACGGGGTGAGGAAGCGCGGGGTATTTAAATGCTTGGCGCCAAACGTTAGATTAGAGATTAGATTAGTGAGTGAAGTTAGTGTTCGTCCAGAAAGAAGTCTGTTGCGTTTGTTACGGGTTTTATACCAATAAAGTATTTGGATAATACCACTCGTCTGGACTCACTACATTGGTGACCTCGAACGTAGGAAGAAAGCAGCAGCATGTCGCAGGCGGGAGCGAGCGCGGGCGAAATCCATCTACCGCCGTTCTGGGCCCATCAGCCGCACCTGTGGTTTGTGCAGGCAGAATCACAGTTCCATCTTAAAAAGGTGGAGGAAGACCAGGAGAAGTACCACCACGTGGTGAGCTGTCTGCAGGCGGAGGTGGCTGCGCGGGTCAGCCGATACCTGACCAGTCCACCCCAAACGAACCAGTACGTGGGGCTCAAGAAGCTCCTGCTGCGGACTTTCGGCTGGGCCCAGAACCAGCGGGCTCTGAAGCTCCTCCATTTGCCAGACCTGGGGCAGCGGCTGCCGTCGGAGCTGATGTCCGAGATGCTGGCTTTGGCGGGCGACCATCAGCCATGCATGATATTCGAAGCGGCCTTTCGGGAGAAGCTACCTGGGGACGTCAGGTTGGTGTTGGCAGACGTCCCTTTTGAAGATCCGGTAGCGTTCGCCGAGAAGGCCGACACGCTCGTGAGGGAACGCAACGCTCAAGACGGCTCCGTTAACCGGGTCTCGAGGCCCAGCGGCAGTCGGGGGTACGGCCGGGAGAGCGACGCATCGGCCGCTATTGCGCAGCCGGCCCGCCAAGAGAGGGCGGCGGCGCCTGTTCATTGGCAGCGGGCTCGACCAACAGAGCCGGATAGGCGTGGCTGGTGCTCTTTCCATCGGCGGTGGGGCAGCGAGGCACGAAGCTGTAGATCCCCGTGTTCGTTTCCGGGAAACGCCTGGGCCGATCGACTGTAGAGGCAGTCTCGGTTGGCCGTAACCACCGCCTCTACGCTACGGATCAGAGTACTGGGATCGTTTTCCTAGTGGATACGGGAGCGGTCGTAAGTATTGTGCCCCCCTATGACTGTGAAGTTCGAGTGGGGGAAAAGGGCCCGCCCCTAATTGCAGTGAATGGTAGCACCATCCGTACATACGGTAAAAGGACCATGTCCCTGTCCTTCGAGTCCAGGACTTACCGTTGGGAATTCATCATTGCGGATGTGGGCCAGGCCATATTGGGGGCAGATTTCCTATGGGCGTTTTCCTTGGTCGCAGACGTCCGAGGGAGGGGCCTACAACCCTCGGCTGATGTACGGCCTCGGGGTACTGCGCCAGAGGCTTCTACAAGCGCCGCCCCACCCAGCCTAGTTATCCAGTCCATTACCACTGCTCCCGGTCAGTTCGATGCGGTCCTGGCCGACTTCCCGCAGCTCCTCGTCCAGCGTTTTGATTGACCTTCGGAGAAGCACGGGGTCGTCCATTTCATTCCAACTGAAGGTCCGCCGGTTTTTGCCCGGGCACGGCGCCTCCCACCCGACAAGCTGGCCAGGGCGCGAGAGGAGTTCCTAAACTTGGAGAGGTTGGGTATAATTCGGCCTTCGAGTAGTCCGTGGGCCTCCCCCTTGCACATGGTTTCCAAAGCATCTGGGGGGTGGAGACCATGTGGTGACTTCCGTCGACTCAACGCGGCAACACGGCCGGACCGCTATCCGATTCCACACATTCAGGACTTTTCAGCTAGCCTGGAGGGGGCGACAATATTTTCAAAAATTGATTTGGTGCGGGGATACCATCAGATCCCGGTCCACCTGCCGGACATTCCGAAAACAGCGACCATCACCCCGTTCGGACTGTTTGAGTGGTTGCGTATGCATTTCGGCCTTAAAAATGCAGCTCAGGCATTCCAGTGTCTGATGGACCGGGTGGGTCGAGGGTTGCCGTTTGTCTTTATTTATCTAGACGATATTTTGATTGCCAGCCGTTCGGTCCAGGAGCACTTGGTCCACCTCCGCACGGTGTTCCAGAGGCTGCAAGACCATGGCCTGATTCTCCATCCGGACAAGTGCCAATTCGGCCTGTCCGCGGTGGATTTTTTGGGTCACCGGGTTACTCCGGCCGGTGCCACTCCTTTACCAGCTAAGGTGGACGCGGTCCGCTCTTTCCCCCGCCCGACTACCATCAAGGGCTTGCAGGAATTTGTGGGCATGGTCAATTTCTATCATCGGTTCGTGCCTGCAGCAGCTCGGGTTATGCACCCCCTTTTTCAATGTCTCGCAGGTAACCCCGCGGAGTTGGTATGGTCCGTAGCTGCGGAGACGGCTTTTGTTGCGGTCAAACAGGCCCTCGCCAATGCCACCATGCTGGTGCACCCGCGCTCCTCCGCCCCCACAGCTCTGACGGTGGACGCCTCAGACGTGGCGGTGGGTGGGGTTTTGGAGCAGCAGGTTGACGGTGAATGGCAGCCTCTTGCGTTTTTCAGCAGGCAGCTCTCTCGAGCGGAGCTGAAGTACAGTGCGTTCGATAGGGAGCTCCTGGCCCTTTATTTAGCAGTCCGCCACTTCCGTTATTTTTTAGAAGGCCGTTCTTTCGTGGCCTACACGGATCACAAACCTTTGACATTCGCTTTTGCTAAGGTTTCTGATCCGTGGTCGGCTCGCCAGCAGCGGCACCTAACCCTCATTTCGGAGTTTATGACCGATGTCCGTCATATTGCGGGTAGGTTGAATGCCGTTGCTGATGCCCTGTCCCGGCCGGCCATTCCCTCCGTAGCCGTGGTTGGTAAACATGTGGATTTCCAGGAGCTAGCGGAGGCCCAGCGCCTGGAAGGAACTGCCGCGGTGTACGCCTCCACAACCTCGGGACTGCGTTTAGAGCAGGTGGCGTGTGGCCCCACAGGTACCAAGTTGTGGTGCGACGTTACTCTCCCACGCCCTCGCCCGGTGGTGCCTGCCGCTCTGCGGCGTAAGGTTTTTGAGGCCATTCATGGCCTGGCACATCCGTCCATCAGGGCGACTTCAGCCATGGTGGCCGACCGGTTTGTCTGGCATGGCCTGCGAAAGCAGGTGGCAGCCTGGGCACGCGCCTGCATTCCGTGCCAGACCTCCAAAGTCCATCGTCATGTCCAGCCCCCACACCAGAGATTCGAGGTTCCCCCCGCCCGTTTTTTCCACATCCATGTGGATTTGGTGGGTCCATTGCCCTATTCTAGGGGTTACACTCATCTACTGACGGTGGTTGATCGGTTCACTCGTTGGCCGGAGGCGCTCCCGTTGTCGGACACCTCGGCGGCCTCCTGTGCACGGGCCCTGGCGTTGCATTGGGTGGCTCGTTTCGGGGTCCCGGCTATCATCACTACAGATCGGGGAGCCCAGTTCACCTCGTCCCTCTGGGCCGTGCTGGCGCAGCTGTATGGTGCTCGATTACAGCAGACCACCGCCTATCATCCCCAAGCCAACGGGATGGTTGAGCGTTTCCATCGGCAGCTGAAGGCGTCCCTCTGTGCTCGCCTGACTGGCTGCGATTGGGCTGACCAGCTGCCTTGGGTCCTCCTCGGCATCCGTACGGCCCCGCGGGCTGAGCTGGGCACATCTTCGGCCGAGCTCGTCTACGGTTCGCCCCTGCGGGTGCCGGGCGACATTCTCCCTTCCATTCCCGCTTTGCCGCCATCCGTCACGTCAGTCTTGGGCTCCCTCCGGGAACGGGTGGGTTCTCTGGCTCCAGTCCCCACCTCTAGTCACGGAAGCACAGCAGTTCACGTTCCTTCGGAATTGCGGAGCTGTGATTTCGTGTTTCTTCGGAAAGATTGCCACCGTCCCCCTCTCCAGCCGGTTTACCAAGGCCCGTTCCAGGTGCTCAAAAGAGGGACTGTAACCTTCACCTTGCAGGTAGGAAATCGTCAGGAGCTGGTTTCAGTGTCCCGTCTCAAGCCGGCCCATTTAGACCAGGACCTCCCCGTGTCGGTGGCTCAGCCGCCGCGCCGGGGCCGGCCTGTGGCTGCTCGACTGGTCCCGTCAGCGGCGCCCAGTTTACCACCTCTTGGGCCTCCGCCGCCTATGGTTGGTCCCGGGCTGCCGTTGTTCATCAAGTGCCCCCCGTCACCTGCACCCTCCGCTCCAGTGGACTCCCCATCTCCTCCAGCGGCGGCGTCCACCCCGCCTCCTGTCACGCTGGGGGTATCGGTTTCCCCCATCCGTACACGTTCTGGGCGGGAGGTTCGGCCGCCCGTGAGGTATGGTTTCGAGGGTTCTGGGGGGGGTCATGTAGGGACATAGGGATTGGCCAGGTAATAGAACCCTCGGATTGGGTTACGGTCACGGGGTGAGGAAGCGCGGGGTATTTAAATGCTTGGCGCCAAACGTTAGATTAGAGATTAGATTAGTGAGTGAAGTTAGTGTTCATCCAGAAAGAAGTCTGTTGCGTTTGTTACGGGTTTTATACCAATAAAGTATTTGGATAATACCACTCGTCTGGACTCACTACAGACTAACCTTTCTGTCTTATCCAGTGCTTATCCATTGTGGGATATTTTATATCTTTCTTGAGCGCAATCCTCCAAAAGAAGTTAAATGGAAAACAAAAGTGATTTATTTAATCATAAGAAAACAATAACTAACATGACTGTCCTGCTGATTGTGCTTTTGTGTTGATCATATATCACCTTCTATGGACTCAATCCCATATATCTGTCCCTCTGAGGAAAAATTCTATCTATTCATAGAGCCCAGAAAATGTATTAAGTTTACATGTGCATTATTCATCTATCCTCACACGCACTATGAGCATTGTGATCAGTCTCCTTTCACCCCTCTGCGGCTCTTTCAGCAACATTTGTCACATGTACTGACGTACAGTGAAATTATTTTTTGTATACAGTTCAGTACAGGTATCACGAAACATAAGCACGTAGATACATATTAGATAAGCATCTCTGCTACAGTACGTGTATAGCAGTAGTACACTGAGACAGTATATAGAGTGGCCAGTTTGGCGATAATTTCCAGTCCCAGTTGTTGTAAGTGCAGGGTTCTTGACTTGACCATGAAGACCTGTTGTCCTGGCAGCATTGCTGGGTTGGCCTGGCCAAGCGTAGCCGTTGGTGTCCTCCGCCGCTCCTCTGCCGTTGCAGGCTACGTCCGGTCCACACGCGCTGGTTTACTGAGATGACGACCAGACCCACTATATGCGGTACACAGTGGGAAGCAGAAGGCCCAGCAGTCTCCAGTAATGACTCCAGAACTGATGAGATCAGGTCAGGGATGGAGAGGGAACCCTCCTCCTGATTACCATATATAGCTGTCACACTTGCCACGCCTCCAGACACTTGAGACTTTTCCCACACTCCTCCCCTGAGCTATTAGGAGTTACACCTGCATTTAATCTGCTCCCCTAATCTATCATGGTCTAAATACCTGAGATCATGATTGGGTGCTGACTAATCAGTTCTGCATTCTGTTGGTTTGATAGCAGGTCTGAGTTCTGTCAGTGAGTTCCTGATCTATATCTTTTGGTTCCATTCGTGTCTGGATTTTGGGTTTTCTTCAGTACTTCTCAGTTAGCCTGCATTTGTGTCCTTTCCATTTCGGGGCCTTCTGACAGATTAGTCGGCCAGTATGGACTTGGCAGGCAATTCTGATCAGCCCGACTGGAGTCTTGGCGCTCCCAGTTCCGAACCTGAGGCTTTACTAGCTCGGTTGTGCAGGGCTGTTCAACTTCAAGGGGCTCCACTCTTGGCGCCCATGAGGCTCGAATTGACCAACTCGTAGCGGCCATACAGCAGTTGACAAACACTATCAGCCATGTCCTGTTGCACCTTGCATCGCCGACAATTCCTCCTGTCTCTGCTGATGCCTCTTCGCCTCTGTCCACTTCCAGCCATACCCAGCCCATTCTGGAACCAGTTCTTCCTAGCCCAGAGAGGTACCATGGCAATCCCTCTACCTGCAGGTCATTCCTATCCCAGTGCTCCTTGGTTTTTGAGCTACAACCATCCTGTTTCAGCCAGAACGCTCCAAAGTAGCCTATGCCATCTCCCTGCTGTCAAGACGTGCTTCAGCCTGGGGTACAGCTGCCTGGGAGAGACAGCTAGACTTCTGCCAGGACTTTGCCTGTTTTTCAGTGGAGCTGAGAAAGATTTTTGACCACCCTTTGGTCGGAAGAGAGGCAGCCCAGAGGATGCTGCATCTCCACCAGGGGGTACGCTCTGAGGCCGATTACGCTATTGATTTTCAAACCACTGCTTTAGAGAGCGGTTGGTGTGATACCGCTCTGCTCAGTATCTTCACCCAAGGCCTCAACAAGAACCTGAAGGATGAGTTGGCCTCTCGGGACCTTCCCTCGGATCTGGACGCGCTGATTGATTTAACCATCTGGATAGATAACTGGCTCCGAGGGTGAAAGCGAGACAAGCTATCAGCAGCTCTCAGTGTCTTTACTGATCACATGTCTCTCGTCAAACTGAGCCGATTGTCTCACTTCCCTCGGGAAGAAGCCCCACGCATCCCGGTCCTGATCCAGTGGAGGAGGAGCCTATGCAGATTGGCCACCCCAGGCTGAGCCAGGCCGAGCGCCAGAGACACATACGGGGGGGTGGGGGAGGTTGTCTCTACTGTGGAGGTCCACGACACTTCATTGCCGCTTGCCCAGTAAAAGCCAATGCTCCCCAGCAAGAGTGGGATTATGGGTATACGCCTCTGATCTTGGAGTTGGGGCGGTGCTTTCCCAACGCTCCTCCAAGGACCAGAAGATGCACCCCTGTGCCTTCTTCTCTCGCCGCCTCTCTGTGGCTGAGAGGAATTATGACCTCAGCAACAGAGAGCTGCTGGCAGTGAAGCTGGCGTTTGAGGAGTGGAGGCCTTGGCTGGGGGGCATTGAGCATCCATTCCAAGTCTGGACAGAACGCAAGAACCTGGAGTACCTGCGTTCGGCGGAGCAGCTCATGCCCGGTGGGCCCTGTTTTTCACCCGGTTTAACTTCACCTTGTCATACCGTCTTGGGTCCAAGAATGTCAAGCCCGACTCCCTCTCCCACCAGTTCAGTTCTGACCAGGACAATCATTCCCACGAATCACCTGGGAGACCACAGTTCACAATGCCCAGCGCCATCACCCCGATCCTGGTTCTGGATCCTCCAATAAGTTACTTGTCCTGGTCTCCGCCCACTCTGAAGTACTCCAGTGGGCCCATTCCTCTAATCTCGCCTGTCATCCTGATGCCGGCCACACCCTCTACCTGCTGTGCCAGCGGTTCTGGTGGCCCAACCGTGGAGGCCGATACTCGGTCTTTCATCTCCGCCTGCTCTGCCGGTGCACAGAATAAGACATCCCGCTAGTCTCCTTCATCCCCTGCCAGTTCCTTGCCGTCCCTGGTCCCACATCGCCCTGGACTTCTTCTGTCCAAGGGTAATACAGTTATTCTTACCATTGTGGACTGTTTTTTCCAAGGCTACTCATTTCCTTCCTCTATCTCAGCTCCCATCTGCTGTAGAACTCACTCACCTCATCGTAAACCAGGTCATCAGACTCCATGGTTTCCCTCGAGACATTGTCTCTGACGTGGGTCCGCAGTTCACCTCACAATTTTGGAAGGTTTTCTGCTCCCTGGTTGGCTCCTCTGCCAGCCTCTCATCTGGGTTCCATCCACAATCTAATGGTCAGTCGGAGGGAGCCAACCAGGCCCTGGAGACCACCCTACGTTGCCTGGTGTCCACCAACCCGACCACCTGGTCTAGCAAATTGGTATGGATCAAATATGCCCACAATTCTCTGCCCAGTTCTGCCACTGGTATGTCTCCATACCGCTGCTCCCTTGGTTATCAGCCACCTCTGTTCTCAGACCAAGAGGAGGAAGTCTCCGTTCCCTCTGCCCAGGGGTTTGTGCGCCGTGGCCGTCTGCCCTGCTCCGCACCGCTTCCAGGTACAGACAACAAGCGGATGGTCACCAGGCCCCTGCCCCTCACTGTCGCCCTGGTCAGAGGGTATGGCTGTCCACCCGACATCTCCCCCTCTGCATTGAGTCCCGTAAGTTGGCATCCCGGTTTATTGGCCCAATTTCGATTCCCAAGATCATTAACCGCTCTGTTGTCCGCCTTAGACTGCCCGGTCTATGCAGATTCACCCCACCTTCCACGTATCCCGGGTTAAGCCTGTGTCTTCCAGCTCCCTGCCTCCCGCTCCTCTGCTACCTCTGCCACCCCGCATCATTGACGGTGGTCCGGTGTACACGGTGAAGCAACTGCTGAAGTCCAGACGGCGTGGCAGAGGGATCCAGTACCTGGTTGACTGGGAGGGCTGTGGTCCAGAGGAGCTGGATGCCCGTGACATCCTGGATCCCTCCCTGATCCGACACTTTCATCACCAGTATCGGGACGACCCAAAGAGGATGCGAGGAGGCGTCTGTGGGAGGGGGGGCTCCTGTCACACTTGCCACACCTCCAGACATTTGAGTCTCTTTCCACACTCCTCCCCTGAGTTATTAGGAGTTACACATGCATTTAATCTGCCCCCCTAATCTATCACTTGGTATAAATACCTGAGATCATCACCAATTGGATGCTGACTAATCAGTTCTGCATTCTGTCGGTTCGATAGCAGTTCTGAGTTCAGTACTTCTTGGTGAGCTTGCATTTGTGTCCTTTCCATTTCGGGGCCTTCTGACAAACGCACTCCCCCAACTCCCTCCCACCCTACCCCACCTCTCTCCCTCTCCCTCCCTCCTCCCCCCTCAGCTGGTGAATAAGTGCTCTTCATTGTTGGATAACACTCAAGGCAGCAAGGGCACAGAATGCCCTGTGGATGTGACTTCAATGCCCATGACTAAGAATAACTTGACAGCCTCACAGATGACCAGGCAGTTGTCCTGAAGGACATGTACACCAGGCCGAGTCTATAGCAGATCTCTGCTTCTGTCGGAAACTGGAACCCGTCACCTCATTTGAACTACTTAAGTCTTGTTTTACCATTTGTGTCCAAATCCCTTGTCTAGGCATTAACAAATGCCATTCTTCTGCTTTGCATTTTAAATCCAATTGACTTGACAATAGCAACAGGAGCATTTGAGAATAATGGCAATGGCATAAACTGCCTCCAATTAGAGGCATAGAGTCCTACAGCAAGGAAATAGACCTTTCAGCCCAACTTGTCCATGTTGGCCAAGTTTTATAACTGAGCTAATCCCATTTGCCTGCATTTGGCTTATATTGCTGTAAACCTTTCCATCCATGCATCTGTCAAAATTTGTTTTAAATGTCACCATTGTTTACACCTATGCAGCTTCCTCTATGCACCACCTAAAATGTTAATGTAGATGACGAACCACAGTGGATCCACCACAGATCGTTGTGGCACACCACTGGGCACAGGCCTCCGGTCAGACAGAAAACCCTCCACCACCACCCTCTGACTCTTTCCACTAGGCCAATTTGAATCTAGTTGGCTAGCTCACCCTGAATCCCATTCGATCTAACCTTCCAGACCAGGCTATCATGTGAGACTTTGTCAAAGGCATCGCCGAAGTCCATGCAGAAAATGTCCACTGTCACCATCTTCTTGGGGACCTGTTCAAAAATGCTATCAAATTTGTGAGACATGGCATGGTGGTGCAGTGATAGAGTTGCTGCCTTACAGTGGCAGAGACCTGGGTTCAATCTTGACTACAGGTGCTGTCTGTATGGAATTTGTCTCCCCGTAACCTGCGTGGGTTTTCTCCGAGAGCTCCAGTTTCCTCCCACACTCCAAAGATGTATAGGTTTGTAGGATAATTGGCTTGATAAAATTGTAAATTGTCCCTAGTTTATGTGGGATAGTGTTAGTGTGTGGGGATCAATGGTCAGTGGCGTTAAGGGCCTGTTTCTGCACTGTATCACTAAACTAATTTCCCATGCACTAAGCTGTGCTGACTATCATTCATCATTCCATGTCTATCTAAATACTGATAGATCCTGTCCCTCAGAATCCCCTCTTGTAACTTACCCACCACTGAGTGTCAGACTCACTAGCCTGCAGTTTCTTGGCTTGTCCTTGCAGCCCTTCTTAAATAAAGGAATAAGATTAGCCACCCTCCACTACCTCCCCCATGGCTAAAGATGATGCAAGTATCTTGCCAGGGCCCCAGCAATGCACAGATGCTCATGCAGTTTCATGAGTGTGCAAAGTGAACTGCTCCTGGTGCATTTGTGATAACCCCGTATTGCATCTTGCTGTGAGAGGAGCAAAGTATCATTCATACCTCTAGAGCGTCCGTTATTTCAGTTTTGATCCTGTGAGAGCAGAGACACCAAATACCACAGGGCCATGGAGGTGCTAGATCTTTCCCAACTCCAACTGGGTTTCCTTTCAGCCCTCTGTGGCTGTTTCAGCAATAGATGCTGGTTTACTGCGGTGACTGTCAGACCCAATATATCTGGACACAGTGGGAAGCAGAAGGCCCAGCAGTCTCCAGTCACAATGAGATCAGATCAGGGATGGAGAGAAGGAAACCTCCTGACTACCAGCTATAGCACTCCCCCTCCCCCCCCCCCCCCCGCCCCGAACCCCAAATCCCAAATACCACACACACCCTCGGCTGATGAATCAGTGCTCTTCCATTTTTCCCTATTCTGAGCATGCATTCTTCAGCTTTCCCATTTTCCCTTTTCCTGCTGGTCATGTTGCATCTGTTCCTTTGTCCATTTAGGCAGCTCTAGCTTTTCCTTCCCCAAATGGGCATACTGTGTGTGGTCAGTCCCACCTCCACCTGTGCATTCTGTAGGTATTCCCATTTCAGACTAGATCTTCTGCATCTCCTGCCTCTCCAACTTTCACGTTTGAAGTGATGATGAAGTTAGATGCTGAGTGCAACCTGTTTTTTAAGAGACTCTGGCACTCTTCTCTGCAGCTGTTAAGCTCTAGGATATCTCTAAGGATGTGTGGCAGTACCAGGTTAGATTAATAATGAATGATCTTTTCACTAAAATAACTTGATGCATTTCTGATGATGAGCAATGAACCTTGAAAATGAAGTAATGCTGTCACTGCAATTCCTGGGTAACAATTGCTCAGGAGATAAAATTGGGAGTAAAATTGTTCATAATCAATTTGGTTCAAATTAATCTTCCTTTGAGACCTAATCTACCTGTACAGTTTGGCCACTTATATTGTCAGTTTTAAGCCGAGTGCAGTTCTAATTAATGCAGAATCTGTGCACAGAGGGATTTTGTCCACATGAAGTTTGCTACATCACTACCATAGATGCCACAGGAGCGCAGCTTGAGACTGTCACAGAGCCTGGTGGTTTTAACTACCAGTTTTAAAATATATATCACGCTAAAAGGGTAACCAGAGTAGCATCACATTGTTATTGCATTCCAGATTACAGAAAAGTTCAATGGAACATAGTGGGAGATTTCTCATCATAATGTACTTTCCCCAGGCCCTGTTCATGCATATTGCGTAAAACTCTTTCAAAAATGCTCAATACATTATTCACATAGAGGCACGATTAATCTCCACGCTAACTAAAACATTGAAAACTCTCTAGGTTTTAGGCACAATTTGTCAATGTGTGTGGAGCTCAGAACTCAAATTCTTACTGGGAGTTTTGTTATTTAAGATGTGCCAAAATGTAAGGACAAGTCAGGGGATTACGGGTTGGTGAGCCTTTTGTTTTTGTCAAATAAAGCAACGCTGGTGGTTTCCTCCTATGGTTTAGTGGATAAATTCAGTGATTAGTGTAGGAATTATTTTAGCTTTACAATGTTTTAGAGTGCTGTTTTTGGACCAGAATATAATTTGTCATGGAAACATGTACATTCGTTCTCTAAGAGATTTCTGCAATTTAACTTACACTGCACAAATTAAATTAATGAAGTCTAACTTCATTGATGTTTTCTTTAGATTCAACTAAACACACGTTCTGGCCACGTGAAGTTGATAATATCAGGTAATAACTTAATGCTTATATTCCTTTTGTCCACAACTCCTTTGTACTTGTTGCATGCTGATTTCAATGACTAGTTGGGATTTAATGGAATTCATTCATCTTGAATGTCACTTGCAGTTTAAAGGTGGCTTCTGATAAGACTTCAACAGGCTGTTTGGCACATGCATTGCTACCCAGGATTAACCTCAGATTCCAGCCACTCTTGTCTGATAACGCACTAGAAATTCTACTGTGTTGCATAATGCATGATAGAGATTTTCCTGAAGGTTAATTGGTAAATGCACGTTTCTGCATATTCTGCACCCACATTTCATGCAAATGATGCATATGCACAGAGACAGTTGGTGAAATACAGTGATGTAAATTGATGTACAATGCACAACTGGCATCAACAGCACAGTTTTTTTTAACCTGCATTATCATTTGACCCACTGTATGGGTCTTGAGCACTGGTGAGGCTTTATTTTCTGAGTGAAAGTCTGTTTTGTCATTAGTTAGAGAGCCATTCCCTACTGGTGGGGAGTCCAGCAACGATGGTTCGCAAATAAATGAAATCCCTGTTTTCTCTTAATATCCGACTGATTGCACCTGCGATTCCACTTTTGTTCCCGGTAAATGATCTTCACTCCCATGCTTTTCCTCCATATTCACATGGATCTCATCCCCGACTCATCACCATTCCGCATCTGAGTGTTGAAATTGTCGTACCAGGCCATGATGCAACCAGCCAAGTGTTTTCTACCATACATCTGCAGATGTTTGTTAGAGTATTCAGTGACATACCCAATATAGAAACATAGAAACAGAGAAAATAGGTGCAGGAGTAGGCCATTCAGCCCTTCGAGCCAGCATCACCATTCAATATGATCATGGCTGATCATCATAATCAGGACCCCATTCTTTCTTTTTCCCCATATCCCTTGATTCTGTTAGCCCAAAGAGCTAAATCTCTCTTGAAAACATCCAGTGAATTGGCCTCCACTGCCTTCTGTGGCAGAGAATTCCACAGATTCACAACTCTCTGGGTGAAAAAGTTATTCCTCATCTCAATCCTAAATGGCCTATCCCTTATTCTTAATCTGTGACCCCTGGTTCTGGTCTCCCCCAACATGGGGAACATTTTTCCTGCATCTAGCCTGTCCAATCCTTTAAGAATTTTATATGTTTCTATGAGATTCCCTCTCATCCTTCTAAATTCCAGTGTATACAAGCCCAATCAACCCAATTTCTCTAACTTCTGAGAAAGTTGCTGGACACCTTCTTTGTGATTACAGCTATGGACCCAGGACAAATCATCCGAGATGTTAATGCCCTGGATTTTGAACTCTCTCCGCCACTGTCCTGCCAATGAAAACTGGTGTGTGGTACTCTGGCTTCCCCTTTTGAAGTCAATGATTAGATCAGTTGTCTGTTTGGTGCTGAGTGAGAGGTTGTTGTCGCAACACTTTCTCCTGTTCACTGATAGTAACCATTATTAATATTTCCTAATAATCCTTTACATATCCCATGTTATTCACAACCCTACTAGATTCTACCACTTACCTATATATTAGGAACAATTTACAATGGCCAATTAATCTACCAGTCCACATCTCTGGGACGTGGGACGAAACTGGGGCACCTGGAAGGAACGTACACAGGCACATGGAGAATTTGCAAACTACATATAGACAGCATGAGAGGTTAGGATCAAAATGGAGTTGCTGGAGCTATGATTCAGCTGTTCTACTGGAGCTCCAAAATCTGTGTTATTCAGACTTCCAGTTTGTACACTAATTCTTATGCATCGGGTATAGAAATTCTCCTTGATTATACTGATGCTTAAAACAGGCTTTCTCTCCTGTAGGTGAGTCATAGCATCAACACTTGAAATGTTCTTATCCCTTGGTACACTCTACAGGACGTTAGACTGTATTGTCTGCAGTCTCTGTACTTGCATTAGGGATCAGATCTGAAAGTTGATTCATCACATTCACTTTCCAACCAATCTGCACCACAATTGATTGATTGACTATCTCTACAAGATACCAGTGGCCAGATTTGACCTCGTTAAATATAGAGATTTGATATGAGCTTTAGACGAGACTGCAAAAATCAAGCCCAGACAGCAACCTACTTTGATAATAACTAACCAACCCCACACGAGACAAAACATAGAAAAATAATTTCTGCTTTTAAACAAATGACAAGAAATTGTTATCAGAATAGACTCTTTTTAATAATACTTTGTTACAATACATGGACCTGTGTACAAATCAGATTGACATTTGCTTTCGGCATGTTGCACTTTAAACATACAATTACCTATTTAATGGCCAGAAAAGTACACCGGTCAATTATACACCACAAACAAAATAATCAGACAAAGAGCTTGAACCAGTCACTGGAACTGACATCTGAGCACCCGCTGTAGTTCTATGTTTGGAAAATCAAGTGCATCTTAGTACTGAATGGCATATCCACTACCTTCTACCATCGCGTTTTAATTGAAACCAGAACTCCAAACTTCATAATTTAACAGACACTTAAGAGATAGGAACAATTAGAATGAAATTTAGGAGGGAAGCTGGCACTATTTAATAGCTGTGAAATGTTACACAGTTGTGAAGCCTAATTGAAAAATTAACCTACTTCCCAGTACTATATTCCTGGGCAGAGGGTGGCAAGCAGTATCATGGCTCTGACAGGGATATTGCCAATGCAATTAACATATTTATTTACATGCAAGGCAAAGGAACTCAGCAGATTGAGCATTATCTGTGGGGGGAGGGGGAAGGCATTATTGATGATTTGTGTTGAGATGCTGCAGCAGGTTTTTCAGTGGAGAGGGATGATAATCAGTATACACTGGAGAGGTGGAGAGGTGAGACTTGTGGCAATGGCGAGAGGTGGACTGAGGAGGGGCAAGGATGAGCAGCAGATGGACCGAGATGGGGGACGGGAAGAGGCAGAGTTGGGAGACATGAGAATGTGCTTTTGGTTTCATATGTGTGGGCATTTCTTCTGAAATGTTGCCCCCCTATAAGCAATGGAAACAGATTTCACGAACAGAGAGCCGTGTACAGTATGTTTGGTACTGCTGCATATGTTTGTATTCTGTTGGTCCCAAAATTAAAATGAAACTGGAATCTAAATGAAGGGCACATGGAGAAATTGTAAGGGTGTAATCCAGACTCTGTGATCCCAACTCAATTGCACCGATTAATTTTGAGTTTCTGTTTCAACATCTTCAAGCTGGTAGGCGTGAAGCACAATATTGGCTGTCTTTAAAGGAGAAAATGGAAATTGCAGATGTTCAGATTTGATAGGGGATGTGGAATAAAAGGACTATCCAGATTCACTGATGAATATCCAGAAATACAGCTTCTATTGATTTTATATAAATGCCAATTAAAATGTGACAAATTTCATTAGCCATTGTCTAAATTATTCTACAATGTAATTCAATGAGTCTGAAAGCAGAGGAAAACGCAGGTCTGAAAGGTGTGCAAAATATTGTCTGTAAAATATTGATGATGGAAGGTCAAAGAGAAAATAATCAATTTGGCTACAAAGTAACTAAACATGATCCCAGGACCAATTAGTCTATGTGGTTAGACACAAAATGTTGGAGTAACTCAGACAGGCAGCATCTCTGGAGAGAAGGAATGGGTGACTTTTCGGGTCGAGACCCTTCTTGAGAGTCATGGGAAAGGGAAACAAGAGATATAGACGGTGATGTACAGAGATATAGAACAAATGAATGAAAGATATGCAAAAAAGCAAAAATAATAAAGGAAACAGGCCATCATTAGCTGTTTGCTAGGTGAGAACAAGAACCTGGTATGAATTGGGTGGGGGAGAGATGGAGAGAGAGAGAATGCAGGGGTTACTTGAAGTTAGAGAAATCAATAATCATCCCACTGGGTTGTAAGCTGCCCAAGTGAAATATGAGATGCTGTTCCTCCAATTTGTGTTCACGTGGCGAGCAGTAATTTGAGATGACTATAATGTTATATCATTATCATCTTAATGTAGTTCCTGGAGAGAAAAAAAAATCATTGAAGTATCCTTGAATATGGATGCCATAATTAAAGAATTTGGACCATATTTGACATCATTTTTTATTTTCCATCTAAATTATACATACTAGTTCTATTGGAATATTTTTCACTGAATGTTTTGTTTAGTTTAGTTTAGTTTAGAAATACTGTGCAGAAACATGCCCTTCGGCCCACCTATTATGTGCCAACCAGTGATCCCCGTACACTAGCTGTCCTACACACTATGGACAATTTACAATTTTTACCAAATTAATCTACAAACGTATACATCTTTGGAATGTGGGAGGAAGCCAGAGCACCCAGGGAAAACCTGAAAAGAACGTATAAACTCCTTACGGACAGACCCGAATCAAACCCGGGTCTCTGGTGATGTAAGGCTGCTACCCGACCGTTGTGCCACCGTGCTGCCCCGGTGTTGAACGTGTTGATGTAATTTACTGTTTTGGACAGAATACTGCATATTTTTGCAACAAAGCCATGGCTTTTGATGGTTCAGGTTCCTGAACACAAAATGTAACCAATTAAATATACAGTGAGGATAAAACAAAGCAACACACAAGACAGAATCGTGGAGAGATCTGAATGTTTAGGGGACATTTTCTGCTACAGTTGCACTGATTGGTACAATTATATTGTGCATGTTAACAATACTGGGATGTCAGCATAGTTACAATCAGCTAAACTCTTCAATAGCATAAAGGAATCTTATTATTCCAACCTTCGTGTCAGTTAACCGATTATGCCATTGTCATTCAAAACATCAATATTAAATTTGCAGATACAATTCTATTACCCAATTTTGTGACAAGAAAATGACTTCAATGTTGCAAGGGAGTGGAGATTGGAAAACCCCCCATAATGTTGTAAGGTTATGTGGAGCTTGTACTTTGTTTGAGTGTAGCTCCCTGGTACATGATGTTGAATACAAATTACATTTGCTATCTGAGTACACGATGACACCAAACCAAATCACAAACTCCACAAGTTAAGTTTTATTTTCCCTTTTTAGGTGTAACCATCAATTGTAAATTTGTCAAACAGATGCCTGATGAGATTGTGGGCCATTGCGATATGTTACGATACGATAGAACTTTATTTACCCCAGGAGGGAAAAAGGAAGGAAGTTCTGTACTCTGCCAAAAATGCATGTCGTTTCTATCCTAAATGTCATTACGTAAGACAGCTTTCATTTAAATGGACATTCTTCCTGTGTGATAATCTGGGTTAGCTAATTTTTGAAATTAAAATTGCTGGTTCTGTTTCTATCATAAGCCCCTGAGTCATAGGAGCAAAATTAGGCCATTCGGCCCATCAGTCAGCCCATCAGCCTGAATAATTCATGGCTGATTTATTTTTCCCCCTCAGCCCCTCTCCCCTGCCTTCTCCCCAAAAGCTTTGACGCTCTTACTAATCAAGAATCTATCAATCTCTGCTTTAAAAATACGCAAAGACTTGGCCTCCACAGCCATCAGCTGCGGATTAATTCCACAGATTCACCACAGATTCACAATTCATCCACAGCAATTAATTCCACTGATTCACCACAGAATCACAGATTCATCCACAACAATGAGTTCCACAGATTCACCACCAGATTCTTGATTAGTATGGGTGTCAGGGGTTATGGGGAGAAGGCAGGAGAAAGGGGTTAAGAGGGAGAGATAAATCAGCCATGATTGAATGGCGGAGTAGACTTGATGGACCAAATGGCCTAATTCTGCTCTGATTACATGACCATATGACCCTCTGGCTAAAGAAATTCCTCCTTATCATTTTAAAGGTACGTCCTTTTATTCTGAGGCTGTGCCCTCTGGTCCAAGACTCTCCCACTGCTGGAAACATCCTCTCCACATCCACTCTATCGAGGCCTTTCAATACCCAATGCCTATACATACAATTTCTAGCAGGGTCAGTGGAAAAGCTAAGAAACTGAGACTTTCCCCCATCCCTTATCCAAGCACGAAGAGACCAACCAGAGAGCCAATTGTTGAAGATCAGCATTGTATCGCAATTCATTTTGGGATCTATTTGGGATACATGATTTGATCATATATTATTTATCAGCTGATGCATATGACTTATTTGTTGTCCAGTATTGGAATGTGTAATTATTGGAGCATTGTAGGAGAAATCCAGCATTGAAATTGATGCCGTAAAGAACTCTTTTCATAGGTCTATTGTTTGGTGACATTTAAATTCACTTTTTTTTCATTGCAATTTTAAAACATTAAAATTAACTAACTTATTTTTATTGCGATTTTTAAATCTTATGTGAATTGTTTTTGAAATTATGCAGTAGCTAATTATTTTCTGTTGACATTAGAAAGAGGAAAATCCAGTATTCTCCCTTTAATGACATTATGTAAGGAAAGCTGGCTGATGATTCAATCCATATTCAAAGATATCAAGCAGAAAAACCATCTGCCTGGTGCCAGAGAAACTACTCAACAGATGGCATCGACCAATTATTCCGACTGATGTCCTTTTGAAAACTGATGTCAGTCAGCTGCATGGTGTCCGGCATTAGCAAAAGGAACATTGCAGGAATATTCCTAATTGCTTAAATAATTTGGCAGGAGGAGAAAGTTCTTTCCACTATTGATTTTACTTGTGTGGAATTGGTTTAATTAAATGGTCTGGAACAGTTTTAAACACTTGGATATTTAACTTTATTAGAGGAGAGTCATGGAAACATTTATGAACAACTTGTTCACCATTTTATGCCCCCCTGCCCATCCTTCGACACTTTCCGCATCCTTGAAGGATATAAGCCTTTCAGTTGACAATGGAATTCTTTTGTAAGCCAGATCTGCCAATTGCTTTCTTGCACAGCAGTAGGTGGAAGGACGTTGTGTATTAGAGAATTTACAGCACAGAAAAAAAGCATTTTATTCAATTGGCTTGTGCTGTTGCTTTGGACGTATGAGTCAATTGTCATTAATTTACTGAATATGACTCTCTGTCACTCAGATGAGGAGACAGGTTTATCTCCATCCATGTACGTTTTGGTAAGCTCACAATAACAATCGACAATTTAAGGAGGCATTCACAAATGAATGGAAATGATTGTATCATTGTACCTCCATTTGCTATTTGATATGTGATTTTGTAATGACCCAAGAATAGGAAGCAATGAGTCATGTGCAACTAAATGGAACCATTAAAGGTTATAAGGATAAGTATAGAAATAGCTGATCAAATGCTTCAGAGAATGCTATGGTTCCAGTCTTATTGGGATCAAGGAAAATCATCCAAGGAATGTCCGTGGTAAGAAGGTTGATGTTTTAAAGGAATATTCTAGAATTTTGCAGAAACATCTAATATTAAAGGAAAAATCCCCAAAACATTGTCCTCTTTAGGTTTTAGCTTTGGTTTACACTTCACACAGGAACTTAACTATTTGATGCCATTGCCTTGTTTACACCTCTGGACCCTGTTAAACCATGGAAGCTGTCAAAAAAATAAATGTTGACAAAAAAACATGTATATTCCAGAGTAGAATGAAATGAATGCAATTATGTGTCATGCCTTGAAGGGTCAGTGGGCAGAGACAGCACCTGTGCAGGCCGCAGGGTTTGGCTGATATCTTTGTGCTAATTTAAGTGATCTTGGTTAGGAAATGCCCAGAAGGCTTCTGTTCCAGGGCACAATTCCAAAATCCTGCACCCATCTAGATATTGGGTGAAGGCAAATTATGTTCTGCTGCAAAGGTCTTTGTGGAATCGTGTCTTTTGTAAATAAGAAAAAGAGGAAATGTATGAAAAAAACACTGCCTATCCATTCCCTCCACATTTAGACACAAAGTGCTGGAGTAACTCAGCAGGTCAGGTAGCATCTCTGGAGAAAAGGAATAGGTGACATTTCGGGCCGGAACCTTTCTGCAGACTGAAAACTAGAAGCTTCACAGATGCTGCTTTACCTGCTGAGTTACTCAGGAGGCCAAGTCAATGGATAATTTTAAGGCGGGGATTGATAGATTCTTGATTAGTATGGATGTCAGGGGTTACGGAGAGAAGGCTCGCTTTTCAATGCAGTGCAATGCTTGTGTTTGTGTTTGTTTTATTGGTCAAAATAAATGAAATTAATATATTTGAAAGAGATGCTATGAGAAACTATTCTGAAATACAATAACTTCAAACATCAATCTTTGGTCAAAATGTCCAAAATTTACTTTATTCAAACAAACAAAATTCTTATAAAAGGTGAATCAGCACCGGGACAACCAAAGTCACCTGGCGACAACCTGGCGACAACCTACGACAGCGCCCACGACAGGATACGACAAGCTACGATCATTGGCGTCAAGCCAACAGTCGCCGAAAATTTTCGAGCAGGGAGAAAATTCCCCGGCGACCAGAAAAAAGCTATGACTTTTTGGCGACTACTCACGACCATGTCCGCGACACCCCGCGACACACCGGCGACCGTGCGGCCACAGCCTAGTCGCCTGTAGTCGCCTTAAAAATCACCAAAGTGGGACAGGCCCTTTAATATTTCTGCCTTAATATTTCTATTACTTTGAAATACTTTTTCTACGTAGTTGCCATTAAACTTACCAAAGAAAAGTTTTGGCTGGAAATTAACACCCAAGTCTGTACTGCAATGTGAGAACATTTAATGCCCTGAAACTCAATAATTTCAGCCATCAAGTCTCATTAGTTTAGTTTATTACACAAAGCAATAAATTATTCTTAGAATTTTAACAATACTACTTTTTCTCACTGTTTCTCTTTCTCGCTCTTATACCCCCATGTTTTCTTTCCCTCTCTTTCTGCAGCCAATTGTTTTGCCTGTGTTTCCTTGTGCTATTTTGTTTATTTCTTGCATCACTGTTTCGGGAGTTCCACTATTCGCTGAAGTCCCAGATGTTGTTGTCAGCTTTGCTTCCCACTAGATATTCTGAAGGATGCATAAAAGGCCTATTTGACAGGCCACAGCGTGTGACATGCACTCCAGCATAATCCAGCTAATTAGCATTTCTATTAGCGACATTGTGCGCTTGCTGCAATTATGAATTTGGTCGGCACATTGTCAGTAATGCTTCTATCGAAACAGCTAACGCTTTGTGCAAATTGTGTACTAATGAAGGACTTACGATGAGGACATTCTCTCGTTCCAAGTTTCTTATTCATTGGGCTTAATACTCTCTAAAATGCACTGATAACATTGAAACTAGTTGAAAGGTGAACTGTGAGCAGGAAGCAAAGAGAAAGAGGCAAGAAACTCTGAAGTGAGTTTATTCACTTTGGTGGGAAGGATAACGAAAAGATTATTTTTTGTGGGAATTGATAAATCTTGGTATGTTGGTCCATGAAGCAGGAGAAGTAAATGTAAAGGGGGAGCTAAACGTTTACATTGAAGAATGGCATTTTGTTTTAATGGCAAGGGGATTTGAGTTAATTATTGATATTTTTGTGGTTGGAGCACTTATTGTCCAAGTCCCAATTGCCCGGAACAGAATTGTTTGCTTCTCCATTTCAGAATTAAACACTTTGCTGTAGGGTTTGGGGTACATTCAAGCAAAGCAAGATAAAAATGGCTGGTTTATGACATTTGCTGCCCAGATGTATTTTTACCACAGGGGGAGTGGAGGGGGAGGGGGAGTGGGGGGGAAGTGGAGGGTGGAGTGTGGGGGAGCATGTGTGGGTGGGGGGAGAGAGGGAGTGGGGGTGGGAGGAAGTGCAGGGGGAGTAGGGCTGCAGAGGAGTGGGGGGAGTGGGTGAGGGTGGTCGGGGAGGCAGATGGGTGTGGATCGGGGTGGTAGGGGAGTGGAGTGATGTGGTGTGGGGTGGGGGTGAGGGGATTAGGGGAGGGGAGGGTGCTACACCGATGCAAGAGAGGCTTTGGGTCCACGGCTCGCTCTGGCTGCAGCGCTGGCGGCATGGGGCCGAGGTGAGTGGCACCCTCTCCCCTTCTCTGTCCCCCATCACCCGCCTATGGCCCCGGGACACACTCCCCAGGATTATGTAAGGTGTCAGGGGTTATGGGGAGAAGGCAGGAGAAAGGGATTGGGAAGGAAAGATAGATCAGTCATGATTGAATGGCAGAGTAGGCCAAATGCCCTTATTCTGCTGCTTGAATTTATGAAAAAACACGGCGGGGGTGCATCTGTCACAGGATAAGGTGTTGCCCGTTTAAAACTAAGATGATCAGAAATTATTTTACTCAAGAGTGTTGCCAATCTTTAGAATTATTGACCTCAGAGCAGTTGTAATGCTCAGCCATGGAGTGCATCCAAAGCTTCAAACACCAAATTACTTGATTGTAAGAAAATCAGGTCATCAGGTGGGCAACTGGAGAAGGGAAGGAATCAGCCATGATCTTACTGAATGACTGAGAATGCTCAAGAGATCTATGGGCAATCCTGCTTTTATTTCTTATTTGGGCGACGCAGTGGGATGGCAGTCGAGCCGCTGCGTTACAGCGCCAGAGACCCAGGTACCATCCTGACTAGCGGTGTTGGCCGTACGGAGTTTGTATGTTCTCACTGTGGCCATGTGGGTTTTCTCCGGGTGCTACAGTTTCCCCCCACACTCCAAAGGCGTACAGGTTTAATTGGCTTTGCTAGAATTGTAAATTGTCCCCTATGTGTAGGTTTGTGCTACAGTATGGGGTAATCGCTGGTTGGCACAGACTCGGTGGGCCAAAAGGCCGTTTTCCGCTCTATATCTCTAAAGTCCAAAGTAAAGTACTAATGAAGTATTCCTGACAGAAATGCGGATTTTTAAAAAAATACCTCGATGTTATTCTCCACCACAAAATAATGACCCAGATTTTGCTGCCAAAGTAACTGTGAATGAAATATACATATGCACTGTGAATTAAATATGCACAGATCATATACAATCTTCCAGAGAGGAAAAAAATTCTAGCCTTATGAAAACCAAGACATATTCCTGCAAGTGAATATTAGAACACTGAAATTTCCTCCTTCAAAGGAAAAAAAACTGCTTGTGTTTTGACTACATTTTCCAAATCCACTAGCTCTGAATATCGCCTTGTGTGATAAACATCTAACATGAATTGAAGGTAGACACGAAATGCTGGAGTAACTCAGCGGGTCTGATAGCATCTAGGGAAAGAAGGAATGGGTGATGTTTCGGGTCGAGACCCTTCTTCAAACTGAACAGCACAGGAACACCTCTGGCCCATAATGTCAATGCTGAGCATGATACTAATCTCCACTTCCCACATGTGATCCATATTCCTCCATTCCCTTTATAACATTGTGCCTGTCTAAAGCCTCTTAAATGCCATTTTCAAATCTGCCTCTTCCACCAACCTTGCCCCTTTCACCTTTGACATTTGCACCCTGGGAAAATTGTTAAGACTGTCCATCCTATCTATATTTCTCATTATTTACATATCCGCTACATCTAATGTGCAGCTAGCTACCTTAGTTTCACAAAGAGGAATTTCTCTCAAATAATTGTAAGTCTTTGGAATTCTATGCCCGAGAAAGCTCTGCAGGCTGAATCCCTGAAAACATTCAATGCTAACAATGTGCAATGCTAGAAAGTACCTTTAAAAAGATGAGGAGGAATTTCTTTGGTCAGAGGGTGGTGAATCTGTGGAATTCATTGCCAGACACAGCTGTGGAAGCCAAGTCATTTGGTATTTTGAAGGTGGAGATAGACGGATTCTTGATTATTAAAGGTGTCAAGTGTTACGGGGGGAAGGCAAGAGAAGGGGAGTGAGAAGGAAAGGTAGATAAGATATGATTGAATGGTGGAGTAGACTCGATGGGCCGAATGGCCTAAATCTGCACCTATGACATGAATTTCTGAAGGATTGTGGGGGTTGAGAACTGGATGAGAAAAATTGGTTGAGACATGATCTTATCGAATGATAGAGCCAATTATGATCCTGTAGGCTGTGAATTAAATTAATCTCAAATTATTTAATATAAAACAGAAATAATTAATTTTAATTTTGAATCCACTTTTCCATAAATAAAGGAAAATATCTTAATAATGTATTTGATTGGAATTGGATTCCCATTAATTAGTTGATCCATTTTAGTGCTTTACAGAGGTTGTGACAATAATGAGCAAATTTCTAGGCTGTTCAGTGCCTTGAGTTGAAATCACAGTGCCAATTTTGCAGAATTCAGTCAAGAAAAGAAGTAAATTCTGTCTCTATGAAAATGATTCTGCGCACAGAAGGCCTAGTAAAAATGGATTTGAAGAATTGATTTTGAAAGCAGTGTTGTCACATGAGTAAAGGCTCTGTATTCTCAATTTTATGAGTTCTTTTCCACCCTGAGATTCAGAATAATTAGTCATGTTAACCAAGGTCAACTCGTAAGTGCCATTTCTATACAAATACTGTATATCTGTTCATATCATTACCTGTTTTAAGTTAAGCATTAAACCATTTTAATGATTTCCATGAAAAAAAGGGACGGATGTATATAAATATATTCAACTGTTCACTGATACTTGCTTCAGTAATTTTTCAACTTTAATAACATCATTGATTACCTGAATTTGAAATTTCATAGTTATTCAATTTATAACATAAATACAACATTAAAAAACAGTTAGACAGGTACATGGATAAGACAGGTTTGGAGCAATATGGACCAAGCGCAGGCAGATGGAACTAGTGTAACTGGGACGTGTTGGCCGGTGTGGGCAAGTTGGGCTGAAGGGCTTGTTTCCACACTTTATGACTCTATGACTCTATGATTCTCTATTAATGTAAATCAAAGGCGAAGCACTGAGGCAGCTATTGTATGTGGTAACATTAGTTTCAGATTAGCAGTGCTATTGATAGTTGAAAAGTTGGAGATAGTTATTAAGGGTATGGCATTCCATAATATCATAAAGGTAGACACAAAATGCTGGAGTAACTCAGCGGGGTAGGCAGCATCTCTGGAGAGAAGGATTGGGTGACATTTCGGGTCAAGACCCTTCTTCAGACTGGGGAGTGGGTGGGACAGAGATAGAATGTAGTTGGAGACAGTAACACTGGTGGGAGAACTGGGAAGGGGGAGGGGATGGAGAGAGAAGGAAAGCAAGGGCTATTTGTAGTTAGAGAAGTCAATGTAAATACCGCTGGGGTGTAAGGTACCCAAGCGAAATATGAGGTGCTGTTCCTCCAATTTGCGCTGGGCCTCACTCTGACAATGGAGGAGGCCCAGGGCAGAAAGGTCAGATTGGGACTAGGAGGGGGAGTTAAAGTGCTGAGCAACTGGGAGATCAGGTAGGTTAAGGCAGACTGAGCGGAGGTGTTCAGCAAAATGATCGCCGAGCCAGCGTTTAATCTCGCCGATGTAGAGAAGTTGACACCTGGAACAGCGGATACAGTAGATGTGGTTGGAGGAGGTGCTAGTGAACCTCTGCCTCACCTGGAAAGACTGTCAGGGTCCTTGCATGGAGTTGAGGGGGGAGGTAAAGGGACAGGTGTTGCATCTCCTGCAGTTGCTGGGGAAAGTTCCTGGGAGGGGGTGGTTTGGGTGGGAAGGGACGAGTTGACCAGGGAGTTGCGGAGGGAACAGTCTTTGCGGAAAGCAGAAAGGGGTGGAGATGGAAAGATGTGGCTAGTAGTGCGATCCTGTTGGAGGTGGCAAAAATGTTGGAGGATTATATGCTGTATGCTATGGCTGATGGGGTGGAAGGTGAGGACAAGGGGGATTCTGTCCTTGTTACAAATGGAGGAAGGGGGAGCAAGAGCAGAGCTGCGGGATATCGAGGAGACCCTAGTGTGAGCCTCATCTATAATGGAAGAGGGGAACCCCTGTTTCCTAAAGAATGAGGACATCTCCGCTGACCTGGTATGGAAAACCTCATCCTGGACGTAGATGCGGCGTAGACGGAGGAATTGGGAGTAGGGGATAGAGTCTTTACAGGAAGCAGGGTGGGAAGAAGTGTAGTCTAGATAGCTATCTAGATGGCTTCATCTCTAGAACAAATCCAACAGAGGCAGAAAAAGCTGAGAGAAAGGGGAGTCAGTAGGTTTGTAGTAGAAACCATTGGATAGTTTATCTCCTGAGTTGTAGAGAGAGCAAGGAAGGTGGAGAGGAGTTGAAATGGTCCACGCGAATTTGAGGGCAGGGTGGAGGTTAGTGGCAAAGTTGATGAAGTTGATGAGTTTTGTGCGGTTTAGCACCCATGTAGTTATCAATGTAGGTGAGAGAGTTGGCATATGGTGCTGGAGTAGGCTTGGATCAAAGATTGTTCTATGTAGCTAATGAAGAGACAGGCCTAACCAGGGGCGTCGTGAGTGCCCATGGCTACACCTTTGATTTATAGGAAGTGGGAGGATCAAAAGATAAATTGTTAAAGATTTTTCCAGGTGGAAGAAAGTGTTAGTAGAGGAAAACTGGTTGGATTTACTTTCTAGAAAGAACCAGTGGGCCATTGGCCTTCCAGATGGTGCAATGGTGGTGTATGAGGACTGAAAGTTCATGGTAAAGATGAGTCGGTAAATTCAGGCCTTGTTTATAAGAAAGAAGGAAAAAATTAAGGAAAGTTAACTCACAATGCCAAACATTTTTAAATTGCCAATCTCTCTACTGCAGACGATCATGATTAATTCATGATAATTGCACAGTACATGATTAAGAGTGGAAGGCTGTATTCAGCACTGCTCAGATTTGCTTTAATTGGCCTAAATTAAACAATCACTTCAACTCTTCTTTACTATGCTTCAGTTGTTCACCATGAATATTATCAAGCCACAATCTTTAGGAGTCAGTTGAAGAAGAGGATTTTGCTCTCAAAAGCATATTTTAATGGGTAAGTCATTTACATCAATAACTAACCTCACGAGAGTCTTCCAACAGAAACAACCTTGCTATTGCTAAGTGAGTTGGGGCGATGCCATTAAATTAAATCCACAGTTTGTCCTTTCAGTGTAATAGAAATTACCGTATGTCAGCTTTATTTTTGTTAGAGGATTGACCAGGGATTCCCTTAATGATCTTCTCCTTCTCATATAAAATGAGGTTGGAATTGTAAGACATAATAAACCCCTCTCTCTCTCTCTCTCTCTCTCTCTCTCTCTCTCTCTCTCTCTCTCTCTCTCTCTCTCTCTCTCTCTCTCTCTCTCTCTCTCTCTCTCTCTCTCTCTCTCTCTCTCTCTCTCTCTCTCTCGCACACACGCGCACACACACGCACACACACACACACGCACACACACACGCGCACACACACGCGCACACACACACACACACACACACACACACACACACACACTCACATGAATACACAAACACACACTCACACACACCTTCTCAAGTTACTGTGAAGGTGATGAGAGAACCATTGGAAAAGCAGAAAGGACAGAATAGGCAGTGGCTTTTCTCTCGGAAGGTGTGTGCTGAGGAATCTTGAGAGGACGAATGTGGTGGACATAGGAAAGAAGGAGGAGACATCCATCTTTGATCATCAGTGGCAAACACATGGTCAACATGTTGTACTCGCCTTGGCACACCAGCCCATTAAACTAATGCCAGAATCTTATCCTCATGTTTAGCAAAAGAGATCAATTTCAGCCTCAATGTTTCCACGAGTGAAGGAATTGTAAAATTAGGCATCATGGAATTAAAAAAATTGCCATTGATAAATGAAGTGAGGGATTTTATACTTATTTACAGGATGAAGGTTTTGACAGCAAGGCCAATATTAATTGTCCCTTGTGAATGAAGACTTTGGGAAGAATTTCTAAAGCCTGTGAGAGAATAGAATGTGGAAGTCACTGCAGGAAATAGTTGTGGGGAACAGCATGAATTTGTTTCAAGGAAGCTTGATAATGGCATGAGAGAGTAAGGAATGGAAGGGCTTGTTCATAAATTTGAATAACGTAAGTTGAGAGAAGAGGAAAAACTGCAAAGGTCATCTGGGCCAAAAGGTCCATTTATGGAGTGATGTGGATCATGTGCAGGTAGACGAGAGATTAGTTTGCCTTAGTATTGTTTCTGGCACAGAGATTGTGGGGTGCAGAACCTATTCCTGTGCTGTATTTACCTATGTTCTATGTGCTATGCAATGAGTGTGTATTTTTGCAATGTGGATCCATACCCAGATTATTTCAGGAAAATTTTGAATTTTTTATTCTAAATAAATCTTATGCTTTCTGATAATTGCAAACATACGCCTTTTGGAATTTGCCACGTCCCAAACACAGCCTTGCACTGGTTGCTCGATCAAGGAGACACCCATGTGGATTTATGATACTCGACATGGACGTATTTTAAATTCCCAACTAAAAGTAGCATATAGAGCCCAGCGGCATCACACGCAGGCCTGAAACCCGGAGGGAGAGCAAACCTGAGGAGTTCCAAAAAACAGATCGAAGACAACCTTTGCATTTCAGTTGGTACTGTGATGTATTGCAATGTCTAATTTGGTTTCAGAACTATCCAACAAAATTCAATTAATTCAATTAGAAAAAGTCTATGTGCTGTGCAGATTTTAATTTGAATGAAGTGCCTGTTTCTAATTCGAAATGCAAGTGACAATTTTTGCTTTCATTTGTTTAATGAAAAGATCTCATCTCCGCAAACACTGAGGTAATGCATTGCATACAATCTTCCTGAACAGGGGTCACACAACCTGAGATGAATAATTAACTTTCCAGTAATGAATTATATTCTGAAGTTGGCCAGTGTATATAAAGTTGAGGGCAGTACAATGGTGTAGCAAGTGAAGCCAGATACCTGTATTCAATCATAATCTCTAGTGCTGCCTCTATGGAGTGTATACACTCTCCTTAAGGCTGCATGGGTTTCCTATGGGTACTTCTTCCAGTTTCCAGAAATATGCAGGTTGCTGGGTTAATTGAACAATGTGGTAGAATCTTGTGGTGATTTGATAGGAATGTAGAAAAAATAAAACAGTTTAGGGTAGGATTAATTTTTTTAATGGGTGGTTGATGATCAGCGGTGGATTCAGTGGGCTGAAGGGCTGTTTTTTATGCTGTATCTCTCAATGACTCTCTGTATATGTTTGCATTCAGTTCCCTGCAGTCCAAAGAAGGAACACAGGTATATTCAAGGCCAAGATGTTTTGGAGAGAGAAGTGAGAGCTGCAGGAGTGGGCCTCTGGTCAAGAATGAATCAGAGGGTTATTTTGAGCAATGATTGGAGAAGTGAGATAGGGATCCAGGGAACGGTAATTGGGAATAAGGTTGCAGTGTTAGTAACTGGATGATGTGATTGGGGATAAGTGATCTTGGGGTTTTGAATGTTTTCTTGGCTTCCCCTTTTCTACAGCTGATCAATATTTCAGCAGGACTTCAATCCTTCCTGAAACAAGCTGAAGTCTCCTGAAAAAGAACTTGTAAACGTAAGAAATAAAAGCTTGTGCCTGTTGTACCATTCGATTGGTTATGGCTGATCTTTAAACTCAGTGTCATGTTTCTGCATTATCTTCATGTCTTTTGATCCCCTTGCTATCTAAATGTTGAATGTAATATATCTTGAATATAATAAACTAGAACGCTGAACAAATTACTGTGTAAATTACATCCAAAAGTTGTAATGTTGTAGTGTTGCCTATCGTAGTCAAGATCACAGTAACCCCGGAGACACAAGGAACTGCAAATGATGGCTCACAAAAAAAAGATGCAAAGTGCTGGAGTAACTCAGCAGGTCAGGCAGCTTCTTTGGAGAAAATGGACCGGTTGAGTTACTCCAGCATTATGTGTCTTTTTCATAAGTAACCCTGAAAATCATCCCTCCAACATCTTCCAAAGTGTCACTGGGAACCTTGACACCACACACTGCTGAGCCAAAACATTATGACCACCTGGCTAATATGCTGTTGGTCCTCCGTGTGCCACCAAAACAGCGCCGACCTGCCGAGGCATGGACTCTACAAGACCCCTGAAGGTTTCCTGCGGTATCTGGACCCAAAACATTAGCAGCAGATCCTTCAAGTCCTGAAAGTTGCGAGGTGGAGCCGCTGTGGATCGAACTTGTCGATACAGTACATCCCACAGATGCTCAATTGGATTGAGATCTGGAGAATTTGGAGGCCAGGGCAACACCATGAACACTTCATCATGTTCCTCAAACCATTCCCGAACAATGTGTGCAGTGTGGCAGGGCGCATTATCCTGCTGAAAGAGGCCACTGCCATCAGGGAATACCATTGCCATGAAGGGGTGTACCTGGTCTGCAACGATGTTTAGGTAGGTGACACGTGTCAAATTGACATCCACATAAATGGCCGGACTGGTGCCATCACTTCCCCAGGTAAACGGCACACACGTACACGACCATCCACGTGATATAAAAGAAAACAGGACTCATCGGACCAGGCGACCTTCTTCCACTGCTCCAAGGTCCAGTTCTGATACGTGCCCAATGTAGGCGCTTTTGACTGTGGACAGCGGTCATCATGGGCACTCTGATCGGTCTGCGGCTACACAGCCCCATACGCAGCAGGGTGCGATGCACTGTGTATTGTGACACATTCCTACCGTGACCACCATTAAAATTTTCTGTGACTTGTGCCACAGTAGACCTTCTGTCGGTTTGGACCAGATGGGATAGCCTTCATTGCCCTCACGCATCGATGAGCCTTGGGCACCCAATACCCTGTCGCCGGTTTGTGGTTTATCCCTCCTTGGGCCACTGTCAGTAGATACTCACCACTGCTGACCAGGAGCACCCCACAAGCCTTGCTGTTTCAGAGATGCTCTGACCCAGTCATCTGGCCAGAACAATTTGGCCCTTGTCAAAGTCGCTCAAGTCTTTACTCCTGCCCATTTCTCCTGCATCCAACACATCAACTTCAAGAACTGACTGTTCACTTGCTACCTAATATATCCCACCCCTTGACAGATTGTAACAAGATAATCAATGTTATTCACTTCACCTGTCAGTGGTCATAATGTTTTGGCTCATCAGTGTATGTTTGCGTTAAATTTGTAACTGATACCATATTGGTTAAAGGAATTCCATTCATTATTTTCTCTAAGAATTTCCAAATGGATTAGTTTATGGCTCTGGTAAACAGAAGTCAAATATGATGTGCTGCATGTTCCTTCAATCTTCTTGGTTGCCCCCCCTGAAATAAAATTATATAACTTGCGGGTGATAATCACGAGCATTCACATTTCAAAGGGGTGTGTGGGGGTGGGGTTCTGGACATAAGTACAGTTTGTCAGATAAAGTATGTGGGGAAGAGTTGGGTGGGCAAAGTATGAACAACAAAGTAGAAGAATGTATCAAAAAGGCACATTTTCATCCCCTCCTGCATTTCCATGTGCCATGGATCTCAGTTTATCATAATGACCAGTGTGTTGCCTTCCAGAGGGGAGAAATTTGCAGACAGCTTTTGCTTTATCAATAAATATATAATTTTTACAGTGTATGCCTGGAGAGCTGGATTATGAAAATTGATATGAATTCATACTGAAGTGCCAAGTGTAATTTAACTATATTAAAAAAATATGCTGACTGTATTTTTAATAATGAGATGAGCAGGAGGAAGCAATTTCTTGGAGAAACTACAGATGATTAATTAAGTAACCATCAAACAGGCACGGTAAATATTCATTAGGCTGCACAGTAAATGGGATGCTTCCGAGAATGACAGAAAGAAAGAGCGAAGTTGGGATTTATCTCATGCTTTTCATGACCTTCTAAAACATCATAGTGCCTTTCCGCCAATTATTTAATTTTGTAATGTAAGAGCTACAAGAGCTAAATTCTGCCCAGCAAGCATCTACGTCAGCACTTGGATAATGATCAATCTTTAAGCTTTAGTTTGAAGGATAAATATTGGCCACAAGTGAGAAATTGTGCTGTGAGATCCTGTATGCTTACATGAGATGGCGTAATGTTTCATTCAAAAAACAGATCTTCTGACAAAATAGAGTGTACAGTCCTGCACTGGAGTGTCTGGGGGGGATTTTGTACTCAAAAAGGGTGAGGGCTTGAGTCTGGACTGAATGGCTTGAGTTAAAAGGAGACACTGGATAGACCATGTCTGTTTTCCCTGCAGTAAAGGAGGCTGGGGAGTGATCTTTTGTAAAATTATGAATTGAAAAGGTAAGGTTGAATGGTCACCCACTTTTCCCCAGACAAAGAGAGACTAACTCTACCTGGCATAGATTTAAGGGTGAGGTCAAAGGAATTTGAGGGGCAACATTTCACATGGAGGGTGTTGGGTATATGGAACAAGCTGCCAGAGGAGCTGGTGGAGGCAGATGTTGAAAACATTTAGACAGGTACATGGATATGAACGGTTTAGAGAGTTTTGGCAAATGTGATTATTTTAGTCAGGCATCATGGTCAGCATGAACAGGTTGGGACAGAAGGCCTGTTTTGGTGCTGTTTATCTCTATTAATCTATGAAACTAAAACTATCGAAAATATTTAATATTGTTAAGGCCTTCCATAAAGATTGAAAGGTTGAACAACAAGGAAGCTCAACACCAGCTAACTGTCACCCTCAATGGGTCACCCCTACCCTACAACCCATCTCCTACATACCTCGGGATGAATCTAGATCGGCAGCTGACCTACAAGCAACTCCTTGAAGCTCTCCGTGCTAAAGTCTCGGCACGGAACAACCTCTTGCGATGCTTGGCCGGATCGTCATGGGGCGCCAGGACATCTACTCTTCGAACCAGTGCTCTTGCACACGTGTACAGCGCCGCTGAGTACGCCACCCCAGCATGGTGCCGCAGCGCTCATACCAGCAAGCTAGACGCTACCCTCAACGACACCATGCGGATCATCACTGGCTGCCTACGCCCTACTCCGATGGATCTCCTGCTGGTGCTCGCAGGTATCGCACCCGCCAAGCTTTGCAGAGTGTTCTTCACTCATAGGCTGGTGTGCAAGGCCCCATCGAACGCCAAACATCCTTTGCACCACCTCACCCAGCATTCACAGCAACTGGGACCTCAACGCCTGTCATCTCATCGCCCTTCATGCAGCGACCCTCTGTGGCTCCGGTTTCAACATACTAGGAGCATGGAGAACCAGCTGGGAACAGACATTGCGACCTCCTCAATTCATTGTCGCACCGAACACCACAGCCCCACCCGGCTCGGACATGCCCCGCAAAGAGTGGGTCGCCCTGAACCGGCTCCGCACAGGGGTCGGCCGGTTCAACGCCAACATGCATTGTTGGGGGTTGCGTCCATCAGCAGCCTGCGTGTGTGGAGCAGACCAGCAAACAGCGCAGCACGTCATTTTCGACTGCACTGTCCTCCGTCCCCCTGATGGAGGGGTAGACCTCACGGCCCTTGACAACAGCACATTGCACTGGCTACAGCGCCTGGAGGGCGTTACATAATTTCTGCTGCCTTAAATGCAAGAAGAAGAAGAAAGGCTGATCATCAAAATCATTGGCAGGTTCATTAAATGTCTGTGTTGAGAAAAGTATGGCCTCTACTGTCATAACAACCCACTGCCATCCAGTATAGAGCGGCTTGCTGGATTAGTACTCCGACTACTACATACACCTTCATTCCCTCCACCACTTTCATACTGTGACTAAAAAAGTCACACAGTGCTGGAGTAACGCAGCAGGTAGGCAGCATCTCTGAAGTACATGGATAAGTGTCATCAGTCTGAAGAAGGGTGGTCAAAAAGGCTTTTGGCACAATGGCCTTCATCAGTCAGAGTATTGAGTATAGACGTTGGGAGGTCATGTTTTAGTTGTATAAGACGTTGGTGAGGCCGTGTTTAGAGTATTATGTTCAGTTCTGGGCACCATGTTATAGGAAAGATGTTGCTAAGCAGGAAAGGGTACAGAGAAGATTTACGAGGATTTTGCCAGGGCTGGAAGGTCTGTCCTACAGGGAGAAGTTGAGCAGACTGGGACACTAAATCTTGAAGTGCAGGAGGATGAGGGGTGATCTTATAGAGGCGTATAAAGTCATGAGAGGAATAGATCGTGTAGATGCACCGAGTCTCTTGCCCAGAGTAGGTGAATTGAGGACCAGGGGACACTGGTTTAAGGTAAAGAGGAAAAGATTTAATAGGAATCTGAGGGGTAACTTTTTCACACAAATGGAATGGAACAAGCTTGTATGGAACAAGCTGCCAGAAAAGGTAGTTGAGGCTGGGACTATCAGGTAGACAGGTACATGGATAGGACTGGTTTGGAGGAATATGGACCAAACGCAGGTAGGTAGGACTAGTGCAGCTGGGAAATGTTGGCCAATGTGAGAGTTGAAGGGCCTGTTTTCACGCTGTATCACTCTATGACTCTATGACTCTAAGGGTCCTAAACCAAGTGTCACCTCTCCATATTTCCAGAGATGCTGTTTGACCTGCTGAGATAGTCCAGCACATTGTGCCCTTTTTAGTAAACCAGCATCTGCAGTTCCTTGTTTCTACTTCATACTGCAGATTCTGTATGTACATCTACAAAGTACATCACAGCTGCTTGCCTTAGCTAATCCTACAGCACTTCCTAAAGCTGCAACGTCTATCATCAAGCAGAGCAAGGGGGTTCAGACCTTTCAAGGACCCCACCACCTACACACCATTCTGACTTGGAAATATATTGCTGTTCTTTCATGGTTGCTGGATCTAAATCATTAAAAGAATTATGGAAGTACTTTCCCTATTAAAACAGCAGTGGTTCCAGAAGGCCGCTCACCACCGCCTTCTCTAGAGAACTTGGGGATGGACAATAAATATTGCACTAATCTAAACAAAGAATTTATCTGAATCTGAGAAAATAACTTTAAACCCCCCCATTTACAATTAAATGTCACAGAACCACCAGCTATAGTTACCATGGAAAAAGACATGATAGGGAACTCGGTGAAGGTAATAGTGATGTCTTGAAGAGAGATCACATTACAGAAAAGGTTTCTTAAAATGTAAAAACGTTGATAAATCCCCAGGACCTGATCAAGTGGGAAGCCAGAGAAGAGATTGAAGACCCCCAGCAGAGATATTTGTATAATTGATCATGAGACGTCAGAAGGCTGGAGGCTGGCTAATGTTATACCTCTATTTAGGAAAGGTTGCAGGGAAGAGGCTGGGATCTACAGGCTGGTGAGCCTAGCATCAATGGTGACTAAGTTATTGGAGGGTTTTTTGAGAGGCAGGATCTACATGCATTCGGAAAGGCAAGGACTGATTATAGATAGTCAGCATGGCTATATGAGTGGGAAAATGTGTCTCGCAAAATTTGACGGGGGTTTTTCAAGAGGTGACCCAGAAGATTGTTGACGACAGTATGGTAGACATTGACCTGGGTAAGGATTTTGAAAAGCTACCCTATGGTAGGCTGGTCCGAAATGTTAGATCACATGGGATCCAGGGTGATCGGTAGAAATCGACGGAGCCCGCAGCTGGGGCCTGGGTCGGCGCCACGGAGGCGTCCAGAGAGGACCCGGCAGCGACTGTGGAGAGGTTAGTGCGGCGGTGGACAATGCTGATGACCGATGGATGAGGATGAACCACGTGGAAGTGAGGACGCCACTGCTGAGGGTAGGAACAAAGGAAGACCCAGCATGGGGGGACCGCCGTGAGGGAGGGTGGGAAGAACAAAGGGGGAACTGGCGCGGGGGGGGGGGGGGGGGAGTATTTGTAACTGTGTAAGCGTCCTTTATGGGTTTACTCCGAGATCTTCGGTTTCCTCCCACACTCCAAAGACGTACAGGTATGTAGGTTAATTGGCTGGGTAAATGTAAAAATTGTCCCTAGTGGGTGTAGGATAGTGTTAATGTGCGGGGATCACTGGGCGGCACGGACTTGGAGGGCCGAAAAGGCCTGTTTTCGGCTGTATATATATGATATGATATACCTTGGCAAGGTATGCAAGCAAAGAATTTCACAATAAAGTATTCAATTCAATTCAATTCAGGGTGCAGAACAAGGCATTCGGCATGCTTGCCGTCATCAGTCAGGGTATTGAGTACAGGAATTAAGACATTATGTTACCATTGCACAAGACCTTGGTACGTCAACATTTGGAGTACTGTGTACAGTTCTGGTGACCCTGCTAAAGGAAGGATGGGATTAAACTGAGAAGGGTGCAAAAGAAGATTTACGAGGACTTGTCACAGGGTCTGGACTGCATGAGTTATAAGGAGAGGCTGGATAGGCTGGGTTTTTTAGGTCTGGAGTGGAGAAGTGCTGACCTTATATATATTTTGTCTTTTATTTGTCCCACACTGGGGAAATTTGCAGTGTTACAGCAGCAAAGTGGATAGCAAGAGACATTCATTATAAATTAAAATAAAGATAAGGATAATTGTCATCATTTAATGTGGGTTTATTTTCACTGTTACTGTTAACTGGTCTGTTGACTGGTCTGCTTGGCTTAGCGCTGGTTGTGCAGTCTCACAGCAGCGGGAAGGAAGGACCTCCGATATCTCTCCTTCACACACTTGGGGTGAAGGAGTCTGTTACTGAAGGAGCTACTCAGTGCAGTGACAATGCCCTGCATGGAGTGGGAGTCGTTGTCCAGCAGCGTTGTTATCTTTGGCATTATCCTCCTCTCTCCCACCACCTGTACTGAGTCAAGGGGGAAACCCAGGACAGAGCTGGCCTTTCTGACCAGCTTGTCAAGTCTCTTCCCCTCCGCTGCTGAGATGCTGCTGCTCCAGCAGACCACTCCAAAGGACCTGAGTCTCCTCAGCAGGTAAAGTCTGCTCTGGCCCTTTTTGTACAGTGCATTGATATTTTCGGTCCAGTCAAGTTTATTGTTAAGGTAGACACCCAGGTACTTATAGAGGTAAAAAGAACCATAAGTGTCATAGATAACACCCAGGTACTTATAGAGGTAAAACGAACCATAAGTGTCATAGATAACATAAATAGCCATGGTCTTTTTCCCAGTTTTGGGGAGTCAAAAACTAGAGGGTATAGGTTGAAGATGTGAGGGGAAAAGATTTAAGAGGGACATGAGGGGCAATCTTTTCACAGAGGGTGATGTGTATATGGAATGAGCTGTCAGAGAAAGTAATAGAGGAGGGTATAATTAAGACCTTTGAAAGACTCCAGTAAATGGATAGGGCAGGTTTGCAGGGATATCACCAGGTGCACGCATGTAGGAATAGCTCAGTTCAGCAACTTAGTCAGCATGGACGATTTGGACAGAAGAGCCCGTTTCAATGCAGTGTAGCTCTATGGCTCTTGCTCTATGACAACTATGACAACTATGTTTTTTTTTTATTGACAGTAGGATCACAACTCTCTACATTGCATGCTGATTTGATTCTTTAGCATGCATGTAGTCTTGCGCTGCAGCTTTTCCAGGTTGACACTTCATTTTAATGTATACCTGATGTTGCCATATTGAAGTGGAGTTGATCCCTTGGCTTGATAGCAATTATAAACTGAGAGATGAGGCGGGGCATAAGGTCATAGATTGTGTACATTTCTTCTGTTGATTCATAGTGCCTCATGGATGCTGCATACCAGTTCTGAATACCAGATCTATTTTATTTGCAATGCCACACAGCACTGTGGAGAATGTCTCAGTGTGCAGGTAAGACTTTGTCTCCACAAGAACTGTGCAACTGTGGTCATTTCTACTATTACTGAAGCAGAAAGATGCATCTGTCATATGTAGATTGTTGAGGATGAGATTAAATAAGTTTATCCCCCTTTCACTCACTGCTTGTTACAGACCAAACTGGTAACTATCTGGTACCAATCTAGTACCTTTGCAAGTACTATCACAACGTTTAAGAAACATTTAGACAGGTATATAGATAGGACAGGTTTAGAGAAATATGGGCCAAAAACAGGCGTTCAGTTCAGTTTAGTTTATTGACACATGTACCGAGGTAAAGTGAAAAGCTTTTTGTTGCACGCTAACCTGTCACCAGAAAGACAATACATGATTACAATCAATCCATTTACAGTGTATAGATTGGGTACATGATAAGGGGATAATGTTTAGTGCAAGGTAAAGCCAGCAGAGTCTGGTCAAGGACAGTCCGAGGGACATCAAAGAGGTAGATAGTAGTTCAGCACTGCTCTCTGGTTGTGGTAGGATGATTCAGTTGCCTGATAACAGCTGGATAGAATCTGTCCCTGAATTTGGTGGTATGTGTTTTCATACTTCTATATTTTTTGCCTGATGGGAGATGGGAGATGGGAGAAGAGGACTAAATGGGCAAGTTTGGCCGAAGGGCCTGTTTCCACGCTGTATGGCTCTATGACTTTATTCCCTTCAGTACCAAGCCACTTGAGTCATTGGTGTTGTTACCAAGCCATACGCAGTGATGAACAATGAGAGGAGAGCCCCATCCACAATATACCTCACTCCATTGCAACTCACCCAACTAGTCACTTTTTTATACATGAGACAGTTAATTATTGTGAAACAGATGCATACATTTGTTTATTTTATTCATTCTCTGATAAGACCAGCCAATAAAACATCAAACAGCACAGCATAGGGACAGGCTCTTCGGTTTACAATGTCTGTGCTGAACATGATGCTAAATTGAGTTAATCTCCTCTGCTTGCGTGTGATCTATATGCCTCCATAACCCGTATATCCATGTGCCTGTCTAAAAGCTTCTTAAATATCAATTTACTGGCCAAACAGTTGATATCCTTGAGATAATGATTATGTCTTCTTGAATTGCTGCAGTCTGTGTCGTAACATATCACTATAGTGCAGTTGGTTTGAGTGTTGCACAATTTGTACCGTGACAATGAAGCAATGATGATACATTTCCAAACTGTGGTACTCTACATCTTAGTGTGGAGTAGTCTCTTCAATCATTTGAGCTTGGAATAAACACAGTAAAAATGTAATCTTTATAAATATAATCTTCACTACCAGGCACAGTGGAAAAATGTGAGAAGGACATTTTCTAGAGCAAGGACAGCAGAGTAGTATAGCTGGTAGAACTGCTGCCTCACAGAGCCAGAGATTGGGTTCAATGCTGACCTCAGGTGCTGTCCATGTGGAGTTTGCATGGTCTCCCTGTGACCACATGGGTTTTCTCCAAGTTCTCCAGTTTCACGCCACATCCCAAAGATATGCAGATTGGTGGGCTAATTCGCTGCTGCAAATTGTCCTAGGTTTGTAGGTAAGTGTAGAATCCAGGGAAGTGGATTCAAATATGGGGAGAATAAAAATGGGATTAGTGTATTGAATGGCTAACAAGTGCTGTTGGTCAGTGACCCTGGTGAGTCAAAGGCCCTGTTTCCATGCTGTATGTCTCTATCACTCTGTAACAGTGATGATAAGGTTTGTGGGTTTGTGCTCGCTGTTTACAAAATAGTGCTATATCAGCAAACTAATTGTGTTAAGAGGATTGGCAGAAGGAGCTAAGATAAATGATAGAGTATATTCTCACCAAAGAAGAACATTTTGGAAGTAGACTTTAAAAAAGATTTAGACCTCTGGAATAGAGAGGTCAATTGCTTGCATCTTCATTAGGCTGTATGGTATATACTTATCATCAGAAGGCACTTATCTATGCTGCAAAGGATATAAATGAACGTGGTTAAAGTTTTGATTATTATTAACGGTGCCCATTTTATCCAGAAACCTACCTTTTATTGAGAAGAACTGGAAGTTGCCCTGGCCTATTCAGCGTCCCTTTTCTTGCTCGTAATATTCTTCTTCAAGTTCTTCTCTGCCCCCACAGTTAAATGATGCTGGGTCACAAGAACAGCTGTCACTTGGATAAATAAATTTCAATGATGGGTACAAGTTGTTCGGGTTTTTTGATTGCATCAAGTTTTTGCAGGTTCTTTATAATCGGCAAGCAGGCAATAGTCACTAACAGTCAGTGTTGCAGTGCTAATTGTTTAGGTGCCGGAGCTGTCACTGGAGCGGCTGCTGTTAAATTCCCCGCTAGTTTAAATTCCCCGCTGTTTATTTTGGCTTTTTTTTTTACAGAGATGCCGGAGTGGTGCTCCGGTGAGTTCCGGCAGCACTGCACCCCTGCTAACAGTTCTTATTTAATTGAAAATTAATTCACCTTGACTGTTTCTTTTTTGCACACTATCCCACATTGGCATGAATACCTGTGCTTATCATTTGATACTTACTGATGTGATTTTTCAAAAAAATGTGGACGGCAAATTAGAGGGAAATAATAGAACCAGCAATTTTTTCCCCTGTTCATTATGCATGTGCAGTTCTTGCATTATGAGGTGACTGGTTGATGGAGGCAAACACTCAAAGGAGAGCTGAAATGTCCTCATCAGGAAGTCCAGATGAATAGAAATGTCTCCCTTTCTGACAGTTCTCAAGGTCTTTTCATATCTGGTTCACAGGAACAGCCAAGCAATCAATTTGTTTTTCCAAACAACAAGCAGCACCATCCATCATTTTATGCTTCAGCAGTTTAAGTCCTCACGCTTAAAATGCAACAGGGTCATCACGTAAGTGAAGAATTTAAGAATTTATGACAATGCACCTTTGAGTGATAACATCAACAAATATATTGGCCATAATATTCCTAGTACAGGAATTTATTAATTGTGTTTTTAAACAGGTTACCTGCCAGCTTGACTGACTTTGCCAGAGCTTAGCTCCTCTGCGTCAGCACTTTGGAGATCACTATGTTGGCAAGAGCAGACCACAGGCCATGCGAGAATCACAACCTAACACCCAATCCTTTTCAATCACTTATGAAGCATATCGGCTGTACGAGGGGATACTTTCTGGTGTAGTTCTAACTACAGTGATTATCAGGCTTAGTTGTTGTGTGACAACCTTCAAGGAATTAGTCAGAGGATAGTTAATCTGTGGAACTCATTGTCACAGAAGGCTGTGGAGGCCAATTCAAGGCAGTGATAGACAAATTCTTGATTAGAACGGGTGTCAAGGGTTATGGGGAGAGCAGAGTAGACTCGATGGGCTGAATGGCCTAATTCTAATCCTATAATTTATAAACTTGTGAATTTATGAATGTTAACAGTCCAATTTAGTGGTTGTTGGGATTAAGAATCAACCGTGAGATTAAGATTTGGGATTAAGAATCATGCCAAATCAGGAAGTTTGGCATGTCCCCAATAATTCTCACCATCTTTTGCAGATGCGTCAAGGAAAACATTTTATTGGGATGCATCATGGCTTGGTTTAGGCACAGCTTCATCCAAGACTGCAAGAAATAGTAGAGAATTGTAGACACAGCCCAGACCGTCACACAAACCAACCTTCCTTCCATGACTCCATGGCATCTCACGTTGCCTCGACAAGGCCAGCAACATAATCAAGGATGAGTCACACCCTGGCTACTCCCTCTTCTCCCCTCTCCCATTGGGCAAAAGGTATAAAGTGTGAAATTGCACACCTCCAGATTCAGTTTCTTCCCAGCTATTATCAGGCAACGGAGCCATCTTACCACAACTAGAGAGCAGTCCTGAACTACTATCTACCGCATTGGAGACCCTCAGACTCTCTTTGAGTGTACTTTACTGACTTTACCTTGCACTAAACGTTATTCATGTTATTTCCTTTATCATGTATCTGTACTCTGTGAATGGCTCGATGGTATTCATGTATTGTCTTTCCGCTGACTGGTTAGCACGCAACAAAAGTTTTTCACTGTGCATCGGTACACGTGACAATAAGCTAAACTCAACTCAACCATGGGGTTGAATGGAAAGTGCGGCCATGATGTGGGGGAAAGACCATATATCAAGGAGATACATTTTTAGGGAGATGGGGCATAGGTGTGCAGTTTTGCTTGATGGTGGCAAATACAATCAGTTGATCATTGGGTGGTATGGAATGTTAAGGCATTAGGCATGGATGAAAATCACATTCTCTTAGCTGACAAGTTGTGGAAATAATAGCAAGATTTACTTTACCCGCATATCGTTCAGGAGTTCAGGACATAACAAAATGCTTTACTGTTTTTTGTTAACAAGTTACACACAGGATCTGGGGATTGCTGGCAAAATCATCATATCCTGATCATCTCGAACTGCTCTTTAGAGGATGAGGGTGAATCACCTTTACGAATGGCTACAGTCCTTTTGCTGAGCATACTGTTGTAGAGTAGCACATTCCAAATATTGATCCAGCAACAATGAAGGATCGGTGATGATCTAAGTCTGAATAATGTGAGACTTGAAGAAGAAATAGGAGGTGGTGCTGTCACCAGAGACTGTTGCCCCTGTCCTTTTGGATGGTGGAGGTCATAGGTTTGGGAAGTGTTTTCAATAAAGGTGGTTTCTGAAGCTTCTTCAACTGCATCTTCCAAACCCTTGACCCTAACCTCCCACAAGGACAAGGGGAGAAGGGATATTGGAATGTCTCCATTCCCAAAGTTCTAACATCAGACAGTACAACAAGGGACCAGACCCTTCGGCCCACAATGTCAGCACTGAACATGATGCCAAGATAAACTAATCTCATCCTTTTGCACAATTCATATCGCCGATTTCCCTACATACACATGAGCCTATCTATAAGCAATGTAATTGCATTATGCAGTACACAAACCACACGTGGATAGGTTTGAGGCTGGCTGGGTTCCTATAGCCAAATGAAAAAAATTCCACATTTGTTTTTCAAAATTATTGCATTGTGATGCTTCATATCATGACTAACTATAAGGATCTTTTTTTTTTTTAAATTCCTTTCAGCAAATGTCCCACATGTTATATTACATTTAGTCATGGGCATAGATTGCGTTCTTTCAACATGTTATAATATTAACCGTTCAACCTATTAGGAATCCAGAAGATCCATTTTCCAAAAATGCTGGTATTAGATCATTTCCCAAGACTACAGTTTGCTATTTTTGTTAAATCAAGAATCGAAACACCATTTCCTTGGCTTTATTTCCTTCACAACTACTTGCCTAGGAAGGAGGAAAACCTGCAGCAAGCTGCTATCCATCACTGTAAACGATTGCCGTCTTGATTCCTTATGACCATATCTACTTTCTCAACTGAAAATGGGTCTCAGTAAATGAGAAAAAGTGGAAAAGTCAAAACATGATATCTCGATAATTTGTAAAAGGAAATATTTACCATTGTGTGCTTTGCATGGCAAAGAAAAGAAAACAGTGTTGGCATAGCGGTAGCGCAGCGGTAGAGTTGCTGCTTTACAGCGAATGCAGCGCCGGAGACTCAGGTTCGATCCTGACTACGGGTGCTGCACTGTAAGGAGTTTGTACGTTCTCCCCGTGACCTGCGTGAGTTTTCTCCGAGATCTTCGGTTTCCTCCCACACTCCAAAGACGTACAGGTATGCAGGTTAATTGGCTGGGTAAATGTAAAAATTGTCCCTAGTGGGTGTAGGATAGTGTTAATGTGCGGGGATCGCTGGGCGGCACGGACTTGGAGGGCCGAAAAGGCCTGTTTCCGGCTGTATATATATGATATGATATGATAGCAATAAAAAAAAGTATTAATCTGAACAGATGGTACATATGCCATGTGACAAATGTGGACACAATTAATAAAAGTAGTTAACTGAACAGCATGATTGGCAAAAATCAGTCAAAAATATCTTCATTGTGAGAAAGAACCAAGTTAAACTAAATTAAAATGTAAAAATGATTGACAAGATTTAACTTTGATATGTATTAGCATTGATTAGTGCAGAACATTCTTCATAATAATCATTTCAGTGCTGACTACATGTGGGAGTATGCATATGCCAACCTACCTCATTAAAGTCTGATCTTATGAAGTAACAGGTAAATTGCAAAATGTTTTCAATCCAGTTCCATCATAGTCTGTGATTTTGTGAAGTTTGGAGCACACATCCTGGATGTCAGTAGCGACCAGTAATATCAAAGTCTTCTAAATTTGGACAATGCTTTGAGATACTAAACTGTGAACTAAACTGTTTTGTGTGAACTAAACTGTATGCGAGATCTAGCCTTTCATATGTAGGATAGTTTTTCTCATGAAATGGTTTCTCAGAATGCAAAAAAAAATTGTCGCTGATACAGACGTTAATGGTAACACAATATGTGGGCAATTAGGTGGAACAATATAGGGATCTTTATCACCAAGCCTGTCAAGTGAGCAATACTGGTGCAAAAGATTATTCTAGCAGTAATAGCTAACTCTATTAGAACAGGAATCATTGAACTGACATGTGTCATCTTAGTGCAGCAAGATGCTTGAATTGCTGAAGGTAAGGAGATAAGAATGCAGTTTTGATGTAGAGTTTAACTTAGAATTGTGGCTGTCAAGCCATTTGCGCTCGAAAATCTGCAGCAGAAAGCCACAGAAGGGAGACTGACATAATATTGAAGCAGATTAACAATGTGAGGAGTGCATTTTAAATCACTTTTACATCTCTGGAGATAGGAGTGAAATGTACAACGATCCACAAATTTTAATGGACACAGGAGTGAAAAATACAATGATCTCCAAATTTTAAAGTAAAGATTAACCGAGACATCAGCAAGAATATTGATGCAGCTGCCTACTCCTCAGTCATGGGTAGGGACAAATGTTACTGACATAATGTGAGTTAGCATCCTATTGAAATTGTGAATGTATTCTGGTAAAACCATGAGAACAACATGTAAAGTGGAACATATAGTCTTTCAAAATGGACAGAAAGAAGAACTAATGATCGGAGTAACTGAGTACACCACATTACAACTCTTACTGGGAGACAGAGACTGAGGGAATTGAAGATAGACACAAAATGCTGGAGTAACAGCAGGACAGGCCGCATCTCTGGAGAGAAGCAATGGGTGATGTTTCGAGTCGAGACCCTTCTTCAGACTGATGTCAGGTGAGTGGGCGGTACAGAGATAAAATGTAATTGGAGACAGTAAGACTGGTCGGAGAACTGGGAAAAGGGAAGGGATGGAGAGAGAGGGAAAGCAAGGCCTACTTGAAGTTAGAGAAGTCAATAGCTGTGGTGTAAGCTATCCTCGCAAAATATGAGGTGCTGTTCCTCCAATTTGCGCTGGGCCTCACTCTGACAATGGAGAAGGCCCAGGCCAGAAAGGACAGATTGGGAATGTAAGCAGGAGTTAAAGTGCTGAGCAACCGGAAGATCAGGTAGGTTAAGGCGGACTGAGCGGAGGTGTTCAGCGAAACGAACGCCATTGAAGATGGTTTGGGAAAAACATGGCCCCTGTGTTCTCAGTTTCTGAGGCCGATGTCAGAGCACCTTCAGGAGGATGAATCAATGAAAAGCCTACCGCCCAGACAGGGTATCTGGCAAAGTAATAAAGTTGACTCCATCAACTTAACTTCGAGCTTCAGAAAAACAAATGGGTCTTTGGGTCAAAAGAAAATTATTTATTTGGGTCCGGAAGTGGGTGTAAATGGCCTGAAGCCGTCTAATGCACAAGGCCATTGCCAAAGTGAGGAAATCTGAAAACTTTGCTGAGCTTCAGTCATGTCCTTAAAATGCTAGATTTACACTGCTTAACTATTAAAACAGGATGAACTATGTTCATGTGTCAGAACAAGCAGAAAGCATTTGAAGTTTGTTAGAAGAGCCTCAGCAATGAGTGTGCCTTGGTGCATGACATAACTAACCACACTTACAACTTGCTTGTGATGTTTCCAGCTTGGGAAATGGGGCATTATTCAATGATGTCAGAGACAGCAGTCACAAGAAACTCCTTTATACATCATCAACCCCAACTAGAACTGTTTCAAAGGGAGATCAGGGATTACTGAGTTATTTGTTTCACTAAAGTATGGCTTATCCCTGCATCTCCTGACTTTGTGATACAACCTGATAGTATCTCCATTTATTGAATACACTGTACGGAATCCTCAAGAAAGGGGAAGGGCATTGTTGGCTGCTCTTTGGTCAATGCTTCGTGGTGCACTGATGTGATGGTCTTAACTCAATTCTGCACCCTTGACCCAGAATACCTGCTCATACCCACTGTCCCTTTTATCTACTGGGGGAGTTCACCTCTACCATCTTGTTGGTGGTCTACAAACTCTGCATCCACTTTGTCAAGCTGTGTAAGACTTCTGTATGTTTCATTATTTTAGACTCAAGAGAGAGTGGGGATTGTCTGCTTAATCTCTCTACATAGGTCATTCCAGAGAACAGGTGAACATTTTTTCCCCATTCCCACCATTGCACGTTTATTCTTGTTTAGTTTGGGAGACCAGACCTGACCACAGTATTCTGGATGTGGTCTCATCTTGGGGCCATATCATAGCGGAGAGGCATCTTTACTTTTTTATTCATATCTACTTGCACTAAACTCCAAAGTACCATTTGTCTTCCTAATTGCTTGGTGTATCTGCACATTAACGCACATCTTCCAGTGCTTTAATTGTGCATAGCAATCATCATGTCAATTTTGTGGGAGGCTAATGAATCTCACAATCCTAAATTTTGTAAATACAGGTTGTGAAAAGTTAATTACTGCTTTCAGTTATGGATCTAACGCTACTTGAGACAAACTTAAGGTAATAGGTTTTTTCCAATAGCAAGTCTGCTTCCAAAACATGCAATTTGTGTTATAGAGTGCAGATTCCATTATATTTATGCAATTTAGGTGTCATGGGAATTAGAGTCAATAGTCCTGCAGATACCCATATTTCAATTTTGATTTCAGTAGCATTGAACTCTGTTAATAGTATAATGCAATCTATTATTCGACTTCAAATGGAATGAATTTGTTGATTTTATCCTCTGCTAAGAAACCAGTAGCATAGTGATGCTATGCTACGAGAGGTATGATGACAGTGCTATGTGCGCGCTAAATAGCAAAGACAGCATGGAATATGCAGAGCTAAATAATCTCAAATCAAATGATCAGATCAAATCTCTCTCGTCCTCTGGAGTCCTATGAATGGTGGTGGACAATTCAACAGATAGTGAGATGATTGAGCTCCAAGAACAAAGGCAGGCCCAGCATGCGACTGCTAATGGCCAGATTGGTATATGTTTCGGAAGGAACTGTTGGTTTAAACCAAAGATAGACACAAAAAGCTTGAGTAACGCAGCAGGTCAGACAGCATCTCTGGAGAAAAGGAATAGGTGATATTTTGGGTCAAGAACCTTCTTCAGACTGAGAGGTGAAAGAGAAATGAGAGATATAGATGGTGATGTAGAGAGGTATAGAATAAATGAATGAAAGATATGCAAAAAAGTAACAATGGCAAAGGGGACAGGCCATTGTTAGCTGTTACAGACAATGAGACTCAACAAGACGGCTTTGAACATAGACGGAGAGAGGGAATGCAGGTGTTATTTTGCTTTGGCAGCCTACAACCCAGTGGTATGAATTTGATTGATCTGACTTCAAAGTAACCTCTGAAGTGAATTGAAAACACTTCAATATTATCTTCACATGTTGGTTTCATTGACGATTGAGCTGTTTTTGAACCTCCTCCTGTTGCATGTTTCATTCTCCACCGCCATTCACGACTGGATGTGGTAGGACTGCATAGCTTTGATATGATTAGTTAGTTATAATATTGCTTAGCTCTATTTATCATGTTATTAAGTCCCATATTGCAACTTAACTACATTGAACATCTTTTTTACATAAATGTGGTACTGTTCTTGACATTGAATTAGGGTTAGTTGATACCTCGACTTGATAGTCAAAACATGACATGACAAATTGCGATATAATAAAAATGAACTGCAGGTGCTGGTTTATACCAAAGAATGACTCAAAATGATAGAGTAATTCAGCAGGTCAGGCAGCATCTGTGGAGAAAATGGATAGGTGATGTTTTGGGTCAGGAAGATTTCAATCTGAAGAAGGGTCCTGACCCGAAAGGTCACCTGTCCATTTTCTCCACAGATGCTGCCTGACCCGCTGAGTGACTTCAGCATTTTGTGTTTACAGATAATGAGATGTAGTTACTCATGTCAAAGTAGAGGTCTGCACAGTTTATGTACAGGGTGAATGGCTGAGTTCATTTGCACTTCACCCACATCCGGACATACGCGAGTCATCCAATTCCTGTCAATCTCACTCCACAGACTCCTGCTCAGGATATCCGGCTCTCTAGTTTGCTGCATCTCTCGTTACTTCGCAAGCGGCAACATCCCAAACACTTTTTCATTGTGGTGGCTATGGATTTCATTATAGTTGCTACCAACCATCACTGAATCTAAACAGAGCTATCATACGAACATCCTTTACCCATATCCTAGTGGGTTATTCTCAACCACATGTGACAATAAAGCATTCATTCATTCATTCATTCATTCATTCAACCTGAACAGCCATGACTGGTACAACTATGCATCTAATCATGGTGATGGATAAGAAATTAGTTGAATTGTAAAAATACTCCGAGTCTGTTTGCAGAGATGCTCAGGGTACTGATATTTATGGATATTTATTTAATTATTGTCACAAATGCAATTAAGCATTACATAGCGAAATTCATTTTGCATTTAATGCTGACGCTGCTATAAGTGTCCCAAGGCACAGATTCAGGTCACCATTCAATTTTCATCAAATACTTGTATTTGAATAATTGTTAATTATCTAGGCAGCACCTAATTGGTGAAAAGTTTGGAAAGGCTTTTTTAGAGTGAAACTCAATATAGTTCATAAAACGCCACAAACACTCAGACCTGGAACATTAATGCTGTTTCTCTTTCTTCAGATACCACCTGACCTGCAGAGTGTCTCCATCAATTTTTACTTTGAGTTCAAAATTTCCACCAATTGCAGTTTTTGTTTGATGCCTAATTATTCAACCTTTTTATAGAATTTGAGTGTGAGCTAAGTGGCCTGGATAAGCAAGATAAAAATGCTTTGATAGGTAATGGGCCTTTTCATTTAATTACAGATGCACTGTGGTCTTCATTCTTCCTCTCCCAGCCATGCAGCTCACTTAGTGCTTTTTAGTTGGAGCCGATTCCACCACTTTGTACACTTTCAAAAATATGCTGTTCCAAACCAATGCTTTCTCTGCTGTGTGCCTGCTTTACAAAGGCCACCTGCGTGCTTTTAACTACAGTGTTAACGAACGAAATCTGAGTAATCTTGTGTTACAAAACTGTAATTGATAGTTCCAAAATAGTGAATGTGTCAAGCATTAATGAATGATTCCAGGGTCAAAAACTGTTCTAAACAATTGCAATAACCCAATTATATACTTGGCAGACATCGGATGATTTGCCATCGAAGTGATTATTCAAGCAATCTTGCATGAGGCCTCATGACACAACAATAAAATAACAGGAAGCTCTTCACAGTACTGTCAGAGCCGTGAGCATTACAGCACAGGCACCAGGAGAACATTGCAAATCATAAGTGATGTGTGGGTGGATTTGAAGAAGGCCACACAGATGGATAATAATGATTACATAATTATGTTGGAGTACTCTGATTATTGCCACCTTAAAGGTTCTCACTCTCTACCATCCCTTCACCAATTCACTTTAATAAAACTGAACATTTTCAACGATAACATGAATTTATGATATTTTCTGAAGAAATATGGTGCACAAAAATGAAGTAATATTTCGAATGAGGGTGGGGATTGCAGGGAGCACAAAAATGACAACTTGATATTGCAACTGGTTTAGCAGTCTGTTATTCAGAGGTGTTGTTGGTCACAGAATGGCTGTGGTGACAGAAGGTACTTGGTGGGAATGGTGCCCAGTCATACCATGATAGTCTCTTTGAAAGAATGTTCAATGAGACCCATTACAACTAAATGTTTCAGCAAAAGCATTGTTAATTGTGGCAACAGATCTGATGTTCTCTTTATGTGAGAGAGCATCTAATTACCTGAATGATCAAAATACATAAAGATAACAACATGAAATCCACAAATGATTTTCACACCTTACCAAATATCATTTTTTTGTTAAAGGTCAAAAGTGGACTTTCAGTTATACATATATATGCTTGGTTTAAATATCTTGTATCATAGACATTGGATAATATAATGTTTGGTGATTTGAGTTGTGCAGTGAAGAGGCTCAAATCCATTATAATTTGCAGTATTAAGTGGGTGGACTTATTAGCTCTGTCAGTTGCTACTCATTTTTCATTTCATTATGGACTGAGGGTTGCTTAGGGCTGGGGCACATTGATAGATACAACAATTAATTATACAATATATTCGGTAGACATCCTCTCTCTACATTAAGTTACAGTTCTCTTGATGTTCTTGGCTTCCATTCAAATGAAAATCAATTAATAGCCGGCTGAGTCTCCTATGATCCAAAATCTCTTTTAAGTGTAGCAAAGCTGGAACCATCTTAGATGGTAGCATGATTTAATCTCTTAAGTGGTTTAAGTACCTTTATTAAATTGAAATTAATCATCATCTCCCAGTATCTTCCAATATTGCAAAGTAGCAATATGACCTGGCTGCTGGTCTTTGTCAGGCCATCAAGTACTCCATCCATCTGCCTGAGGCCACTCTAAATTAACACATATACGGAAAAGCCTGAGTCAAAGTATGTTTTATTTTCCAGTAAGTAAAATGGTTAGAGCAATGAGATTAACAAGAGGCCCTTGATAGAAAACATAGAAAAATAGGTGCAGGAGTAGGCCATTCGGCCATTCGAGCCAGCACTGCCATTCAATATGATCATGACTGATCATCTAAAATCAGTACCCCGTTCCTGTTTGTTCCCCATATCCCTTGATTCCTTTAGCCCTAAGAGCTATATCTAACTCTGATCTAAATCTAAATCTAAATCTAACTCTAACTCTAACTCTAGAATCTTAAATCTAAATCTATACAGATAGCACAACTTTTCTTCACAATTTCTCAAAATACCACCATTGTAAGGACCCTCTTATAGGTCACATAATGTGCAATCTCAAAACCTCTCTTTACCGTTTCCTTCACAACCTTCCGTTCCATGACTCTCCCTTGGTGTATGCGTTCTGATTTTTTAAAACCTGTTTCCCATTCTTCAAATAAATCAAAAAAGGTTCCCAATGCCAAAATCCGATTGCCTTTGCAAACAAATGGACATAGCAACAAATTGTACATTATTTGATTTCCTGTGCATATCTAACAAAACAATGACCATCCATCCATCTATTTATCCATGATAGAGTATAAAATGTTTTGGGAAAATGTTAAGATAACAATTTGTAAGCAAAATTTGTAAAAATCCAACATCTTAACACACATAAAAGTATGATATAAAAACATGGGAGCAAGTGTTCACATATTGTCCATGTTTTAACAACATATTATTTTCTCAATCACGTTTAATGTAAATGGTATCATGAATAAATTTGCACATTGTTTCCAGATCGATTGCAACACTAATTATTCAGACTTTGATTTAGATTTTTTTTTGAAGAAAGGTAAACTATCAATTTATCCACCTCTTCCCTCTGTCTTCTATGGGTAAGATTACAAACAACCAAGTCATCGTAGATCCCAATCTTCTGGATCAGCCTACCATGAGGGATCTTGTCAAATCTTGCAGACAACACCCATTTCTTCTCCCATAATCAATCACTTTTGTCATCTACTCAAAAACTCAATTGTTTGCAGCATGATCTGCTCCACAGTCCCTATCACATCATAATCTTCCAAATGGAAGTAAATCCCATATGTAAGAATCCTCTCCAATAGCTTCCCTTCCACTGATGTGAGACGCACTGGCCATAATTTTCTGAATTATTTCTATTTCCCTCTTAAACAAAGGAATAACACTGGCTACTTTCAGTCCTCTGCAGCTTGAGAGTACATAAAGATCTTTGTCAAAGTCCCATCAATCTCCTCTCTTGCCTTCCTTAATAATTGTGAATAGTTCCTATCAGTCTGTGGGGATTTGTTTAGCCTCATGCTCTTCAAGAGACCAAACATCACCTTTTTCTTGAACTCAAAATGCCCTAGCATATTAATGTACCCCACACTGATCTCACTGTTTTCCCCGTCCTTCTCCTTGGTGAATATCAATCCAAAGTACATGTTTAGTACCATACCTACATCCTCTAACTTCAGGCATAGATTCCCTCCTTTATCTTTGAGTGGTCATCCCCTCTTCCTCATTATCCTCTTGTTTTCATGTACATATAAAATGCTTCAGGATTTTCTTTAATCCTACCTGCCCCTTTGATTTGCCTAACTCTCCGTTTGATTTGCTTACCCCAATTTCTTTATATTCCTCAAATGCCCTGACTATTTTTATTTTCCTAAACCTTATATGCTTCTTTTCTCTTTTTGACAAATTTACAATCTCTCTTGTCATCCAAAGTTCCCATAACATAGAAACATAGAAACATAGAAAATAGGTGCAGGAGTGGCCATTCGGCCCTTCGAGCCTGCACCGCCATTCAATATGATCATGGCTGATCATCCAGCTCGGTAGCCTGTACCTGCCTTCTCTCCATACCCCCTGATCCCTTTAGCAAAAGGGGCCACATCCAACTCCCTCTTAAAGATAGCCAATGAACTGGCCTCAACTACCTTCTGTGGCAGAGAATTCCACAGACTCACCACTCTGTGTGAAGAAATGTTTTCTCATCTCGGTCCTAAAAGACTTCCCCCTTATCCTTAAGCTGTGATCCCTGGTTCTGGACTCCCCCAACATCGGGAACAATCTTCCCGCATCTAGCCTCTCCAACCCCTTAAGAATTTTATATGTTTCTATAAGATCCCCCCTCAGTCTTCTAAATTCCAGCGAGTACAAGCCTAGTCTATCCAGTCTTTCCCCATATGAAAGTCCCGCCAACCCAGAGATCAATAACTTGGCATCTCAGAAATAATATCCACTGTATGCTATACTTGAATGTTAGTTTTATTTACAAGGACACCCTGGTCCCTCTGAGTGCGAATACCTTTCAATCCATCTAAAATATATTTCAGTTTTCTACCAAGTAGATGTTTGCTGAGCATACTGTATCTACCATGTTCTAGTCCTAGCTTGTCTATATTTCCCCAAAACATCTCTGCATCTTCTTTATTCATAGCAAGCTTGATATACTGTACTTGATTCCATCATCCATATCATTGATATAGACTACAAACAGCTAAGGCCCTAGCGATAATCCTTGCTGAATCCCAGTGGCACATCCTCCAAAATCCAAAAGGATCTGTTTATTCCTACTTTCTGCTTACTTTCCATGAACCAATCTTTAGTCTTTGCCTGTATATTTAGGGGCAAGTGGTAGAGTTGCTGCCTTACCATGCCAGAGACCCGGGTCCGATCCTAACTGAAGGCACTGTGTGTATGGAGTTTGCATGTTCTCCCTGTGACTGCAGGGTTTTCTCCAGGTGCTCCGGTTTCCTCCCACATTCCAAACATTTGCAGGTTTGTAGGTTAATTCGCTTCTGTAAATTGTCACTGGAGTGGAGGATAGAACTAGTGTACAGATGATCACTGAATTGAATTGAATTACCTTTATTGTCATTCAAAATGAATTGAACAGAAATCATTTGCCACGCAGCCACAACAGTACAGAGTAAAAGACACAAGACACACAATTTTAACACAAACATCCATCACAATGACTCCTCCAGACACCCCTTCACTGTGATGGAAGGCAAGAAAATTTCTTCTCTCTTCCCCCATGCTTCTCCCACGGACAGATAGTTCGACTGCTGCCGAGGCGACCGAGGCTACCGACTTGCGCAGCAAGGAGTTTGCATGTTCTCCCTGTGACTGCAGGGTGTGGACTCAGTGGGCTGAAGGCCCTGTTTCCTTGCTGTATCTCCAAATATAAACTATACTACTCTCAATATGACATCTGTTCATTCTGAATGATAAACTCATGTGTGGCAATTTACCGAAGGCTTTATGAAACTACAACAGATCCTATCAGTCATTTCATCTTTATCTATTCTATTGGGTACAACATAACAATTTCAACAGCTTTGTCAAACATGATTTTCCTTTCATGAATCTATCTTGGCACAGTCCAATCCTCTACTTATTTCTCAGTGCTCTGTTACAACTTCCTTAATATTAGGTTCCCACTTTTCCCCTGCCATTGATACCAGGCTAACTGGTCTACAGTTGCTTGTTCACTCTTTCCTACTTAAATAATGGAATTACTTTTTCCACCTTCAGATCTATTGGAACTGTTCTAGAATGAATGACCAGCAGGGCATCAATACCTTTATAGTCACCTTCTGCAAAATTCTAACAGGCAAATTGTCAGGTCCTGGGAATTTATTCACCAAAACAATGTTTTTCTTATGCTAATTTCATTGAGATCCTCATTTGCTTTAGATCTGTTGTTCTTCAAGGCATTTTCTCTGTCTTGCTCTGTGATGACAGACACAAAATATGTATATTGAAGATCACTGCCATTTCCTTTATATCCTATATAATTCTCACCAACATTAATTTTAACTGACATTTTCAGTTTAACAGGTTGTTATAATTTGGTTTTGATGCTTGTCATGAATCTACCCCCCTGTTCTATTTTCACTTTTTGTACCAGTGGTTTGATCATCCTTTGCTGAATTCTGCAATTCTCCTGATCTTCAGGCTTGCTGCTTATTTTTGGCAAGAGTCAAGAGTCAAGTGTCAAGAATGCTTAATTGTTACAAGTGCCTCCAACGGACAATGAAATTATTTTTGTTGCAGCTTAACAGGCTCGTCAAACCAATACACAGGGATAGTATATAATAATTTAAAAATCTGTAAATTAATAACCATAATACTTGGTAACCAATAATAGTGCAAAAACCAAAGTCCATACTGCAACTAAAGATACATTCCTTTGAAGTTCATAGTTGCTGAGGTTAGTGCGATGTTGTGTTCAAGAGCCTGATGGTTGCTGGGAAGAAGCTATTCTTGATCAGCATTGTCATGGTTTTCAGGCTCCTGGGTCTTCTTCCTGATGATAGGAGTGAAATGAGTGTGTTGCCAAGGTGATGTTAGTCTTTGATGATATTGGCTGTCTGTTTGAGACAGTGCCTCCAGTAAGCTATGTTTTAGTTTTGAGGAAACCCTATAAGCCTCCTCCTCTGAGCTAAACAGTCTTGGTAACTCTTTTTTTGCTATGATTAGGCCACATTTCCTGTTTTTTTTAACCATAAAAGTATATACTGTATATTGCCTGTAATTAATGAAGGATCTGAAACCTTAAATGTTAATAATTTTTATGCTGCTTGAACTTTTGAATATTTCCTGCATTTCTGTTTTTATTTTATATTACTTGAAAACTATGATAGCCATTGCTCATTTGCTCTCACACCATGGAACGATCTCCCAAACTACTGTAGACAACTCACATTTCATGCCTTCATTACGTGCTTTATTCAGATTAGTTCTACATTGAACCAAATCACTTTCAATTTTTATATCCATCTTCATCATATTATCATCACTGTTCCCTGAATGTCGTTTAAATAACAGACCTGCAGTTATTCCTTTCTCATCAGACAGCACGCTGTGTAAGGTTACCAGGGATTCAGAAAATTATTATCTGGAAAACTATCCATTATATACTCCTTCAATTCATTCTCCATGCTTCTACTGCTACTTTGATCTGCCCAGTCTAAATGTGGCTTAACATCATTGTTGTATTACCCTTGTTCCATGCACCTCTAATATCCTGACTTTCTTATTTCTCTGCATCCCCTTTCCCATTTGGGAATATATATACAACCCCCATCAATGGTTTCTGCCCGTTGCTGGTTCTTTGTTGCACCTAAACTTGTATACTTGATTTTCTGAGCTAAGGTCCTTTCTTTCCACTGCTTCAATCTCATTCTTTAATATCAGGGCTGCCTTGCCTCCTTTTCCAAAAGAAAATGATCCTAGAATATTTAATTATCAACCTGGGTCACTTGGTAATAACAAATAGATTAAAAAAACATTTATTTCTGTGTGTGCCATTAATTCCTCTATCTCGACGCAAAACGTCACCCATTCCTTCTATCCAGAGATGCTGCCTGTTCTGCTGAGTTACTCCAGCATTTTGTGTCAATCTTCAGTTTAAACCAGCATCTGCAGTTCCTTCCTACACTTATCTTGCTACCAAAGTTGTGTGCATTTACAGTAGATAAAGAATCTTCAATTTTGCCTTCAAACCTTTTTTTCCTGCTTGATTTATTGTAAATCCCCCTTCACCCAGTTGCATTGATCACTTTTAAAGGTATATATTTTGATCTTGATTTGAGGGTTAATTGGATCCCGGTTCATACAGTACAATACAATACAATATATATGTACTGTCATTGTACAGGGGTAAAACGAGATTGGGAATGCGTCTTCAATTTGATGCAATAAATTAATTAGCTAATCAGTGTAAATTTATACAACCCAGTGAAACAAATTAGAAACAGTTTAAAACAGTGTGAAGTTCAAGTAGGTCTGTGCTGGTTCACTGTGCGATGTGACCATCCGGCTCAGCAGGACCGGTTCATAGCAGCTATAGCCGTGGGGATGAAGCTGTTCCTGAGTCTGGAGGTGCGGGCGTAGAAGGCCTTGTAGCGTCTGCCCGATGGTAGAATTTCGAACAGACAGTTGCAGGGGTGTGAGGAGTCTTTGTGAATGCTGACGGCTTTTCTGAGGCACCGTGTGTTGTAGATGTCCTCCAAGGCTGGTAGCTGTGTTCCGATAGTCCTCTGAGCTCTATGGACTACCCGCAGAAGAGCTCTCCTCTCTGCCTCCGTGCAGCTGAGATACCACACAGGGATGCCATGCGTTAGGATGCTCTCTATGGTGCAGCGGTAGAAGGTCGTCAGCAGCTGTTGGGGTTGACCAGACTTTTTCAGTGTTCTCAAGTAGAACAGTCGTTGCTGCGCCTTCTTGACCAGCGCAGCAGTGTTATTGGACCATGTGAGGTCCTCCGAAATGTGAGTGCCCAGAAACCTGAAGCTGGACACTCTCTCCACACTGTCCCCGTTGATAAAGATTGGACCGTATTCCCCGTTGTGTGATCTACGGAAGTTGATGATCAGCTCCTTGGTCTTGGAGGTATTTAGGGACAGGTTGTTAACTGAGCACCAGTCCGCCAGGTTCTGCACCTCCGTTCTTAAGTTTGTTTCATCACCGTTGGTGATCAGCCCGATCACCGTTGTGTTGTCTGCAAACTTGACAATGGTGTTGGTGTCGAATGCAGGAACACAGTCGTGTGTGAATAGGGAGTAGAGCATGGGGCTCAAAACACAGCCCTGTGGTGTGCCGGTACTCAGGGTGATAGTAGAGGACAGGTGCGGGCCCATTCTCACTGCCTGCGGTCGCTCCATCAATAAGTCCAGGATCCAGTCGCATAACGACGAGCTGAGGCCTAGTTGGTGGAGTCTTTTTTTTTCATTTTTTTTTTTCAAAATATTTATTCAAATATTAAAATAATATATACAATACAATAAAACCAAAACAGAACCCACCACCAGAATATTATACAAACAAATATACCAATTGGAACTATTATACAATTATATTACAATCCCCATCCAGGATACATCCAATCCCCCGCGGTGCCCAGCGGTTCCGGAAATCCTCCAGGGTGCCTGTGGACAGCGCATAGTCCCTCTCCAACACCACCTGGGCACGGATGGAACCCCGGAAAAGGGGTAGGCAGCTGGCTCGGGCAGAGCCCTCTTCCGCCCGGCGCCGTGTGGTGATGAGCTTGGTGGGGATGACCGTGTTGAAGGCAGAGCTATAGTCAATGAATAGCATCCTCACGTACGTGCCCCGTCTCTCCAGGTGAGTCACGACAGTGTGAAGAGCCAGAGAGATGGCGTCCTCTGTGGGTCTGTTTGCCCTGTATGCAAATTGATGTGAGTCCAATCAGGCAGGGATGCTGGATTTGATGTGTGAGAGGACCAGCCTTTCAAAGCACTTCATGATTATAGGAGTTAGGGCAACCGGACGGTAGTCGTTCAGGTTGGTGATTTTTGTTTTTTTCGGCACCGGCACTATGGTAGCCGACTTCAGTCATTTGGTGACCGTAGCCAGAGATAACGACAGGTTAATGATCCTGGTGAATACCACAGCCAGCTGTTCAGCACAGTCCTTGAGTACCCTTCCTTGAACTCCATCCGGGCCTGCAGCCTTGCGTGGGTTGACCCTTCGCAGAGTGCGCTGTACTTCCTGTGTGCTCAATGTTAAGACCTGTCCCTCCACATTGGCTGAGGTTCTACCACTCATGGTGGTGTTGCCAGTTTCGAAGCGGGCGAAGAAGGTGTTAAGCTCGTTGGTTAGTGTGACATCACTGTGGGGGCAGGCAGGGCTGCTCATGTAGCCAGTGATGTCCCTGACACCATGCCACATGCTTCTGGTGTCCATGGTATTGAAGTGGTCTTCCACCCGTTGCCTGTGGGTGTCTTTGGATTTTTTTATACCTTTGTAGTGACCGGTTCGTTAGCTCCACAGCCCCGTCTAGAACCAGCGCGTTGCGCCACGTCTCCGTGAAGATCAGCGTGCAGCAGTCTTTCAGGGATCGCTGGGTGTTGATCCATAGCCTTACCTCATCCAGCTTGTTGGAGAGTGACCGGACATTTACGCGAAAGACGCTTGGTAGGGATAGTCTTTGTGGAGCCCTCCGTAGCCTGGCCTGCACCCCCGCTCGCCGCCCACGTTTTTGCTTTCTCTCCCTGCGCTGACTCCGGCTCCTTCCCTCCGGTGTGGTGATCCAGGCGGCTGTTCAGCTTAGCTCCGTCGGGATTTTGGTGAGGGTTTTATAGTACTCACAAGCCAGTCCCTCGCAGCCACGTCCAATGTTGAGCAGCTCCGTGCGGCTCCATGTGCGATCCGCCTTCCGTGAGCTGCAGTGCCTTGGGGAGCACGCTGCCGCTGTGTCCGGACTCGCCGCCACGGGCTCCGACTGGATTTTGGTGGAGGTAAGGGTTGCGGATTTTAAACGAAGATTCCGTGACCTGTTTTTCCCGCCGCGTCCGATGCTGGGCTGCTCCGTGCAGCTCCATGAGCGGTCCGCCTTGCGTGGGCTGCAGCGCTTTTGAGAGCACGATGTCGCTGTGTCCGGATGTGCTGCCGCCAACACCGTCGGGTTTTCGGTGCCGGTGCTGGATTTCCTTGTACTGGTGGTGAGTTTTAGTGTGAGTTCTTTAAGTTTTAGGGGTTTTAGGGGTTTACTGGGTGTACTTCCCTGGGTTTTTTTGCAGCCGCGTTCGATGCTGGGCTGCTCCGAATTGCGTCGATCTGGGGAGCGCAAAGCCGCTGCGTCTGGACAAGCCGCCATCTTACGTAGTGAAGATTCCCCAGGGTGCATTGACTCATTCCCAGCCTTCATGATTCAATTAAAAGTGCAGGTCAAGTTAAGCACAGCTGATCAGTTGTCTTTTCTTATTTAGTGGATGCTGAAGCATTTAATCAAGCCTATTGGTTTTCCATTTCAGTACGTGAAATAACAAAATTGTGCAATAACATTTTGATACCACACAGAACTCCAGATGAATAAAATATATATTTTCACCAAGGAAAAGGACATGGAGGCCAGTTAGATCAGTGTAAGATACATTAATATGCTCGGGCATTTTGGAGGAGATAGTATTAGATCTCTTGAAGAGCATGAAGATGGATAAACCCTAAGGATCTGATAGGATCACCTGTAAACAACCCTGCAGATTGCATTCATGTTGAATAATTTACTCAGAAAGCACATGAAAGAAAGTTTTCACTGCACCTCGATTCACACAACAACAGTAATAAAGCAATAAACAAATACTCAGCTATCCGGACAGCTTCTCGGAAGAGAGAAGGCAGTGTTAAACCTTGACCCTATGTAGAAAAAAGAAATTGCAGATGCTGGTATACACAAAAGGGCACAAAATGTTGGAGTCACTCAATGGGTCAGGCAGCATCTCAGGAGAACATGGATAGGTAACATTTCAAGGCAGGAGCCTACTTCAGACTTCTCCTTCAGAGAGTTAAACTTTGGCACTGTCGATCTCTCTGCAGGTGTTGTCTGACTTTTTAAAGGGCCTGTCCCACTTAGGCGATTTTTTAGGCGACTGTCAAAGTCGTAACAGATCGCCAAAATTTTCTTTTACCCTACGACAATGACCACGACAATGCCGAGTCAGGTCGATAGAAGTTATTTTTTTCATGAAACTAGCACCTGGCTAAGAGATTACACCGTCTTCGGAAACATCGCGAAATTCCTACGCTGTCAATGCTTCTCCGACATTCTAATTTTCGCTGAAATCACTGACAAGTCTGTAATTACATGAGAGTGTTGAAATATAACATCTTGCCCAGGTTACTTGAAAACCAAGTTTCACGGTAACAAGGCATAAACTGGATTGACTTCCAGTTTACTAATAGCAATATTAAGAAATTTAATTTTAAACGTGGTTCAATGGATTTTTGTGCAGAGTGTGGGCATTCTTTGAAAATGTACAGGAGATGCATATCTGGTTTCTGGGTTGCATATCTGGGTTGGGAGCCTGCTTTAAAAGTGACCGCTGATGGCCATAAACATCGCAAAATTTCCACGCTTACCTGACCGTCAAACTGTCGCCTCCAATCTACCTGTCAACTGTCCTGACGGTAAATAAATTGGCTAAACACAAGTATTTTATGGTATCTTCAAATGACTTTACTTAATTTAATATTACATGATTCTAAATGCATCTGTGACAACCTAGCAAACCTGGGGACAGCATGCGACAGCGCCCGGAATAAGCAACGATATCTGGCGACATGCCAGCTGTCGCCGAGAAATTTCTGTCTATCTGGAAAATTTTCAGCGACGCGCCGAGATCTGCTACGATTCTTTGAAGACTCCTCATGATCATGCTCGCGACACCCCGGCGAATGTTCGACGACTGCCTAGTCGCTGGCAGTCGCCTTAAAATCGCCTAAGTGGAACAGGCCCTTAAGAGTTTCTGGCATTTTCTGCATTTGTTTCACTTCAAGAGATGTCTGGTTGAATTTTCAGTGTGGTAAAAATCAGCCTGGATATGGTTTACACTCCAGTTAAAATCAGTTTAGTGCTAAAATGAATGGAGCTTGTACCAGTAACTTAAGTATTTTTGTTTGAAAACTTCAATGGCTAAATGGGTTTGTGCATGAGTAGCATACTTATGAAATGTGTGGTAATCTCAGAGAGAAGCAAACACATGCAGCAGTATCACATGGTATTAAACTCTTGCTTCTGATCATAGAGTCATCGAGTCATAGAGTGATACAATGTGAAAACAGGCTCTCCGGCCCAACTTGCCCACATGCCCCAGCTACACTAATCTCACCTGCCTGCGCTTGGTCCATATCCCTCCAAACCTGTCAAATCCATGTACCTGTCTAACTATTTCTTAAACAATGGAATAGTCCCAACCTCAAATACCTCCTCTGGCTGCTTGTTCCATACACCCACCACCCTTTGTGTGAAAAAGTTACCCCTCGGATTCCTATTAAATCTTTTCCCTTTCACCTTGAACCTATGTCCTCTGGTCCTCGATTCCCCTACTCTGGGCAAAAGACTGTGCATCTAGCCAATCTATTCCTCTTATGATTTTGTACACCTCATGAAGATCACCCCTCATCCTCCTGCGCTCCAAGGAATAGAGACCCAGCCTACTTAACCTCTCTCTACAGCTCACACCCTCTAGTCCTGGCAACATCCACTTAAATATTTTCTGTACCCTTTCAAGCTTGACAATATCTTTCCTATAACATGGTGTCCAGAACTGAAGGTTTTGTGGAGGTTTTGCACATCTGTAAACTTTACACATAACTTGGCAATCAGACAACAAAATAAGCCTTGACTGGATGTTTGAACTCTGTTTTTGTGATGTTTAAGTATGCTTTACCTAACCTTGCTTCCAGCAGCACAAAGCACCCATCATCTTCCAGCAGGTTCTCATTTTAAATGTGCCATTTAGTGCTTTCTCTCACCACTCTCTTTTTGCTGCTAATGTCCAGAAGCCACCAGATTTACACTACAACTGACCCCAGCCCCTTCATTTAACCTTATTATTGTCCATCTTGCAGTCTGAAGAGAGAGGAGAGGTCGAACGCCTGGCAGATTCCCATAAAAGTTGTTGCATTTGGTCTCTTGTGTCTCATAGGGGAGTATTATATCAATTTCTCAAATGATCTTGTGGGAGAATTGCATCCATTTTCTTTGTCAGATTGATTGATCTGGAAGAAACATGAGCCTCTGGTCAAAGTTGTTACAGCACGAGTCCATGATTCCTACTGATACTTACAAACCTGCATGCCAGCTTTTTTGATCCATATAGGTTTTGGATTCAAAGATATCTGAAACAATTTGGCTGTAAAAGTAAAGTAGAAATTGAAGTCACCTCCCTTCTATATAATACAAGACCAAGTGGACCCGTTGGGCCCAAACCACTCCTGCATTGGTGCAGCACCCTCTCCTCCCCCCTTCCCCCTCCCCCCTCCCCTCTCCACTCCCCCCTCCCCCTCTACCCCCTCCCCCTCTACCCCCCTCCTCTCCCCCTCTCCCCCTTCCCCCCCTCTCCTCTCCTCCCCTCTCCCCCTCTCCCCTCCCCCATCTCCCCTCCCCCTCTCCCCTCCCCCTCCCCTCTCCCTTCCCCCCCTTCCCCTCCCCCTCCCCTTCCCCTCCCCCTTCCCCACCCCTCCCCCTCCCTTCTCCTCCCCCCTTCCCCCCACCCCATCCCTCTTATCGTCCCTCCTCCCCCCCCCATCCCTCCTTAGGAGATAGATTTAAATTTTAAAATGTGAATAACTTAAAAAATATGACACTGAATTCAATGAAACTTCTTCCATTAGCACCAAAGGGACGACGGTGAGTAAGGTAGGCCTAAAATTGTCGCGCTGTCGTGTACCGTTTTGGCTGTAGTTCAGGAACAAACAAACAAACAAACGAGAGTTTTAGTATATAGATGATGAATAACTTTTGTCAACTTGATGCAGTACAGTTTAATAATGTTTCAACCCATTTTATCTTAGTTTAAATAATCAGAAAATGAGTTCAACCTTGTTAAATAGTGTAAATTTCACTTCTAAAGGTCTTAATTAACTGAAGCAAATCAGTCGGTCAAGCAGCATCTCTGGAGGACATGGATAGGTGGTGTTTTGGGTCAGGACCCTTCTTCAGACTGAATGTAGTAGGGGGAGAAAAGAAAGCTGAAAAAGAACGGGGGTCAACAAAGCCTGGCAAATATTAGATGGATACAAGTGATGAGGGGTCTGATTGATAGATGGATGGACAAAGAAAAGGATGGAAACATTAAATACCAGAAGGCATAGTTTTAAGATGAGGTGCAAAGTTTAAAGGAGTTGTGTGGTACAAGCTTTTTTTACACATAGGGCAGAGTGCCTGCAACATGTGTTATTACACTGAACACATTGAAGCCTTGAAGTACATGTGTTCTCGGTTTGGGTTGATGAGGTCACTGAACAAGGAGCACTCATAGTCTTATGAGTGTTTTTGATGAAACCACGATGTGCCTCTTCGATCCATTTTTCAAAATGATCACTTTCTCTATTTATAAGACTTCTGAACCATTGGTTTCAAACATAAAAGCTGCCAGTCATCCTTCTCCCTGGAGGGAAATTGATGTTTCTGTTCTGAGAAAGCATATCAGTGTATAGCAAACCTGGACCTGTGCTAGACTTAAAGTCCTGCCGCACTCCCCACTGTGTACGCTCTCACCTTTCCTTCACAAAATAAGAAGATTCACGTTCCTGAGGCTTTTGCACATGTGATTGTCTTGAACCACGACCTTCTCAGCATTAGCATCTGATATTGCTGAGAAGTATGGCGGCACGGTGGCGCAGCGGTAGAGTTGCTGCCTTACAGCGAATGCAGCGCCGGAGACTCAGGTTCGATCCTGACTACGGGCGCCGTCTGTACGGAGTTTGTACGTTCTCCCCGTGACCTGCGTGGGTTTTCTCCGAGATCTTCGGTTTCCTCCCACACTCCAAAGACGTACAAGTATGTAGGTTAATTGACTGGGTAAATGCTAAAAAAAAAAATTGTCCCTAGTGTGTAGGGTAGTGTTAATGTGCGGGGATTGCTGGGCGGCGCGGACTCGGTGGGCCAAAGGGCCTGTTTCCGCGCTGTATCTCTAAATCTAAATCTAAAATATCCATGTACTTTGGGGTGGCAATTGTGGTCAACATTAGGAAAAAGTGGTACTTCATCTTTGAATCCCGTTGCAGTATCATTGATTAAAGTACAGTGAAGCATTCATTCACTCATAATACTGAGTAAACTCTCACCTTGGGCTTGATATATGTTAACGTAAACATTTATTTTGGATGCATTTCAAGAATCCTGACTGTATGGGTGGCACAAAGGCAGGGCTGGTAAAGCTGACTTATCCAGTCAGCAGAAAGACAACACATGATTACATGTACCTCTGTGTGTCAGAAAGTATCTCTGGAGGTCATGAATAAGTAACGTTTTGGGTTGGGACCCTTCTTCAGATACGACTTGAAGCATTTTGAATTTGGTTGATTTCATTCCCTCTTTTTCCATTCATTTACTTCTTGCATCTCCTCCAGACAGCTCAGCCGTGATGAATAATCCTTTGTTGCCCTTTCTTAGCTGACATCACCATCTATGTGTCATTCAATCCTTTTTGGTCTTCACTGATTGATTTTCTCTTTTTATCTCTTCACCAACACCTCTCTCTGTAACATAAAACATGTTTCATCTCTAAATTATTAGCTCCAAAATAAGGTCGTTGATCCAAAACATTACCTCTGTTTCTCTCTTCACAGATGCTACCTGACCTGCTCAGTATTTACAAAACATAGAGACATATGGAACTGCAGATGCTGGAATCTTGCGTAGAACACAAATTGCTGGAGTAATTTAGTGGGTCAGGCAGGTCTCTGGAGGACATGGACAGGTAACGTTTCAGGTTGGGACCCTTCTTCAGACTGATTCAAATGTATCGATCTGAAGAAAGTACCGACCTGAAATGTCAACTATCATATCCTCCGGAGGTACTGCCTGACTCATTGAGTTACTCCAGCACTTTGTGTTCATTTACAAAACGTATTGTTTTACATTAATTCCAACATGTGCTGTTTTTGATTTTCGATTTAGGCTGTTTAGATTGCTATGCTTTAAGCGGGTACAGAAATGTTAATTGCTCTGGTCCAGTGTGAAAGAAACATTTATTTACTTCGACCACTTTACTTTGGGGTGGCAGAGTGGTGCTCCAGTAGAGTTGCCGCCTTACAACGCCAGGGATCCTGACTATGAGTATCGTCTTCACAGAGTTTGCATATTCTCCCTGTGACCACATGGATTTTCTCCTGTTGCTCCGGTTTCCTCACACATTCTAAAGACGTACAGATTAGGTTAATTGGCTTTTGTGAAATTTTCCTAAGTGTGAAGACTAGTGTGAGGGGTGATCGTTGGTTAGCATGGACTCAAAGGGCTGAAGGGCCTGTTTCCTTACTGTCTCACTAAACTAAGCTAAACTAAACTAAGCTAAACTAAACTAGATATATTCATTGTGAGGCACAGAGGAACAGGTGTATGAAATCTGTAACTCAGCATTGCTCAGCTTTATTATCATCACAACTCAGAACCTACATGTGTATTGCTGCTGGTGATACCAGAAGCCAAAATATTGTTAAATGAATAGTGGCAAATTGCCCAACTGGCATCACATCCAGAGAACTACATTTAGCTTAGCGCAACAATGTTGACTCTCTTTGTTTAGAATGATGTAGGTTATTAACAAAAAAAGGCCAGTAGTTAACTTTTACCTCTGCTGGAGAGTGTGACTGCAGCCAAGAAGCCTGTGGCTAAATGAATCCATGTCATTATATTTTTCTACAGGAACAATATATGACTCTAAATTCTTCACAGAGCTGGATGTTTTGTCCCTTTTTAAGTTTATTGATCTTTTAGGGTGCAGTCATTGCAGGGAAGGCAATGTATTTTTAATTCTTCGAGAAAGCATTGTGGAAGGTGCGTGAATTTTACTTGCTCAACGAGTTTCTATAATGGAGATTTATTGCATGGGTATCATCAATCACTGCAGCCATTGCAAACCCCACTTTTCTTTTCATTTTTCATTGTAAAACAAACTCCAGTTTCCAACTACAGCTGTCAAGTCAATGATTTACTGTTTTGCTGCTGGTACGCGGAGTAATTTAAACCCTAATCTTGGTGAACTAATTGTGAATTCAAATGCATCATGCTTAAACTAAATGCTCAGGAGAAAACATTGCAAGTGATAAAAATAATATTGGACTAAAATTTGAATCTTGTTTAGGCAACATTTTTTCTCTTGTTTATTTCCTCTGAAGTGATTTTTGGAAAATGCAACAATTCCTATGACTGTGTCAGCCAATTGCATTTGACATTTTTGCTAAGTTAAGAGGAGTGAATACATAATATTAAGGAATTCACATTTTGCTTGAACATTTTACAGGACACATTGTGACAAACTGGCCATAGATGCTGCTGTGGTGCATTGAAGAAGCTGTTGGACACAAAGTGCTAGAGTAACTCAGCAGGTCAGGCAACATCTCTGGAGAACATGATTTGCATCGGAAACCTTTTACAAACTCAAGAAGTCCAAAGAAGGGTCCCAATCGGAAATGTAACCTATCCATGTTCTTCAGAGATGCTGCCTGACCCACTGTTTTCCAGCACGTAGTGTTTTTTGTGTCTTTTTTTGTAAACCAGAATTGGTGGTTCCTTGTTTTATGTTTAGATTTAGTTTTAGAGATACACCCAGAAAACAGGCCCTTCAGCCCACCGAGTCCATGCTGTCCATCGATCTCCTGTATTCTAATTCTATGTTATTCCCACTTTTGCATCCTCGGGGCAATGTACAGAAGCCAATTTACCTACAAACCCATATGTCTTTGGAATGTGGGAGGAAACTGGAGCACCTGGAGAAAACCCATGTGGTCACAGGGAGAACATGCAAACTCTGTACAGATATCACCCCTAGTCAGGATCGTACACAGGTCTCTGGTGCTGTGAGGCAGCAACTGAACCATCGTGTCACTGTTGTGTAGGAAAATAACTGCAGATGCTGGTACAAATCGAAGGTATCACAAAATGCTTGAGTAACTCAGCGGGTCAGGCAGCATCTCTGGAGAGAAGGAATGGGTGACATTTCGGGTCGAGACCCTTCTTCAGACTTATGTCAGGGGGGGGTGGGACAGGGAAAGGATATAGGTGGAGACAGAAAGACAATGGGAGAACTGGGAAGGGGGAGGGGAAGAGAGGGACAGAGGAGCTATCTAAAGTTAGATAAGTCAATGTACATACCGTTGGGCTGTAAGCTGCCCAGGCGCAATATGAGGTGCTGTTCCTCCAATTTGCAGTGGGCCTCATTATGACACTGGAGGAGGCCCATGACAGAAAGGTCAGACTGGGAGTGGGAGGGGGAGTTGAAGTGCTCAGCCACCGGGAGATCAGGTTGGTTAATGCAGACTGAGCGAAGGTGTGGCGTCACTGTGCCGCCAACTAAATTCTGTGCACTGTACAGATAAATTCTTGTACCTACAAGAATTTGTTAGAATTGGTCTCTGTATATTTAGGTTCTTGTGCATGTGAATGGCAGAAGTGATGAAAGCTGAGCTTTGGGGATCTGATAGAGCAGAGTAAGCTGCAGGCTCATGAATATTAGAGTACTGTGCTGAGCGACGTTATGTAAGAAACTGCTTTACAGGGCAGTGTGTGTGTAGAGACTTGACCACAATTTGATCTACCAGGAGGCTTTGGGAATATGAAATGTTCAAAGTAAGCATTTCATTGCATGCTTGGCGGGCATTCGTTCATATGCTAATTTCAAAGCTGATTAACGAGAGGTCTGTTCATTGTTTTGTACATGGGCTATTAGATTACTGTAATAGGTAGTAAAGTTCCTCCAGAGCTGCAAGAAAAATAAACCGTGTGACTGAGAATGTTTTAAAATGAACGCTTGAAAATTACATTGCCAAATGAGTGAATGGGTGAATTGAAAGATATCTGGACCCACACAAAAATATGTTCTAAACAGTTCAGGGAAGTACAAGAATAAGTATTACTTTGTCCTTGATGATAGTTATTTTTATTTGAGGAGAAATGCATTTGATGACTTGTCCATGCTTGACATTAAAAACGATTGGACAGGCTAATGCAGGAAAAATGTTCCCGATGTTGGAGAAGTCCATTCGGGGATCACAGTTTAAGATATGAGGAGGTATTGATGCTGATCTTTAAGGGGGCATATTCTTTCCCTTGCCATATTTTTTCTCTTAAAATACCTGAAGAAAATCTTGAGATTTTCCTCTTCCATACATGTCAGCTCCATATCATGTCCTCTTTTTGCCTGCATGATTCCTTAAGTGTACTCCATCACTTCTTATACATGCAGAGAAATTCACTTGATCCTGACTGCTACCTCCTCCTTTTTTCTGACCAGAGTCTCAACATCTCTTGTCAACCAGTTAAAATGAGTTAGAAGAATGCGAGAGTGTCACAAATGATGAAATCACTGACAAGTGCAGGAAGGAACTGCAGATGCTTGTTTACACTAAGATAGACACAAAGTGATGGAGTAACTCACCGGGTCAGGCAGCATCGCTGGAGAGAAGGAATGGGAGACATTTTGGGTCAAGCCCCTTCTTCAGACTGAGGGTCTGAAGTTGATGTGTTGGATTTAACTCGCTCCTTATTTGACTGAACCACCTTTGTAATTCCTGGGCTTGAGTGAAATAAGATGAAGAAAGGTCTTCCAATTCCTTGGTGATTCCTTGACATTTTTCTCATTTGCAAGACAGCCCAGTGAAGGAGAAATAGAGTGACAGTCAACTTTCACCGCAGATCCCAGGGATATGTCAATGACTGGGTACTTGATCCATTTATCAATTATATTGTAATGATAGCTATTCCATGTATTATTGAGACACGAGTATATACTGAATAATTAGTAGCAAAAGAATTATAGTAGGTGCCCTCAGATCTTCTGTAGTTGCTGAGGAGCAAATTATTGTCAGTGGAGATTATTTCTGCAGATTAACCTCTCAAAAGATATATGTGCCATGGGTGAGCAGGTGAAGCAAAGGTCTAGTTCATTAGCCAGTTAGCATGAATAATATTCACTGAGATACAGGGAGTCTAAAATATCATTGACGTTGAAATAGTTGGCAACAATGTAATGAAGGGGAAAATATTAGAAGAGGTAAAAAGATAGCAAAAACAAATTTAAAAACTAACATTAACATTAGAAAGGAACATGGCAACAATTGCAATAATTACATTTTCATGGAGAGTTAGTTTGGCAGTAATTTAAATGTATAATATTGTTAAAATTCACTTAAATCTAAAGACATCAATCTTAATCTTTGCTGTTGTGCTTAATTACCTTGACAAAACGCCCTTACAATTACTCTTACAAACCCTGGCCAATTGGAAAGGACTGTTACACACATTCTCATCCATCTATTTAGATAGCATTGATGCCTTTGTTGTGAGGTTCACAGGCATGAGAATACAGAGTAAAGGGGATTGTGTGGGATGAGGTGCATATGGATGCTGGTACCTGTGTAATACTAACATGGATTTGACTAATTACATCGAATGTTCTCTCTCTGTCATTCAATTTGAGGTAATCATGCATAACAGCATCTCATATTTCGCTTGGGCAGTTTACACTGCAGCGGTATGAACATTGCCTTCTCTAACTTCAGATAGTTCCTCTGCCCCTCTCTTTCCCTTCCCCTTCCCAGTTCTCCCACTAGTCTTCCTGTCTCCTACTACATCCTATATTTGTCCCGCCACCTCCCCTGACATCAGTCTGAAGAAGGGTCTCGACCCGAAACGTCACCCATTCCTTCCCTCCCGAGATGCTGCCCGACCCGCTGAGTTACTCCAGCATTTTGTGTCTACCTGCATAAGAAGATGGTCTCTGATCAATGGGCTCTGCATTCCTTTAACTGATCAGTTGACTTTTATTCTCCCTCCTTTTCTTTTATTTCCCTAACAATCTTCCTATCCAAAGATGCTTTACTACAGGATGATTGATGGATGGTGTGGACACGGTGGGTCACTAATGATATTCTGTTGAGGTTTCACTGTATGAATTCAACAAGAGCACCAATCAATCTGCACACAGCAAGGCTCAACAAAACACCAATGAGATAATGACCAGATATCTCATGTAAGATAAGGAAACAAGCCCCCACCTTTCAGTGAAGACTGGTGTGCGGTGTTCAGGTGTCATTCTTGGCTCAGTGTCATGGCTCACTGTCAGCTCCAAGGAAGCAGATTGTGAGCTTCAGACACCATCCAGATAACAAACACGCACAATCTCAGCCAGTATTCCACTGCTGTCTCGTTTTTCAGATAACATGTTGAGGCAAGCCCTTTCAGGTGAATATAAATATCCTATGGTTTCATTTTAGGAAGAGCAGGAGGTTTATTCCAGCTAGTTATCGACTTCTGGAAGTGGCGTAAATATTACCAACCATCAGTTGTGGACCAACCACATTGAAGTGACAGCCAAAACAGCACTCCAATGTCACTGCTTCCTCTGATGACTGAAGAATTCAGCATGTCTCCAACAACTCTTACAACATTCTACAGATACACTGTAGAAAGCATGCTGTCGGGTTCCATCACAGCTTAGTTTGGGAATAGCTGTGACTAAAACCATTAGAAATTGCAAAGAGTTGTGGATGTAGCCCAGTCCACCCCACAGACCAGACTTTACACCTTTGACTTCATAGGCACTTCACGCTGCCGCAGGACAGTAGCCGGCATAATGAATGAATGAATGAATGAATGAATGAATGAATGAATGAATGAATGAATGAATGCATGAATGAATGAATGAATAAGTTTATTGGCCAAGTATGTGCATTTATAAGGAATGTGCCTTGGTGCTCCACTCACAAATGACAACACAAACATACAGTTAACATTAAGAATTAAGAATAAAGCATAAACACATCAAAACAATAAGGATACAACATTACGGTTTAAACATGTGAATCTAATCAAGCACCTTTCCCAACACAATCATTTGTTCTTCTCCCTGCGCCAGTCAGCCAGAAGAAACAGAAGCTTGAAGGTGCACACCACTAGATGCAGGAACAACTTCTTCCCCCTCTGTTATCAGACTGTTATCAGTCCTTCCATCAGCTGGGGTACTGTCCCAATTCTCCAACTTACATCATTGGAACTTTTCGCTGGAACTGTTGCACTATAATGCTGAGAACTATATTCTGCACTCTGATATAAGTTCATAAGTTCACAAGTGATAGGAGCAGAATTATGCCATACAATCATGGTTGATCTATTTTTCCTCTCAACCCCATTCTCCTGCCTTCTCCACATAACCTCTGACACCTGTACTAATCAACATATCTTTCTTTTCACTATACCATTTGTACTTGTGTTTGATTTGAATGTGTTCATGTACTGTATTATTTGATTTGATTGGATTGTTTGCAAAACAGAGCTTTTCACTGTACCTCAGTACTCGTGACACCAATACCTAAACCTAAACCTAAACCTTTGGTTTTAGTTGCTGCTTGAAGGCTCCTCGAGTTTGCCCTCCTCCCCCCCCCCCCCCCCAACCGTAATGTGATTTGTGCAGCTGGACTAGGTTTTTGCAGCACTGTGCGACTAACAGAGCCCCAGGCCTTGTTGCCATGGCTGCCCATTGAAGGCCCAAAGGCCCCAGGTGGCAGATCCTGAGGTCCTGCTCTAGTTTGCCCCAAAGACCTTTCCTTATGGCTCAATGCTATCAAAGGTACTCTCCAACATTTCTGATAAGTAATTTAAATAAGTAAACACATTTTTTAAAAATCAGGAATTATTTAAAATAATTAAAATACTTCAATTATTATACATTTGATTATTATTACATTAAAATATTTAAAATTATGTAGTAATATTAATTCAACTAAGGAAAATAATCCACACTTAAACATCCAAAACATATGTTTTCAATGGCAGGCAGCCTGGGTGTATGCCACATACACTATCCACGGCCAGCATAAAGCTGAAGGATCAGGTAAGAAATATCTCCAACCCCTCATCTCAAGATGTTTATGAACTATCTTTGGACTTAATGTCATGTCCCGTATCAGAGTGGGACACCAGATTTGTCAACATCTGACCGCACAATGTGCTTCTAATTGCTGTACTCATAACTTCATGTTCTAGGAGCAGAATTAGGCCATTTGGCCCATCAAGTTAACTCTGCCATTCAATCATGGCTGATCTATCTTTCCCTCTCAACCCCATTTTCCTGCATTTTCTCCATAACCCCTGACACCCTTAGTAATGAAGAATCCGTCAATTTCCACCTTAAAAATATCTATTGACACCTCCACAGTCGTCTGTGGCAACGAAGTCCACAGTTTCTCCACCCTTTGACTAAATAAATGTCTCCTCATCTCCTTTCAAAAGGTATGTCCTTTTATTCTGAGGTTATGGGCTCTGGTCCTACACTCTCCCACTATTGAAAACATCCTCTCCACATCCACTATCCAGGCCTGTGCTGCATTAGGAGCTGACCAGTGAGAGGCATCTTGCAGGCGAATCTCTTACTGAAATACGCAGTGATGCCACACATCAGTTACAATTATACTTAGTTTTTCCTCTGTATACACGCAGCACAGCTGAGGTTGTGTGGTTAAAACTCCTGCATGTGATTGTAAACCCATAACCCTCATAAACAAGACTGTCCCAATGAATGCTGGGGTGAAAGCTGTACGGAACTGCATGAGAGGCTGGAGTTAGAGGAGTTTCAATTCAGTCAGAGAACCATTGAATAGAAAATGTAATACACCAGGTGCATTCTGTTCTCAATTTACAGAAATGTGATTACCTCTTCAATAATGCCCTTGCCACTCTTGGAAAGAGTCAGTGTAAGACTGTGTGGGAGTAAAAGTTCCAGGAAGAATCCATCATCTTGACTTCCCTTTTTTTCTATTTTTACAGAATGCTGATCTGGTCTGTTGCCTGATGTGCTGTTAGTTAATTGAACATAATTAATCTGCGGGCTTCAAATGCTACCACAATTTTCCTTGTTTCAGTATCACAAAACCATTCACAAGTCCAAAGTGTCATCTGTTACATGATTCCTCTGTTATCAGCACATTTTCAACAGTAATAATCCAGTACTCTGTTGGACAATAATGATCTTTAACTATGGTCCATAATTGGTTGATTAATAATAGAAATTAGACAAAGGAATTCATTTAAAACATGAATAATTGTCCACCAAGACATTGAGCTCGATCTACTGGTAAGACATTACAATTCTGTCTTTTGGTTGTAAATACATTATTGAGACACCCAATTGGCATGTTGATGTCATCCCTCGGATTGACAGAATTATACATGGAGTATGGCTTTCACTGAAAAAGAGAACTCAACTGTCTATAATTGTCTGTCAAATCTAAGACAATCTGAAACATCTAGACGGCTCATTGGTGTCGAGTAGCCACTTAAGAACTCTCTTATCTCATTTCTTGGGAGGTGTAGTGTTTTTCTGCTGGATGGAAAAATCTATTGCGTTAATTTGAACACCTTAAAATCACCGGAGACTGGATGAAGCTGTGCATTTTGTCAGACAAAATGATTGCCAATGCACTGTCACAGCACAGACTGGGAGTTCAATGTTCCATAACATGTCTGAATCCCAAGTATCAACAACTTTCTGTTTTTACAATCCAATTATTTTGAAGAAATTTAGGAATAAATGCATGTCCTTCTTTTTTTCTCCTAGATATTTCTGAGCAGGAGGATAACCCCTAAAAAGTATCAATGCTACCTTTACCACATCATTTAATTAAAACTTCCACACCTACACAGATCCATTTTATATTCTCTTTTTGTGCTGCCTATAAATATGCAGGCTCACTAACGCCTTGTGATAAATATTTCAGTGACAGATCACAAATTCTAATGCAACTTTCAAAAACATTCAGATTTACAGTTGCAGGCTGGAAGAACACATAAACAGCATTAGTATGCACAACATTTGTTACACTAACCACAATGAATTCTCTTTTATACAGAGGATTAAAGCTAAGTACATGCCTCCTTCGCATTGCACAAGAAAGCTCCAGGTAGAAGTGGGTCTGTTCAAGTCACCCGCCATCTGTTAGTTTACGTTGTTGGATAGTTCCAAAACATTGGCAATGGCACAAAAAAAGCTCCTGGGCAAAAGCTGAGGCTGGAACGGTAATTTTCTGGACTTGGAGATTCGCCAATCTTTGTAGCAACTCGATAAGAGATTTTGCCTCTGGCAAAACCGTATCTCTACCAGTTCAGTGGGAAGCAATACATGTTAAAAAATTTGGAGATGCTGGAAATCTGAAGTAAAAATAAAAAATCCAGGAACTACTCAGCAGAATCTGTGCAGAGAGAAACAGAGAAATGCTTCAGCTCAATAATCTTTCATTAAGATGAGTCTGGACATTTCTTAAATTACACCTATTGGCTCCTGACAATTTCATCCACTCATTTTTTTCACTGAAATAATTATGCAGTATTAAATTAGCACAACATGACATTTAGACATAAGGAACTGCAAATGCCTATTTACAAAAAGAAGCACGATGTGCTGGAGTAACTTGGCGGGTCTGGCAGCATCTCTGGAAGGTGATGTTTTGGATGAGGACCTTTCTTCAGTCTCAGGCAAATAACGTTTCACAGATTAGAAACAGACCATTCAGTCCTATGGATCTTTGCTAGTACTTATGTGCCAATATATTCTCCTCTACTTTTCTATTTTACTTTGAACAATATATCCTTCGCTTCTTCATCTTCAGATAATTTGAATGAAGTAATATGAATATAAAAGTTATATCAAGTAAACTCAAATACTCAAGTACAAACAATCCTTTGTAAAGCAATGCACCCATTTTGAGTTGTTACATTCAAGACTTTTTATTATAACCAAAGGACGAAGTTCCCAGGTTTACATGGAAATAATGTTCCAAACTTTCTGATATCACATTCCATCACCAACGAAGGTCACAATAAAGATCGTGGAAATATGAGCATGGAATGGTAATGAATGAGCAGATCTCTACATAATGTCGATTGAAAGTTGTGGATCACATTTGTCCAGTGGGATGAGTGAATGGGAATTTAACTTAGCAAATAAAGCTTACAGCAATCAGGAACGCTCCCACAACAAAGGAATAACTTCCTCTTTTTAGAAACATATAACATTCTTAAGAGATTGGACTGGCTAGATGCAGGAGAAATGTTCCCAATGTTGGGGGAGTCCAGAACCAGGGGCCACTATTTAAGAATAAGGGGTAGGCCATTTAGGACTGAGAAGTTCCTCGTATGTTGCAAAACATACTTAGGTAATAAAGTATTATTGTGATTGTGATTGATTGTGATTGTGATTGAGATGAGGAAAAACTTTTTCACCCAGAGAGTTGTGAATCTGTGGAATTCTCTGCCTCAGAAGGCAGTGGTGACCAATTCACTGCGTGTTTTCAACAGAGAGTTAGATTTAGTTCTTAGGGCTCATGGAATCAAGGGATATGGGGAGAAAGCAGGAACGGGGTACTGATTTTGGATGATCAGCCATGTTCATATTGAATGGCGGTGCTGGCTCGAAGGGCCGAATGGCCTACTCCTGCACCTATTTTCTATGTTTCTAAGTTTCTATGTTTATTCCTTCAATCCAACCCACAAGAATAAGTGAATGTGAATAAGTTTAAGTTTATTAGCCAAGTATGTACACATACAAGAAATGTGCCTTGGTGCTCTGCTCGCAAGTAACAACACAAACATACAGTAAACAATTACGAATAAAGCATATAACATTAAACATTAAGAATACAACATTACAGTTTAAACATGTAAGTGAAATAAACCAGTGCAAAAAGAGATTACAAACTTTTGGTTATTGAGTAGAGCTACTACTCGCGGATAAAAAGGTGTTTTTATGTCTGGCTGTGGCTACTTTGACAGTCCTGAGACGTCTTCCAGAGGGAAGTGCTTCAAAGAGTTTGTGGCCAGTATGAGAGGGGTCAGAGATGGTCTTGCCCGTTCGCTTCCTGGCCCTTGCAGTGTACAGTTCATCAATCCAGCTCAATGAGCAGAATTGTGCTCTCATCCAATCTTTATCTTCTGGAGAGAAAATTGCAGCTCTAGAAAAAAGAACGTTTTTGGGCAAGATCTCAGAAGGGTATGCTGGGAGCAGTTATTATTGGGTAAGTCCACAACTCATATGTGGGAACAAGGAACTGCAGATGCTGGTTTATACCAAAGTTAAACACAAAGTGCTGGCGTAACCCAGTGGGTCAGGCAGCACCTCTGGAGAAAATGGATGGGCGATGTTTCGGTTTCGGGACTCTTCTTCAGACTGAAGGTAGGGTGTGGGGTTAGGGCATTGAAGAGCCTGAGGCAAGAAAAGTCGAGGATCAATTAGGGCCGGTCACAAATGACCTCAGGCAGGTCAGTGCCCTGATTGGCCCACTGTTGTCTAGAGAAGGTGTGATCTCAAGAGGGAGAACTATGGAGATGGTTAAATGACTAGGAAGGAGGAAGGGGCAAGGGAGGATTGAGTGGAGGGGAGTGCAAGTAGAAGTTACTTAAAATTAGAGAATTCAACATTTTCAAGAACTGGTAAAGATGTTACATTTTCTCAAAGAGTTTTAGACTTTAGAGATACAGAGTGGAAACATGCCCTTCAGCCCACCATGTTTGCACCGACCACTGATCACCCTGTACACTAGTACTATTCTACACATTTGGGGCAATTTTTACTGAAGCCAATTAACCTGCAAACCTGCCATCTTTGGAATGTGGAAGAAAACCGAGGCACCCGGACAAAACCCACGTGGGAGAACGTATGAACTCCGTACAGATTGCTCTCGCAGTCAGAATAACAAGCAGCAGAAATTGGACTTTCGCCAGCAACGTATTTCCACTGGAGAAAGTTTCAAAAGATTCCATATTAAGTGGATTTACTGTACAGATTCTATTCTTAATTAAGTAAATTGTTTTCAGTTTGTTCAAAAGGTCTGCTGTGGGCATTAATCTTGAGATAAGATTAGTTGTCGACGGACAACAATGGAAAATATCATATTCATGATAGCAATGTGTCTGCATTTGACTGCAAAATTCTGGACTCAGATCCAAGCTGTCTTGCCAGCATTGTGATCACTCTCTCTATGACACGCTGTTTTCACCCCACTTTCATCTTGCCACAACAATTACTGAAATCCCGAAACAATGCTTCAGAAGACAGACACAAAAAACTGGAGTAACTCAATGTCTCTGGAGAAAAGAAATAGATGACGTTTTTGGTTGAGACCATTCTTCAGAATGTTTCAGATATTGATATCTGGAAAAACCCTCCGGAAAATGTTGGAAACATTCAGCAGCTCAGGAAGCCGGGTTAGGTTTCACGGTCCATAATCTTTTGGCATAGGTTAGAAATAAAGAGAAAAGATGAAGGGAACGGGGAAGGGGCAGAGAGAGCAAAGAGCAAGGAGAGTGATAGAGTGGGGATGAGGGGAGATTGAATAAGATAGGGTGGTGAAGCCACCAGAAGGAGGAGGATAAAGGTTAATCAATGAAAAAAGGTATGTCGGGGGGAGGAAGGGGTGTGTAATTGAATGTTAGATGAAGAGAATCTGAAATTACAACAAGAAAATGACTGTAAATGCTGAAAATGGAATTAAGACTGGAATCACTTTTCCAAACCTACCATAAAATTCATGTTATCTTTGAAATATTGTCAGCACATTATTAATGTAAATTCCACACCACATGCACTCATTCATTCTAGCCATCCATTGAATAGAGTATTGGTGTTCTTTGCCAGAGGGTCGTAGTTAAGATTCTGTTCCATTCATTTCTGTTTCATTCCAGATTTCCAACATCTGAAATATTTTTCCTTTTGTGAAAAACAAATGAATTTCCTCAAATTCTATCATCAGAATTTTGAAAGGTGACATTCAGCAATTTTAGAAAATTGCAAGTTTGTCATCGTGAGAACTCAATGATGTCTTGGTATCAGTGCTAATACTACAGCCCAGAAACAATGAGACATGATTCCAACAAAGGATAAACTATGCTCTTCATTTTCAAAATTCAACTCACACAACGCACTATAGTAAATACTTTCCCTTCATGACATACTCCCCTTCTCCCTCATCAAACTTGAACAGGTAGAAATGTTATTCAAGAAACCATTGGCAAATCTACAACATCGATCATGAAAATTTAAAGATACATTTCCCAAAACGGGAAGAAATCAAACTTTTTTGCTAAACATTTATTATCCATCTTATTACATGCACACTGTGTCAATTTTTTTAAAAGTCACTTACCCAACAATGAAAGTAATGTTTATATTTTGCTGTATACTCCTTAATGTCCTTATCACTTGAATTTTCAATTAACACCTAGAATCTAAAATTCTTCTTTTCTCTTCTTTCTTTTTCTTCATTTTCTTCATCTTCTGTAATTTTCTTATTTTTCTTATTTCTTTTCCTTCTTTTTTGCTTCTTTCTTTTTCTTCTTCTCCTCCTCATGTTCATGCTCCTCCACAGACAGTCCTTTTACACTCCCCTGGGTCTGTAGTTTTCTTATCCGAGGGAATTTAGAGGAATTTGCAGAGACAGTATTGTTGGAATTTTTTCAGCACCTGGAGATGTCTGTTGTAGATAGCCTCGGAAGATATAGGTCGACAGGGATCACTATTGCCTGGAGCACATGAGTTTGTGCCAGGTGTGAAATCTTGATCTTCAAAAACACCCTTTTCCTTGATTCACAAAGGCTGTGCAGACAATTGGAGGCAGTGGAGAATTTCATAATTAATGACTACTGTGTTGTTAACTCCCAAAATATGAGAAATATCCATATTTCCCAGAGGATTTCCATGAACCTTTATTGTTGCAGGGCAGTGTTGAACACTGGGGGCAGAGTCCAATTTGGCAAATGACTTTTGTTTTAAGGATGCTGAGTGCAAGGTCCATCTTCTCATATGCTTCAGTGAATGAGTTGATAATGGCTTGGGGCTTGGCCTTGAAGTGCATGCGAACACAAGCATTATTTGTATATGGCAACCCTGGTTGTAAAGTGGGTTTAGCTCCACTCCTGCAGGTAGTTTGTTGAAGGTAAGATGTAGCATTACAATGGGAATTCATTTTTAGAATTGGTGCAATGATGCCATGGTCTTCACTGTCTGGCTCTGTTGTGGACCTTTTAAGTAGGATCATAGCTTGTGAAGCAAAAGTAAGATGGAGACAAATTCCTGTAGGCAGCTATATGTGAGAAGAGTACACAACAGTACCCCACTCCTCAACCCCCCATCACCGAGTCAAAGGCTTGAGTTAAAAGTCCTTATGTGATGATCAGTGCTATTAAAGTTGTCACACAGTGATAACCATGTCTACTATATCCCAATGTGGAAACAAGGAACTGCAGATGTTGCAGTGACTCAGCGGGTCAGGCAGCAACTCTGGAGAACGTGAATAGGTTTCCATTATATCTCTCGCTGGACAGAATCGGTACTGCAGTTCAGGAAGCAGCACTTCAATCTCTGAGAGTACATAGTTGAGGTGGACACTGGCAATGATGGTCCCCATGGTAGATAGCAGAGAGATCCTACCATAGTTGTTCAGACTTGACTCTTTTCTTAAAAAATCACAATGACAGCATCTCTGAGATGATTTGATGTGTGCTCCTCTCCCAAAATGTGGGCAATGTGATTATGAATTCATAAATGAAGCTCTTTACTGCTGAGCTTTATTGGTGGGATATATCTCATTCCAGATATTTGTTTTTTTTTAGTTGGGATGTGATTTATTTGACTTCTACTTAGCAAGGATGGCGGCAAGGCTATGTAGTCAAGGGCATTTATATCAAGGACAGAATTATGGTTGAAGAGGTCTTCGAAGTGTTCATTCCAGCAGGTGTTCACTACCTTGCTATGTCTGAAGGCTCCATCTTGGCTTTCAACAAACTGGGACCTTTTGTGTTTGCCTTTAGATGTGTCTCACAGTGCCAAAGAACTTGTGCATGTCCTTATTGCTGGCAAGTTGCTGAGCCTCCTGTTCATTTTCTATTTACCATCTGTTCTTTAGATGATGGACCACTGCCTTCAAGTGCATGTACAGCTGTTTCTTTTCTCTTGAGGAATGGCGAAGCTTCCAATACAGGAACACCTTATGTTTGCAGTTAATTAACTCTTCAATCTCCAGGCAACTCTCATCAAACTAGTCCTGGTTCTTCTCAGTAGAAAAGCCAAGAATCATTTAACAGGTGTCGATTACAATGGATTTCAGCATAACCTATATATCGTGGACTCTACACAGTTGACTGGGAATCCCACTGCCTGAAAGGAGATTTCTTTGTGGGTTTCTTGAGAACACAAACATTGTTCTTGGGCAATATTCTGTTGATGCTGATATATTAGGTTGATAGGTTGATGGAGATAATGGAGTGGATTAGGTGGTAGTCAATCTACCAGGTATCCATAGCTGCCATGATGCAGACGATGTGGACATGTGTGCACTCTCTTGCTCAGACAATAATATAGTCAAACAGAGGATGTATGGGGTATTGTTGCCCTTAGAACTTGTGCATGATCATTTGCTGGAAGAAGCTTTTGGTTTAGACAACAACTTGCTCTGAGCATTTTATCAGGATAATTGGAGCTAGCCTCTTCTCCCTCCTTGTCAGTCACACCTGACCCGAGGATTGCGTTTTCACGCAGCCTGGTATTGAAGTCACCATATGGCGGATGGGAGGAGGGAGGTCTTTATGGGGGGGGTATTGGTCAGCCTGCCCCTCTCTGAGACGAGGTTCCAGAATTGTTCATGAATGAGCAATGCACCATGCAACCATAGAGTGATTTGAAAAATAATGAGAAGTTTGAAATCAAGGTAGTGCTACTAGGAATCAGTGAAGGCCAGGAAGCATAGGTTAGGGATCGCTGGAAGGAATGATAATGCAAAATGCATGAAAACTCGTCAGAACACACTTTGCTGTTTATTGTTTATTTGACAGGGCTCAAGGGGATTTCTGAACTGAGAGAGTTCAGCAGCTAATCAGGTACTGTAATTAAACACGCTCCAGCCCAAAGAGAGACAGCTCGCCACACGACTCCTGGCAGGGAAGTGACTACCGACTCTGGGGCTCCAACCAGGGGAGTGGCTGCCTGCAGTCACTGGGAGTGTGACACGAACTCTCAAGCTTCAAATAATCACCAGGCAAGTTATGAATATGGAAACAGTTAACATTAGGCATGGCACAAAAACATGGTATGAGACTCAAGTCAGGGTCAAACATTATGGTTTAAACTTTAGAAATTTCGACTTTAGAGATAAGCGTGAAAACAAGCCCTTCAGCCCACTATCGAGTCCACGCCAACCAGCGATCACCCCATACACTAACCTACACATTAGGGACAGTTTTAACAACTTACCAAAGCCAAATAACCTACAAACCTATACATCTTGGAGTGTCGGATGAAATTGGAGCACCTGAAGTAATCCGATGGGGTGATGGGGAAATCCGGAGCACCCGGAGTAATCCCATGCATTGACGGGGAGTACAAACTCAGTACAGACAGCACCCTTAGTCAGGATTGAACCCGGGTCACTGGCACTGTAAGGCAGCAACTCTACCATTGCACCACTGTGCCACCCTAATGAGTGCCAGAGAAAGCGATAGAACCACTGTTCACGAATGAGGTTTGCTTCGGAATCTGAGGACATTGCTGTTTGTTATCCATTGCTTTGCTAATACGAGAACTGGCCTGTTCATGAGAGGTCTCATTCATGTTTAGATAAGTGGCTCATAGGGCTTTTATCCTTCCAGTTTGTGTACAGTTATCGGAATCTCGTAGGATGTACATGACTCTGGAAATAATTAGATCTTTTGAAAGCCATGATGAATTGACTTGATTTCTTCTTTGCTGTATAATTCCTTGAGTCTAAGTTAAATGGCCATGATAATGATTGTAAATTGCCTCAGCTTGGATTTTTTCCTTGCATCTTTCACTCATCCCCAATTTATTCATTCCACTATTTGAAGAACAATGTTATTTTGTTATTGACCCAAAAGACAATGTTAGAAAGAACCATGATTGGGTTTTTACAGCGATATCTGCCAACTCAGATCTCCTAGCCAGTGCCAACACATCTTTCTCACTTCTGGTGCTATTCTGATCTAATTAATTTCATTCACCTAAAGAAAGTACCTTTGGGATAAATTTCAACTTAGTCAATTCAATTTAAGGAAAAAATGATTTACAGTGATTTTTTCTGGGTTTATATAAACATGAATCCACTCTAACATTTTATGGAAATATTTTTGAGAATTCTTTCTACAGAATATTGAAGAAGTCTATATTTTAATTCCGAATCCCGAATCGCTTGGGCAGCTTACACCCCAGCGGTATGATCATTGACTTCTCTAACTTCAAGTAACCCTTGCTTTCCCTCTCTCTCCATCCCCCCCCCCCTTCCCGGTTCTGTGACCAGTCTTACTGTCTCTGACTACATTTTATCTCTGTTTGCTTTATTGTTACCTTCTCCCAGCTAACAATGACCTATTCCACATTTCACCTTGATCTCCATTCCCTTTGTCCTATTTTCATACTTTACACTTCCTTATCTATGTATCTCCCTCTCCCCTGACAACAGTCTGAAGAAGGGTCTCAACCCGAAACGTCACCCATTCCTTCTCTCCAGAGATGCTGCCTGGCCCACTGAGTTACTCCAGCATTTTGTGTCTATCTTCGGATTAAACCAGCATCTGCAGTTCCTTCCTACCCATGACATTATTGTTACAAAAATATTTCAGAAACTTTTGTGACACCTTCATTTTAAACTTGGCTCATTCTCAGCAATATGATGGTAACCCTTGGAGAACTACATTTAAAAAAACTTGATTAACTGCATAGTTGTTGCAAATAGTGATTTAATAGACGAGCCAGAAGCAGAGGCATCACATAACTGTCTGGCATGAACACTTGGGAAAGCAGTAATACAATAATGACAAAGAATAAATCACAGGATTAAGATGAGGCTTTTGTCTAAGCTCTTTCTCCTTTTGCCCTTGGTTTCCTCCCTCAGTAGCTCACATCCTCTTGTGTATAGGCACCAATTCCACTTGACTACCACTGTGAAAAACAAATTGCAGGCTTGAGTGCCTACAACAGCTGAGCTCCCTCCAAGATGAGCACAGAGAGTTGTTCACTTAATTCGAGGCAGCTTGTGTTAATGATAAGGTTCATTATTATTCTGCCAGGTTCGGGTGGAAGGCGCTCAGCAATTCCAACTGTGAGCAAATGGGAGGTTTGGGGAATGGCACCGGCTGCTTTGGGACACTGAAGAAGCTGCCACCCATATTAAGAATATTTCTGAGATGATTCCTTTAACCCTCACACGGCCCCCTTTTCTCTGAAGGAACGGCTTCTTGGAAATAATTTTGATGCAATAATGAAGTAAAAATTACTTATTTTTAAATAATATCAAAGATCAACTCTTTTTATGTAGAATGATGCTTGTAGAGACAGCTCTCACACAGGTTACTCTCAGAGTCAGGTGAAAATAATAGTTTGTGTAGGTACAAAATATGTCTGAAGAAGGGTCTCGACCCGAAACGTCACCCATTCCTTTTCTCCTGAGATGCTGCCTGACCTGCTTAGTTACTCCAGCATTTTGTGATACCTTCGATTTGTACCAGCATCTGCAGTTATTTTCCTACAAAATATAACCTTGGCTAAGTTAAATACAAAACATTCCAGGTTTAGTTTTAGTTCAGTTTAGTTAATTTAAAGATACAGCACCGAAACAAGCTCTTTGACCCACCAAGTCTACGCCGACCAGCAATCCCTGCACATTAACACAATCCTACACACACTAGGAAGACGTTTCCAATTTTCCCAAGCCAATTAACCTACAAACCTGTACGTCTTTAGATTGTATGAGGGAACTGGAGCTCCCGGAGAAAACCCACATGGTTCATGGGGAGAACGTACAAACTCCGTACAGACAGCACCTATGGTCAGGATTGAACTCTGGCGTTGCAAGCACTGTAAGGCAACAACTCTACTGCTGCGTGAAGCAGCAATTCACATGCACATCTTCCAATTCTACATACTGCACTCACAATGTGGTCTCCTTTGCATTGGATAAACCAAATGCAATAGAATAACTACCCTCAGAATGGGTAATCCTAGGATCTCTGTTGCTTGTAACTTTAATTCTCTGACCCATTCCAACTTTAACCTCTCTCTTTTTTAGCTCCAATGATATTCAATGCAAACTAGAGGAATATCACCTCATCTTCTATCTGGGGACATTGAAGCCCCCAGAAATTAACGTTGAAGTTAACATTTTCAGGTAACCTCTTTCAGACCATAGAACGTGGAAGAGTACAGTACATAAACAGGCCCTTTGGCCCACAATGTGTGCACCAAACCTGATGCCAAGTTAAACTAATCTACTTTGCTTGCATGTGATCCTTATCCCCCCATCTTCTTAACATCCTTGTGCCTATCCAAAGGCCTCTAAACTGCAATTATCGCATCCACCTCCACCACCATTCCTGGCAGCATTTTCCAGACACCCATTACTCTCTGTGCAAGATACTTGCCCCTGCATATCTCCTTTGCCCCTCTCACCCTTTTTGCTCTCTCTCCACAGACCTGACTGCACATCTAGTTTTGATTTGTCCTCACTTTCTTCTCTGCCTCCAACTGCTATTTTTTAAAGTGATTGTTACCTTGGCAACTTTTTCCACTCTATCACAGACATTCCTTTGCTTTTTTTCCCACCCTCTCCCTCTCTGCACACTTCACACATTTGTTTTCTCAATTTTCTCGTTTTATGTAAGGTCCTTTATCCAAATCGTCAACTCTGTTTTAATTCCTACTGATGTGGCTTGGCCTGTTCAGAGTTTCCAGCATGTTCTGTATTCATTTCCAGTATCTGCAGTTTTTTCCAGTTTATATAAAGTATCTTTTTATTTTTAAATCAATCTCTCGCTCTGAATCAATGTCTGATTCTCGCAGCAATATTGATTCTTGGAGCAATTGATTAATTGTACCTCAACATAACGAGTCATAGTTCAATATCTGCGAGTTATATTAAATTATAATACATATCATGGCTAGAACAAAATGTCCATAAATATCTGATAAGTGGTTGCCACTGGTGATAATACAACACAGGAAGATGAAGATGAATATGGAGATGCATGCTGAACAGTGAAAACAATATGGAAGCCGACAGAGTCTAGTTAGTCCAGAGTAAATAAATCAGATCATAGCTTTTCAGTTCTGCCATATCCAGTTGTGAATACTAAAGGATATTTTGACAGCTAGACAGCTAGCTAATTGGAATTCCAGGAATATCATAATCTACAAATATTGTGAAGCTCAGCATATGACTGGCAAAGAAAAGGCTGTACTGTCCATCTTCAGCTAGAAATGTCAAATGGATAACTCATTTTGCCCTCCTCTCATGTTGCCACAGCATCATAGATATCAATGTCCAGCCAGAATTAGCCAGAATGTCTAATAGAACTGGATACACGTAAGGCTCTGAATCTTGGCTGCAGTTATGAATATTTGTTAGAGAGTTAGACAGCACGGAAACAGGCCCTTTGGCTCAAATCACCCAGACTGACCAAGGGGGTATCCCATCGAAGCTGGTCCCTTTGCCTGCCCATATCCCTCTAAACACTTGCTATCTGTGTACCTGCCCATAAAGTAGGACATTCCCACTTGTACTACACTAGCAGCTATTGTCTAGTAGAATATTGTCCAGGCATATTTTGTCAACAGAAAACAGGACCAATCAAATCTAACTAATTATTACATTATCAGTCAGTTAACAGAAAAGTAATGGCATGCCTAATCAACAATTTTGTCAAATGGTAGCATAATTCTCACTGATTCTGGTATAATTTGATTTGATTGGATAATATGCAAAACAATGCTTTTCACTGTACCTCAGAACATGCAAAAATATTAATAAGCCTAAATCTAATATTCCGTACCCAGACCTCATGGCAACCTTGGTTCAAACATGAACACCAAAAGTGGAAGGAGAGTGACTACACTTGATATCAAAACTGCCATCAAGGAGCAATAGTAAAAATGAAACTAAAGGGAAAGTTTTCCATTATCTGAAGTTGTACCAGGCACTAAATAAAATAATTTTGCTTGCTGGAGGATAATCCAGGCCATCACTGGAAGAATCTCTCAGGATGATGTTGTATGTCCAGCTTTCATCAATAGCCTCTTAAATTACTTTCGCTTCACCATAAGATAAGAATGTTTGATTTAATTCAAAATCACAAACTTCAATTTTTTTCAAACCTCCTCCCATAACGATAGAGTCAATATCTACATGTGGCAAGACCTGATTTATAATTGACAAATGTTCCACAAACGTGTCAAGTAATGGCTGGTTCTATTAAGAGGAAGTGACCTCATATGGGTAAAATGAAGAGGCTCTTTTGTTTGATATCCATCCATTCCCCATGTTCAGCATTCATCCTGTAATTCTGTGCTCACAGCTTCATGGGTGGATCTGCATCTTACAGATGAACTAGTTTAAGAATGTTTACTATCTTCTTAAGTGCAACCAATTTGCTAATGTCCATACCAATGCCTAAATTAGAAGAACAAATTTTTAAAAATGTTATTAACTTACTACATGTATATTTTGCTTTATTTCCTTAAATTTCAGCTGTAAATATTCCTCTACAAGCCACTTCTCTTTTAAGCAAAATCAGCAGCAGATAAGATGGGAAGTGTGAGTCAGGGGAGGTTCCCTTGGAATGAATTTTGTTTTTAACACCAGTGCCAGTATCTTTAGAAAAGGATAACAGCTCATGCCTTCTTCACTTTCTGGCAGCTCGTTGCTGGGTTTTAGCAAAATGTGACAGGAAAATAGTTCCTGGCTGTGAAGAAAGCAACACCAAAATAATACTTGAGATAGCTTTTAAAACACAACTACATTTTAAAGTTGAAAAACTGTATTCTGCCCATCATTTAGCTGTCAATTAATGTGGGATTACCTTCTGGAACATTTTCAGGATGTCTATTTCCAATGGGGAATTCAACAGAGTCATTTGATCCATATTTCAACTTTTCTTCGTAGTCCTGATCTTCAAATTCAGACTGGGGCTTCCATAAGCCGAAGTTTTAGACTCAAAAAGCCAATCGACTATTACTTAAAGATAGACAAAAAAGCTGGAGTAACTCAGTGGGACAGGCAACATCTCTGGAGAAAAGGAATGGGTGATGTTTCGGGTACAGACCTGGTGTAAATCTTGTGTAAATATTTCGTTACATTTGGAATTTCAATGATAATTATAATCTAAATAGGCACATTATATATTTCAAATATGATCATTTTGGGTTTTGAGTGATTATCAAAAACAAAATCAAATGCATTAATGCCACTGGCCAAATAAATGCAAGTTTAATCACTTTAATTTGAATGATTTGATTTCTGTTTTGAGGTATAAGTCCTGGATATGGAGCAGATAAAGGAGAAGTGGAGCACATTTATGCAAATAAATTATTTTAATTCACTCAAGTACTGTAGCCTATTGAAGTTTCTTCCTGTACCTTGGCCCTCTCAGTCTTACTGAGGGATTGCCACAAGGTTTTCATGATAAATAGGTTAGGACATCACAACTGTACAACTTTAAAACAGAGCTTAGAGTCATAGAGTCATACAGTATGGAAACAGGACCTTCGGCCCAACTTGTTCCAGCTACACTAGTCCCACCTGTCAGTATTTGGCCCATATCCCTCTAAACATATCCTATCCATGTACCTTTCTAACTGTTTCATAAACATTGGGGTAGTCCCTGCCTCAACTACCTCCTATGGCAGCTCGTTTCATACACCCACCACCCTTTGTATGAAAAAGTTACCCCTCAGATTCCTATTAAATCTTTTCCCCTTCACCTTAAACCTATATCCTCTGGTCCTGGATTCATCTACAAGAGACTCTGTGCATCTACCCAATCTATTCCTATAAGATCACTGATACAGAGTGGAAACAAGTCCTTCGGTCCAACTTTCCCACACCGACCGACATGTCCCAGCTACACTAGTCCCACCTGCCTTTTTCAAATTAGATCAATGCCAGTTAGTTAATTTGTGCATGATTTCACAAGCAACAGACATTTAAGCATTTTTAAAGACCCCAAAGTTCAATGTCATATTTAACAATGTCTAGTAAACTTTTGTTAGCCGATTCATTCAAAATCTGTGAAAAATGTAATGACATTGGCATTAAATTATTTTTTTTTCATCTCAAATGCTTAAATTGAAGCCAGGTCTAAGGCCAGGACTTGATATTAACAGGCCTCGCATGCCTCTGATGAGCTTGTGAATAATGCCTCTTTCAAAATAGATCCACGTAAATGGGTTATGCTATTATACAAATGTGAATCGAATGGACCTATTTTAGAGCCTCTAATTATTTGTCTCTGGAATGATTTTCAAAGCCCAATCTTCCCAGCTCTTCAAACATTGTGGTCAGCTGAAGTCTCCTCTTATACTTAATCTCACAACCCTGCTGTAGGTTTCTTTGTCATTTTCATGATTAGTAAATTGGGAAATTAGAACTGTACAATTTTAAAACAGAGCTTCAATGAACTTCTTTATCCTCAAAATCAAATACCCTGAGCAAATATTTTCATCATTAAGGAAAATGGAAGGCACTAAAAAATTGAACTTGGAAAACGATGAAAACCAGAGAAACTTGAAGTTAGGTGTACGCTCTCACAACGTTGGGTAAGTCAAGTCAGAAATGGTGGCAAGAGTAACAGTAGTTATTTTAATCCTTTGTAGAGTTGCTGCCTTACGGCGCCAGAGACCCGGGTTTGATCCTGATTACGGATGCAGTCTGTACGGAGTTTGCAAGTTCTCCCTGTGACCTGTGACTGTTTTCTCTGGGTGCTCCGGTTTTCTCCCACATTCCAAAGATATATAGGTTTATAGGTTGATTGGCTTCGGTAAAAAATTGTAAATAGTCCCCAGTGATAGTCCCTAGTGCTGGTCGGCATGGACTCGGTGGGCCGAAGAGCCTGTTTCCATGCTATATCTCTAAAGTCTAAAGCCTGGTCTAAAGACCCAGATTTACAAGTCCCTTTGAATAAATCTGGGTGGTGCCTTCCTCTCACCTGAAATCTTTTACTTGTCCATGGCAGCCATAATGTGTTTATTTCCTGTCTCACTACCATGGGAGTGTGACTTTAAGGGCTGATGCCTTCCTCTGGTTATTGTTCAGCAAAGTGTCCGGAGCTGCAATAGGAATCATTTTAGCTCTTGCTTCAGATTGTAAAAAAAATTTTCACTGTGGATTTTGGCTTATTGACCTTATTTGGCTTTTTAATATATTGGTGCTATTTAATGTGATCTATCAGCGGACCTTAGAAGATGAAATTGAACTTCCAGACATATTCTTCAATCTATCAAATCTATTTAAAAAATAACTATTTGCATTGATTCCACATCCATTGTGGGACTCAATAGATCTGCCGGTTGGTGTGGAGAGGTTCAATAAATCTACCCAACAGCAACATAATTCTGAGCTCATAAAAATTATTGCTCAGGTTTGGGATTTCCTGAACAGTGCAGAAACCTTGAAGTCAGCAAATATTTAAACCAAAATAAGTAGGTGTTAGCTATTAACCCCAAAACAGATGTTAGGCAACATTAAAAGTCCTACGCTGGGAATCTGTGTATCCAACAATGTCATTAGGGTTGAGGTCATAAGTTCATAATTAGGCCATTCAGCCCATCGAGACTACTCCGCCATTCATTCATGGCTGATCCATCTTTCCCTCTCAACCCCATTCTCCTGCCTTCTCCCCATAACCCCCAACACACTTACTAATCAGATGACTCGGAGATTATCAACAGTGAAGATGGCCATGAATATACCAGCCAGACAGGAATCATTTTAGCTCTTGCTTCGGAGTATAAATCACTTTTCACTGCGGACTTTGGCCTTGTTTACCCTATTTAGTATTGCTGCTAACCAACGTGAGAGCTACAAGATGGCGACACAAGGAACTGCAGATGCCGAAACATAAAGTGCTGGAGTAACAGCAGGTCAGGCAACATCTCTGGAGGACATGCATAAGCGACGTTTTCGATTGGAACCCTTCTTCAGACATTGTGGTTAAGCTGCAATGTACATTGTTCCCTCTCAAGGAAACTGTTCACCTCAGCTATTAGAATTTTACACAATTTACGATAAATTTTCTGCAGTAAATTGCTAATCAATAAGTGAAAAATGGAGCCGTCAGACTAATGATGACCATCACCTCAGAAATATTCTTCTCACTGATATTATGAACATCTCTCCTGCCTAACATTCAGTGACATTCTCAGGCTACCCCAGGGCTGGTATCCAAAAAGCAGACATTCCATGCAGCACTTTTTCATGTGATGGATCAGAGGGAAACAGTTATGGATGTGTTCAAAACCTCTATGAAGAGTTGGGATATCCCCAGTGACTGCTGGAGATCCATGCCTTGTGACAGGTTAAAAGGGAGAAGTACTACCCACCTACCCCATCAGTACCCTGCCGTGCAAGGATCTGCCAGGCCCACGTTGGCTTTATCAGCCACGTCAAAATCCACAGAACCAGAGTGTAAGAAAGTCATCTTCAATCCATGAATCCCAGCTGTTATCAGGCAGCTGAATCATCCTACCACAACTAAAGAGCAGTCATGAAGCACTGTGTATGAAAGAATTGCAGATGCTGGTTTAAACCAAAGATAGACACAAAATGCTGGAATAACTCAGCTTCTCTGGAGAGAACGAATGGGTGACATTTCAGGAAGTACGAAGAATGGTCTCAACCTGAAACGTCACCCATTCCTTCTCTCCAGAGATGCTGCCTGTTCCACTGAGTTATTCCAGCATTTTGTGTCTGGTCCTGAACTACCATCTACCTCATTGGTGACCCTCGGACTATCTTTGATTGGACTTTACTGGCTTCACCTTGCACTCAACATTATCCTTTTATCATGTATCTACAGTATACATTGTAAATGGATCTATTGTAATCATGTATTGTCTTTCCACTGACTGATTAGCACGCAGCAAAAGCTTTTCACTGTGCATCGGAACACGTGATAATAAACTAATCTGACCTAAACTGAACTGAACTTTCAAGAGAGAGTTCGATTTAGCTCTTAGGAATAAAGGAATTAAGGGATATGGGGAAATAGCAGGAATGGGGTACTGTTTTTAGATGATCAGCCATGATCATATTGAATGGCGGTGCTGGCTCGAAGGGCCGAATGGCCTACTCCTGCACCTATTTTTCCATGTTTCAATGAATCTGTCTAAGGAGAAGCAATTTTTCCCACTGCCTGCCTCCCTTAGATGGTTCAGCTTTCCAGACACACTTTCTACATTAGTATTTCAAACCTAGTGTTACGATTAGCCTTTGATGCCAACTGGATTCTGCGCCACCTGTTTGCAAGGATTTTACTCTATTCTTACTCCATCCCACAGTGTCCTGGAGAAGCGTTGTGCTGTTTCTATCTTTACAGTGATTTTGCATTGACACTTAATTTGTTATAAATAAGTTACTTATCTTCCTTGTCCCCCTGCACTTCAGACACAATCAATTGACTTTGAATGGTAGTTTCTGGTGTTTCAAAAGTAAATTTTCACAGATCAAACTCTTGCAAAACGTTATAGCAGGAAAAACTATTTGCTCAATCTTGTCGCAAAAGACTGCAGATGCTGATTTCTGGATCAATAAACAAAGTGCTGGAAGAACTCAGTAGGTCAAGCAACATTTGTGGAGGGAAATGAGGGCATCTGAAGGAGGGTCCCAACCCAAAATGCTGCCTTTAATTTCCCACCACGGATGCTGCCTGGTCTGCTGAGTTTCTCCAGCACATTGTTGTTTAGTCGATGTGGTGCTTTGGTTGAGAGAGAACTTTCAATCTGGGCAACAACAAAGTGTCCTCCCTTAATCCATGTATTTTTGTTGCATGCCCCTCACGGGTCCATTTCAGTTTAACTACCAACCTAAATTACAGGTTGCATTCCTGGAGAGGAGTGCACAAGATGTGACTCAGAAGTAAGACTACAAGCACTGAGCTCAGCTGCCATTTAAAACCCTTCGTGTTTCTGAATTCCAATGGGTGCTTAGCTTGACACCGGATACCACACTCAGCAGCCTTTATCGGCATCTCCTTCTGCAAAGGTAATTTGGCAGGGACGTTTGAAATATCACAAGCAGGCATTCAGCTTGCGATCGAGGTGCACAGTTTGATGCCAATGCTATATTTGGGATTGTTCAGGAGGATTTTACACAAGCCCTCTGTTCTTACTTGAACAGAGATCCCATCAGTTTCCCTCTGCTTGGCAGACGTTGTCCTCACCCTCAACAACTTCTCTCCTGACTCCCCTCACATTGTTCAAGTTAAAAGTGTAGCTGTGGGCAGCAGAGTGGTTCAGCGGTGAGTTGCTGCCTTACTGCGCCAGAGACCTGGGTTCGATCCTGACCTTGGCTGCTGTCTGGATGGAGTTTGTACGTTCTCCCTGGGTTTGCATCGGTTTTCTCTGGGTGCTCCGGTTTCCTCCCACACTCCAAAGACGTGCAGGTTTGTAGGTTAACTGGCTTCTGTAAATTGCCCCTAGTGTGTACGACAGAACTAGTGTATGGGTGATCGCTGGCCAGTACAGACTTGGTGGGCCGAAGAGCCTGTTTCCAAGCTGTATCTCTACACTAAACTGAACTGAGGCAGCAGCTCTACCAGCTGCACCACCAGTGTAAAGATGACAATATTCCACTTTATTATTTTTTAAATTAGGAAAAGGGGACGTACAATGAGATGTGGGTGTCCTAGTGCATCAGTCACTGAAAGGAAGCATGCATGTACAGCAGGCAGTGAAGAAAGCCAATGGAATGTTGTCCTTCATAACAAGAGGAGTTGTGTGTATGAGCAAAGAGGTCCTTCTGCAGTTGTATGGGCCCTAGTGAGACCAAATCCTGGAGTACTGTGTGCAGTTTTGGTCTCCAAATTTGAGGAAGGATATTCTTGCTATTGAGGACGTGCAGCACAGGGTTACTAGGTTAATTCCCGGAATGGCGGAACTGTTGAAAAACTGGAGCAGCTAGGCTTGTATACACTGGAATTTAGAAGGATGAGAGGGGATCTTATTGAAACATATAAGATTATTAAGGGGTTGGACACGTTAGAGGCAGGAAACATGTTCCCAATGTTGGGGGAGTCCAGAACCAGGGGCCACAGTTTAAGAATAAGGGTTAGGCCATTTAGAACGTAGATGAGGAAAAACTTTTTCAGTCAGAGAGTTGTAAATCTGTGGAATTCACTGCCTCAGAAGGCAGTGGAGGTCAATTCTCTGAATGCATTCAAGAGAGAGCTAGATAGAGCTCTTAAGGATAGCGGAGTCAGGGGATATGGGGAGAAGGCAGGAACGGGGTACTGATTGAGAATGATCAGCCATGATCACATTGAATGGTGGTGCTGGCTCGAAGGGCCGAATGGCCTACTCCTGCACCTATTGTCTATTATCTATAGTCTATTGTCTAAATCCCCAAGACTGGTGCATGGCAGAAAGTCTTGTCAGATGGGCGAAACTGTCACTCTCAAGACCAGTGAATCTTTGTGTGTGGCTGCCTTTAAGTTCAGTGGCATCATCTATCCATTTCTCCAGAGATGCTGCCTGACCTGCTGAGTTACTCCAGCACAATGTGGCTTTTTGTATAGTAACCAACATCTGCAATTCAAAAACGGACGCAATAGGAACAAAGTGCAGATCAAGACGGACAGAATAGGAACTGTTGGATCATCTGAGATGTGATTTTAGAATCAACCTTACATCTTCCCTCCCGGTAAAATGGTTCTAAATAATGCAGCACCTTTAAAGTAATGGTATTTCTTCCACTGTTCTTTACCAATTTCATCATGACTCCGGAACCAGTCGTTTACCTTTGGTTCAACTAGTCCTTGTGACCATCAATTACCCATTCACACTAGTTCTTTGTTATCCTATGTTATCTAGGTTATTTACTGGGTACATCCAGCTAAGACTATGAACCATTCTGGAGTGATATATAATTGAAAGTTCTTCAGTTCATTGAGTTAAGTATTCATCTCATCTGGACAGCAGCTGAAATAATTTCATCATTTATTGTTTTTTTTCTAATTCTGGCTTCTTAAATGATGCAGAAACATTTATTTTGACAGTTATCAGCAGCAAAAAAATATAAACTTTTTGCAAAGATTGCAAGTAAATCTTGGCAACATTTTTGCCACAATCAGCATGTCCCTATTTGGAACACCTGAGCTTCAGATGGTACCACTAGGATGCCTTGAACTATTGCCAGCTCAAAGGCTTTTTTCTTTTTTTGGCTTTTTCAAAATGTTATCAGAAGGGCACATTTGAGAGGATTTCTGACCAAATATCCTGTTGAGCGAGCACTGATCTTTGAAATTGCTATGTGCTAATTTGAGAAAAACCTCGGGGCATAAAGCAACACTCCCAGTAGCAAAGAGACACTGAAACACCATAGAGATGAGGCAGACTGCTGAGGAGAGGAGACACTACTTAGTGTAAGTACAAGAGAATTTGACATTCTCTTTTTAGTTTAGTTGAGTTTAGAGATGCAGTGTGGTAATAAGCCCTTCAGCCCACTGAGTCTGTGCTGACCAGCGATCACCCTGTGCGCTAGCACTATCCTACAGAGGAGGGACAATTTACAATCTTTACCGAAGCCAATTAACCTACAAACTGGCACGTCTTTGGAGTGTGGGAGGACACCAGGACACACGGAGAAAACCCATGCCATCACAGAAGGAATGTACAAACTCTGCACAGACAGCACCTGTAGGCAAGATGGAACCTGGGTCTCCGGCGCAATAAGGCAGCAGCTCCACCGCTGTGCCACCACACCACCCTCTTCAGAGAGATACGTGCTAAGAAGGTCTTGTGTACCATGGGCCAAGACCTATGCTTAAGGCATCAAGAACAGCCTGGCAGAAAGTGTCTCCAGCTGTTTGCTCCAAGAGTCGGAATCCCCATGCAGTCAAGCAATGAACAAGTCTATTTTACATTCCCACAAGATATGTCAGGGTGTGTTTTGCATTATTGAAAACAATTGCACTGATCCAATCCAATTACTGAGTCAGGAATCATTCATGGCTATCATATGATCGATGCAGACACACATGCAAAGCTGAATGGGAGCAACTGTAAATGCCCCTTGTCAGGATTTTTATAAACTATGTGGTTGGTGATGGGTGTACTGGGGAGAGAGTCTGAGCTTGCTTTGGTGACTGAGCTTGTAGTCTCTTTATGAGAAGCATCTCTCAGTCAAGGAGTTGCTCTTCATGCACAAATGTGGTCATGAAAGTATCCCAACACCACTTCTTTTTTTGAAGTTTAAAGAGATTCAGCATATCACTGAATTCTCTTAATAAAGGCTGGCACAGTGGCACAGCAGGAGAGTTGCTGCCTTACAGTGCCAGAGACCTGGGTTCGATCCTGACCACAGGTGTCACCTGTGTGGAGTTTGCACATTCTCCCTGTGTCCGCGTGGGTTTCCTCTGGGTTCTCCGGTTTCCTCCCACATCCCAAAGACATGCAGGTTCACAGGTTAATTGGCTTCTGTAAATTGTTGCTAGTGTGTAGGATAGAACTAGTGTATGGGTGATTGCTGGCCAGCGTGGTCTCGGTGGGCCGAAGGGCCTATTACCATGCTAAATCTCCAAAACTAAAAACGAAATAAATGTACTGCAGAATGTATGCTGACTGGTTGCATCATGGCCTGGTGTGACAATTTCAATATGCAGGAATGCAAGAAATGGTGGACTCAGTCCAGTCCCAGGACTGACCTTTCAACTGTGTTAAGAACTACAGTTGTAACAAATGCACGGCAAAAAAATCCTAACATTTTATATCTTGATTCATACTACGTAGAACTATGCAACATAAATGTTGCTGGTTGTCTATTTCAAAGGATAACCGTTATTTATGCCATGTAACTAGTTAAATAAAATCTCCTAATGTGTTAGAACTACAGATGCTCCCCGACGTATGATGCTTTGACTTAAGGGCCTGTCCCACTTAGGCGATTTTAAGGCGACTGCCGGCGACTAGGCTGTCGCCGACAGTTCTCCGGGGTGTCAGGGCATGATCGTGAGGAGTCTTCAAAGAATCGTAGTGGATCTCGGCGCGTCGCTGAGAAATCAACCGGTATGAAATTTCTCGGCGACAGCTGGCTTGTCGCCAGGTATCGTAGCTTATTGCATGTGCTATCGCATGCTGTCCCCAGGTTTGCTAGGTTCTCTTAGATGCATTTAGAAGCACGTAATATTAAATTAAGTAAAGTAATTTGAAGATACTATAAAATACTTGTGTTTAACCAATTTATTTACCATCAGGACATTTGACAGGTAGATTAGAGGCGACAGTTTGACGGTCAGGTCAACGTGGGAATTTTAGCGATGTTTATGGCCATCAGCGATTATATTTAGAGTAGGCTCCCAACCCAGATATGCAACCCTGAAACCAGATATGCATCTCCTGTACATTTTCAAAGAATGCCCACACTCCGCACAAAAATCCATTTAACCACTTTTAAAATTACATTTCTTAATACTGCTATTAGTAAACTGGAAGTCAATCCAGTTTATGCCTTGTTACCGTGAAGCTTGGTTTTCAAGTGACCTGGGCAAGATGTTATATTTCAAAACTCTCAAGTAATTACAGACTTGTCAGTAATTTCAGTGAAAATTAGGACGTCAGAGAAGCATTGACAGCGTGGGAATTTCACGATGTTTCCGAAGACGGTGTAATCTTGACCTGACTCGGCATTGTCGTGGTCATTGTCGTAGAGGAAAAGAAAATTCCAGCGACCTGCTACGACTTTGACAGTCGCCGGCAGTCGCCTAAAAAATCACCGAAGTGGGACAGGCCCTTTCTATATTTCGACTTTACGATGGTGCAAAAGCAATACTCATTCAGTAGAAACCGTATTTTGAATTTTGGTCGTTTCCTGGGCTTTTCTCAGAATCGCAGACCTCCGCCGCCCCGTCATCTCCTCAGCCCGGCCACAGGATTGGCTGCAGCAGCGTCACTCAAATGGCCTCCTGGGCGCGTGCACCGGTCCAGCGAGGAGGCTTCTGGGAGCATTAAATGCATTTTCTACTTACGATATTTTCGGTTTACGCTGGTTTTAGCACGTAATGCCATCGTCAGTTGAGGAGCACCTGTACTGGCAATGCTCTACTCCCCACCTCATCAAGTTACATCAAACTGTCTCTGCGACACACTGCTCCTATTTAGTAATACATTTTAAAGCAAATGTATTATTGTTTGTGTTATCAAATTGCGGTTTATCCAGTCATTGAACATTTTTCCAATTTATATTAATATTTCACATGGCATTCTTCATTGTCATGATTGTACCGCATTTTACTAGAACATTTTAGTTAAATGTACTTAGAAATGTACATTTCTGCCCTAAATTGTTGCTGAATTACAAGCTTTACTTAAAAATTAATTCAGGATGTTCCCAATTTGCCTCCAGAATTAGATGAGGAGGATAATTTTACAAGGACTAGAATAGCCTGAGGTAATGACAGCTCATGGGGTGTGTTGATGGCTGTCTCCAAATGACAGTGCATATTTACGGAGAACCCCCTCTCAGCCAGAGTCATCAGGGAAAGCCTCACTCTGCTGCTCCGTGTCACTGTGGGGGCAGTAACTGAGCTAGGCAGTCTGTCCCTGGCTGACTTCATGACAATCTCAAGGACAACGACTGTTCCCCTGTAAGAGATCAGGCCATAAGGACATAAATCCAAGCTTCATTGACGGGGACATCTGTTAGATAAACCAACTTGGAGTTTATAGTAACACAAACGAAACGGCTGGCGTCACATGTGCCAGGGGAAACACCTTTATCAGTGGGAAAGAGACAGCACCCAGCGAGGGAAGTCTGGCTGTTTGGCTGGCATCCCAAATGTCCAGATTGTACCATCAGCTTTAAATCCTAAGCCTGCACAAAGCAGAAAGTTTATTATTCATAAAAAGTCCCAAGGTTTTCTAAGATGAAACCTTTGTTCTCACTTATACCCCATTAGCTAAATTTGGACCATGCCATGCCCATTATTTAATGTTGATTATGTTAACCTGGAGTATGATGGTACTGGTGATCTTTTCAAAAGTTCATACATTCATAAGTGATAGGAGCAGAATTAGGCCATTCAGCCCATCAAGTCCACTCCGCCATTCAATCATGGCTGATCTATCTCTCCCTCCTAACCCCATTCGCCTGCCTTCTCTCCATAACCCCTGACACCCATATTAATCAAGAAACCGCTGACACCCGTACTAATCAAGAGAAATGATCCCAGGAGAGAAACTGGACTAGCAAAGCTGCTGCCTCACAACTCCAGTGACCCGGGTTCAATCCTGACTTCTGATGGTCGTTGTGTGGTGTTTGCATGTTCTCCCTATGATCGCGTGGATTTTCTCCAAGTGCACTGTTTTCCTCCCACATCCGAAAATGACTGCAGGCTTATAGATCAATTAGCCATGGTGAATTACCCCTAGTGTGGGTGAGTGGTGGAATCTGGGGGGGGGGGGAAAGTTCAGTGGATATTTTTAGGGCAGAGATATACAAATTCTTGATTAGAACAGGTGTCAAGGGTTATGGGGAGAAGGCAGGGAAAAAAATGATATTAGGAGGCAGATTGAATGGCAGAGTAGACCCGATGGGCTGAATGGCCTAATTCTACTCCTATAACTTGTGAATGTGAAAGTCTTAGATGTTGGATGCCTTTGTTGAACAACTTGTGAAATGCATGGAAGTTGTTCCTATGGTGATTCCCATGAGAGTCGAAGACTCTTTTATATCTCTCTCTTCAATCATTTAACCAGGCTGGTGACCCCAGCAGTAAGCGCCCAGGTTTGGCACAGAGCTCGGGAAGACAGTTGGCTCTGCATTTGTTTCCTCTGTGCCTTTAGAAGCTGTTTGTTACATTCCATTCTGCATTTCAGTCATTCCCTCCAACAAGGCTGCTGCTATACCAGATGTGCACCAGTGTAAATGCTTAGCCAGCACCTGCTAACTGCTCGTCACAGGCTCCGAGGATTTCATGACAGACTTTCCATTTGAAGTCAGTCCCAACAAAATATGAGTATCAAATAAAAACATTAGGAGTTGTTTAACACAGGATCGGCATTCATCAATACCTATTTGGTAACAGCAACACTGACCTTCAAATGTATTTTAATTTCGCAGTTTACAGACACAAACGTCATTGGCATTGCTGCTATTTATTCAGAGATATTTCATAACAAGCCATTCAATTCATCTAGCCTCCCCCAGTCCGACCAAGAGTTACTGAGCCTAATCCCACCTTTCAGCACGTTACCCATTGCCATGCAGGTCATGACTCTTCAAGTATGCAACCAAGTATTGTATAAATGTGATGAGTGCTCCTGTCTTCAACACCATTTCAGACCGTGAATTCCAGAGCCCTACCACCCTCTGGGTGAAAAGATGCTTCCTCATCTCCTCTATAATCCTTCTACCAATGATCCCTCGGCTTTGGGGAACACTGCCTTTTTAAGGTCCTTTATAATTTTATGCACCTCAGTTAAATCTCCACTCAGCCCATAGAAAACATCTGTAGTTCACCCAATAACAATATATAATATAACAATATAACAACTACAGCATGGAAACAGGCCTGTCCGGCCCCACCAGTCCACGCCGACCATTCTCCCTGACCTAGTCTCATCTACCTGCACTCAGACCATAACCCTCCAATCCCCTCCTATCCATATACCTATCCAATTTACTCTTAAATAATAAAATCGAGCCAGCCTCCACCACTTCCGCCGGAAGCCCATTCCATACAGCCACAACCCTCTGAGTAAAGAAGTTCCCCCTCATGTTACCCCTAAACCTTTGTCCCTCAATTCTGAAGCTATGTCCCCTTGTTGGAATCTTCCCCACTCTCAAAGGGAAAAGCCTACCCACGTCAACTCTGTCCGTCCCTCTCAAAATTTTAAAAACCTCTATCAAGTCCCCCCTCAACCTTCTACGCTCCAAAGAATAAAGACCCAACCTGTTCAACCTCTCTCTGTAGCCTAAATGCTGAAACCCAGGCAACATTCTAGTAAATCTCCTCTGTACCCTCTCCATTTTGTCGACATCCTTCCTATAATTTGGCGACCAGAACTGCACACCATACTCCAGATTCGGCCTCACCAATGCCCTGTACAATTTCAACATTACATCCCAACTTCTATACTCGATGCTCTGATTTATAAAGGCAAGCATACCAAACGCCTTCTTCACCACCCTATCCACATGAGATTCCACCTTCAGGGAACAATGCACAGTTATTCCCAGATCCCTCTGTTCCACTGCATTCCTCAATTCCCTACCATTTACCCTGTACGTCCTATTTTGATTTGTCCTACCAAAATGCAGCACCTCACACTTATCAGCATTAAACTCCATCTGCCATCTTTCAGCCCACCCTTCCAAAAGTCTCTCTGTAGACTTTGAAAATCTACCTCACTATCAACTACTCCACCTATCTTAGTATCATCTGCATATTTACTAATCCAATTTGCCACACCATCATCCAGATCATTAATGTAAATGACAAACAACAGTGGACCCAACACAGATCCTTGGGGCACTCCACTAGACACTGGCCTCCAACCTGACATACAATTGTCAACCGTTACCCTCTGGTATCTCCCATTCAGCCATTGTTGAATCCATCTTGCAACCTCACTATTAATACCCAACGATTTAACCTTCCTAATCAACCTTCCATGTGGAACCTTGTCAAATGCCTTACTGAAGTCCATATAGACAACATCCACAGCCTTGCCCTTATCAATTTCCCTGGTAACCTCTTCAAAAAATTCAAGAAGATTAGTCAAACATGACCTTCCAGGCACAAATCCATGTTGACTGTTTCTAATCAGGCCTTGATTATCCAAATAATTATATATATTGTCCCTAAGTATCTTTTCCATTAATTTTCCCACCACAGACGTCAAACTAATAGGTCTATAATTGCTAGGTTTACTTTTAGAACCTTTTTTAAACAAAGGCACAACATGTGCAATGCGCCAATCTTCCGGCACCATCCCTGTTTCTAATGACGTTTGAAATATTTCCGTCATAGCCCCTGCTATTTCTGCACTAACTTCCCTCAATGTCCTAGGGAATATCCTATCAGGACCTGGAGACTTATCCACTTTTATATTCTTCAAAAGTGTCCGTACCTCCTCTTCTTTAATCCTCCTAATTTCCATCACTACTCTACTTGTTTCGCTTACCTCACATAATTCAATATCCTTCTCCTCGGTAAATACCGAAGAAAAGAAATTGTTTAATATCTCCCCCATTTCTTCCGGCTCAGCACATAGCTGTCCACTCTGACTCTCTAATGGACCAATTTTATCCCTCACTATCCTTTTGCTATTGACATATCTGTAGAACCCCTTGGGGTTTACTTTTACATTACTTGCCAAAGCAGCCTCATATCTTTTTTTCGCTTTTCTGATTTCCTTTTTAAGATTCCTTTTACATTCTTTATATTCCTCAAGAACCTCATTTACTCCCTGCCGCTTATATTTATTGTATATCTCCCTCTTTTTCCGAACCAAGTGTCCAATTTCTCTGGAAAACCACGGCTCTTTCAAATTATTATTCTTTCCTTTCCACCGAACAGGGACATAAAGACTCTGTACTCTCAAAATTTCACCTTTAAATATCCTCCATTTCTCTATTATATCCTTTTCATAAAACAACAATTTCCATTTCACTCCTTTTAAATCCTTTCTCATCTCCTCAAAATTAGCCTTTCTCCAATCCAAAATCTCAACCCTTGGTCCAGATTTGACCTTCTCCATAATGATATTGAAACTAATGGCATTATGATCACTAGACCCAAAGTGCTCCTCAACACATACCTCCGTCACCTGACCCATCTCATTTCCTAACAGGAGGTCCAACACTGCCCCTTCTCTGGTAGGCACCTCTACGTATTGCTGCAAAAAACTATCCTGCACACATTTTACAAACTCCAAACCATCCAGCCCTTTAACAGAATGTGATTCCCAGTCTATATACGGAAAATTGAAATCACCCACAATCACCACTCTGTGCTTACTACTAATATCTGCTATCTCCTTACATATTTGCTCTTCCAATTCTCGTTCCCTATTTGGCGGTCTATAATACACCCCTATAAGTGTTGCTAAACCTTTCTCATTTCTGAGTTCCACCCAAACAGCCTCCTTAATCGAGCCTTCTAGTCTGTCCTGCCAAAGCACTGCTGTGATATCCTCCCTGACAAGCAATGCAACACCCCCACCTCTTGCCCCTCCGATTCTATCACATCTGAAACAATGAAATCCTGGAATATTTAATTGCCAATCGCAACCCTCCTGCAACCATGTTTCACTGATCGCCACAACATCATACTTCCAGATGTCAATTCAGGCTCTAAGCTCATCCACCTTTCTTACAATGCTCCTAGCATTAAAATATACACATTTAAGGGACCCATCATTTCTTATTCTCAGTTTATTTCTTTTCCCTTCTTTCTCTCCTACATATTGGGTCTGAGTGTTTCCCTTTTCTGCCTCCTGCCTCACACACTGCCTATTAGCTATCTGTGTTTGAGACCCTCCCCCCAACCGTACTAGTTTAAAGTCTCCGCAGTTATTTTAGCAAATCTCCCCGCCAGGATATTGGTTCCCCTCGGGTTCAGATGCAACCCGTCCTTTTTGTACAGGTCATACTTCCCCCAGAAGAGGTCCCAATGATCCAGAAACTTGAAACCCTGCTCCCTGCACCAGTTCCTCAGCCACGTATTTATCCTCCACCTCACTCCATTCCTATTCTCACTATCGCGTGGCACAGGCAGTAAGCCTGAGATTATTACTTTGGAAGTCCTTTTTTTTAACTCTCTTCCTAGCCCCCTGAATTCTCCTTTCAGGACCTCTTCCCTTATCCTACCTATATTGTTGGTACCTATATGTACCACGACCTCTGGCTCCTCTCCCTCCCCTTTCAGGATATCCTGGACACGCTCAGACACATCCCGGACACCGGCACCAGGGAGGCAAACCACCATCCGGGTCTCCCGACTGCGTCCACAGAAACGCCTATCTGACCCCCTCACTATAGAGTCCCCTATTACTACTGCTCTCCTCTTCCTTTCCCTACCCTTCTGAGCAACAGGGCCGGACTCCTTGCCAGAGGCCCGGGCACCGTCGTTGCCCCCAGGTAGGCTGTCCCCCCCAACAGTACTTAAACAGGAGTACTTATTTCCAAGGGGTACAGCCACCGGGGTACTCCCTAGTCCCTGCCTCTGTTCCTTGCCCCCCCTAACAGTGACCCACTTGTCTACCTCCCGTGGTCTAGGAGTGACCACCTCCCTGTAACTCCTATCTATAACCTCCTCACTCTCCCTGATCAGACGGAGGTCATCAATCTGCCGCTCCAGGTTCCTAATACGGTCCCTTAGGAGCCCCATCTCGTCACACCTGGCGCAGATGTGGATGTCTGGAAGACTATCAGACTCCCAGATTCCCCACATCTGACACCCAGAACAAAAAACTGCCCTGGCAGTCATACTCTCCAAACAAAGCCCCGCGCTCGGTTACTAAACCTACCGCCCGGCTGCTACTCCAACCGCTCCAACCGCCCACCCAAAAGAACTGAGTGATCTCCTGGGAGAGGCAAAAAAACGGATAAAAAACCCAGGCCAATTTGGGAAAAAATCCGGGAAATTCCTCTCCGACCCCAAGCTAGGCGATCGAAACTAGTCCGGGAGATCACACAGGTCTTACTCCTTACTATCCCCACACACTACTTCCCAAGCAACACAGCTTGGTGCTGCTTGCTACTGCTGCTGCTGCTGCTTGCTGCTGCTGCTACTGCTGATTGCTGCTGCTGCTGCTACTGCTGATTGCTGCTGCTGCTGCTGCTGCTGCTGCTACTGCTAATTGTAGCATCTTTCCTCAATGCTACAATTTCTCAGTCCAGAAATATTTTGTAGTTCAGTTCAATTTGGTTTATTGTCACGTGTACCGAGGTACAGTGAAAATCTTTTGTTGCAGTCAGAGGGTGGTGAAGTTGTGGAATTCTCTGCCTCAGAAGGCAGTGGAGGCCAGTTCGTTGGATGCTTTCAAGAGAGAGCTGGATAGAGCTCTTAAGGATAGCGGAGTGAGGGGATATGGGGAGAAGGCAGGAACGGGGTATTGATTGAGAGTGATCAGCCATGATCGCATTGAATGGCGGTGCTGGCTCGAAGGGCTGAATGGCCTACTCCTGCACCTATTGTCTATTGTCTATTGTCTATTGCGTGCTAACCAGTCGGCAGAAAGACAAAACATGACTGTAATCCTGCCATTTACAGTGTATAAATACATGATAAGGGAGTAACATTTAGTGTAAGGTAAAGCCAGCAAAGTCTGATTAAGGATAATCCGAGGGTCACCAATGAGGCAGATACTGTAGTAGTTCAACACTCCTCTCTGGTTGCGGTTCAGTTGCCTGATAACAGCTGGGAAGAAACTGTCCCTGAATCTGGAAGTGTGTGTTTTCACAATTCTATACCTTTTGCCTGATGGGAGAGGGGAGAAGAGGGAGTGGCCAGGGTGTGACTCATCCGTGATTATGCTGCTGGCCTTGCCGAGGCAGCGTGAGGTATAAATGAGTCAATAGAAGGGAGACACAAAATGCTGGAGTAACTCAGCGGGTCAGGCAGCATCTCTGAAGAGAAGGAATGGATGCCGTTTCAGGTCAAGACCCTTCTTCAGACCTTCTTCAATAGAAGGGAGGTGGATTTGTGTGATGGTCTGGGCTGTGTCCACAATTTGCTGCAACTTCTTGCGGTCTTGGATGGAGCTGTTCCCATGCCAAGCTGTGATGCATCCCAATAAAATGCTTTCTATGGTGCATCTGTAGAAGTTGGTGAGTGTTGTTACGAACATGCCGAACCTCCTAAGCCTTCCAAGGAAGTAGAGGCATTGGTGTGCTTTCTTGGTCGTTGCTTCAATATGGGTGGTCCAGGAGAAGTTGTTGGTGATATTGACTTCTAGGAATTTGAAGTTTTCAACCATCTCTACTTCAGCACCATCAATGCAAACTGGGGCATGTGCACCACTTCGCTTCCTGAAGTCGATCACTATTTTCTTTGTCTTGCTGACGTTGAGAGAAAGGTTGTTGTCTCGACACCTGTACTCCGTCTCATCATTATTTGATATCCGCCCCACAATGGTGGTGTCGTCTGTGAATTTGAAAATTGAATTAGATAAGTTCTCCAGGGCATCCTGTCTTTCACATCTTTCCTGTAACGTGGTAACCAGGGCAGCATTGCTCACGTTGTGGCCTAACTAGTGTTTTATACAGTCCTAGCAGAGACTCCCTACCCATATTTTCTTTCTGATCCAATAAAGGTCCTACATCTCTTTTTAACAGATTGCTTTTTCTTGTTACTTTTAAGATCGGTGGATGTAAACTACAAGGTCCCTGTCTTCCTCCACACCACTCATCATCCTCCCAGTCACTGAATGCTTCCTGGATCTGTTGCATCTTCCCAACCTCAGGCTTCTCTGATTTAAGTTCCATGAACACATTTTCTGCCATAACATCCAAATGATTTACACCTTCCCACAGTTTAAAACATTCCCCTTCATTGTCAACATGCAGCCTAACATCTGCACGCAGTATACTTGCATCGTACTTTTTACATTCAGGCACAAATCATCAGTACATATTACAAAAAGGGAGAGAACTGCACATTTAGCCTTGTTGAATAGTACTGGTAACAGCCTTGCAGCCGAGAATTTTTAAGTTTCCAATCCATCTCCTCATTAATCCACATTTCTGCAATTGTTAACCAGCACACATTCCAGTGTTTACAGAGCCCTTAATTAGATCGGATTTATTCAATGATCTTGCATTTAAATATACACCATTTTACACAGATTTCCTTCCTTCAGAGACTTCATTGAAAGATTGAAAGACACTGGAATTTAGAAGGATGAGGGGGGATCTTATTGAAACATATAAGATAATTAGGGGATTGGACACATTAGAGGCAGGAAACATGTTCCCAATGTTGGGGGAGTCCAGAACAAGGGGCCACAGTTTAAGAATAAGGGGTAGGCCATTTAGAACGGAGATGAGGAAGAACTTTTTCAGTCAGAGAGTGGTGAAGGTGTGGAATTCTCTGCCTCAGAAGGCAGTGGAGGACAGTTCGTTGGATGCTTTCGAGAGAGCTGGATAGAGCTCTTAAGGATAGCGGAGTGAGGGGGTATGGAGAGAAGGCAGGAACGGGGTGCTGATTGAGAGTGATCAGCCATGATCGCATTGAATGGCTCGAAGGGCTGAATGGCCTACTCCTGCACCTATTGTCTATTGTCTATTGTCTATTTAGATTTTTATGACACACCATGCTTATCATATGCCTTAATTCTATATTTATTAAATAATTTGAAATTAAATTCCCAGATGCCATCATGAGATCTGAACTCAAATCTCTGGATGAATGATACAGAGTCTGGCTGCTAAACAACGTATGTGCAGGGAGGAACTGCAGATGCTGGTTTAAACTGAAGATAGACACAAAAAGCTGGAGTAACTCTGCAGGTCAGACAGCCTCGAGGGAGAAAAAGAATAGGTGATGTTTTGGGTCGAGACCCTTCTGTTTAGTTTAACTTTTTATCACGTGTACCGAGGTACGGTGAAAAGCATTTTAGTTGCTTGTGATCCAGTCAGCGGAAAGACTATATATGATTACAATCAAGCTGTCCATATCGTTCAGATACAGAATAAAGGGAATTACATTTAGTGCAAGATAAAGTCCAGTAAAGTCCAATTAAAGATAGTTCGAGCATCTCCAATGAGATAGATGGTAGGTCAGCATTGCTCTCTAGTCGGTGATAGGATGGTTCATACACGGCGAATGAGGGAATATAGGTCAAAGGTGAGAGGCAAAAGATTTAATAGGAACCTGAGGGGTAACATTTTCACATTGAGAGTGGTGGGTATTTGGAACGAGTTGCCAGAGGAGATAGTTGAGGCGGGTACTATAATAACATTTGGAAGGCATTTGAACAGGTACATGAATAGGATAGGTTTAGCGGTGTATGGGCCTCAAACAGGCAGGTTCGACTAATATAGATGGGGCATCATGGTTGACATGGGCAACTTGGGCTGAAGGGCCTGTTTCCATGCTGTATGTATGACTCCATGATATTAATTATCAGGGTAGGTGATGTGATCCCTGATGGCCAGTAGACCAGTCCATAGAAAGGAGGAGAATCGAACAAGAATGGAAATGCAGGAGGTTTCCTTTGATGTACCCAAGGGAGTTTTTACGAGGCCCATTAATAGAAATCCTGGGGTTAGAACAGCTGCATGCACAAAGCGTGATGTGCATATCGTCTTCTCATCTCTACTGAAACTGATCCTCTTCCAAATTTGGACATACCACAAGGATTTCCCATCTGACCATTTTGGAATATTGCAGATAAAACTGTAATTGCAAGCAAGGTGGACATGGTCAAAATGGATTTGGATCACATTGCCATGGGTGATGGTGGAGGCAGATACGATAGAGGCATTTAAGAAGCTTTTAGATAGGCGCATGCATTTGCAGGGAATGGAGGGATGTGGATCTCTTGGAGACATATGAGATCAGTTCAGCTAGGCATCATGTTCGACACAAACATTATGGACCGAAGGGCCTGTTCCTGTGCTGTACTGTTCCATGTTCTATGAAATAAAAACCTCACAATGCAAAGATCAAATGTAAACAGCATCAAAAATGAATGCACATGGAATGTATAAAGGAAACACTTTTGTCCTGCTCAGCCAAGCTTGCACCTCTAAACCAGAAAGAAAAACTTTCTGCAATTGGAGAGCCATTTTATTAAATACAAAAGTATTCCTAAATGTCAAACCAGAAAAACTGTGAATTATTTGCCTACTCCTTCAGGTAAGATGATGTTTCTCAATAGCAAAGAGTAAATATATTATCTGCGCGTCTAGTTTCATGGTCTTCCAGAAAGGTGCACACTTCCAGCAGAAGCTCAGGGGATCAATGCTGTGCTCTATCTTGCACTAAACGTTATTCACATTATTCCCTTTGTCCTGTATACGTACACCGTGGAGGGCTCGATTGTAATCATGTGTTGCCTTTCCGCTGACTGGTTAGCATGCAACAATTGCTTTTCACCGTACCTCGGTACACGTGACAATAAACTAAACTCAAATATTCCACAAAAAGAGAGCCATCGGATTAGCACCAGTCCCCAGTGCTCTTCAGAACAACTACTGTATCCGCTGTTTCAGGTGTGGACTCCTGTATATCGGCGAGACCAAGCGCGGGCTCGGCGACCGTTTCGCTCAACACCTCCGTTCAGTCCGCCTAGGCCTACCTGATCTATTGGTTACTCAATACTTTAACTCTCCTTCCCATTCCCATACTGACCTTTCTGCCCTGGGCCTCCTCCGCTGTTAGAGTGAGGCCCAACGCAAATTGGAGGAACAACACCTCATATTTCGCTTGGGCAGCTTACAACCCAGCAGTATGAGTATTGATTTCTCTAACTTCAAGTATCCCTTGCTTTCCTTCTTTTTCTGCCCCTTCCCCATTCTCATTCTCTGACTAGTTTCACCGTCCTGCTGATTAAATTTCACTGATTGTATGCCTCCTTGTCATTTTCCTTGTCATCAGTGAAGACAAATGTAGGTCCCTTACAATCAGAGACAGGTACATTTATAATGGGAAACAAGGAAATGGCAGAGCAGTTAAGCGAATACTTTGGTTCTGTCTTCACTAAGGAAGACACAAACAATCTCCCAGAAATACTAGGGGGCCAAGGATCTAGTGGGAGGGAGGAACTAAAGGGAATCCACATTAGTCAAAAATGGTGTTAGGTAAACTGTTGAGACTGAAGGCAGGTAAATCCCCAGGGCCTGATGGTCTGCATCCCAGAGTACTCAAGGAACATGGAAAACATGGATGCATTGGTGATCATTTTCCAATGTTCTCTCAATTCTCGATCAGTTCCTGTGAACTGAAGGGTAGCCCCATTTTTAAGAAAGGAGGGAGTGAGAAAACAGGGAATTATAGACCAGATGGCCTTACATCGGTAGTGGGGAAGATTGTTAAAGATGTTATAGCAGCACACTTTTGAAAGCAGTGATAGGATCGGTCAAAGTCAGCTTGGATTTATGAAGGGGAAATCATGCTTGACTAGTCTTCTGGAATTTTTTAGGATGTAACAAGTAGAATAGATAAGGGAGATGTGGTGTGGGCAATGGATGTGGTGTATCTGAACTTTCAAAAAGCCTTTGACAAGGTCCCACACAAGAGATTAGTGTGCAAAATTAGAGCACATGGTATTGGGGATAGGGTATTGACATGGATACAGAACTAGATGGTAGACAGGAAGCAAAACGTAGGACTTAACGGGTCCTTTTCAGATTGTCAGGCAGTGACTAATGGGGTACCGTAAGGCTCCGTGCTGGGACCCCAGTTATTTACAATATATATTAACGATTTAGATGAGGGAATTAAATGTGACATCTCCAAGTTAGTGGATGACACAAAACTGGGTGGCAGTATGAACTGCGAGGAGGATGCTACGAGGCTGCAGGGTGCCTTGGATAGGTTGGGTGAGTGGGCAGATGCATGGCAGATGCAGTATGATATGGATAAATGTGAGGTTATACACTTTGGTGGCAAGAACAGGAAGGCAGATTATTATCTGAATGGTGTCAGATTAGGAAAAGGGGAGGTGCAATGAGACCTGGGTGTGCTTGTACATCAGTCACTGAAAGTAAGCATGCAGGTACAACAGGCTGTGAAAAAAGCTAATGGCATGTTGGCCTTCATTGTGAGAGGATTTGAGTTTAGGAGCAAGGAGGTCCTATTGCAGTTGTACAGGGCCCTGGTGAGACTGCACCCGGAGTATTGTGTGCAATTTTGGTCTCTTAATTTGAGGAAGGACATTATTGCTATTGAGGGAGTGCTTCGTAGGTTCACCAGGTTAATTCCCGGGATGGCGGGACTGACATATGATGAAAGAATGGGTCTACCGGGCTTGTATTCACTGGAATTTAGAAGGATATGTGGGGATCGTATAGAAACATATAAAATTCGTAAAGGATTGGACAGGCTTGATACAGGAAAAATGTTCCCCATGTTGGGGGAGTCCAGAACCAGGGGTCACAGTTTAAGAATAAGCGGTAGGCCATTTAGAACTGAGATGAGGAAAAACCTTTTCACACAGAGAGTTGTGAATCTGTGGAATTCTCTGCCACAGAAGGCAGTGGAGGCCAATTCACTTGATGTTTTCAAGAGAGAGTTAGATTTAGCTCTTAGGGCTAAAGGAATCAAGGGATATGGGGAAAAAGCAGGAACGGGGTACTGAATTTTGATGATCAGCCATGATCATATCGAATGGCAGTGCTGGCTCGAAGGGCCGAAGGGCCGAATGGCCTACTCCTGCACCTATTTTTCCATGTTACTATGTTTCCCCTCAGCTTACAATGAACCTTTCTCCATTTCCTTATTATCGTCTGCTTTGATCTGTGTTTTCATACCTTATCGTTCCATGTCTCTAGACTCCCTCTGCCCTAACTCTCAGTCCGAAGAAGGATTCTGACCCGAAACGTCACCCATACCTTCTCTCCAGAGATGCTGCCTGACCCGCTGAGTTACTCGAGCATTTTGTGTCCAACTTCGGGGGAAGGTAGAATCTGCAATTGGGTGCAGCCTGAAAATGATGCCCCAACTTTGGGCAAACCTTGCAGCAGCTAGCTGATTGAGCAGCAGCAACTTCACCATGCTTGAAAGAATGTCACCTTCGCTGAACTACATTGCTCATGAGTGATTGTGTCCCATGTGCCAAAAAAAAAAAAGCATCTTCTGCTGGAGGCTCTGAAATAACCTAAAAATGTACAAGGGCACAGAAATGAGAAATGACAAGAAATGTAAACCATTTCAATCAGCATGAACATTTCCAGGAATTTGGAGGGAAGTCTTAAAAGTTTCCACTGTGGAGCTGATCTAAATTATTCTTGGGGCTATGAGGAAAGAGGAGGAACTGGCACTAAGTGGCAACTGCCACTTCAACTACAAAATAGTGTAGCATTGTGTATAATCGTCTGCCCAGAGTAGTAAAGTTAACACACATGCCACCCACTGTGTTTACTTTGTTGGGTACCAGAGGCATAAATCTTCGCTCCCTATTATTAAAAAATGGTTAATTAATCACAAGGCATTTATATTCACACATACCTCTTCTCATTTCCTGAAGATGACAGGAATGTACCGTAACAAAGAGGAGTGAGTGGTGATAGTAAGAGGATAACGGAAGAGGAGAAGCAAACAAATGTAAACTATGGAACATAGACCATAAAAAATTACAGCACAGGAACAGGCCCATCAGCCACAATGTCTGTGCTAAATACAATGCTAAGATAAACTAATCTAATCTGCCTACAGCATATCCATGTGCCTCATTAAAAGCCTCTTAAATGCATTATCATACCTCCCTCCAACACCGCCCCTTGCAGCATGCTCCAGGCACTTACCTGAATTATTTACCTTAGATGTACCATTATCCAAACATCGTCAGTTTTGGCAAATAATTACCTTCAATAAATCATGAGTAGGTATGACTCTTGAAGTCTTGAAGGGAATCAAGGGATATGGGGATGTGGGGGAGAAAGGATGAACGGGGTATTGATTTTGGATGATCAGCCATGATCATATTGAAAGGTGGTGCTGGGTGGAAGGGCCGAGTGGCCTACTCCTGCACCTGTTTTTTTATGTTTCTATGTTGCTATGAAGTATATTAAGATGAATTTGTACTAACTTTATCCATTATCTTATATTATCGCAAACACTCCTGATTCAAAATTCTGGTGGTTTACTGTAAGAAGATGTCATCCTTGGATGGGAAGCCTCACATTGTTGAGACTTTGCATTGCAATTTATTTGCATTATCATTTGCTTTAATTGTAAAGCAGTTTTATTTAAATTATTTTTCAGCATTCAGCACCACCGAACTACTGAAAGTGTGGGAACACCAGATGTTGTGACAGACCTGTTTCTGATCATATCTTAGCAAATTAGCTTAACTCCAAACAAAATCACAATGCAGCTATCACTCTGTACTCACCCTCACCTACATTGTGCATCCTCACTTCTTAAGATCCCCTGCTAAACAATGAGTAATATTTCCTTCAAAGTGAACACATACCGTTAAGTACAATAGCGTTAAAAACGTGAGTAAAGTTCATGCACCATTGATGATGCGGTTCACTGGTTGCAGGAAGAGGATCAGAAATCTGGGTAAAGGTGAAATTACTGAATAAACTAATAATTTTAGTGATCATTAAAGATCTTAGATCTTAGCCCTAAGACTAATGATCTTAGGGCAGCACTGTGGAACAGCGCCAGAGTTGCTGCCTAACAGTGCCAGAGACCCGGGTACGATCCTGATTATGGGTGCTGTCTGTACGGAGTTTATATGCTCTCCCTGTGAATGTGTGGGTTTTCTCCGGGTACTCCGGTTTCCCCCCACATTCCAAAGATGTGCAGGTTTGTAGGTTAATTGGCTTCTGTAAATCATCTCTAGTGGGTAGGACAGAACTAGGGTATGCGTGATTGTTGGTCGGCGTGGACTCGTTGGGCTGAAGGGCCTTTTTACACACTGCATCTCGAGACAAAACTAAACTAAATCTTAATATTGAAGATAGACACAAAAAGCTGGAGTAACTCAGCGGGACAGGCAGCATCCCTGGAGAGAAGGAATGGGTGACGTTTCGGGTTGAAACCCTTCTTCAATCTGAAGAAGGGTCTCGACCCCTAAACGTCACCCATTCCTTCTCTCCAGAGATGTTGCCTATACCGCTAAGTTACTCCAGCTTATTGTGTCTATCTTTGGTTTAAACCAGTATCTGCAGTTCCTTCTTACATAAATCTTAATATCTTTGGGAATAAATGAGTTTTACTTATCGATGAACATTTTAAATGACTGGCGATTATAATTTGAGTCAGGATTTATTGCAATTGTTTCAAGTTGATGTTTACTCAATGCAGGTGAAATCTTCTATGGAACTCCATTGCTCTGGATTTTGAATTACTTAGTCGGTTTTGAGTTTACCTTTCACTCTCTGTCCTGTGATATGAAATGCTCAGATTTGTTCCCATCACCTAAATAAATATTTACAAAATCTTACGTGAGAATCAAATTTGAGATTTTCATGCAATTAGAATCTGGAAATTTAATAATTTATGATTAACATCCTTTTTGATTCCCTAGAGCTAACGCATATGATTTGATCATTATTCCCGGGAACACATATTGACAAATGTGTTCATTCCAGGAGTCCACCCTTGCCTGCACAAACAAATCTTAGCCTATTTTCCTTGTCCATCTTGCAACTTTTCCAACCAATTTACCCCAAAGCAATTCAATGGCTTCCAGCAGTGAAAGCAGTGGAGCATCACTGGTCTAGGAGATCCAGCCATCGTGCCATGTAGCGGAGGTTTTGTTTATAATGGTGACTGTTGGATATGTGCAACCAAGCAAGTTTTCACAACACATTCTACATGAAAGCTCAAACAACATGGGCTATCAAAAGTCTTTCTCCAGCAGCACCAAACAAACCATCACATGTCCCCCTGTGCTTTCAGCGCCTATGAATTTCTAGATCATCATCTTAAATAATCTTACCTGTTTCATTTGTGGAAAGCCTCTTTTTATCGCTGTGAGATATTGCTGCCTGTAAACTTCAGCAGGAAAATGGTTCCAGAAAATGATAATCTAGCTAAACATGCCAGTGGCTGCAATGAGAAACTACTGTATAAAAAACGACACAGAGTGCTGGAGTAGCTCAGCGAGGAAGACAGCATCCTGGAGAACAGGCGTAGGTGACATTTCGGGTCAGGATCCTTCTTCCGATCCAAATTGTCACCTATAAATGTTCTGTAGAAATGCTGCCTGACCTACTGAGTTACTCCAGCACTTTATAAAGCAGATTCTGCGGTTCCTTGTTTCTACCTCATACATAAAGTTTGACAGATATTTGGCTTATTGAGTTTCCCTCACAGCAGCTTTGTTCGAATTAAACTGGGCTGACAAGAAATTGGAAGAACAACCGAGTTTCTGTCTGTATTATTGATTTTAAATAAAACGCCAGTATCTCTGACCTGAATTACTGTTCAATATACTGGGGTCAATTTGTTCTAAGACAAAGCACGACAGAAGGCTTGCTTTCACAAGCCTTGAATACCTAAAATATGTTTTTTTTGTATATTTTAAGTACAAAAACATGTTTCATCATAAGGTGGTGTAATTAATATAAAAGGTAAGAGTTATTCTTCATAATATTTGGCTGTTAGAAAATATTAGGAACAAATATTGCTTAATTGAAGCAGAACATATTTATAATACACTTTTCTGTCAGAATGAAAAAAAAACCGATACAAGATACAAGGCACATTCCTTGTATATGCACATACTTGACCAATAAACTTATTCATTCATTCATTCATTCATAAGGAGAAGAACATGCAGAGGTATGAAGGAAAACAATGAAAGGGAGAATAGTGAACAGAGAAAAAGAGAACCGTTTGTAGGAACATTATTTTGGAGCACAGGGCTAATTTTCTTTACACTCATGTTAAATTGGTTCACATCTAATAGAGTCATAGAGTTATACAATTATGACACCATGTCCAAACTTCTATATTCAATTCCAAATACCTTCTTTACTACCCTGTGTTCCTAAAGTGCCATTTCCAGGGAACTGTATGCTTGTATTCCTAGATCCATCTGCTCTACAACACTCTCATGGCCCTTTCCTGCTTTGACTTCACAAAATTCCGCACCTCTGACTTATCTGAGGTAAACTCCCTTTGCCATTTCTCACCCCACTTGCTCACCAGATCAAGATCCTGCTGAAACTATCTTCACTGCCTATGAGAACATAGGTAGAAGGTGAGAGATACCTTTTTAATACAAATGGGTATATGGAACGAGCTGCTGAGGAGGTAGTTGAGGCAGGTACTATTACAATGTTTAAAAACATTCAGACAGGTACATGGATAGGAAATGTTTAGAGGGATATGGGCCAAATACAGGCAGGTGGGACTAGTATAGATGGTCGCAAGTATGACTATGACTCCATGAGAATCTGGGAAACTGGTAAGAGCGATCCATTTACATAAAATCACAGAATGATGGGGTACAGAATGAACCTGTTATGACAGCAGCCATAATAGAATCACATTCCTTTATACATTCTCCATTAACTGCAAATATTGCATTTCAAGCTTTTTCTCGCTTTTGAATGTTCCCTTGAATTTCTTTCCAACACTGCTCTCCAGTTGACAGCAACTAATTTCCTGGAAAGTTGTTGCTCATATCACCTCTTTGCTTTAGGCTGGCACTGCAAAGTGTTAGTGTATATTTACTCTAAATAAACATCCTTGATTTTGAATCTATCCTTTAAATATGCTGTCAACCTTCCCTGCACTAATGAGAACCTTTATTTCTCCATCAAAACCTATGCACCCTTTCCAAGAGCTTGGACTCATCTTCAATTGTGGGGTCAAAGTTGCATATGATGCCTTAGCTGACATCTATTCACTGAGTTCTAAATGTTGTTATAACAATCATTTCAACTTTTCTCTCATTTTTGAAGGCACCCTTAAACTCTCTGTTCCAGCACCTCCTTCTTCAATTACGTCATATTGCTGTGTCTTCCTAGTGATTCACACCAGATGTTCTTTTGAAATCTGTGCTGATCTACACACTGTTGAATTATAATTGGAATTTGTTGTTAGCTGTTGAATTTGGTTATTAATATTTATGAAAACAACCAGCCACTAGTTGTTTGTCTGCTCTATTCCCACCCAGCCAGGAAGCCTACATTTCTCAGGGACTTCGGAAAACAAAACTCGGCAAGAAGGTTTATTGTGCAGATGATAGCAGCCAATGAAAATGTATTCTCTGAGCAACATCTCTGGCAACATTTTAGAAACAAATTAATAATGTTTTAGGAACTTAATACAAACACCCTATACTAACACCATAGACATTTTATGTGAAATATATTATAATTAATGTTACAAGTTGCAAGGATCATTTTCCAATCCTGTGCGTGCAATTAAATAGAGCATAAGTTCAATCCTCAGTGTACATCATTGATTCCGTGCAAGTCTTAAGGCAACATGATATATATTAATTATATAACATCTTAATTAACAATACATCCATGCTTCTTTATTTTGTGTCTGCCATGCTGCAGTAATTTTATTTGTCTGATTATTTTCATTCCAACATAAACTCTAACTGTTCCTCGTTATAACTTTGCATTCACTACTGGGAATAATACAATGGTCTACAAAATATCATCTCATATTGGTACTGGTATTAATGGTATTCATTTTCATTAATGTGCCTTACTGTTTGCAAAATTGCCTTGGACAAATTAACAATGCCAGTTATACATACACTGTAGATACATAGATACATAGACAATAGGTGTAGGAGCCATTTTGCGTTTATTAGTTATTTTAGTATATTATTATATTACTTTGTATCCTGCTGTATTTTTGGACACTAAGAGGTTAATACTATACTTACGTATGGGCTGGGCGGGGCCAGAGAGCTTACAGCTCCGATGTATTTGTTCAGTACATGGAAAGAAATGGCTGATAGGACTTCAGCCAAAATTAGATTAGCTCTAGGGGCTAGTGGAATCAAGGGTTATGGGAAGAAGGCAGGCACGGGTTATTGATTGGGGACGATCAGCCATGATCACAATGAATGGCTCGAAGGGCCGAAAGGTCTCCTCCTGCACCTATTTTCTATGTTTCTATGTTTCTATGTTTCTAAGTGGCTGATATAAATCGGTTGAAGAGCCTATTGATAGAAGATCAGTAAGAAATCTCTGCCGGAGATAAGACCAGGCAGTTCGTATAAGTCACATAGGTAATAGACAATAGACAATAGACAATAGGTGCAGGAGTAGGCCATTCAGCCCTTCGAGCCAGCACCGCCATTCAATGCGATCATGGCTGATCACTCTCAATCAGTACCCCGTTTGATTTTTACCAAGCTAATCAATAACTAGTCGATGCAAGAGATATACCAAGATGTTATATTGCAACTTCAAATAAATGACTAACTAATTCAAACGTCATGGAGATCTCTGTTGTTGATTGTTTGTGTATAAGAAAATATCCTTCCACCTATCCTACATCAACGGAAGCTTTAGAGCTTGATAAGAAAGACGAGAAGCTGGCCATTATAGTAGATGCAGGAATAGGCCATTTGGCTCTTCGAGCCAGCACCACGATTCAATGTGATCATGGCTGATCATCCACAATCAGCACCCTGTTCTTGCCTTCTCCCCATACTCCTTGATTTCGCTAGCCCTAAGAGCTCTATCTCTCTCTCTTTTGAATGCAGACAGTGAATCGGCCTCCACTGCCTTCTGAGGCAGAGAATTCCACAAATTCACAACTCTCTGTGTGAAAACGTTTTTCCTCATCTCAGTTCTAAATGGCCTACCCCTTATTCTTAAACTGCGACCCCTGGTTCTGGACTCCCCCAACATCGGGAACATGTTTCCTGCATCTAGCGTGTCCAATCCCTTAATAATTTTATATGTTTCTATAAGATACCCTCTCATCCTTCTAAATTCCAGTGAATACAAGCCCAGTTGCTCCATTTTTTCATCTTATGGCAGTCCCGCCATCCTGGGAATTAACCTCATGAACCTAAACTGCACTCCCTCAATAGCAAGAATGTCCTTCCTCAAATTAGGAGACCAAAACTGCACACAATACACCAGGTGTGGTCTCACCAGGGCCCTGTACAACTCCAGAAGGACTCCTTTGCTGCTAAACTCAACTCCTCTCATTATGAAGGCCATTAGCTTTCTTCACAGCCTGTTGTACCTGCATGCTTACTTTCAGTGACTGATGTACTAGGACACCCAGGTCTCATTGTACTTCTCCTTTTCCTAACCTGAGAAAATAATCTGCCTTCCCGTTCTTGCCACCAAAGTGGATAACCTCACATTTATTCACATTATACTGCATCTGCCATGCATCTGCCCACTCACCCAACCTGTCCAAGTCACCCTGCATCCTCATAGCGTCCTCTTCACAGTTCACACTGCCACCCAGCTGTCTGTCATCTGCAAATTTGCTAATGTTACTTTTAATTAGTTTGTCTAAATCATTAATGTATATTGTAAATAGATGCGGTCCCAGCACCGAGCCTTACGGCACCCCACTAGTCACTGCCTGCCATTCTGAAAGGGATCCGTTAATCCCTACTCTTTGTTTCTGTCTGCCAGCAAATTTTCTATCCATGTCAATACCCTACCCCCAGTACCATGTGCTCTAATTTTGCCCTGTAATCTCCTGTGTGGGACCTTATAAAAGGCTTTCTGAATGTCCAGGTACACTACATCCAATGGCTCTCCCACGTTCATTTTACTTGTTGCATCCTCAAAAAATTCCAGAAGATTTGTCAAGCATGATTTCCCCTTTGTAAATCCATGCTGACTTGAACCAATCCTGTTACTGCTATCCAAATTCGCCAGTATTACATCTTTGATAATCGACACCAGCATCTTCCCCACCATGGATATCAGGCTATAATTCCCTGCTTTCTCACTCCCTCCTTTCTTGAAAAGTGGGATAACATTAGCTACCCTCCAATCCACGGGAACTGATCCCGAATCTATAGAACATTGGAAAATGATTACCAATGCGTCCACAATTTCTAGAGCCACCTCCGTGAGTACTCTGGAATGCAGACCATCAGGCCCTGGGGATTTATCAGCATTCAGTCCCATCAGTCTATCCACACCATTTCCTGACTAAAGTGAATTTCCTTCAGTTCCTCCATCACCCTAGGTCCTCTGTCCCCTAGTACGTCTGGGAGATTGTTTGTGTCTTCTTTAGTGAAGACAGAACCAAATTACCTATAAGAAAATAACTGCAGATGCTGGTACAAATCGAAGGTATTTATTCACAAAATGCTGGAGTAACTCAGCAGGTCAGGCAGCATCTCAGGAGAGAAGGAATGGGTGACGTTTCGGGTCGAGACCCTTCTTCAGTCTGAAGAAGGGTCTCGACCCGAAACGTCACCCATTCCTTCTCTCCTGAGATGCTGCCTGACCTGCTGAGTTACTCCAGCATTTTGTGAATAAGAACCAAAGTACCCGTTCAACTCGTCTGCCATTTCCTTGTTCCCCATAATAAATTCACCTGTTTCTGTCTTCAAGGGACCCACATTTGGCTTAACTAATTTTTTTCCTCTTCACATGCCTAAAGAAGCTTTTACTATCCTTTATATTCTTGGCTAGCTTACCTTCCTACTTCATCTTTTCTCCCCGTATTGCCTTTATAGTTACCTTCTGTTGATCTTTAAAAGTTTCCTAATCCTCTGGCTTCCTGCTCATCTTTGCTATGTTATACGTCTTCTCTTTTATTTTTATACTGTCTTTGACTTCTCTTGTCAGCCAATATAACTTTCTGCATCAATTATATATCACATCACAAAAATTAAAGAGAATAAATTCAAGTTTATCTGACCAATGTTTTCGGTGCAATCAAGAAATTGGTACTTTTTTTCATTCTACTTGGTCCTGTTCAAAAATACAACCTTTTTGGACAAACTTAAGAAGTTTTTTAGAACAGATTATCGGAATACAATTTCCATACAACCCAAGATTTTTGTTATTGGGTGATGTTGAAGGAATAAGACCACAACTTAAAATGAATAAATATCAGAAAGAATTTATAAAAATTGCATTAGCAGTAGCCAAAAAAACTATCGCAGTTACTTGGAAATCTGATTCCTATTTAAGTATGGACCTTTGGAATAATGAAATTTCTAACTGTATCCCACTTGAAAAAATTACTTATAATTTAAGGAACAAATATGATACTTTTTTAAATATCTGGCGTCCTTATCTACAAAAGAGGGGCCTATATATATAGAAGAATTGTTCATATTCACAATGGTTCTTTTGGGAGAGATGTATATACATATACAGTTTATTCTGTTTGAATTCCATGGGGCGTGTGCAGGACCCCCAACAACCAGGCAGTCTTTAATCTTTTTTTCTTTTCTTCCTTTTTCTTGTTTGGGGTTAGTATAAGGGGGGTGGGGGGAAGGGTGGGGGGTTTGTTTTCTAAAAAGTTCTGTAAAAAATAAAAACAAATAAATATAAAAAAATAAAAAAACATTCAATAAAATTTTTTTTTTTTTTTAAACTGCAATACTGACACTTCCGATTTTACCTTCTCCCTCTCAAATTGCAGATTAAAACTTATCATATTATGATCACTACCTCCTAATGGTTCCTTTACCGAGAGTTCCCTTATCAAATTTGGTTCATTACACAACACTAAATCCAGAATTGCCTTCTCCCTGGTTGGCTCCTCTAGGTTATAGCACTTTATATGTGCAGCCAACTTTGTGGGACTACCTGAAAATCCTCCCAGTTATTAGAACAAGGTACTGGTCTCCCAGCTTTCCATTAATACCATGTAAAACAACCGCCACTGGAAGGTTTAGAAAAAATATATAAACTACATGCATGGGAGGTCATAATAGGTATTAGTGAACATCCTCTACCTTGTTGAATGATGATGGGTACAATTACTGAAAAAAATAAATTAAGGTTTAATTAGTCCAATTCCAATGGTGGAAGGAAAATAAAATGACATTGTGCATCAAATCATGTTGTCTGACAAATAAGATGTGCTTCTGCTATGATTTCCAATGTTTGATCATTAACATCAGAGGTACATACAAATTATATAATCAGCGCATTATATATCTGGAAGGAAATAAATCATTTAGAAGGGACTGTATCAGGTGAAAAGGGATTGGTGTGTCTGTAATAAGTGACAACATTCAGTAAGCTTTCCTAATTGATTGCTGTATGTGCAAAGAAGCCTTTCGCAAATCATGCACTTGGACACACTTGTAGCGTGTTGATAAAGGCAAGGAGCCAGGTATTTTGGGAAGGTATATTTATTGGTTCGTGGGTCTCGGACGGGTCTAGTCTGCCGGAATGGCTTGGCGCCCAAACCTTGTCCTTTTATACCTGAGTCCAGGACCGCCTCCCGGGACTGGTCCATTCCCGTGCCGAGGGGTCGGTAGTAGTATGGCCCGACCCTTGGGAGCCGCCACAGTACCCCCCCCCAGATCCGGAGGCACGAAACGCACTGGTGGTCGCACAACCCGACCGGACCGCGTACGGTAATCGGTTGACAGAGGGGCCGGCGGAGGCACAGTTGGAGAGACAGGCGGTGGGACCCGCAAAGGGGGGCGACCTCGTGGCCGAGGCTGGGCCACCCGTACCGGTTGGTCGATGTCTAAGTGGGCCGGCTTCAGGCGGTCAATTGACACGGCCTCCGGCCGGCCCCCCATGTCCAAAACAAAGGTTGTCTGCCCGTGCTCCAGCACCCGGTACGGGCCTTCATACGGCCTCTGGAGTGGCGCCTGGTGGGCGTCACGGCGCAGGAACACAAAGGCGCAGTCCTGGAGGGCCGATGGCACGTAAGGGCGGAATGTCCCATGGCGGGACGTCGGCACGGGTGCGAGCTTGCCAACTCGCTCTCGGAGGCGATGTAGGGTGGATGAGGGCGGTTCCTCTCGCCCCGGCAACGAGGGCACGAACTCCCCGGGCACCGTGAGCGGAGACCCGTAGACGAGCTCCGCTGAGGATGAAGCCAGGTCTTCCTTGGGGGCAGTCCGGATGCCCAGCAAAACCCATGGTAGCTCGTCCATCCAGTCGGGGCCGGCGAGTCGCGCCTTCAGCGCTGCCTTCAGCTGCCGGTGGAACCTCTCCACCAAGCCGTTTGCCTGCGGGTGATAGGCCGTGGTATGGTGCAGCCGCACGCCCAACAGGTGGGCCATGGCCGACCACAGCTCGGAGGTGAACTGTGGCCCCCGGTCCGATGAGATGACCACCGGCACACCAAAGCGAGCAATCCAGTGCGCGGCCAATGCACGAGCGCATGTGGCTGTAGATGTATCAGCCAGTGGTATGGCCTCCGGCCACCGCGTGAAGCGGTCCACCACCGTGAAGAGGTGGGTGATGCCCCGGGACGGCGGGAGCGGGCCCACAATGTCCACGTGCAGGTGGTCGAAACGGCGGCAGGGTAGACCGATCCCTTGGAGTGGCGCCCGGACGTGGCGTTGAATTTTCGACGTCTGGCACGGAATGCAGGTGCGGGCCCATTGGCCAACCTGCTTGCGCAGACCATGCCACATGAACCGCGCAGCTACCAAGGAGATCGTTGCCCGGATGGATGGGTGAGCCAGCCCGTGGACCACGTCGAACACCCTCCTGCGCCACGCGGCCGGGACGATGGGGCGCGGCTGACCTGCCGACACATCGCAAAGTATCGTCGTCGCTCCGGGGCCGAGGGGAACATCCTCAAGGCGGAGGCCAGAGATGGCAGTCCGGTAGGCGGGCATCTCCCCGTCCGTTAGTTGGGCCTCCGCCAGGGCAGAATAATCAATGCCGGGTGCCACTTCTAACACGGCATTGATGGCGGGGCGAGACAATGCGTCGGCCACCCGGTTTTCCTTCCCCTCGATAAAGCGGATGGAGGTGGTAAATTCGGATATGTAGGCCAACTGGCGCTGCTGTCGGGCGGACCATGGGTCGGAGACCTTTGCCAGGGCGAAAGTGAGCGGCTTGTGGTCCGTGTAAGCGGTGAACGGGCGGCCCTCCAGAAAATAGCGGAAGTGACGAACGGCCAGGTACAGGGCGAGGAGCTCGCGGTCGAAAGCGCTGTACTTCTTCTGGGCGTTGTCGAGGTGCCGGCTGAAGAAGGCCAGGGGGCGCCAACCCCCGTCCGTGAGTTGCTCCAGTACGCCACCAACCGCCAACTCTGAGGCGTCCACCGTAAGGGCTGTCGGGGCATCCTCCCGTGGGTGAACAAGCAGCACAGCCCGAGCCAGGGCCTCCTTCGCGCCGTCAAAGGCTGTTACGGCCTCGTCGGTCCACACGACGGTCTTGCGCTTGCCCGCCAGCAGCTCGTATAGCGGCCGCATGATGTGGGCCGCGGATGGCAGGAACCGGTGATAAAATGCCACCATGCCGACGAACTCCTGCAGGCCACGCACCGAGGACGGACGGGGAAACCGGCGGATGGCGTCTACTTTGTCCGGCAGGGGAACCGCTCCTTGCGAGGACACACGGTGGCCGAGAAAGTCGATTATGGCCACGCCAAAGCGGCACTTGGCGAGGTTTATGGCCAACCCGTGTTCGCTGAGCCGCTGGAAAAGCTGCCGGAGGTGAGCACAGTGCTCCTGCCGCGAGCGGCTGGCTACCAAGATGTCGTCGAGGTAGACGAACAGGAAATCCAACCCGCGACAAACGCCGTTCATTAATCGTTGGAATGACTGGGCGGCGTTCTTGAGGCCGAACGGCATCCGTACGAACTCGTAGAGTCCGAACGGCGTGATGATTGCCGTCTTGGGTACATCCTCCGGGTGGACCGGGATCTGGTTGTAACCTCGCACCAGATCCACCTTTGAAAATATCGTGGCCCCAGCCAAATGGGCGTTGAAGTCCTGGATGTGGGGCACGGGGTATCGGTCCTCGGCGGTAGCGACGTTCAGCCGCCGATAATCCCCGCAAGGCCTCCAGCCCCCGTTTGCCTTGGGGACCATGTGGAGTGGAGATGCCCATGGGCTGTTGGAAGGGCGGACGATCCCCAAGGACTCCATCGTACGGAACTCCTGTCGTGCCAGGCGTAGTTTCTCAGGCGGGAGTCGGCGTGCTCGTGCGTGGAGGGGTGGGCCGGTAGTCGTGATATAATGGAACACCCCATGCTTGGGGGTCGATGACCGGAATTGCGGGGCCATAATATCCGGAAAGTCCGCCAGCACCCGAGCGAAATGGGAGTCCACGGACGACAGCGGGCGTATAACGGGGTCGTTCAGCCGCAACGCGATGGGCTCCATCGTGGCGGAGTGGACCAAGCGCTGCTGCCTGACGTCCACGAGGAGAGAATGAGCCCGCAGAAAGTCGGCCCCGAGCAACGGCTGGGAGACGTCGGCGATCGTAAACAGCCAGGTAAAATGACTGGCGCCGAAAACGATGTGGACCGTGCGGACGCCATACGTCTGGATAATGCTCCCATTTGCCGCGGTGAGGATGGGCCCCCGCTTCCCAGAACGAATGTCCAGCGGCGAAGGGGGCAGGACGCTCAGCTCCGCCCCGGTATCCACGAGGAAGCGGCTCCCGGACCGCCGATCCCAGGCGAAGAGGCGGTGAATCTGGCCGGCCACCGCAGGGACTATTGGTAGCCGGCCCCGGCGTTTCCCGGAAATGTGCACGGCTGGCGGCATTGTCGGGCTGCCGCACCCCAGCGCTGGTGGTAATAACACCAGTACCTCTTGCTGGTGCTGGCTGGAGCCTGCTGATGTGGGACTGCAGGTGCACGACCCGCAATGGCCACCGGGGGCGATCTCGCAGGCCTCCGGGACGTAGCTGTCACTCCTTCCACAGCTCCCCCGCCCGACCGGAGAAAATCGGGCGCTTCTCGAGTGACGTTTAGCGCACTGACGTCATCACGGCGCGCCGCCCACAGCGCGTCCGCGCGCCTGCCGAGGGCCCGGGTGTCTTCCCAGGAGACGTCGGTGAGCTGCAGGCGAATGTCGGCCGGCAGCAGGTGCAGGTACGTATATTCAAACATCAGGCACGGTCTGTGCCCGTCGAGCAGCGCGACCATCTCCTTCAGGAGGCTAGATGGGCGCCGGTCACCGAGGCCTGGCATGTGGAGGAGCCTTTCGGCCCGCTCCATTCGGGTTAGCCCGTAGGTTTGGAGCAGCAGCTCCTTAAGGGCTTCATATTTACCGTCGGCCGGTGGGTCCTGGAGGAACTCCGTTACCTCTTCGGCCGCGTCCTGGTCAAGGGCTCCCACCAGGTGGAAAAACCGGGTGTCATCCGTTATGTTGCCCCGCAGCTGGAACTGGGCCTCCGCTTGGTAAAACCAAATGCGAGCCCGGGTGGTCCAGAAGGTCGGGAGCTTGATGCCTACCGCGTCGACAGCTGGGGCCTGGTCGGCCTGCGAGCCGGACGGGCGGTCGAATTCTGTTTTTCTGTCCATCCTAATGAATGGACCGTCGAGGTCACCAATGTAGCGTGTTGATAAAGGCAAGGAGCCAGGTATTTTGGGAAGGTATATTTATTGGTTCGTGGGTCTCGGACGGGTCTAGTCTGCCGGAATGGCTTGGCGCCCAAACCTTGTCCTTTTATACCTGAGTCCAGGACCGCCTCCCGGGACTGGTCCATTCCCGTGCCGAGGGGTCGGTAGTAGTATGGCCCGACCCTTGGGAGCCGCCACACACTGATCAATCTGCATCTCAGAGCCTTGTAATCTCTCACCACTTAACTACAAGCTTCTGTTTTATTAGCCTACCAAAACAAAATACTCACATTTCCTCACATTATACTCCAATTGGATGATCATTACATTCTTATTTAAACTACCATGTGGACAGATAGATGGAGAGGAAAGGTTTAGAGAGATATGGACCAACCAGAGGCAGGTGGGACGAGCGTAGATGGGGCATTTTGCAAGTTGGGCCAAAAGACATGTTTCCATACTGTATGACTATGATATGATACGATACGATACCATAGAACTTTATTTATCTCAGGAGGGAAATTGATCTGCCAACAGTCATAAAGTACAAGATACATGAAGCATAAAATTAAAGTGACGAGTGGAAAGGATTGGGGATGAGCAAAGATTGGGTGGGTGGGAGGGAGGGGAGAAGGGGAGATGGGGAGGAGGGGAGGAGGAGGGGAGGAGGGGAGGAGGGGAGGAGGGGAGGAGGGGAGTCAGTCTACCCCACGACAGAAGGGAGTTGTACAGTTTGATAGCCACAGGTAAAAAGGATCTCCTGTGGCGTTCTGTACTACATCTTGGTGGAATCAGTCTGTTGATGAAGATACTCCTCAGGTTGACCAGTGTGTCATGAAGGGGGTTGAGCTGTATTGTCCAAGATGCTCCGCAGTTTGAGGAGCATCCTCCCCTCCAAGACCACCTCCCATGAATCCATCTCCGCCCCCAGGATGGATCCAGCCTTCCTGGTGAGCTTGTTAATCTTTTTGGCGTCCACGGCCTTCGCCTTGCTGCCCCAGCACACGACAGCAAAGAAGATGGCACTGGCTACCACTGATTGGTAGAACATCTGCAGCATCTTACTGCAGACACTAAAGGAGTGAAGCCTTCTCAAAAAGTGCAGCTGGCTCTGTCCCTCCTTGTACAGGGCCTTAGCTTTCCTGGACCAGTCTAGTTTACTATCCAGGTAAACTCCAAGGTATTTGCACTCCCTGGTAAACTGCACATCCACACCCTTGATGGAAACAAGGGACAGAGGTGTTCCTCTCCTTCTAAAGTCCACCGCTAACTCCTGAGTCTTGTTGGTGTTGAGCTGCTGGTGATTCAGTCCACATCACTCCCCAAAGTCGTTGACTACACCTCTGTATTCAGCTTCCCTCCCCTCACTGATGCAACCCACAATTGCAGAGTCATTTGAGAAGATCATCCGATGATCTACATTGCTTTACAGACACAAAGAATTGCAGATGCTTGTTTACAAAATAAACAAAGTGCTGGTGTAACTCAGTAACTCAGTGGGTCCGGCAGCATCTGTGGAGACATGAGTAGGCAAAGTTTTGGGTCAGCCTTTCTTTAGACTGAAGAATGGTCCCAACCCAAAATGTCAGCTAGACATAATTTACATGAACTTACATGAATCTTTGATGAGGTTCCACTTAGTAGGTGACTCTGGAAGGTTAAATCAGAAACATGAGGGAGCGCTAGCTAACTGGATACAGAATTGGTATCATGAAAGAAAGTGGTGGTGAAAGGTTGTTTCTCACACACATGGTCTGTGACTAGTTATGTGCCTCAGGGATCGGTGCTGGACTAATTGGTGATTTTCATCTGTATCAATGTTTGGGAGGAGAATATAGAAAGCATGATTAGTAAGTATGCAGATGGCACTAAAATCAGCGGTATTGCACTCAGGTGTAGCGACTTTAGAGAGTGGTCCTAGGTATCGAACCCTCAGATTGGCCAGCAAGGTCACGTGTGGGCGCGACCGTAAGGATTGGTCCAGGGAGTGAGACCGCTGATTGGACAGTGTCGTCACGTGCGGTTTTGGCGCCCAAAAGAGTCAGTTGGGAGACTTCTTCGAAGTGAACAGTTAGTTTTAATGGTTGTCTGTGATCTCGTTATGTAAACTTTGTGATCGAATATTGCTTCAAAGAACGAGCCTCCAGACTCGCCATATTGGTGACCCCGACGTGATCCAGCCGATCACCTACCATGAGTAAACAAGACGCCTCGTTTTTGGTTTCCATGCCCGGCGCACCGGAGCTAAGCGCGGTCAGCGTTCACCTTCCGTCGTTTTGGGCACATCAACCACAATCTTGGTTTGTCCATACCGAAGCCCAGTTTCACTTAAGAAACATCTCGGCAGACGCGAACAAAATACTACTACCTCGTCAGCGCTCTACCGCCGGAGACGACCGCACGGGTGATGCGGTTCATCGTCAACCCTCCCGCAGAAGACAAGTACGAGGCCATGAAGGCACTGTTATTACGAACCTTCGGATTCAGTAGGCATGACCGAGCTAAGAGGCTTATGCACCTACCGGATCTCGAAGATCGGCTGCCGTCCGTTCTCATGGCTGAAATGTTAGCGCTAGCAGGTGAACACACGGAGTGCCTCATGTTCGAGCAGGCATTCCGAGAGAAGCTTCCCGAAGATGTCAAACTCATGCTCACGGATTGTTCTTTTAAGGACCCCGTGGCATATGCAGAAAAAGCCGATGCGCTCATGGCGTCCAAATCAAAAAGAAGCAGTTCGTTCAACAAGGTCTCGACATCAGCAGCCGCGCCACGAGGGCAGCAAGATGGCGCCGCGTCTCCAGCCAATTCTCCAAAAGCCCGCCAAAAGGATCCGCACAAGCGCGGCTGGTGCTATTACCATCTACGATGGGGTGGAGAATCCCGCAACTGCCGCTCACCTTGTACCTTCTCGGGAAATGCCTCGGCCGATCGTACATAGAGGCGGTTGCGATTGGCCAGAACCGACGCCTCTATGTTCTGGACACAGAATTTTTGGTTGACACGGGAGCCATAGTCAGTATCGTACCGCCGACCGGCCTCGAGACCAGATCGGGTAAGACAGGTCCTACCCTCATCGCGGTTAACGGCAGCCCCATCCGCACGTATGGCACGTGGACAATGTCCCTGGCTTTAGGCATCCGCACATACGAATGGCCATTCATTATCGCGGACGTCAGCCAAGCGATCCTGGGTGCAGATTTCCTCTGGGCCTTTTCACTAGTCCCCGATATCCGTGGTAACGACCTTCGACCCTCCGCCAGCAGCGATGAGCCCGCCGCTCCGCCGGCCGCCACCCCGCCCAGCCCAACTGTCCAGGTCGCGGCCCCAGACCCGTATGCTGAGGTCCTGGCGGAGTTTCCAGAGCTACTCATCCAATGCTTCGACGCCCCTTCGGCCAGGCACGGCGTGGTCCACCACATCCGCACCGAGGGCCCCCCCATTTTCGCTCGGGCCTGGAGGTTACCACCCGACAAGCTGGTGGTGGCGCAGGCAGAATTCAGGAAGATGGAAGAAATGGGCATTGTCCGTCAGTCTGACAGCCAGTGGGCCTCGCCGTTGCATATGGTCTCCAAAGCATCTGGGGGGTGGAGACCATGCGGCGATTACCGGCGCCTCAATGCTGTCACCACGGCTGACCGCTACCCCATACCGCACCTCCAGGACTTCTCGTCTGGGCTGGAAGGTGCCGTGGTGTTCTCCAAGATCGATTTGGTGCGGGGCTACCACCAGATCCCTGTGCGTCCGGAGGACATACCAAAGACAGCCACGATCACTCCGTTCGGGTTGTTCGAATGGTTACGCATGCCTTTCGGTTTAAAGAACACGGCACAGGCTTTCCAGCGACTCATGGACCGTGTTGGTCGAGATTTGCCTTTTGTGTTCATTTATTTAGATGATATCCTGGTCGCCAGCCCCTCGGAGCAGGAACACCTGGCCCATTTGCGGACTGTATTCCAACGGCTCCAAGACCACGGGCTCATCATCCAACCCTCCAAGTGTCAATTTGGCCTCCCTTCTCTCGATTTCTTAGGGCACAGAATCACCCCTGCCGGCGCCACCCCTTTGCCCGAGAAGGTGGAGGCTATCCGTGCATTCCCGCGGCCCACCACAGTGAAGGGTCTGCAAGAGTTTGTGGGCATGATGAACTTCTACCATAGGTTCGTCCCGGCAGCAGCACGGGTCATGCGCCCGCTCTTCCAGTGCCTCGCGGGTAAACCTGTAGAGTTGGTATGGTCCTCGGCCGCGGAGTCCGCCTTTGCAGCAGCTAAGGCGGCTTTGGCAGACGCCACCATGCTGGTCCACCCGAGCGCCTCCGCCCCCACGGCCCTGACGGTTGATGCATCTGACGTGGCGGTGGGAGGGGTTTTGGAACAGCAGGTCGGTGGCCTTTGGCAGCCCTTGGCGTTTTTCAGCCGGCAACTGAGTTCGGCTGAGCTGAAATATAGCGCCTTTGACCGAGAGCTTCTGGCTCTCTACTTAGCTGTCCGTCACTTTAGGTATTTCCTAGAAGGCCGCCAATTTGTGGCCTTTACAGACCATAAACCGTTAACTTTTGCTTTTTCCAAATTGTCCGACCCATGGTCGGCCCGCCAGTAGCGGCACCTGACTGCCATCTCCGAGTTTACCACCGATGTCCGTCATGTCGCTGGTAAGCTTAATGCCGTTGCTGACGCCCTGTCTCGGCCTGCTGTTTCCCCCATTTCAGCGGTAGACTGTGAGGTGGATCCCCAGGAGCTTGCGGAGGCACAGCTCCTGGCGGACACCGCCCCGGCATACCAGTCCGCCACTTCAGGGTTGAAGTTGGCTCAGGTGGCCTGCGGGCCGGCGGGCACAAAAGTCTGGTGTGATGTTTCCCTCCCCCGTCCCAGGCCGGTGGTGCCGCCCTCCCTTCAGCGCCGGGTGTTTGATGCCATTCACGGGCTGGCGCACCTGTCCATCCGCTCCACCTCTGCTTTAGTAGCCGCTCGGTTTGTGTGGCATGACCTGCGAAAGCAGATAGCTGCTTGGGCCCGTTCCTGCGTTCCCTGTCAGACCGCTAAAGTCCAAAGCCATGTCCAGCCCCCAGTACAAGAGTTTGCAGTCCCAGCGGTACGTTTTTTCCATATTCATGTGGATTTAGTCGGACCTTTACCTTCCTCCCGTGGCTACACCCATCTTCTCAAGGTGGTGGATCGGTTCACCCGGTGGCCGGAGGCTTTCCCAATGTCAGATATCTCCGCTGCCTCTTGTGCCAGGGCCCTGGCCCTCCATTGGGTGGCCCGTTTCGGGGTTCCGTCTGTTATCACCTCCGACAGGGGGCCACAGTTCACCTCTACCCTCTGGGCCACGCTAGCAGAGCTGTACGGCTCCCAGTTGCAACACACCATGGCGTACCTACCCTCAGGCTAATGGGCTCATGGAGAGGTTCCACCAACAACTCAAGGCAGCCCTCAGTGCGAGGCTGGAGGGCCTGGACTGGGTAGACCAACTTCCCTGGGTCCTTTTGGGCATCCGGACCGCTCCTAAGCAGGATCTCGGTGCTTCGTCCGCGGAACTAGTATATGGCTCGCCACTTCGAGTACCCGGAGATTTGCTGCCAGAGTCCTCTGGTCAGCTGCCTTCAGTTCCGTCGGTGTTAGCATCACTCCGGGCACGCGTGGGTTCCCTGGCTCCGGTTCCGACTTCGCTTCATGGGTGTCTCATGGTGCATGAACCACCTGCCTTGAAGGACTGTGAGTTTGTATTTCTGCGTAGAGATGCCCATCATTCCCCGTTGCGGAGGGTCTATGAAGGGCCGTTCCGGGTTTTGCGTAAGGGGACGGTCACCTTCACCTTAGACGTGGGCGGCAGGAGTGAGCTCCTCTCGGTGTCCAGGCTTAAACCTGTGCACTTGGATCCGGACAGCCCTGTCCTGGTCGGTCAACCGCCTCAGCGAGGTCGTCTTCCTGCAGTTCCACCCGGTCCAGGACCCCCCGCTCCTGCAGTTCCACCCGGTCCAGGACCCCCCGCTCCTGTGGTTCTGGCTGCCCCTCTCCTTACTCGTTCTGGTCGCGAAATCCGGCTCCCTGCTAGGTTCCGTACCTCGGGTTCTGGGGGGGTCATGTAGCGACCATAGAGAGTGGTCCTAGGTATCGAACCCTCAGATTGGCCAGCAAGGTCACGTGTGGGTGCGACCGTAAGGATTGGTCCAGGGAGTGAGACCGCTGATTGGACAGTGTCGTCACGTGCGGTTTTGCCGCCCAAAAGGGTCATTTGGGAGACGTCTTCGAAGTGAACAGTTAGTTTTAAGGGTTGTCTGTGATCTCGTTATGTAAACTTTGTGATCGAATATTGCTGTCGCAATAAACTTCTTCAACAAAGAACGAGCCTCCAGACTCGCCATGGGAAATGAAATTTAATTCAGATAAGTGTGAGATGTTGCATTTTGACAAGTCAAACATGACAGGACCTTCACAGTGAATGATAGGAGCCTGGGCAGTGTTGCAGAACAGAAAGCTTTAGGAGTACATTGCTTCTGAAGGCAGATTGGGTAGTAAAGGCACCTTTTGGCAAGTTGGCCTTCATTAATCATGGTATTAAGTATATACATTGGGACATTATGTACAAATGTACAAACCATTCGTGAGGCTGCACTTGACGCAGCTCCAAGTTTGCTGATGACACAAAGCTGGGTGGCAGTGTGAGCGGCGAGGAGGATGCTATGAGGCTGCAGGATGACTTGGATAACGGGGCCTGTCCCAGTTATGCGATTTTTAAGGCGACTGTCAAAGTCATAGCAGATCGCCAAAATTTTATTTTTCCCTACAACAATGACCACGACAATGCCGAGTCAGGTCGATACAAGTTACTTTTTTGTGAAACTAGCACCTGGCTAAGGGATTACACCTTCTTTGGAAACATCGCAAAATTCCCACGCTTACCTGAACGTCAAACTGTCTCCTCCAATCTACCTGTCAAATGTCCTGACGGTAAATAAATTGGTTAAACAAAACTATCTTCTTGTATCTTCAAATGCCTTTTCTTAATTTAATATTACGTGCTTCTAAATGCATCTGCGACAACCTAGCAAACCTGAGGACAGCAGGCGACAGCGCCCGCAATAAGCTATGATACCTGGCAACAAGTCAGCTGTTACCGATAAATTTCTACCTGGAAAATTTTTGCGTGACGCGCCGAGATCCGCTACGATTCATTGAAGACTCCTCACGGTCATGCCCGCGACACCCCGGCGAACGTTCGGCGACAGCCTAGTCGCCGGCAGTCGCCTTAAAATCGCCTAAGTGGGACAGGCCCTTAAATTGGGTGAGTGGGCAGATGCATGGCAGATACAGTATAATGTGGATAAATGTGAGGTTATCCACTTTGGTGGCAAGAACAGGAAGGCAGATTATTAACTGAATAGTGGCAGATTACGAAAAGGGGAGGTGCAACGAGACCTGGGTGCGCTTGTACATCAGTCACTGAAAGTAAGCATGCAAGTACAGCAGACAGTGAAGAAAGCTAATGGCATATTGGCCTTCATTGCGAGAGGATTTGAGTTTAGGAGCAAGGAGGTCCTACTGCAGTTGTACAGGGCCCTGGTGAGACTGCACCCGAAGTACAATTTTGGTCTCCTAATTTGAGGAAGGACATTATTGCTATTGAGGGTTTGCAGTGTAGATTCGCCAGGTTAATTCCCGGGATGGTGGGACTGACATTTGATGAAAGAATGGGTTGAATGGGCTTGTATTCACTGTAATTTAGAAGGATATGTGGGGATCATATAGAAACATATAAAATTCGTAAAGGATTGGACAGGCTAGATTTAGGAAAAATGTTCCCGATGTATCCAGAATCAGGGGTCACAGTTTAAGAATAAGGGGTAGGCCATTTAGGACTGAGATGAGGAAAAACTTTTTCACCCAGAGAGTTGTGAATCTGTGGAATTCTCTGCCTCAGAAGACAGTGGAGGTCAATTCACTGGATGTTTTCAAGAGAGAGTTACATTTAGCTCTTAGGGCTAAAGGAATCAAGGGATATGGGGAAAAAGCAGGAACGGAGTACTGATTTTAGATGATCAGCCTTGATTATATTGAATGGTAGTACTGGCTCGAAGGGCTGAATGGCCTACGCCTGCACCCATTTTTCACCATATTTCTATGGTGTACCATGTTCGGTGTTGGTCACTCTGCTATAGAAAAGATATGATTAAGCTGGAGAGAGTGCAGAGAAGATTTACGAGGATGTTGCCAGTACTTGAGGGCATGAGCTATGGGGGCTAGGACTTTATTCTTTGGAGCACTGGAGGCTGAGGGGTGATCTTATAGAGATGAATAAAATCATGAGGCAAATAGATAGGGTGACCACTTAGTGTCTTTTTCTCAGGGTAGGGGACACAAAAATTAGAGGGTTGTGGCGCCATCTGGTGGTCAAGCCACTTATTGATCGAACCCTCGTCAGTAGAGCTGGAACGATCACGTGACTGGGTTTGGCGGGGTGTGGAGAGAGAAGACGTCAGTCGATTAGTGTGCTCCACAGTGGCAACAGGAACTTTGCCTTAGTGTCTATTAAACGCGCATGTGTGCAATAGCTGTAACTGCTAATAAACTATTGTATTGTACACGGCAGTCGAGTCTCTACAGTGGCGACCCTGTCGATCCAAAATGTTATTTTGGATTTCTCGCTATGGATGCAGCCCACAACCCAGCCCAGCTAAGCGCAGCCTCCACTAAACTGCCCGTTTTCTGGACCTCTCAGCCCCACTTGTGCTTAAAGCAGGCTGAGGCCCAGTTCCACATTCATCACAACACGGCAGATGCAACCCGATATTACTACGTGGTCAGCGCGCTGGGCCAAGACACCACAGGTCACCTTATCGATTACCTGAGCCAGCCGCCTGCTGCCGGCCAGTACGAAGGCCTCCTTAAAAGCACGGCTCATGGGTCTGCATTGGATGGACAAGTTGCCGTGGGTTCTGTTGGGGCGCACACTAAGGCAAAGTTCCTGTTGCTGCTGTGGAGACTGAGGCAAAGTTCCTGTTGCTGCTGTGGAGCACACTGAGGCAAAGTTCCTGTTGGTGGTGTGGAGCACACTAATCGACTGACGTCTTCTCTCTCCACACCCCGCCAAAACCCAGTCACGTGATCGTTCTAGATTTAAGGTGAGAAGAGAACATTATTCACGCAGAGGGTGCGGGCTTTATCGAATGGGCTACCAGAGGAAGTAGTTGAGGCAGGTATAATCAAATTTTAAAGACATTTGGAGAAGCACATGGATTGGGAAGGTTTAACTGCAGACAAATGGTAAAAACTAGAAACAAAGAGCTGCAAATGCTGGTTTATACCAGTGACAGACACAAAGAGCTGGAGTAACTCAGCAGGTCAGGCAGCATCTCTGGAGAAAAAGGATGGGTAACATTTAGGGTCAGGACCCTTCTTCAGAATGAATCTGACTCTGACCCAAAATGTTACCCAGCCTTTTTTTCCAGAGATGCTGCCTGACCCACAGAGTTACTCCAGCACTTTGTGCCTATTTGTAGACAAATGGGACTGGCTTACATGGGGCATCCGTGGGTCAGCAAGGACAAGTTGGGCCGAGTGGTCTGTTTCTGTGCCGTATAATTCTATGACCTTCCCATCTTTGATCATCAGTTAATTAAGCAGCCGTGCATGTGGTGCCTTCTTCCATGGCACATTCTAAATTTATTTTAGTATGTCACTCTTTAAACCTTGCCAAACAGAAAAGGACCTATTTATGCCTACTTCCTGATTTCTGTTAGACAGCCAATCTTCTATCCATATCAATATGTTACTTTCTACACCATGAACTTTTACCTTCTACAATGTCTTGATGTTTCAGTTTATCAAATGCCTGTGGAGATCAATAAAGTGGCGTAGTGAATGGTAGAGTTGCTGCCTTACAGCGCCAGAGATCCATGCTTGATCCTGACTACAGGTACTGTCTGTACGGAGTTTCCTCCCACACTCCGGTCGTACAGGTTTACAGGTTAATTGGCATTTGTAAATTGTCCGTAGTGAGTAGGATAGACCTAATGTTAAAGTAATCATTAGTTGGCATGGACTAGGTGGGCCGAAGGGCCTGTTTTCAAGCTGTATCCTTTATCCAGAGCGCCTGGTGTTCCCTCAAAAACATATACTAAATTGATCAAACACATGTTCACAGTGATTCTATCCCTGGTGAAGTATACAGTGATTTACTAACCAAATATAAATTAATTATCCATTTAAGTTGTACATTATGTATAGGCAAATGATAAATCTAGAGGGAGATGTGGGATGGTGGCAAAAATGAAATGGGATCAGTATAGAATTTGTATAAATGGGAGCTGACACTGGGCAATAGGGTCTTCTTCCCTTTTTCCCTATGATTAACCAGGGGGAGGTGATCTTGCTATGGATGAGGGTATGGTTAGGACTACTACTTCATTACTTTAAGAAACGAGGGATGGAAGTATTCTCCTGCACACATGATAAAGTAGCCAGTGCATATTGTAATGTACTTCAGAATATCAGTATCACTGACTTCAATTTTTTTTTCTATCTTTACCAAAATAATCAGTTGCAGAGAGCATTCTGTGCACGGAACAATCTGTAGAGCAAGTGATTAATTTTGCATCAATTGAAGTAGCTTAACCACTCTAGATAGATTTGGATGGCTAGCTGTTAAATTGACTGCCTGGATGGGTAGTCAGTACTTGGAAAAAGGAAACTGGAGCTGCATTCATTTGAAACAAGAGGTCCAATTTTGTTTTAAAATATTTGAATCTAGATATTATAATGGATGAATTTTGGTTTAAAACATTTGAATCTAGATATTATAATGGCTGAATTTGCAGATCATGCTAACGAAGATGGTGAGTGCAAAAATAAACAATGGTAATTACAGAAAAGAGAACAAAGCAGGTAGATGACAAGTAGAGTGGTGTAGGAAGAAGTTAAAAAGTTTGTAGGGTGCGACATGTACAGTAAATGGTATGGCACCAGGGAATGGTGATGAACAGAGAAACCTAAAAGTCCGAGTCCATAGCCTCCTGAAAATGGCAACAAAGGAAGATGAGGTGGTGAAGAAGGCATAATGATTAGATTATCGTGTTGTACAGCACGGAAACAGGCCCTTCAGCCCACCAGATACATGCTGACCTTTTTGCCCCTGTACACTAATCCCATTTGCCTGCATTAAGACTTTATCTTTCAACGCCTTGCCTATATAAATGCCTGTCTAAATACATCTTAAGTGTAGAAATTGTATCTGATTATACCACCGATCCTAACCACTGACTCTATTATACCCACTTGTCTTTGATACCCCTACTATGGAAAAAAAGATTTTGACTCTCTATCTTATCAACGTCTCTCACGGCTTTGCCTTCGCAGGTTATAAGAGTTGGGGACTTTATCGGGCAAAAGACTAGTTAGGCCGTCCTTGGGGTACTGTGTGCAGTTCTGGTTGCATCACTGCAGGAAGGAAATTATGGTTCTGGAGAGTGTACAGAGGACATTCCCCGGGATGTTATTTGGATTGGAGAATGTTGGTTATGGGGAGAGATTGGATAGGCTGGGCTTGCTTTTCTGGAGCAAAGAAAGCTGAAGAGTGACCTGACAGAAAGATTTCAGATAATGAGAGGCATAGATGGGATAGTCAAAATCTTTTTTTCAAGTAATGCACAACTGTAACATACCATCCTAACTTCTATACTCAATATCCTACCAATGAAGGCTAATGTACCACAATTTTTCTACCTCCACACCACTTTCAAGGAACTACTGTATCTATCGGCATTCCTTGATCACACAGCTCTACAACACTCCCCAGGCACCGCCATTCATTGTGTTGATCCTTCCCTGATGTGACTTCTCACATTTATCTGCATTAAACTCCATTAACCATTCCTCAGCCCACTTACCCAACTGATAATAATTAGGAAAAATGTGGTGATTATGATTATGTAACTTGGTCAGGTTCTCATTGGAAAAGAGAAGGATTAGAAATTATGTGCGCTGCTTTTAGGATTTCACGGGGATGACAAAACAGACTTTAGCAAACATTTTCACTTTATAAAACCATAGAAGCAGAAGATGATACATGTGTGATGGGGACTAAATTCAAAACTATTCTTCAGAAATAATCTTTCAGAGAGAATAGACAACCTAGGAAACAGGCTCAGAAGCAGGATGCCGTATGCATGAGTGGGTTGTTAAGTTTTTCAAGTGTAAATTAATAAATTTATAACAGACAATAACAATTTGGAATACAATATGAATAAGTTTATTCATGATAAAATGGTGCTTGTGCATGATTACTGCAGAATAGCTGGCTGATTTCCAGATCCCCGATATCAGAGGTTTTCCTCACCCAATGTGCGGTGCCAGTGCGAATGCTTTAATGATGATTAATTGCCATAATTAGTCAACAATTCTATTCGTCCAGGGCCCCGTTATATTAGAAAGTGAACTGGACGGGCCTTGGTCTTTTCTTGTCTCAGATACCAACCCTCTTTAATTACATAAGATGTGAAAAACATTGTGTTTGTGCCGTAAGCATGAGAGGGATGGGGGGAGGGGGGGGAGGGGGGGAGGATTGCTACCTCAAGTGATTGGTTGGAAAAAGCTGATTCTAATGCTTCTGGTTTTGTATAGAAACAGACCTCCGACCAAAAGCAGCGACAGTCAAAATGTAACTTAGATCTTTCTGTTTTCCTTCAATAAATTAGAGTGTATTAAATAACAAGTTCTGCAGTAATGGAGGCAAGATTGTGCACCACATCCACGGTTTAGAAATCTAGTCCTCACTGATCCAGTTTCCATTACCTAAGGAAACAGATCTGCACAATGCAGTTTAACCTTGAAAACAGAGACCTTCATTTCAACTCCCACATGGTAGCTTTACAAGCAATCATTTAAATACAATATATAAACCTCTTCAAAACCTTGAGCCTGTTCGTAACGTCAAATTGTTTGAATTGTGTTTCTGTACTCCATCTATTATCATTATACTGATTACCTGTATTTGTGCATATTGTTTCTTAGCAATGAAATCAAGGGTAAAATAATACATGACAAAAAAATACTTTTATCAACTGAATAGTGAATCATGATTGGAATAATTAGAAAAATCTAAAAGTAAATGGTTGGCATCAATAATGGTGACAATGAAAATGTCAGATTGTGACAAGAAAACCTAACTGATTTACTAATGATCTTTGTAGAGGGAAATCTACCACCCTTATCCATTTTGACATATGTATTGCCTCCTGAGCTATCGATGTGATTAATTCTTAACTGTTTCTTAAATTGAGGGTGAATTAGGGATAGGTCTTAAATGCTAGCAATATCCACATCAAGGATCAAAAGTTAAGAATCAAGAGTGTCAAGAAAATAATTAAATTCTTACTTGGTGGAGCTTCACAGGCCCATTAACACAATAACCACAAATAAATAAACAATAATCACAAACACAATAAACTAATAATCAATAGCAGGCCCCCTCGGTCATGGCTGACCATGGGTGATGCATCCTAGTTGTTGGCGGCTTGCTCCAAACCTCGGCTAGAGCAGCGTCGCTTGTGGCTGAAGAGACCAATGTGGGAGTGACAGTCTCTGTCGCAAAGGTCACATGTGTGTGTGGTCTCTGGTCTGTTGAAGTTGCTGTGCTCCTTTCTGCGTGTCCGCTTGTCTGCCGCTGCATTCATCAGTTTCTCTTCCCTTGTATTGAGATGTTGGTTCAGGGTACCTCTCCACCTCGTACAGTCAGCTGCAAGGCTCTCCCAGGACTCCACATCGATGTCGAACGCCTTCATAGCCCTCTTGCTGACATCTTTGTAACGTAGCTGGGGGCGGCCAATGGCTCTCCTCCCAGATGTTAGCTCTCCATAGAGGATGTCTTTTGGAATACAGCCATCCTCCATGCAGTGGACATGGCCCAGCCACCACAGTCTGTGCTGCCGGAGTAGAGTGTACATATTGGGAAGGCCAGCACGAGACAGAATCTCGGCGTTGGACACTCTGTCTTGCCAGGATATTCCCAGGATAAGGCGGATGCCTCTAAGGTGGAAGGTGTTGAGTCTTCGCGCCAGTCATGTAGTCCATGTCTCACTGCCGTACAGCAGCGTGCTGTTGACACAAGCATTGTAGACTGCTATCTTTGTCGTCACTGTCAGCTTTGGATTGGTCCGCACTCGAGTTGTGAGGCGAGCGAGAGTTGTAGCTGCCTTCCCGATCCTCTTGTCAATCTCTGTGTCCAAGGAGAGATTGTCGGTGATGGTGGAGCCGAGGTACATGAACTGATGGACGGCATCGAGTTCGTAGTTGTCGATGGTGATGACAGGCAGTGCCTTGTATCCTGTCCCAGGACGATCGTCTTCTTCAAACTGATGGTCAGCCGGAAGTCCTTGCAAGCCCGAGAGAAGCGGTCCACCAGTGACTGTAGTTCCTGCTGGGTGTGGGACACAACTGCTGCGTCATCGGCGAACAACATGTCTCTGATGAGAGCTTCACATACTTTTGTCTTGGCTCTGAGGCGGGTTAGATTGAAGAGCCTGCCATCTGATCTAGTACGCAGGTAGAGCCCCTCTATTGCGGTTGCGAAGGCATGTTTCAGGAGCAGAGCGAAGAAAATCCCAAAGAGTGTGGGAGCGAGGACGCAGCCTTGTTTGACGTCACTGCGGATGTCGAAGGGCTCCAAGAAGCTGCCATTGAACTGCACTGTCCCCTTCATGTTGATGTGGAAAGATCCTATCATGCTCTGCAGTTTTGGTGGGCAGCCGATCATTGGGAGAGCCTTGATGAGGTCGATGAAAGCAATATACAGGGGATCTACTGTTCTCTGCACTTCTCCTGGAGCTGGCGAAGGGAGAAGACCATGTCTACTGTTGATCTTCCAGCTCGGAAACTGCACTATGACTCTGGGAAGACACGTTCTGCCAGCTTCTGCAGGCGGATCAAGATGACCCGAGCAAATACCTTGGCGACGATTATGAGGAGGGAGGTGCCTCTGTAGTTGTTGCAGTTGCTTCTCTCGCCCTTGTTCTTGTAGAGGGTAATGATCGTGGCATCCCTCATGTCCTGCGGTACAGCTCCTTCTTGCCAGCACTGGCAGAGGACTTCATGCAAAGGAAGCAGTAAGGTAGTCTTGCAGTGCTTTATCAGGTCAGGGGGAATCCCATCGCTGCTTGGGGCCTTGCCTGAGGCCAGGCTGTCAATGGCCTTGCTGAGTTCTTCTACCGTCAGCTCTCCGTCTAACTCATCCATGGTCGGCAGGCGCTCAATGGCGTCAAGGGCTGAGGAGGACACAGTGTTCTCTCTCTCGAGTAGAGGTCGGAGTAGTGTTCCACCCATCTCTCCATCTGTTGGCATTTGTCTGTGATTACTTCTCCAGTGGAGGATTTGAGGGGGGCTGACTTGCTCTGGACTGGTCCTAGTGCCTTCTTAATGCCATTGTACATTCCCCTGATGTTCCCTGTTATGACGGTCCGTACTGTGGTAGGAGCGTGTGTGGAGAACGTTCTTGAGGGCGGCACGTCTGACTAGGGTCAGATCCAGTTGATGCCAGTGCTTTGAGCATGGGTGCCTCCAGGAAACCTTGTGCTGGGGCTTTGTTTGGAAGTACGGTTTGGCGATGCACAGGTCATGGTAATAATAATAATAATAATAATAATAATAATAATAATAATAATAATAATAATAATAATAATAATAATAATAATAATAATAATAATAATAATAATAACAATAATAATAACAATAATAATAATAATAATAATAATAATAATAATAATAATAATAATAATAATAATAATAATAATAATAATAATAATAATAATAATAATAATAATAATAATAATAATAATAATAATCCTTTATTTGTCCCACAACGGGGAAATTTGCAGTGTTACAGCAGCAAAGTGGATAGCAAAAATAGATAAGCATAAATAAAATAAAGATAATGATCTTTATTTACTGGTCTGCTGGGAGCAGTGCTGGTTGTGCATTCTGACAATAGCAGGAAGGAAGGACCTTTGATATCCCTCCTTCACACACTTGGGGTGAAGAAGTCTGTCACTGAAGGAGCTGTTCAGCGCAGTGACAGTGTCCTGCATGGGGTGGGAGGAGTCGTCCAGCAGCGATGTTAGCTTTGCCATCATCCTCCTCTCTTCCACCGCCTACACTGAGTCGAGGGGGCAACCCAGGACAGAGCTGTCATTCTTGATCAGTTTATCTTGTCTCTTCCTGTCGGCAGTTGAGATGCTGCTGCTCCAGCAGACCACTCCATAGAAAATGGCTGATGTCACCACAGTGTCCAAGAAGGTCCTCGGGAATGCCCCTGCACTCCAAAGGACCTGAGTCTCCTCAGCAGGTACAGTCTGCTCTGGCCTTTCTTATAAAGTGCATTAATGTTATCAGTCCAGTCCAGTTTATTGTTCAGGTAAACATCCAGGTACTTATAAGAGTCCACTCTCTCCATGTCCATTCCCTGGATGTTCATCGGTGTCGAGGGGGCGTGGCAGTGCCTGCGGAAGTCCACCTCCATCTCCATAAGTGCACAGCTTAAGTAGTCGCTGTCCGTTCTTATTCATTTTGCGCACACCAAACTGCCCAAGGCAGAAAGACCATGATTCGTGGTCTGCGCCCAATCTGGCATTGAAGTCGCCCAAGAGAACAAGTTCTTCCTTGCGTATGAAAATAACTGCAGATGCTGGTTTAAATCGGTCTGATGTGGAGGACAAAGTCGGAGCATACACGTTGACAAGGGTGACTGGGCCTGCGGTGGTGTTGAGCCGGAGAGTCAGGAGTCGCTCTGAGCCATTTCTGCCTGGTTCCACCGTGTTCAGCAGGCTACTCCTTACTGCGAAGTCTACTCCGTGCTCTCTGGGCTCGTCAGAGTCCTTTCCCTGCCAGTAGAACGTGTAGTCCTTCCCCTTCAGTGTGCCCGAGTCTGTCAGCCTTGTTTCCTGAAGGGTGGCTATGTCTACGTTGAGTCCCTTGAGCTCTTCGTTTATGACAGCTGTTTTCCTGGAATCGCTGATGCCCTGTGGGTTTCCAGAGAGGCCGGTCATCATTGTCCGGACATTCCAAGTGCCCAGTTTAGGAGCTGGTCTCTTTTGATGTGTTCTTTCGTTGGCAGGTGCAATGGTTTCGATTTGCTGTTCGGATGGTTCCTAATCCCCGTGCACCCAATGAGGATAGCAGACCGTGGCGGGACAGCACCTTATTGGCTGGAGGCTGCCCAGCTTGAGGCGGGCAGTAGCTGTCCATTGAGATCCGAAAATCCCTCCCACCGTCGGGAGCAACCCCCGGCGCCTCGCTTTATGCCAATCTAGCGATGACTTGGATAGATTAGGCGAGTGGGCAAATGCATGGCAGATGCAATATAATGTGGATAAATGTGAGGTTATCCACTTTGGCGGCAAGAACAGGAAAGCAGAGTATTACCTGAATGGTGAACGATTAGGAGAAGGGGAGATGCAACGTGACCTGGGTGTCATGGTGCACAAGTCATTGAAAGCAAGCGTGCAGGTGCAGCAGGCAGTGAAGAAAGCGAATGGTATGTTGGCATTCATAGCAAGAGGATTTGAGTTTAGGAGCAGGGAGGTTCTACTGCAGTTGTACAGGGCCTTGGTGAGACCGCACCTGGAGTATTGTGTGCAGTTTTGGTCTCCTAATCTGAGGAAAGACGTTCTTGCCTTAGAGGGAGTACAGAGAAGGTTCACTAGATTGATCCCTGGGTTGGCGGGACTTTCATATGAAGAAAGACTGGATAGACTAGGCTTGTACTCGCTGGAATTTAGAAGACTGAGGGGGGATCTTATAGAAACATATAAAATTCTTAAGGGGTTGGAGAGGCTAGATGCGGGAAGATTGTTCCCGATGTTGGGGGAGTCCAGAACCAGGGGTCACAACTTAAGGATAAGGGGGAAGTCTTTTAGGACCGAGATGAGAAAACATTTCTTCACACAGAGAGTGGTGAGTCTGTGGAATTCTCTGCCACAGAAGGTAGTTGAGGCCAGTTCATTGGCGATATTTAAGAGGGAGTTAGATGTGGCCCTTTTTGCTAAAGGGATCAGGGGGTATGGAGAGAAGGCAGGTACAGGTTACTGAGCTGGATGATCTGCCATGATCATATTGAATGGCGGTGCAGGCTCGAAGGGCCGAATGGCCTACTCCTGCACCTATTTTCTATGTTTCTATGTTTCTATGACACGGGTAACTGTTGCTCCCCGTGTTGTGTCGACGCCGCACGTGACGCTGGATTGTCCTCTCCAGGTTGCAGTTGTAGGTTTGCAGGTGAGTGATGTGTGGTCAGATGCAAGCCTGGGTGATGTCATATGAAGGACAGGCTGTTGCCCATGCAGCACGTCCCCCCTCTCCACGCCGCTAATCGATCCAAAGGAACAGCAGAGCCGTTACAGTTTGGCACCAGCGCCATCACAGGAGCTGCCAAAATGAGGTTGTAGACAACGACGAACTGCCTTAGGGACTCCGACTCCGGATTTTTCTTGAGGTTTACTCCTGGAGCCTTTTCCATGACTGGATATGGTCACAAGGCAGTGGAGGTTTTAGATCAGTTTTCCCTCTCCTAGATGGACTCTCCTGACGAGCCTCATCTGCCGAGACTCGTGGGGGTGGGATCGTCTACCTTCCTATGCCGGTCTATAGCACCTGCCCACTGCCCAATAATCAATAATACTCGGTAATCAGACCATGATATTGCAAAAACGGAAGGCTGTCATACAACCAAAACAATCTCATGCAGATCATAGTTACTCAAGCAGTCGTTATTGTTGTGCAGTGTTCAAGAGCCTGATAGTTGCTGGAGAAAAAGCTGTTCTTGAACTGGAGGCCACAGTTTTCTGGCTCCCATGCTATCTTCTCAGTGGTAGTCATGAGATGAAAGTGTGGCCAGGGTAGTGTGGATCATTGATGATGCTGACTGACTTTTTGAGGCAGCTCCTCCTATAGATGCCTTTGATGGTGAGGAGTCGGGCAATGGCTACCACTTTATGCATCCTCCTTTCACTCTTGGGCATTCAAATTATCAAACCAGACCATGAAGCAACTATCCATATGCTCTTTACTGTACACCTGTAGACGTTTGATCAAGTATTCTGCAATGTCCTAAAACTCCTTATCTTCAAAGGAAGTGGACGCATTGATGAGTTTTCTTTATGATTGCATCAATGTGCTAAGCCCAGGAAAGATCTTCAGAGATATGGACACATAGGACTTTGACACTGTTCACTCTATCCTCTGCCATCCTGTTGATAATCAGCTCCTTTGTCTTGTTAACATTGAGAACAAGATTGGTGTTCAGGCATCATTCAATCACATTGTCAATCTCCCCCCTGTACTCTGACATTGCTACCTATTACTTGTCCAACTATGGTGGCATCTTCTGTAAATGTAAAGATGGTGTGGGAGCTATGTCTGTCTACACAGTCCTGGGTATAGAATGAGTAGAACAGACAGCCTTGGGGTGTTCCTGTATGGATAGTTATCACGTGGAAGTCTTGTTGCCAATTTGTATTGATTGTGGTCTGCCAACAAGGATATCAAGGATCCAATTGCATTATTGGAGACCCAGTTCACTAAGGGTGATGGTAAGTTTTGAGGGTGTTGAACTGTAATCAATAAACAACAACCTCTCCCCTCCCACCTTGCCCCCTTCCAGTTCCACAGTTCCCAACATTGTTTCTCTTGAGATCACACCTTCCCGAGCTAACAATGGACCTACCAGGCACCGCCCTGCCTGGGGTCATTTGTAACTGGCCCTGATTGGTCTTGGTCTTTTCTCACCTCCTGCTCTTCACTTCCTCCCAGCCACCTTTGACCCCTTACCTTCAGTCGGAGGAAGGGTCCCGACCCAAAACTTCACCCATCCTTTTGCTCCAGAGATGCTGCCTGACCTGCTGAGTTACTCCAGCACTTTGTGTCTATCTTTGGTATGAACCAGCATCTGCAGTTCTTTGTTTCTACAGCCTGATGCATGTGCTCCCATTGTCTAAGTGGCCTAGTGCAGAGTGGAGAGCCAGCGAGGTCACATCCCCTGTTGATCTATTGTGGCAAATTGCGGTAGGCAAATTGTAGTGGGTCCAGGTCCTTGCTCGGGTATGAGTTGATTTGTATCATAACCAACCTCTCAAAGCACCACATCACTACCGACCTTAGTGCCACTGGCTGGTAGTCATTGAAGAATGACACATCTTTTGAATAAACAAATTCATATTATTTAAATACATATTGTTATATAAATTACTGATCTTTTTTCATTTATATTCCCCTACATTATATCATAAATGCTGATTTCTGTATTCTGTATTGTGTAAGTGCTTTCTCTGTGACTTTGCGTGGAGTTAACAAAACAGTGGTCTACATTGCCCTCTACAGCTCTTTGCTAACAGTCGTGTCAACCCTCAAACAATACATGCTCCAACCTTGCATAATAAATAAGTAGCAATTTTATCCTCATTTCTGATCACTCTGTAACTGATTCATGTGATATAATATCCTAATTGTGCATTAATCAAATTGATTAATTTCATAACTTTTTTTCTTACCATTTTTGATGTTCTAGTAATGAAATATGGGCAGGCTATTTCCACCCAGAAATCTGAAATAAATTATTATAGTGCAGGATAATCTTCCCAAGCCACAAGAAATTTTGTATAAAAGTAATAAAGGAGGTGCTGACATACACTGGGTGAGTGAGGTGTCGGGAGATGGATTCTTCTTGTATTAAGTGGTGTTTGCTCCTTTCCTGTTGTACAAATCCAACACACCAATCTAACACAATCCAACGTTCAATGCCAACAATGCAAAGAAACGATTGCATAATTTTGTGTCAGATAATTCCCCCTCTTGATCCCAAGTCTAAATTTTCGAACAATGAGCCTGAGAGGAAAGTTTATGGTCTGGCCACTTCCCAACCTCACAGTTATATTTCTGAGCAAAGAAATGAACAAAATACAAATGACAAACGATAAGGATTTCTTGTAGATGACCAAAGGTTAAACTTTTTTTTTCACAGAAAGAAAAGAAATGAGGGGACAAGTGAACGTGACCACCATGACATGGAACTAGCCAACCCACACAGCTCACAGAGAGGGGAACTCAGCTATTTATCACTGCCAGGAATAGGCTTTTACTGAGTTGTGCCAACACAGAGCTTCCTAGAGATTCAGGGACACAAGGCACTGAACATTCTGGAATATCGAAGACAAACAATCTGCTGCAAGAACAGCAGGTCAACAGCCTGTGTGGGGGAAAGGAAATGTCCACATCATTGGTCGGAATCTGGTAAAAGGATGAGATACAAGACTTCAACCTGAAACATCCCCTACAGATTCCACAAATGATCTGGATGAATTTAAACTCCCATCTCTGGATCAATAGTAAGGGCCTCCGGATACTATTCCTTTCCTCTACAGATACCATTCCTTCCCCTACAGATACTACTCGACCTGCTGAGTTTAGTTTAGATTAGTTTAATGGAGAGATATAACATAGAAACAGGCCCTTTTGGCTCACTGAGCTCACACTAACCACTAATCTAATTTTTGCATTCACTCCCGATATATTAGGGGCAATTTTACAGAGGCCAACTAATCTACAAACCAGCATGTCAATGGGATGTGAGAGGAAACCGAAGCACCTGAAAGAAACCCTCGCAGTCACAAGGTAAATGTGCAAACTCCACGCAGATAGCACCCGAGATCAGAATCAAATCCGGGTCACTGGCGGCCAATGGGGTCACGGTAATCATGTGTAGTCTTTTCACTCTGTAATCATGTACATACTTTTCACTGACTGGATAGCATGCAACATTAAAACTTTTCACTGTACATGTGACACTAAACTAAACAAAAACTGTCACGGTAAGGCAGCAGCTCTACCAGCTGCATCATTCTGCTGTTCCTCTAGAAGATTCTTTGTTGTTCCAAAAAAATCATTTTGGAATCTCTAAAATCTACAACCTTTACCGAGGCTGGATTTTTCAGGAGGAGAGACTTGGATTGATCATTGTGAATGAATGAATACTTTATTGTCACATGTGACAAGTCGCAGCGAAATTCTTTATTTCCATCCCCAAGGTATGCAAATAGCTTGGAGGAATTGCACCAGCAATGAGTCTAGTCCAAGAGAACTAGGAGTATTAGGCAGTACAACTGAAGAGAAACCTTCAGTGGCTTATTCATACAATTATGATTTATTTGATTGTGCGATGTGGAACTGCTAGGGTCAACCTTTATCTCCAACTACAGATTGATTGAATTATGTGGGCTTGCACAATCATTTCCATAACAGATATGAGTCAACCATGCTTGTGGGTCTAGAGTGACATACAGGCCAGAGCAGGCAGGGCTGAGAGATTTAATTTCCTGAATTGTTTTGGCAAACCAGAATGGTTTTCACAATACAGTGGTTTCATGGTTAATAAAACTGATATTAACATTCCACGTCAAAAGTTGTATGAATTTATATTCCACCATCAATCTGGACAGATTTAAACTGCCATCTCTGGATCAATAGTAAGGGCCTCCGGATACTAGCCCAGTAATTCAACCACTTAACTCATTAGAATTCCAGGCCATTCATACAAGGATAGAAACATAGAAAGATAGAAACATAGAAAATAGGTGCAGGAGGAGGACATTCGGCCCTTCAAGCCAGCTCCGCCATTCATTGTGATCATGGCTGATTGTCCCCAATCAATACCGCGTGCCTGCCTTCTCCCCATATCCCTTGATTCCACTAGCCCCTAGAGTTTTATCTAAGTCTCTCTTAAATCCATCCAGTGATTTGGCTTCCACTGCCCTCTGTGGCAGAGAATTCCACAAATTCACAACTCTCTGGGTGAAAACGTTTTTTCTCACCTCAGTTTTAAATGGCCTCCCCTTTATTCTAAGACTGTGGCCCCTGGTTCTGGACTCGCCCAACATTGGGAACATTTTTCCTGCATCTAGCTTGTCCAGTCCTTTTATAATTTTATATGTTTCTATAAGACCCCTCTCATCCTTCTAAACTCCAGTGAATACAAGCCTAGTCTTTTTAATCTTTCCTCATATGTCAGTCCCGCCATCCCAGGGATCAATCTCGTGAACCTACGCTGCACTGCCTCAATTACAAGGATGTCCTTCCTCAAATTAGGAGACCAAAACTGTACACAATACTCCAGATGTACCTGCTGTACCTGCACGCCAACTTTCAGTGACTGGTGTACAAGGACGCCCTGGTCTCGCTGCATCTCCCCCTTACCTAACCTAACTCCATTGAGATAATACGATATAGAGAGGATATATGAAAGAGAGGATCTTTATCATATATCTGTACACTGTGGACGGCTTGATTGTAATCATGTATAGTCTTTCCGCTGTCTGCTTAGCACGCAATAAAAAAAAGTTTTCACTCCACCTTAAGTACACGTGACAATAAACTAAACTAACCTAAACTAAATGGAAGCTTGAAATGAATGCCTCTGCCTCTCCGTGGTTATAATTTGACATCTTTACTAACTTGGAGCCGTAGTCATAATGGAAACAAGCCCTTCAGCCCAACTTGGCCCATGCCAACACTGGTCCCACCTACCCGCGTTTGGCCCATATCCCTCCAAGTCTTTCCTATCCATGTACCTGACCAAATGTCTTTTAAATGTTGTTCTAGTACCTGCTTCAACTATATCCGCAGGCAGCACGTTGCATATACCCACTGCCCTGCATCAGAAAGGTATTCAAATTCACATAATTGAGATCATTAATGCATGGGGTGGTAGATAGCATAAAGTTTCATGGCTGTTGTTACTTCTTAATTGTCACAATGCATTCACATGGAGAGGGAACAACATGGGCCTCAACTGAAAAGTGGGAAGTTCCAGTCGAGCACCAAGTTGTTTCCACGTGTAGGCTGATCGTGCACAGAGACGCCAGTGAATGCATTTCAGATTGTGTGCTGCACCCATAGGGGAGACTCATTTGAGTATCATGATCCATCCAACACTTCCATTCAATCATGTAACCCATTAAATATATGTGATAAGTTGTTGAATTGCTGTGCCCTAATGCGTTTGTCATCATAATTCTGCAACATCTAGCCTGTCATCTGCACCAGAGTAAGGCTCCGTATATTCCCGGCATTCCTATAAAAGGAGGAGATGAGAAGAGACTAAAATTTAAAGATACACCGTGCCAATTACCATCAGTCATATTGCACCCAAGTGCCACTTCCTCCCAGCAGTGGCATGGAGCCAGCTGGGATCCCACCGATCAAGCCAATGGGACTAATGCTGGACTATTGACTGGAGCCACAAGTGTAGCTCAGTGCAGCTCCAAAGCTGGTCCTGCTGAAGTCAGGGTTTGACTGGAGCAGGAAAATCCCATCACTAATCCACTAAGATCAAATTTCAAACTCCAGGCATTAGTTAATAGCCGTTCCATTAATGTCACTTCACAAAACTGCATTCCCCAGGATATGATTCACGCATGTACTGGCTGCGATGAGCAGTGAAAATTAAACCCTCTGGTTATTACTTACCCACAATTTACTTATCACACATGCATGGCTAAAGGTTAATCATGTATAAATGTCTCAGCCTCCACACCATATGAAGGTTTCTGTGCACAGTGTCAGGATCATTCATTTGCTCAGCATGCCCCCAACCTGTCCAAAACCAGTGCTCTATAAAGCTCATCAGTGACCTCAATCTGCTCTCCTCACAGCGTATCAATGTCAATCACTGAACAGTTTTAGAAAGCAAACAGCAGTGCCTATTAACCAAGGGTTCAGCAGTCCTTGCTTAATTTAGCAGAGGGACAATGGATGTTTTAAAATGTTGGTATTAGATGCAAATTTGTGACAGGCCAAATAAATGTTTGAGCATTTGAGAGGTCATATTGTATGTTGTGGGGAGATATCAACAATTAGCTGGGGATGCTGAAGATGTGGTCAGGACATGCTCACAGTAAGGAGGCTGACTACACTCCCATTATGGATTCCACTCGAGGGAAGTGACAATCCCCTGCCACGCCAGGTGGGGAGTCCACTCGAATAGGTGCAAGGCTCGGCCATATGTCAAAGATCTGTCAGTGTTATTTACCGTTCTCAGCCACTCAAGTGCTTTTGATCATTTATGTTATAGAAGACCCTGCTGGCTTCTGAAGGTAAGTTTGCAACATACACGCACTTGAGGCGAGTCTGGATTTCATTGGTAAATCAGCAGCGGGCAGCCACAACCTGCCGACCAACAACAAAGTTTAGGTCAAATCGTACAGTGGCCTTCCAACATCCAAGTGTTCAGTTGATTGAGAGATTCTAATTGAATTCTCAATCTAAGCAGAATTTCATCCATGTGCAAGGTTGAAATTAATACCTCCTGATTTGGTGATTACATTAACTCTTGTTGTCGTCTGTAATTCTTCACCTCTCCTGACTCTCGCTCTGAAAACGCTTACTTTAAAATCGTGTTCCATGCCACCAAATTCTTCCATTGTCTTCCTATTTCCTATCGCTATTCTCGCTTTTAAGATCTCTGTGCACCTTTGCTTCTGGTCCCTAGCACATAATTTCAATTTCAGTGGTTACATTTGCACCGGCCTCAGTCCTAAGCTTTAGATTTCCCTCACTAAATCTCCTCATCTCTGTTTTTACTGTGCTTTAAAACATTATTTTAAATGTACAACTTTGACCAAGCTTTTAGTCATCCATTCAAATATCTCTGTTAGTGGTTTCACATAATTTTTGCTTTTATTGATGGAACTCTTGTTAAATGCCTTGGGGAGCTTGCCTACATTAAAGGAAGTTGTTGCCAAGTGAAAAGCAGGTTGTTGTAAAAGCATGGGACACAGGGAGCCATTTCAATCCATTCATCTGTGCACAGTTAGGATTCACAAGAAAATTCAACACCATCAGAATGTCAGCCCACTGGGAAATCCAGAGCCTCCAAATACAAAAGAGTGTATGATAATAGCTCTGGCACAAAGCTTTGGTGTTCTCAAAGCTCGTTTCATATGTCTGAACCTATCGTGAAGCATTCCTTAAACTACTCAGGATCAGTGTTGGTCTGCTGCTCCTTCCATTGTTTATATAACAATACCAGAGCCTGGAGGAAGATGGGAAAAGGTCAGCAATAAGATCAGTGAAAGAAAGTCCTGTTTCCTTAGTCGGACAGTTAGGTAAATTATCGCTGGAAGCTGGTCACAGGGTCGCCCCTCCGACAGAAATTGGCAGAGTATTCAATGCTCCTTGGGGCCTGCGGCCTGGCATGGGGGCATGCCTGGTTCCCCGCTGCGAGAAGATAAGACTCTGCTAAGAATTTTTGAAACTTTGTCAGCGCCAGAAATGTGGCGACTCTTTGTGTACTGCCTAGGTGAAGTCTGCTGTATGATTTTACCGGATTGTATGCAAAACCCAAAACAATTTCACTGTGCCTAGGTACATACGACAATAAAGTATCATTGAATTCAGTTCTGTTCTGGGCCCAAACTCTCTCAGGTGTTTGATGAAGAACCTCCACTGACATAAGGTTATCAAAGAGCTGCTCATGGAGTGTTCTATTGCACTCAAACCCTTTCAAAGCTCTTTCAGCACTTGTTTGGATGTCTTAATTACTGAGGAAGTTCAACATCATTCACAGCATACTATCAATCAATATGGAGGATCAGGAAGGGACCACCTGGTCCTTCAATTGAATGGGAGTTAAGTAAATGAGCTAGTTAACAACAATTCCTCCTCCATATAAACTGCCTCATCTACTGCTTTTCTCAAGAACTTTCCGTTTTTATCTTGTATTTCGCATGGTGATGCAGCGGTTGAGTTGCTGCCTCACAGCGCCAGAAACCCGGGTTCGATTCTGACCATGGGTGCTATCTGAATGGAGTTTGTACATTCTCCCCGTGACCTGCGTGGGTTTTCTCTGTGTGCTTTGATTTCCTCCCACATTCCAAAGACGTAGGTTAATTGGCTTTGGTAAAATTGTAAATTGCCCCTAGTGTGTGTAGGATAGTGTTAGGGTGCGGGGATCGCTGGTCGGCGTGGACACGGTGGGCTGAAGGGCATGTTTCTGTGCTGTATCTTTAAACTAAGCTAATGTAGTGGCCTGGCGGAGGCCAGAGAAAGGCAAGACGCCAGGCAGTGTTTTGTGAGATTCTTTATTAGGCTGTGAGCTCCTGCCCACAGCGTAGTTCTCCTAGGGAATAGCTACGCCTTCCCTTGGTCTGGCTTTTAACCCCTCTCCCTGTCCGTCACGTAACGAGGGGGCTGACCCAAGGAGTGGCCCGATCCGCCACAGGACCCCCCCCAAGAACCGGAGGTACAAAACGGACAGGAGGGCGCACGAGGCGACCAGCCCGGGTGCGCACCATGACCGGCGCAGGGACCGGCGGCTGACCGACAGGTGGAGGGGTCGAAACAGAGACCGTAGGGGGTAGCTTGGATGGGGGGCGACCGCGCGGGCGGGGCTGCGCAACCAGCACCGGCCGATCAATGTCCACGTGTGCCGGCTTCAGCCGTGCGACCGAAACAGTCTCTCTGCGGCCCCCCATGTCCAGAACGAATGTGGCCGAGCCGTGTTGCAGGACCCGGAAGGGGCCCTCGTACGGCCGCTGGAGAAGTGATCGGTGTGCGTCCCTGCGCAGGAATACAAACTGGCAGTCCTCCAGAGCGGCAGGGACGTGTGGCTGGAATGTCCCATGACGTGACGTGGGCACAGGTGCCAGCCTGCCCACCGTCTGCCGAAGACGTTGCAGGGCGTCAGACGGCTGCTCCACTCGACCCTGGGCTGGTGGGATGAACTCCCCGGGAACCGTCAAGGGGGCCCCGTACACCAACTCGGCGGAGGAGGAGGCCAAGTCCTCCTTGGGTGCGGTGCGGATCCCCAGCAACACCCACGGCAGGGCGTCCACCCAGTCTGGGCCCGTGAGCCGAGCCTTCAGGGCAGCTTTCAGCTGGCGGTGAAAGCGTTCCACCAACCCGTTCGACTGTGGATGGTACGCCGTAGTGTGGTGTAGGCTGACACCCAAGAGTCTTGCCATGGCCGACCACAGTTCCGAAGTGAACTGTGGCCCCCGGTCGGATGTAATGTCCAGTGGCACCCCGAACCGGGCGATCCAGTGCGCCGCCAAGGCCCGCGCGCAGGTGGCCGTCGAGGTGTCTGCCAGCGGAATGGCCTCCGGCCACCGCGTGAAGCGATCTACCACCGTGAAGAGGTGGGTCATGCCCCGGGACGGCGGCAGGGGCCCCACGATGTCCACATGAATGTGGTCGAAGCGCTGCCGAGGGACACGAAACTCTTGCAGAGGCGCACGCACGTGTCGCTGGATTTTTGAAGTTTGGCACGGGATGCAGGTGCGTGCCCAGTGTGCGACCTGCTTACGCAGCCCGTGCCACATGAAACGGGAGGATACAAGGGCCACCGTCGCCCGAATGGAGGGGTGAGACAGCCCGTGGAGCACCTCGAATACCCTGCGACGCCAGACGACAGGGACGATGGGCCGCGGCAGGCCAGTGGAGGTGTCGCACAACAGTGTTGTATCCCCGGGGCCACAGACAATGTCCTCCAGCTGCAGGCCGGACACGGCTGTACGATAGGCGGCCATCTCCTCGTCCCCCAGCTGTGCGGCTGCTAGGGCGGAATAGTCGATCCCCCCGGCCATTTGTAGGATGGCGTGGATCGCGGGTCTAGACAGGGCGTCGGCCACCCTGTTGTTTTTTCCTTCCACGAACCGAATCGAGGTGGTGTATTCCGACACATAAGCCAATTGTCTCTGTTGCCGCGCAGACCACGGATCGGAAACCTTTGCGAACGCAAAGGTGAGTGGCTTATGGTCGGTGAACGCGGTGAAGGGTCTCCCCTCTAGGAAGTACCGAAAGTGGCGTACCGCGAGGTAGAGGGCGAGGAGCTCCCGGTCGAACGCGCTGTAATGCCGTTGGGCTCCGCTGAGGTGCCTGCTAAAGAAGGCGAGTGGCCGCCAACACCCGTCGATGTGCTGCTCTAGCACCGCACCAACCGCCACCTCAGAAGCGTCCACGGTCAGGGCGGTTGGGGCATCCTCCTTAGGATGGACGAGAATCGTGGCCCTGGCTAGGGCCTCCTTAGCCTGCTCAAAGGCCGCTCCTGCTTCGTCGTCCCACTCGAGCTCCTTGCGGCGACCAGCCATGAGGTGGAAGAGTGGGCGCATAGTTCTGGCCACCGACGGCAGGAAACGGTGATAGAACGAGACCATCCCAACGAATTCCTGCAGGCCCTTGACAGTGGTCGGTCGGGGGAAACGGCGGACAGCTTCGACCCTGTCCGGAAGAGGTACCACCCCTTGTGGGGTCACCCGATGGCCGAGGAAATCGATGGACGTCACCCCAAAACGGCACTTGGAAGTGTTGATGGACAAACCGTACTCGCTGAGGCGTTTACACAGCTGGCGGAGGTGGGTGCAGTGCTCCTGCTTCGAGCGGCTGGCCACGAGTACGTCGTCCAAATACACAAAGACGAATTCCAGGCCACGGCACACACAGTCCATAAGCCGTTGGAAGGCCTGTGCGGCGTTCTTCAACCCGAACGGCATCCGTAGGAACTCGAATAGGCCGAACGGGGTGATGATGGCAGTCTTGGGGATGTCATCGGGGTGGACCGGGATTTGATTATATCCACGCACAAGATCCACCTTGGAGAACACGGAAGCTCCGGCCAGGTGGGCATTAAAGTCCTGGATGTGCGGAACCGGGTACCTGTCGGGAACGGTCGCGTCATTTAAGCGCCGATAGTCCCCGCACGGTCGCCAACCCCCGTCCGCCTTGGGGACCAAGTGGAGTGGTGACGCCCACGGGCTATCGGAGGGGCGCACGATGCCCATTGATGGCGGCCGGATTTCGCCGCGGGGGTCGCCCTGAAACGGGGTCGACGGCGGCCCCAGCTTGCTGTTGGCCTTCCGACGCCGCGGAAAAGACGGCTTGGGCTTCCAGGTCCTCCCGACGGGACATCCAGATTTGGTCAGCGCGCTCTCCCAGCCGCTGCGTGTCGGTGAAGGGATCCTCAGCGAGCTGAGAACGGAGGTCGACCGGGAGCTGCCGCAGGTAGGCCTGCTTAAATAAGAAACAGGGCGGGTGGTTGCCCATGAAGGCGAGCATGTCCTCCAGAAGGGCCGACGGCCGTCGGTCCCCGAGCCCCCCCTGGCTCATAACGCGAGTTGCCCTCTCGGCGTCGCTGAGGCCGAACCTCCTGATAAGGAGTTCCTTAAGGCCCTTATATTTGTCATCCGCGGGGGGGTCATTTAGATAAGGCTTTACTCGCCTTGCTGTCGCCTGGTCCAGGGCGCCGACGACATAGAAGTACTTCGTCAAGTCGACGGTTACCCCTCGCACAGCAAATTGTGCCTCTGCCTGCTGGAACCAGACCTCAGGCTCTTCGGTCCACAGGGTCGGGAGTTTGAGGGCGACGGCCTCGAGGTCGGCAAGACCGAGGGCGGCAGGAACGGGTTGCGCGAGGGCGGCAGGACCGGGTTGTCCATTATTGTTTGACATCACGACGTGTGATGTCCGTCGGGGTCACCAATGTAGTGGCCTGGCGGAGGCCAGAGAAAGGCAAGACGCCAGGCAGTGTTTTGTGAGATTCTTTATTAGGCTGTGAGCTCCTGCCCACAGCGTAGTTCTCCTAGGGAATAGCTACGCCTTCCCTTGGTCTGGCTTTTAACCCCTCTCCCTGTCCGTCACGTAACGAGGGGGCTGACCCAAGGAGTGGCCCGATCCGCCACACTAATATCTAATTCCTCCACTGACAAAGTCATTGTATTCTGACCCTCATGACATTATGACAACAGCAATATTGCAACTCGATCTCAGGAGAACTATGTGGAGGTTGCGTGTTCTCCCTACGATGCTATTGTTTTCCTCAGGGTGCTTTGGTTCCCTCCCTCATCCCAAGGGCACGCAGGTTGTGTGGTGTAATTTAGCCAATTTAAATTGTACCTGGTGTGTGGGTGAATGGTAGAATCTGTTGGGTGTTAGTGAGAAAGTGGTGAGAATACAAATATGGTATAAATGTAGAATTAGTGTAAATGGGTAGTTGATGGTTGGCATGGACTTGGTGGGATGAAGGGCCTGTTTCCGTACTGTATGTTTCCGTACTGTATGTCTCTATGATCAAGTTATTTGTAGAGAGGACATGATTTCATCACCTGGGCATAAATCAGTTAATTTCCTGTGAAATATTTTCATAAGAGATGCTGGATCCTATTACCAGAGACCTTTAATCCTTGCCATTAAATAGGGGTGCAGTGCTGCCGGAGCTCACCGGAGCACCACTCCAGCACATCTGTAATAAAAAGCCCAAATAAACAGCAGGGAATTTTCACTAGCGGGGAATTTAACAGAGGCCGCTCCGGCACCAGTGACAGCTCCGGCACCTAAAAAATTAGCACTGCAACACTGCCATTAAACCATTGAAATCTTTGACAGCTGAAGGCTGCATTCTGATTTCAAGCCCTGATTCCAACAGATAATAGATGATGTCACTATATTATTCTTCCACAACAGGAGAGATCTCAATTCTGCAATGATTTACTAATGTACAGAGATATTGAAAGATATGGTGCAGAAAGTAAAAGATTCAATTAATTTTCATTAGGTTGTGCATTGAGGGAGCTCTGAACAGTACGGGGAAGGGTGTATGTGTATAGACACAATGATAGGAGGTTTAAGGTGAAGGGGAAAAGATTTAATAGGAATCTGAGGGATAACTTTTGCGCACATAGGGTGGTGGGTGTATGGAACAAGCTGCCACAGGAGGTAGTTGAGGCTGGGACTGTCCCAACATTTAAGAAACAGTTAAACAGGTACATGGATAGGACAGGTTTGGAGGGATATGGATCAAATGCGGCCAGGTGGGGCCAGTGTAGCTGGGACATGTTGGCTAGTGTGGGTAGGTTGGGCCGAAGGGCCTGTTTCCACACTGTGTCACTCTATGACTCTATGACATATGAGAGAACAAACCTCTACATACCATCTGATGCAATTGTGGATTCTGTCAGAAAATGTCCTGTCGTTACAGTCAGAACTGCAAAGAATCGATGAATAATATCTGTTCTGAATAAAAATGAAAAACTACAACGTAAATATTATCAAATTTAAACATAAATTGAATGCAAAAAGGTACGTGTATTTTCAAACCAATGAGGAATTATGATAATTAAATTACAGCTCATCAGTTTTTCATTGAATTGTTTTCCTTTAGGTATCCAGAATCACAGAGTTATGAAAAAGGTATTTTCTACCAGAAACTGGAATATTTATGCAAGGGTACAACTATAAATCTTTATACTATGTAAGGACGATGAGTAAATGATGAAAATCTGAAGGACAGCTTGAATCTGCTGAGCTGCTGATGGCATGAAGGGACAATGATAAAAATCAATGATGTTTTCTTGATGCCTTTTGAAAATCAGAACCTTGAGCAATAGGGATCAGCCAGATCATGTGTGAACAATTTACTGCGAAAACCTACTCACACTTTATAGAAAGCATCCATGCATTGGGACGCAATTTAAATTATGACATTTATAACTGTACGGAGGAGATGATGATCATCAGTGCGTTTTATAAAACACATACTGTACGTTGCTGATTTTAGTTCAAGGTGTAGAGATGCTGCTTGTGGGTGAATCAACAGGATATACACGGCCTCTGACTCAGGGACTCGCTCTTTGTCTGGGCTCCTACACTGCTCCATGAAACCTCAGCACAACCTGGAGGAACAGCCCCACATTCCATTTTCTGACTTGGACTTTACTGCCTCTGGATCCAATATTAAATTTAACCATTTCAGATACCCAGCTTTTCCCGTTTGTGTCAGAATTGGTGTGATCATCAACTTATAACATTGATTTTTGATCAGTATGGGTGTTAAGGGTTATGGGGAGAAGGCGGGAGAATGGGGTTAGGGGGAAGAGAAAGATCAGCCATGATTGAATGGTGGAGTGGACTTGATAGGCCGAATTACCTAATTCTGCTCCTATCACTTATGACCTTATGACACAGTTTTTCTCTCTCCATGGCGGTTGCCTGATCTGCTGAGCATTTCCAGGATTCTCTTTTCAGATTTCTGGGAGCTTCTGTGTTCTGCATTTCACAGTTGTAATGTGTTTTGATTTTATCTTCTGCCTCTCTAACCTCGCTCTACTCTATGATTCTTTAACCATTATCACCTCTTCTTAAATGGCAGAAACAGCATTTGTGACATTTGGATTCTCTTTGGCTCCACCCTATCACAGGCATTCCCTTTATGCTCACCATCATGGCGAGGACACCTCACAGGTGGCAGCGTCGCAGTGGTAGAGTTGCTGCCTTACAGCGCCAGAGACCCGGTTTCGATCCTGACCATGGGCCTTGTCTGCATGGAGTTGTATGTTTTCCCTGTGACCATGTGGGTTTCTCCAGGTGCTCCGGTTTCCTCCCACATTCCAAAGATGTGTAGGTTTGTAGGTTAATTGTCTTTGATAAATTATCATCATAATCATAATCATACTTTATTAGTCAAGTATGTTTTGCAACATACGAGGAATTTGATTTGCCATACAGCCATACCAATAAAAAGCAACAAAACACACAAAATACATTTTAATACGAACATCCACATTCTTCACCGTGATGGAAGGCGAAAAAAAAAGTTCAATCTACTTCCCTTCTTTGTTCTCCCGCAGTCGGGGGCCTCAAGCCTTCCATTGACGGGTCGATCTTACTCCCATAGCTGGCGGTCGGGCCCTCCATGTCGGGGCAATCAAGCTCCTGCATTGGAGGGGAATCTAAGCCCCCCCCCCCGTGCCGGGTGATCCACCCCGGATCATGGCTAGTCGAACCTCGGGCGGCTTTGGAGCTTCCCGACATCGGTCTCTACCTGAGACTGTGAGTTCCTCGATAGTAAAATCTGCAGGCCGTGGTTTGAGTGTCGATCCCAGGCAAGGGATCGCAGGCTCCGTTGGTAAGTCCACGTCCCCGTGGGCCTCAAAATCAGTCTCGAGCAAGGCCACCATCTCCATGGTGTTAGGCCGCAGAGCGACCGGAGATATGATCCGGAAAACAATCGCATCTCCGGCAAGGTAAGAGATTGAAAAAAAGTTTCCCTCGACCCCCCCCCTGCCCACCCCCCACATAAAACAAACCAGAGAACATTAACACAAACCTTTAAAACACATTAAAAATAACATAAAAAGACAAAAAGACAGACAGACCGTTGGCGAGGATGCTATCGCTGATGGCACCACCCAGTGGACGTGTGTAAGATAGAACTAGTGAATGGGTGATTGCTGGTCGGTGCAGACTCGGTGGGCCGAAGGGCCTGTTTTCACGCTCTATCTCTAAACCATACTCTCTCTTCCCATTGAAAAGGAGGCCATTCAGCCATTACGTCTATGCTGGCTCCAGAGTATGCTTCAGGTCCTATTGCCAGTCATCACAATGTATTCTCAAGAATCCCACTGATATCTTACATCACTGTTTCAACTGCAGATTAAATTTACAACCCACAGAGGGATTGGTGCATGGTAAATACCACAGGCTGTTTTAACTGTGTCTGCCCACCATCCAAACAAACAGGGTAAAAAACAATTCTTGCCCTGAAAAAAATTGATCTAAATAAAAAGCACTTGAATATGGTAAGTATTTGGAATGCATTCACAAAACTGATGTTCTTGGAATGTGCTGATGTGACTTAGTGAAAGAGAATGGACAAGGAACACATCATATTTTGTTGGTATCCACTGGGATCTATTTTCTGGATTTAATTTCAGAAAGGTATCCATTTTATATTTCTTCAAATAAGTACACTGTAATGCTCAATATGTAGTTTACAGCTTCCATTCCAGCCACAACATGTCAAACACGTACGAATTGTATCTTCCGAACTGCAACAGAGATCATCTGTACCCCTGTCAAAAGCAGACCTGATCTCAAGCAGTATTCCCTGCTGGCATTTTGTTAGTGAGTTTTATATAATGAATCTTGATAATTAAGCAAATAACAAAACAAGCAATCTTCTTTGGAGTTCAAATGATCCCTACATGCACATTTAAATGTACAATTAAATATTATTCTAAGAATATTCTTGTAATTTTGAAAGGTACAGTATATTGCCTCAGTAGTTATTCACTTAATCTGGACCTAAAAGATTACTTATTATAATTAGAGAAACATACATAGGAAAGTACAGCACAGGAACAAGCCCTTCAGCCCACAATGTCTGTGCTGAACATGATGCCATGATAAACTAATCGCACCTGCCAACACACCCATTTCTCTCCAATCTCTGCATATCCATGTACCTATCTAAAAACCTCTTTCATATCTACTTCCATCACTACCCCTGGCAGTGCATTTCAGGCACCCACCACCCTCTATGTTAAAAAAAAACACCCTGCACTTCTCCTTTAAACTTTGCCCCTCTCACTTTAGATCTCTAGTTACAGGGAGAAAGTCCAGTAGGGAAGATCCCACACAGATAACCTAAAAGCCTGATTGCCTTTCTCTTTCAATTAGCGAAAGGAAGATGGTGTTGATTTATTTAGAAATGCACAATCATCATTGAATAACTTTCAACCTTGAGTGCTGTGCAGTCAAAACATCACCTGAACAAAGACTTACCCCATTAGCTCCAATATTCATTTGATCCTGTAACCAATCTTGGGTGCCACATCTGAACCTCATTTTGCCTTATCTGATTTGAACCTACTTTCATTTAAGGGTTGCAGGGATTCATCGGCAGTAGTGATGGCCAGCATATTGTACCTTTGTGTTTCCAGGAAAATAAGTTTATGAACCATCGGCTTTGGTCCTCATTTCACAGGGTCTGTGAAAGGTGAAAATCTGGGCTGCCATCTGATATTGTGAAGCATCCAAGCCGTAACTGTATGAGTGGAGATACAAGAAACTGCAGATGCTGAAATCTTTGAGCAAAAAACAAACTGTTGGAGAAGCTCAGCAAGTCAGGCAGTGTCTGTGGAGGGAATGATTAGAGGATGTCTCATTAGGACCCCTCATCAAGACGAGAATAGAGTGGAGAAAGCTGGTAGAAAGAGGTGAGGGGAAGGGTGGGGTCAGAGTTGGCAAGTGATAGGTGCACCCAGGTAGGTAAGGAGGGGTTGTGGGGCAGATGGGTCATGTGGGAGAGAGAAGGGTGGAGATAGTCACAAAGGCCAGAGGTGATAACTGGAGAAGACAAAGGCTAGCGATGATGGAATCTGATAAGAATAAAAGGTGAGGAGAGAAATATAAAGCCAGAGGGTGGGGAAAGAAGGGTGTAAGGAGAAGGAAAGGAGAGTGAAGTGGGTGCAACAGTTTGGGAGGTGCTGTCAGCTTGCTAAGGCTGCTATTTGTACCATCTTCAAAATGCAAAGTGCAACAAGTTACATCCTCTGCTGGCAGCATCTTCCAAATTCTTCCCACGTGCACCTTTTATTCCACTCTCCCCCTTCCCCTCCAGTTCGTTTCCCCTCTTCATTCCACTCATTACCTGCTTCTACCCCCCCCCCCCCCCCCCCCCCCCCCCCGGTCCACTCCCTATTCCACAGCCCCAGCCCCTCCCCCACCCCATCTACCCACCAACCCTCCCTCTGCTTTTATATTTCACTCATCATCTTCCTTTCTTATCAGATTCCACCAAATGCAGCCCTTTGTGTTCCCCATATCACCTCCAGCCTTTGTGACTATGTTCACCCTTCTCTCCTCCACCTGATTCATCTGGCAATCAACCCCTCTCGACTTGGATCCACGTATAATTTACCAGCATTTGCCTCACCCCTTCCCCTCACCTCTTTCTTCCAGCTATCTCCTCTCTGTTCCAGTCTTAAAGAGGGTCCTAGCCCGAAGTGTGATCTACTCATTCTCTCCACAGATGTTGCCTGTGTATTTTCCTTCCATATGTGTGCTGTGAGTCTTCTGTACACATGCCTGCTCAATCTATTGTCCAGAAAGGAAACCAGGATTTGTGCAAGGTTTAAAGCCTTTGTACCCTACATAACTCTCGAACAATAACGAGGCAGAGTAAAGGAAGGAGACAGAGAGTTTAGTAGCATGGTGTCAAGACAACAGCCTCTGCCTAAAGGGAGAGTGAGACAAAGGAGTTGGTCATCGACAGAAGCGGGGTGGACCATACCTCTATCTCCCACCAATCTGTATCAATAAAGCAGAAGTGTAGGTGGTTGAGAGCTTCAAGTTCCGAGGTATAAATGCCATCAACGATTTGTACTGGTGCAACCACATTGTAGCTATGACCATAAAGCTGCAGCAAGTTTTCATGGCTGCTAAATTTGACAATTAAACACTCTTGACTCTTGATTTTTGCACTCGTGTGTGCCATTTCTGCCTGGATAGCACGCAAAACAGTTTTTCATGGTATTTCAGAACACCAGAAGATAATGAACCGATATCTATACCAATTGGTAATGTTTTTTTTGTTTTCTAATGGACTTTAGTCCATCAGCTGGTAGTTACCCTGCTGACCATTAATGGTCAACTAACTAATTAAAGCCATTAATGTTGGTACACTATGTAAAACCAGAAATACAGCCAAGCTTAGAGGATATTTGGCTCAAGAAAACACCGCCCTAGCCAAACTAGGCTGGGCTGCTGACTTGACACGAAATCAAGCCTGCATTGCATGATGAAAAAATGTGCTTGATTATTTATTAAAAATTAACCACGTGCTTCTGTTTTCTTGTACAGTTATAATGGATTTAAAAGATAGGTGGCAGTAATGGATAGCAACGATGAACTGATAGTTAGCATTTAACAGATGTGTATTTTAATACTTAGATACATACATATAGTTATTACTGTTGATCGGTCAGCTGAAGCTGCTTTAAAAACATATTAAAAATGGTGAAGATGCTGGTGAAGAGTGGGAGATGCTGAAAATGCTCAAATCTCTAAACAGTTAAATTGAATAGTTCTATGCCTCAGGAATATTTCCTAACAGCTTCAAAAAAGTTGAGTTGTTCGTTCTTGTCTATTAAATTCCAGAATTTAATTATTTGATTAGTTTGTGAATATACTGTTTCAAAATCTCATTTGAAATATCATTTCAAAGCCAGCTAAAATACTCAATAATTTTCTTCTATATTTGCCTTGTTTTCAAATCTATAATTCTGAGGTGTCTGTCTGTCTGTCTGTCTGTCTGTCTGTCTCTGTCTGTCTCTGTCTGTCTGTTCTTCCCGGCACTCCCCCCCCCCCCCCCCCCCGGGAAGACCGGCGCCCATCCTGGCAGGCCCTGCGCCTGCCCTTCCTCCCGCGGTGCAGAGGGTCCAACAAGATGGCTGTCGCTACTGATTGCCGCCGTGCTGCAGGAGAGGCTTTGGGTCCACGGCTCGCTCTGGCTGCAGCGCTGGAGGCACAGGGCCAAGGTGAGTGGCACCCTCTCCCCTTCCCTGCCCCCCCTCGCCCGCCCACAGCCCCGGGGTGACACTCCCTGCCCGGCAACGGGCTTCATCAGTTGGAGAGGGTTGCCAGGCCTGCAGGATCATCAGTTGGGGGAGGGTTGCCCCAGGAGAAGCCCGCAGGAGAGATTTGGACCCAACGGGTCCACCTCAGTCTAGTTCTTTCTAAATGTCAAATTCATAGATCACATTTGTCTATCAGACTTCTGAAGGTTAATAGGCCAACAACTAATATTATTAGTCCAAAGAAGACTTGTATGCAATGTTAACTAAAATAAAACTCATCATCCAAACTCAAATCCAGCAATTACATGTCTGTTGCCCATTACCAAATGATGGTTTAATTTAATTTAGAGTTAGTTTAGAGGTTTAGCATGGAAACGGACCCTTTGGCCCACTGAATCTGTGCGGAGCAGCGATCCCCGTACATTAATACTATCCTATACAGACTAGGGATAATTTACAATTTTTACCTAAGCCAATTAACCTACAAACCTGTATGTCTTTGGAATGTGGGAGGAAACCAGAGCACCCAGGGAAACCCCACACAGTCAAGGGGAGAATGTATGAACTCCATACAGACAGCACTCGTAATCAGGATCGAACCGGGGTCTCTGGCGCTGTTTGGCAGCAACTCTACCGTTGCCCCACCGTGCCATGGTTGGCCAGATATGTATGAGTGGTTTTTGTAAGCAAGAGATTTCAAAATTAAGAATCCTTCCTTCCTTCCTTCAGGTCCATGCTGGCTCCCAACAAAATAATCTTTCAGTTTAGTTTAGTTTAATTTAGTTTAGAGATACAGGGCGGAAACAGATCCTCTCGGCCCACCGAGTCGGCGCCGACCAGCGATTCCCACACATTAACACTATCCTATACCCACTAGGGACAATTTTTACATTCTATTCCCCCTTCCTTATTTCTCTCCAGTCCTCCAACATTTTTTCTCACATGTTAATCACACCTCCTTTGATTGACTTGCTGCTTCCTACACTCAAGAATTACTAATATGCACCAGTGAACTTTCCAGGAAACATCAGGATTATTAGTCCTCAGTCATCTTCCACCAGCTAAATTGACCTCCATTCCTGATTCTACTGTAGTATTGTTGTTGTGATTCTGTGATTTAGGAGTCAGTACTGTACTAGGTTATTGCACAGTTTAACAGGCCCTTCGGCCCACCGAGTCTGCGCCGACCAGCGATCCCTGTACACTAACACTATCCCACTAGGGATAATTTACAATTTTTACCTAAACCAATTAACCTACAAGTCTGTACATCTTTGGATTGTGGGAGGAAACCAGAGCACCCAGGGAAACCCCACACAGTCAAGGGGAGAAGGTATAATCTCGCTACAGAGAGCACCCATAGTCAGGGTCAAACCCAGATCTCTGGCGCTGTAAAGCAGCAACTCTACCGCTGCGCCACCGTCTTATTGTATCTTGGGCATCCGCTGAGGGCAGATGAAAAAAGCAGGAGCAATGAGTTCTGTTTTTCATAATTAGCACCATTGCTTGAACTTGGCTTGGTAGAGTTGCTGGAGATGCTGCCTTACAGCGCTTGCAGAGCCAGAGACCTGGGTTCCATCCCAAATACAGATGCTGCCTGAGCGGAGTTTGCACGTTCTCTCCATGACCGCATGGGTTTTCTCTGAGATCTTCGGCTTCCCCCCACACTCCAAAGACGTACAGGTTTGTAGGTTAATTGGCTGTGTATTATTGTAAATTGTCTCTAGTGTGTGTGTTAATGTGTTAATGTGCGGGGATCACTGGTCAGCGTGGGCTTGGTGGGCCTGTTTCCGTGCTTTATCTCTAAACTATCTCTAAACTAAACTAAAAGTGTCAATTCCATTCATAGGACGTGAATCCTCACTGGGGAAAAAAAGATACAGCAGGACAGGCAGCATCTCTGGAGAACATGGATAGGATCATGGACATGGGGCAAATCCTTAAATAGAACTTGAGTGGGACCCGGCACCCAGATTATTCCTTCTGTGCTGATCTCAGAACTATGTGATGGTTTAGTGCATTCACAGTGGGTCATGGAGTCATAAAGCCATAGAGTCATACAGTGTGGAAACAGGTCCTTTGGCCCAACTTGCCCACGCCAACCAACATGTCCCATCCACACTAGTCCCACCTCAGATCCCTCTAAACTTATCCTATCCACGTACCTGTCTAAACGTTTCTTAAACATTTCTTAAACTTTGCAATAGTGCCTGCTAAATGTCACGATAGAACCTGCACAAGAAACATTCATGCACTGAACGCACAGATCTTCCTTAAATCCGTGCACCTTTCCCAAGTAGATTTTGTGGGAAATAAGTACATAAAAATGTGAAAGTAGGATAAGTATTTAAATCATTTCTGCGCGTTTCCGACAGGCTCAATCCTCACAGCCAGCGCTGCCATGAGAGTGGTCCACGGGACAGGCGGGCAAAAATCTGGCAGGTACCGCTCCATCAGGTTACAGGTTTTGCAATCGGAAACTTGCAGTGGGGGTGTGATCGAGGGTGCAGGACCCAAACAACCGGCTACAGGTGGCCAGTGCTGGCGAGCAGCCTCTGCTGGCACCGCCATCCCCGGGAGTGGCGCAGGGCTGAAGAGGGGCGAGGTTTGTGTGGAATGAGGGTGAGTTTGTGCGGCCCGTGTCTGCTCTGGGAGGCGGCACAACTGACATTGCCTGGGGTAGGAGGGAGCTCTGTAACCCGCAATGAAGCACCAAGCGTGGGGATTTTTTAACGTGTAAGAAGGAGCTGTTGGCGCTGGTTTACACAGAAGACAGACACAAAATGCTGGAGTAACTCAGCAGGACAGTCAGCATATCTGGAGAGAAGGAATGGGTGACGTTTCAGGTCGAGACCCTTCCTGTAGGATCTCGACCTGAAAAATCAGCCATTCCTTCTCTCCAGAGTTGCTGCCTGCCCCAGTAAGTTACTTCAGCATTTTGTGTCTACCGGGTGACATTATAGGGTGGGGTTTGATCAGACAAACCACTCCGTTGGGTGCTGACCTCTGCAGCTGTCTAAATAACTGCACGAACAGCAAAAGAAAATCGTAACAATCTCACTCACTCACCGAAGCATAAAGCAATAAAACCTACAAAATCATTGTAGTCTTGTACAAATTAACCATAAATACACTGAATTAATATTTTTTAAAGCAGTATTTTCTTAGCTCTACGAAGCAAAACTGGAAAATATGGATGAAACGCAGGTCTGTATACACGCAGCAGATCAGCCGGCAGATCAGTCTGCGACCTATGACAGGCGCATGCTCAGTCGAAATACCAAAACTCTGCTCTCCTTCAAAATTATTTTGGTTGTCAGTAGCCAATTCCCTTAGTTCCAGAAAACAGCAGCATGGTGGCGCAGCAGTAGAGGTGCTGCCTTACAGTGCCAGGGATCTGTGTTCAATCCTGACTACAGGTGCTTGTCTGTACGGAGTTTGTACGTTCCATTCGTGAACTGCGTTAATTTCCTCCGAGATCTTTGGGTTCTTCCCACATTCCAAAAACATACAGGTTTGTAGGTAAATAGGCTTGGTATAAATGTAAATTGTCCCTAGTGCGTGTAGGATAGTGTTAATGTGTGGGGAATAGCAAAGGAGACCATCTGACACATCCAGTGCATTCCAGCACTCCGAGCATTCCCATCAGTCCAAATCGCCTCCACCCACCCACCCCAACCAGCGTAACCTATGGTATCTTACGTGGCCATCTCAAATCCCCGATTCTAGCTGGAGATGATACTTGTCCCGCTGCGTTACTCCAGCTCTTGGTGTCTATCCCCGATTTTTCTGCCATTAATCTACCAGTAAACCCCATGGGATGTTTCATGTATCTTGTTGTGTTTTATGACTGTTGGCAGACCAATTTCCCTCCTGGGATAAATACAGTTCTATCGTATCGTATTGTATGTGGGAGCAAACCAAGCAACATGGTGGCAGGGAGAATGGGCAATATCCATACTGAGGTCAGAGTTGAACCAAGGTTGCTGGAGCTGTGCAGCAACCACACCAGCTGCTGCATCACCAGGTCACCCCCTGCATCGTGGCACGAGGGTTAATGCTGCTGCCAGTTCCATGTGCAATTCCCTAGACCACGAAGCATCCCAATCTGTATAGTGCATGAGCTGGAGAATTTGTAAGCATGGATTGATAAGTGGCAAGCAACACTGTTGGGTTTTCTCAGAGATCTTCGGTTTCCTCCCACACTCCAAAGACGTACGGGTTTGTAGGTTAAATGGATTGGTATAAATGTAAAAATTGTCCCCAGTGTGTGTAGGATAGTGTTAATGTGCTGGGATCGCTGGTCGGTGTGGATTCGGTGGGCCGAAGGGCCTGTTCCCGCTCTATATCTCTAAACTAAACTAAACTAAAACATTGATGTCATACAAGTGCCAAGCATTGACTGTCTCCAGCAGGAGGATGTCACATTACTTTTCCTTGATAATTAGTGTGACCCAAGCCATTAATATTGATCAGAAACTTAGGAGAACCAGCATAATAAAAAGCAATTTTCAGGTCAGGTGTCCGATATTCTGCAACTAGTAGCTTTCCACTCTGAAACCTCTTTGACCCCCCCCCATGGACAGCAATTCGAACAGCACCGCAATACTCTTCGCATGCCTCAATGGGCGCAGCTGCAAAAGCATTCAGAAAATGCAGCACCATCTGGCACAAAGCAGTCTTTACGATTTGCACATATTCTGTAGCCAAACAGCTGTTCCCTCCACCACAATGTGGCCACATTGTACTCCATCAACAGGCACATTCACCAAGCATCCTTCACTGGCATTCTGCGAGGCGTAACATTCACTCCTTAGACGGCCACAGGAGGCAGTGTCAAAACACAGGTACTCCCAGTTAAAATCAACCATAGTCATAGAGTCATACAGCGTGAAAAGGCCCTTCTGCCCAACTAGCCCACGCTGACCAATACTGTCGCGTTTGGCCTATGTCCTTCTAAAACTATCCTATCCATGTATCTAATACTTTAGACTTTAGAGATACAATGCGGAAACAGGCCCTTCAGCCTGCCCCAGCCACAACAAGCAGCAATCACCCTGTACATTAGCACTATCCTACACACTAGGGACAATTTACTTTTTTTTACCAAGGCCAATTAACCTACAAATCTGTTCGTCTTTGGAGTGTGGGAGGAAACTCCATAAAGACAGCACCCAAAGTCAGAATCAAACCCAGTTCTCTGGCGCCCTAAGGCAGCAATTCTACCACTCTGCCATTGTACCACCAAAACAGTTTATTTAAACAGTTTTCCGAAAACAGTTTCTTAAAACTGTCATTGCACCTTTACAGCACAGAATGCAAACGTTCCAGAAGACAACTAAGAAAGGGAGGAAACTTTGCCAACAATGGCCACTCATAGAACATAGAAGGGGACAGCAAGGTAACAGACTCTTTGGCACACAATGTTTGTGCCGAACATGATGCTAGATAAATTAATCGCATCTGCCTGATATGATCCACATCCCAACATTCCTGCATATCACTGTGCCCATCCAAAAGCCTCATAAATGCCACTGCCTCCTCCATCACCCCTGGCAGCTCACACCAGCAACCCACCATTCTGTTTGGAAAAACCTTGCCCCCTTCCATCAACTTTGCTCCTCTTGCTTTAATGGCCTCTGGTCTTTGACATTTCCATCTGACACTTCCAAGTTACACGTTACAAATAATTGAAACAAAGGACTTTGTGGGAATCTGAACTATATCGAACCATGATGTCTGGATAGAATGACTGTGTTAAAAATATTTTTTTTAAAAGACGTTATCCTAGAGTTTCACATTGAAGATTCATCATAAATGATTGCAAGTTATAAAACTGCAGAATCAGAATGTATGGGATGGAATTACCATTCAACCTGTTATGTCCAAACTGACCTTATCGGAAAATCTGTCCGTTTAATACTGTCCCGTTTCCTTTCCAAACTTTTTCCACGTTCAGTATTTATCTAATAAACTTTGAAAACTATTTTAAAGTCACCATGACCACCCTTTTCAGCCTTTACATGCCACAACTCACCTGAAATTTGTTTCCTCAGTCACATTTTATACTTTTCATAAATACCTTCATGCCCACATGAACATCAAACATCTGTCTGGCTGATGAAAGTGAACCTGTTTAATCAAAGCCATATTGCTGCTGCCAAATCGAATCATGTTAAGGAAACAGTTATGCAATTATAGGTTGCTCCTGGGTGTATCATTATTTCACAGCATGGAACGTGCTTCACCTTATTAAATCCAGTACCTCATAATTTGCTTTATTTTAGGATCAAAGGATGGATGAGTCATTGCTCAGAAACAGGTGGGCCAAGGACACTGCTGTGATATCCTGGATCTACGATGATTGTCCTCCAACACTACAGCTATCTTCTTAGTTTAGTTTAGTTTAGTTTAGTTTAGAGATACAATAGACAATAGACAATAGGTGCAGGAGTAGGCCATTCAGCCCTTCGAGCCAGCACCGCCATTCAATGCGATCATGGCTGATCACTCAGTACCCCGTTCCTGCCTTCTCCCCATACCCCCTCACTCCGCTATCCTTAAGAGCTCTATCCAGCTCTCTCTTGAAAGCATCCAACGAACTGGCCTCCACTGCCTTCTGAGGCAGAGAATTCCACACCTTCACCACTCTCTGACTGAAAAAGTTCTTCCTCATCTCCGTTCTAAATGGCCTACCCCTTATTCTTAAACTGTGGCCCCTTGTTCTGAACTCCCCCAACAGCGTGGAAACTGGGCCTTTAGCCCACCGGATCCGCAACTCCTGCTCACTAACATTACCCTACACACACTAGGGACAATTTGCAATTATACCATGCCAATTAACCTACAAACCTGTACGTCTTTGGTGTGGGATGAAACTGAAGATCCCGGAGAAACCCCACAACCCACAGGTCACTGGGCGAACATACGAACTCTGGACAGACAGCACCCATGGTCAGGATTGAACCCGGGTCTCTGACACTATAAGGCAGCAACTCTACCACTGCACCACCATGTGAGCTACAACTCCATTCAGCAGAATTTTCCCTCAATTCTATTGACTTCTGTTTTGATTCCACACTTAACTAAATATTGCTTTGGTGTCCAGAAAAGCCACTTTCACCTCACCACCAGAATTCAGTTCCTCTCTCCATTTGTGAGTCAAGGCAGCGATGAGATCAGGAGTGATCTTGTTGAAACGTAAACTGAGCATCGATGAGGACACGTTTCTTGGGAGGTTCATGAAGGACAGCAAAATACACTAGAAATTCACCAACTTGGGGGATACAATTTCAAACACTCCACACAACCACTTCCAAACTGCCGGTACATTTGATTTTGCCCAGGCTGCACGGCATGTCTTTTAAAGCAAATGAAGTTATTTGATATGAAAATGCTATCTCTGACCTGCCTGAACATTTGAAAACCAAAAGGTGGAGTTAAAAAAAAAACAAGAAACTGAACAAAAATTGTTCCTCCTAACCCAAGATCAAATAAGTAGGAGTTTCCAAAATTCCATACAAGTGACATAAACAGAGTTTTTTGGCGGCTTCAGTCTGTAATAAATGGTGCAGTCTTGTTCTGATGTTTCCAGTGATTTTGTATTGGAGACTTTGGATATGTAGGAATATGGATTATGTGCAGGCAGATAAGATTTGATCTTGGCATCAGGCTTGACACAGACATTGTGGGCCGAAGGTCCTGTTTCTGTGCTGTACATTTTTATGTATGTTCTATGAAACCGCAAATGTATTTGGGGCAGAGTCTGAGTTGAAAGTATTTGAATTTACAGAGGCTAATGAACCTACAAACCCGCATGTCTTTGGGATGTGGGCAGAAGAAAGAGCATCTGGAGAAAACCCATGTATTCACAGGGAGAATGTGCAAACTCTACACAGACAGCACCAAAGATTGGAAAATAATCTAGGTCTCTGGTACTGTGAGGCAAAAGTTCTACCAGCTCCTCTTCATCTTTACTCTGAAATATACATTTGCTTCACCTTGTCGAAAAAAAGCAATGCTGCGTTTCAACATACCATTGAAGTATTATTGATGTCATGGCACTATGATTTGTAGAATTTCTAAAGGCTCCAACCTGATTTTGGTGCAGATTTAATCTGCCTGCAAAACTTATGGATTAATATTACAAATGGGTCTGGAGAGATTGAGTTGTGAGTAAATAATGCGCAGCCAACATTTAAACAAAACCTTTAGATAAAATATCCATCATTTCCAACTGATCTAGCGGCAAGAATTGTCTGGTCTAAAATTGGAGAGATAAAATTTTGAAGATCATCTACATACACCGACTTTATTTCTGTGAAGCACAAAGATACTAGCATTTCACTGTGCCCCTGGTCTGCACTCCAACCCCCACCACTGTACTCAGCTGTAAGACCACAACCTTAACACTGAGGTGTAAACATATCCACAGTAACTTACCACACCAATGTAGAAGAAAACTCACCCTGGCCTTAATCTAGCCAATGGTTCCTCGGATAGACACAAAGTGCTGGAGTAACTCAACGGGTTAGGTAACATCTCTGCAGAAAAAGGATGGGTGACGTTATGGGTCAGGCCCCTTCTTCAGACTCCAGACTGAGGAACGGGTCCCCATCCGAAATGTCATCATCTTTTTTCTCCAGAGAAGCTGCCTGACCCACTGAGTTACTCCAGCACTTTGTGTCTATCTCTGGTTTTAACTAACATTTGCAGTTCCTTGTTTCATAGAAACATAGAAAATAGGTGCAGGAGTAGGCCATTCGGCCCTTCGATCATGGCTGATCATCCAGCTCAGTAACCTGTACCTGCCTTCTCTCCATACCCCCTGATCCCTTTAGCCACAAGGGCCACATCTAACTCCCTCTTAAATATAGCCAATGAACTGGCCTCAACTACCTTCTGTGGCAGAGAATTCCACAGACTCACCACTCTCTGTGTGAAGAAATGTTTTCTCATCTCGGTCCTAAAAGACTTCCCCCTTATCCTTAAGCTGTGACCCCTGGTTCTGGACTTCCCCAACATCGGGAACAATCTTCCCGCATCTAGCCTCTCCAACCCCTTAAGAATTTTATATGTTTCAATAAGATCCCCCCTCAGTCTTCTAAATTCCAGCGAGTATAAGCCTAGTCTATCCAGTCTTTCTTCATATGAAAGTCCTGCCATCCCAGGGATCAATCTGGTGAACCTTCTCTGTACTCCCTCTAAGGCTAGAATGTCTTTCCTCAGATTAGGAGACCAAAACTGTACACAATACTCCAGGTGCGGTCTCACCAAGGCCCTGTACAACTGCAGCAGAACCTCCCTGCTCCTATACTCAAATCCTCTTGCTATGAATGCCAACATACCATTCGCTTTCTTCACTGCCTGCTGCACCTGCACGCTTGCTTTCAATGACTGGTGCACCATGACACCCAGGTCACGTTGCATCTCCCCTTTTCCTAATCGGTCACCATTCAGGTAATACTCTGCTTTCTTGTTCTTGCCGCCAAAGTGGATAACCTCACATTTATCCACATTATATTGCATCTGCCATGCATTTGCCCACTCTCCTAATCTATCCAAGTCACTCTGCAGCCTCCTAGCATCCTCCTCGCAGCTAACACTGCCACCCAGCTTCGTGTCATCCGCAAACTTAGAGATATTGCATTCAATTCCCTCGTCCAAATCATTAATATATATTGTAAATAACTGGGGTCCCAGCACTGAGCCTTGCGGTACCCCACTAGTCACTGCCTGCCATTCCAAAAAGGACCCGTTTATTCCTACTCTTTGCTTCCTGTCCGCCAACCAATTCTCTATCCACCTCAACACTGAACCCCCAATACCGTGTGCTTTAAGTTTGTACCCCAATCTCCTATGTGGGACCTTGCCGAAGGCCTTCTGAAAGTCCAGATATAACACATCGACTGGTTCTCCCTTATCCACTCTCCTAGTTGCATCCTCAAAAAATTCTATAAGATTCGTCAGGCATGATTTGCCTTTCATAAATCCATGCTGACTTTGTCCGATGATTTCACCATTTTCTAAATGTGATGCTATCACATCTTTAATAACTGACTCTAGCATTTTCCCCACTACCGATGTTAGGCTAACTGGTCTATAATTCCCTGTTTTCTCTCTCCCTCCCTTTTCAAAAAGTGGGGTTACATTAGCTACCCTCCAATCCTCAGGAACTACTCCAGAATCTAAAGAGTTTTGAAAAATTATCACTAATGCATCCACTATTTCTGAGGCTACTTCCTTAAGCACTCTGGGATGCAGCCTATCTGGCCCTGGGGATTTATCTGCCTTTAATCCATTTAATTTACCTAACACCACTTCCCGACTAACCTGGATTACCCTCAGTTCCTCCATCTCATTAGACCACCGGTCCCCTGCTATTTCCGGCAGACGGTTTATGTCTTCCCTAGTGAAGACAGAACCAAAGTAGTTGTTCAATTGGTCTGCCATCTCCTTGTTCCCTATGATCAATTCACCTGTTTCCGACTGCAAGGGACCTACATTTGTCTTAACTAGTCTTTTTCTCTTCATGTTTCTACAATGCTTCCTCAGCCAATTCCTGACCCCCCTCCATTTCCTCCTCTTCCCCCTCCCATTTTCCCCCTACATTTCCAGATCTACTCCCCAATTCCCTTCCCTCATTATAAGGAAATGGCTGCTGGCCAGGTGCAACAGATGCTCTAATTACCTGCTGCTGCTTCCTCTCCAATAAAACCGCCTCCCACATTCCCACTTTTCCTGTTCCCTTTCCATCAATTTTCCTCTAAATAAGTTTATGAAAGGGAAATCATGTGCGTTTCCAGAGCAGAGAACAATTGGATCAGGGCTGTCAGAAGTAACCGAACTCCCACTTTCAGGTTAATCATACTGGCCTTAATTATTGCTGTATAATATATTAGGAAAACATACAGCAAAGGAGAAGCATAAAAGCTTCTCTTCAGAATTGGCCGAGGAACTAGGGAAAGCAGATTTAGGGCATCACAGTTTCACCAATGACAGGTGTAATTGCAGTAAAACAATAATGCAGAGACGTTGTCACATCCCATAACTCTCGAATGAGGGTCACTGGTAGTGATAAGGAGACGCATCTTCAGCTGATTTCTCCTTAAAATGTTCCACCAAGTTAACAATTATGAGCGCATTCATTGTTTCAGACACTTTCTGAAATTAGTAAAAACAAATCTGAACTCTTAAATGTACTATTAGTTTAATTCTTCCAGTACAATGAACAGGTTTAATTGTTTAGGTTATATAAGATTCCATGATTCATTGATACATGAGAGCCCTCATCAGAAAACATATTCAAGGTTGGCCTGGATTTATCCATCATCCTTGGGTGTTGTAATTGTTAGTATCACTGAATGACTATAGTTTCGTTTAGTTTAGAGTAACAGTGCGGAAACAGGCCCTTCGGCCCACCGAGTCGGGGCCGACCAGTGATCCTCACACACTAACACTATCCCACACACACTAGGGAAAATTTACAATTATACCAAGCCAATTAACCTAAATACTTGTACGTCTTTGGAGTGTGGAAGGAACTCGGAGATTCTGGAGAACGTAGGTCATGGGGAGGACGAACAAACTCCGAACAGAAAAGCATCTGTGGTCAGGATCGAACCCAGGTCTCTGGCATTGTAAAGCAGCAGCTCTACCGCCATGCGCGTAAAATAAATCTGTTCCTTCGTCGTCATAAGTCAGGTATTGAACATCACCACAGTGCTTTTGACTTCCATAAGACTCCCATTTAATTGAACCACTGGGAGAGTTAAGAAACAGCCGGAATACATTTCACTAATTCAGTCTTACTATGATGCCATCTCCTATATGTCCTGGATCCAACCTTGCACATGAACTGTGCTCTCACCGTGCCAGCTTGCACTATGTGTGCTCAGAGATGTTGTGTTCATTGATTTGAATGTTCCTGAATGAATGTAGTGTTTTGTTGCAGTATTTTAACATATCAGAAAAAAGTCACACAAGTGCCTTTCCACGGAATGGCACTTTCATCAGATTTTATAGAGAGCGTGACTTCGCTTTTGATTGATAGTGTTGAGGCACAATGTGAGAATATCAAACTCAAGAGTCAAAAAACAACACACAACTCCCTGTAGATGGATTTAACATTTTACTTTGAAAAGTTTAAATAGCAAACTGTGATTTGTGGCTGCCTCATATACATTAAGAAGATTATTAACACACTTCCGTCGCATTATTTTTTGTTCGTAAAGGTGCGTGATTCTATTTGCACCAAAAACAAAGTGAAGCAGAGGGGAAGAAGGAAGTGAAGAATTCACAGAGCATTCAGCTGCCCACTACATTTTTATCTAATCGGTGAATGTGTATTGCACAAAATTATACTGAGAACCAATCACGTGTGGAATTACATCCCCAGGTTCTTACAAGCAATGCATGCCTTAAAGTGCTACAAGGGGAAGAAAACCATTTTCCTAAAAGTTTTTTTCAAATACATGGAAAGAAGCCTCTCGTCAATCAAGAATTAAGAAACTAGTTCTTGTAGACCAACTCTTTCATTATATCTAATTTCCTCCAAATGTACTGCCCCTCCTCCCATTAGCCCAAAGGCCGGGTACATTGTTCCAGAACATTCCACGCGCCTCTCATACAGACACTGCATATTGTCTCCATCATGGAAACTGACTTTCCCTTTGTCATAGTCCAAGCAAATGCCAATCCGATTGGGCATGGATAGGTAGCGGTCACAAGATTCTGTGCAGGAAGTGGAAGGACTTTTTGGGATGAAGAACTTCCTCATTCCTATGGTAACAAAAGTGAAAGGTTGGAACTGTTCCAAACCAATATCTTCACTCCCACTGTCGTGACCACTGTCATGTTCATACCTGTGGGAGACAAGAAATTATTTTAGAGAAGAGGAGAATTCGCCAACAAAATATAACTCACATCATGGGGGAAAAAAACACACAAAGTGCTGGAATAACTCAGAGGCAGCATCTCTGGAGAACATTTATTAGATGACGTTTTGGGTTGGGACCCTACTATAGACCCGAAACATCACCTATTCATTTTCTCCATAGATGCTGCCTGACATGCTGAGTTACTCCAGCACTTAATGTAATTATTTGTAAACCCGTATCCACAGTTTAGTTTTAGTTTTAGTTTACAGATACAATGCGGAAACAGGCCCTTCAGCCCACTGACTCCGTGCCGACCAGTGATCACCCTGTACACTAACACTACCCTACACACTAAGGACAATTTAGAATTCTTACTGAAGCCAATTAACCTACAAACCTGTACGTCTTTGGAGTGTGAGGAGGAAGCCAAAGCACCTGGAGAAAATCCACACGGTCACGGAGAGAACGTATAATCTCCTTACAGACAGGTCAGGATCAAACCCAAGTCTCCGGTGCTGTAAGGCAGCAACTCTACTGCTGCGTCACCATGCTGCCCTGTTCCCTGTATCTATCATTGAAATTCAGCTTTGCATATCGTGGGGTGAATATATTGTTGCCACTGTTTCATCTAAAATAGGTGTCTTGTCACATGACCCAGGTCTGCTTGGAACTTGCATCAGACAGGCCATGGGCATCCTTATGGCTCCACCAGATTTTTCTCTGACAAGTTATGGTCAAATTGTTCCTGGCCTCTTCCTATAGTCTCAGCAGAATGAGTAAGGTAGTCTTTACTTGTGTTAGCAAACGAAAGCAAGGAGCGCCACTTTTTACCAATTGGAAAATTGCAATAAGGCAGTTGGTAGTCAGTACACTGATTGCATCCCACTTTGTTTACACACTCTCACGGTGCAGACAGCGAGGTGAATTGCACAGAATAGCTTTCCATCATTTCACCCTTCAGGTCCATCTCCAGGAAGTCGAGATCACATATGCTCTAGTTCTCTCATTTAACTTTGTGATGTTAAACTTTATCTGAGATCTTATTTAAAGAAACAATACAATGAAACCACTTCCAATTGGTAGAAATGGCTATAACTTGAGTCTGAAGAAGGGTCTTGACCCGAAACATCACCCATTCCTTCCCTCCAGAGATGCTACCTGTGCAGTACTTTTCTATGTTTTGTGTTCTATTGTGGCTACCTGTCCCACTGAGTTACTCCAGCATTTTGTGTCTATCTTCGGTTCAAACCAGCATCTGCAGTTCCTTCCCACACATAACTTGGACTTCGATGTTATATCTTTGCACAAAATTTAGTAAACTTTATCTTTGCACTGTGGACGGCTTAGTTGTATTCACGTTTAGTTTTTTTTTTTACTGGATAGCATACAAACAATAGCTTTTCAATGTATCTCAGTACATCAGACAATAATAAGCAAAACTAAATTAAACTAAATAAATGTTGAATGAATGTCAAAAGTTACACTTTTGTGAAATTACCAACGGGAGTTTAGCATCGTGGGCAGCAATTTTCAATTGACTTTGACAATTTAAACTGGTGATCAGGGCTCCCTGGGGGATCAGACTGAAGAAAGGTCCCTACCTGAAATGTTGTTCCTCCATTTCCCTCCACAGATGCTGTCTGACCTGCCGAGTCCCTCTCGCACTGTATCTTCAGTTCAAGGTTGCAGCATCTGCTCTCCCCAGCATGGAATCCCATTGCACTGAGGAAGGCTGTCGCTACCTCCACCAGCTTCTTAAAAAGTCTCCCCAAATGTTCCACTACCAAGCCCCTTTTGTGCACCCCTGCAAATTTTGCTCAGATATAAAGCCAATTCCTTTTTGAAAGTTGCCAATGATTCTGCTTCCACCACCCTTTTAAAGCAGAGCATTCCAGTTGACAGAAGCCAATGCATACAAATCTTAGTCCTCATCTCCCCTCTGATTATTTTGGTCATTCCACTTAAAACTGTGCTACCAACCTGCTGACCAGCAGTAGCAGTTCTGTATTTATTTCATCAAAACCTGCCATGAGTGGTGGTGGAGGCAGACAAGATAGTAACGTTTAAGAGGCTTTTAGATAGGCATGTGGAATGCAAGGAATGGAAAGATAGTGTAGCTGGGACATTATTGACTGGTGTGGGCAAGTTGGGCCGAAGGGCCTGTTTCCATACTGTATCACTCTATGACACTATGATATGGATCATTTGCAGGCAGATAAGGTTCATATATCTTGGCAATATGTTCAGCACAGACCTTGTGTTGGGAAAGATATGATCCTGTGCAGTACTTTTCTATGTTTTGTGTTCTATTGTGGCTGTTGTCTCCATTTGTATACCTCTCTGTGACTTAGGACTTATCCCATTCAGACTGCTTTTCTGTGAGTTCTGCATCACTTCACATGTTTGACTGCTGCTACAATATTGAGATGTTTTATTTTGTGTAGTTGGATGGAAACTGGATACTCTGCCTGACTCCACAAATTAGCCGACCTGCATGAACCCATTGCACCACATTGAGCGCCACCTCATCTTTCCCCCACCAATTATATCTTCTCTTATTTCTGAACTATAGTACAGAACAAAAGTGAAGCATGAATTCAATAGGTTTGCTCAGTTCTCAATAGCATGGGTCAACAGTAATAACTATTGCAAAGTTTCGAGTAAGGGTGGCATAGGGTATAACTGCTGGATCACAGTGCCAGAGACCCGGGTTCGATCCTGACTACAGGTGCTGTCTATGCAGAGTTTGTATGTTCTCCCTGTGACCACATGGGTTTTCTCCAGATGATCCGGTTTCCTCCCACATTTCAAAGGCGTGCAGGTTTGTAGGTAAAATTGGCTTCTGCAATTGCCCCTTGCGTGTAGGATGCAAAAGTACAATAACATAGAATTAATGTACAAAGTGATCGATGGTCAGCGTGGACTCTGTGGGCCGCTTTCTATGCTGTATCTCTGAACTAAACTAAACTAACTCCGTAATTTTATTGACAGCTGTATGGACAAATCAATAATTGGTTTGCTTCAGGTTTTAACTGAAAGATAATTTTGGTGCAGAGTAGAGCAATTTTATTCTGGTTCTGACCCCTTGTTCTACCTGTCCTGTGTGTTTGATAAAAACACTCAGCTTTCAAAGGACAACTATGTTCAAAATTAGAAAGTGCCACACTACATGCATGACTACTTTATGACTACAATGCCCCAGAAAGAAAGATTTTTTTAACATACATGTATCTTACAAATAATATTTATTGAATAAAAGCTGCCATGGGGGCTAACTGCCACTGCGTTCTCCTGATCTCTCATCTGAATTACAGAGGAACCTCAAAGGAATAAAGTGAATTACTCTTGTTTGCTGCTTGGTCACTGGCTTTGCAGTGGGGTGCTGGACAAGACAAAGGCAGCAAATTCCCTGTACATTTGGTGCTAAATACAACTCTCTTATACAAACCTTTCCAGAAAATGTTTACAACCACTATTTAGGCATGTACATAACTAAACAAGCAAAATCAAGCACTCGGAATGTAAAAGGTGAAGTGATGTAAACCTGGGACTGTTGATATCCCGTGGACTGTGAAACCACTCCTGCAGCTTGGTATTGGACACCACGCCTACTTTCACCAGATAGGAGGATGCATCCACGTGGAAGGCCCAGTAGTGTTTCCCTTTTGTTATTCCCATGTCTCCCGTGATGAAGTTCAGAGACATGTAACTTCCGGCCATAATCCGCTCTGCACCCAGCAGCAGAGGAAACCCAGCCACACTCTCCACAGAGTCTCTTTGTTTGTTGACAATCAGATGATCATTGTTGTAGCCGCAATTCTCGTCAAATAAAAACCTAAAAACTGTAATGAGGTTAGAGAAATGGTCAGAAACATAAGAGCATTTTACATTTTTATTGACAAGCAGAATAAAGCTGGTAGTTTTTGTTAGTTTTCGGACCTTGTGTTACAAGGTTTCAATATCCTCTGTGCTCTTGGCCCAAGCTATCTCCCGGCACTCTCTTAAAAATTAACTGCTGGAGGATTTCCTCGGGTCAGGCAGCATCTGTGGAGGCAAATGGTCAGACAACCTTTTAGTCGGAACCTTTTTTCAGACTGGTTCAGGAGATAATTGTAATGGAGAAAAAAAATTGGATACCCTTAATCTCTCAAAAGAAGCAATTTTGTTCAGACTGAGTGAACTTAATTATTGGAACAAAAGGAACTGCATATACTGGTTTATGAAACAAAACACAAAGTGCTGAATTAACTTAGCAGGTCAGGCAGCATCTCTGGAGGACAATCTCTGGATAGGCAATGTTTCCCCCAGAGAAGCTGCCTGACCTGCTAAGTTACTCCAGCACTTTGTGGGGGTTTTTATTAATCATAGTGATATTCTCTTTTTTCGAGGTCAGGTCAGATCAATCTGACCTCTGTTTCTGTTGAAATGCTACTTCAACTGCTGATCCATACCAAACTTTCTGTTCTATTTCAAATCTCCAGCACCTGCAGCAGTTTGTTTTTAGATTAAGTTCAAAGTTATAAAATGCAGGTCCCCACAGTTGAGAACAGTTTCATCTTTTTAGACTTTAAACTTTAGAGATTACAGCGCGAAAACAGTCTATTCGGCCCACCGAGTCCGAGCTGACCTGCGATCACCACGTACACTAGCACTATCCTACACACTGGGGACAATTTACAATTTTACTAAAGTCAATTAACCTGCAAACCTGTACATCCTTGGAGTGTGGGAGGAAACCAGACCATCCCAGAGAAAACCCACGCGGTCACAGGGAGAACATACAAACTCTGTGGTGAAGAGTGGTGAAGGTGTGGAATTCTCTGCCTCAGAAGGCAGTGGAGGCCAGTTCGTTGGATGCTTTCAAGAGAGAGCTGGATAGAGCTCTTAAGGATAGCGGAGTGAGGGGGTATGGGGAGAAGGCAGGAACGGGGTACTGATTGAGAGTGATCAGCCATGATCGCATTGAATGGCGGTGCTGGCTCGAAGGACTGAATGGCCTACTCCTGCACCTATTGTCTATTGTCTATTGACTGCACAGGCAGCACCCGTGGTCAGGATCGAACTCGAGTCTCTGGCGCTGTAAGGCAGCAGCTCTACCACTGCGTCACTGTGCCGTCCCGCTCTCTTGTGGGGAGGCCATAAGGCTCTTCACTGAAACAAGGCCATTCACAACCTGACGGAGTTAAACTGCATGAGCTTAGACAAGCCCTGCCACAAAAACCATTGCTTTAACAGCTGGCTAGAGCTGGTCACAACCATCTATGCCATCAAATACTTAAAACACATCATGAACATGTTTGATATTCCAAAACATTGAGACTCATTCATAAAGGTATTGAAAGTTAAAACTAGCAAAAAATAAAATAAAACTAGAAAAAATAAAATAAAAAGGAAACTAAACTAAAAAAAAATAAGAAGAAAAGAAAACTAAAAAAAAATAGAAAAAATAAAATAAAACTAGAAAAAAGTTCAGTTATTAAAAGAACATCATGAAACATATTTTAAAAAGCAAAGACATTCAAATACAATGTTTTAATAAAATAAATCTGAATGAACTAACAGCCACAGGTCCCTCACAGTCATCCCTTTGCATTGAAATCAATAATGAAGTAGACCCTGCATCAGATCAAGTCTGCAGCAGGATGTCCATGGAGTTCCATGGAAGGCTCTTTCACCTGAAATGGTAACTTTGGACTTGAGAGTTACAGTGTGGAAACAGGCCCTTTGGCCCACCAATCCACACCAACCATCAATCACCCCTTACACCTCCTACACACTGGGGATAATTTATAATTTTACTGAAGCCAATTAACCTACAAACCTGTATGTCTTTGGAGTGTGGGAGGAAACCTCTGGCTCCTCAAGGCAGCAACTCTACCACCTCACCACTGTGCAGCACTTTCTCTATTATCTATCCACAGATGGGGCCCAACCCCGTTGAGTATTTCCAACAGTCTGTTTTTATTTTAAGATGACTGTAATGTTTCCCCATAGAGCATTTAGAAAACCTACTGTCAATTGCAACCTCAACACTTTGACATTGGCAGGTAAATTTTATAAAGTTACTCCTTGTTCTATGGGAAATGCTAGCAATTTCTTATGAAATCTATTTGGAGTAGCTTCAAAACTTTGGGGCACTTCTGGAATATCATGCTCCATCCAGGAACAAGATGTCGTGGAAACAAGATGGGCATATTAAGTCATATTAATGAAACTTTTTAACCTCAATCACTCTAGCCTTACAAATATTTAAATGCACGGCATTTGGATAAGGAACTGTAGAGACTGCATCTTTGAATAAAGGATCCCAAACCTGAAATGTTAAATGTTTCTCTTTCAACAGATGCTACCCGACCTACTGAGTGTTTTCAGCATTTTCTATCTTTACTTCAGGTTTTTTTTATTGCCAACAGTACCCAGGCAAATGTGCATCATTTACACAAAAAACGTAGCATTTCCTGAAATATGCTGCACACATGTAATGTATGATATGCCCATTCATGGGGCCGATGTTGAGGAGGCATTGGAGTGGTCGAGTGAGCAGAGCGGGCCGCTGGAGGCCCTGAAGCAGCCTGGAGCTCCATTAGATCAGCCACCGCTCCAACTGGCCGTGGGCCTGGCCTGACCTGACCTGTGGAACAGACATGGCCTGCAGCGGCACAGAATGGTGGAGCAGCGGTAGACGGCATCGACACATTGCCTGGCAAGGACGACCCCTGCAACTCTGACCGAGTGCCGCCACAGGGACAACCAACCTTTTCAGCCAAGTTCAGACTCTAACATTTTTTTTTTTTACATTTCAGACTTGAAGGTGCTGCCTGAAACGTGGCTCTTGTGTACTGACTCAGTATGGTCTACTATCTTACACTCTTATCTTTGGTATGATTGTGCCTAATGTAAAGTAGGATTGTTACTGAACTGTATGCAAAAAAGTAATTCTGCTGTACTTATCTTCACGTGACAATAAAAGTACCATTGAACCATCATAAGTTTTCAATGAAATTCCAAAATTCCAAGTAATAGAATTCCTAGCCCACTGCATTTGGTAGAAGCGTACAATAGCCCCCCTTATTTGTGCGTTGCATTCTGTTGTACGAAGGAGCTTAAACAAATAGTGAAATAATTTACATGTATAAGCCTATTGAGAGTTTTTTTTGATGTGTATTAGTTTTAATATTGTTAATGTAATGGCACAATGCATTAAGATTTGCTAAAGTAAATACAACATGTAACAGCTCTCATGAAATTGTACAGTATGATGGTCGATTAATTCAAAAATAATGCGACCTGTAAAGAATGTGCTGTAACAGGTCGAGAAAGGCAGGGCATTAAATTACATTATGGGACTATGGTGTTAGGTTGCAGCACATCGGTATCTTAGGAAAAGATAAGGACATGGCAACAGAATGAGGTACTTATATCAAGTAATCATGAAGAAGACATGCCTATATCTCTACATGTTTGATGTTTAAAGAGATTCAGCATGTCATTGAATAATACAGCAAACTTCAACAGATGCACGGTAGAAAGTATCCTAACTGGTTGCGTCATGGCCTGGTATGGCAATTCCAACACACAGAAATGTATGAGGCTGCAGAGAGTGCTTCATCCATCATGGGCACAGCCCCCCTCACCATCAAAAGCATCTCAGGAAGATCTTTCGTCAAGGGCCCACCATCTGATCCATACCCTCTTCTCACTGTCAACATTGGGCTGGAGGTACAGAAGCCTGAAGTGCCAGACCACCAGGTTCAGGAACAGCCACTTTTCTACAACAATCAGATTATTGAACTGACCTGCACAACCCTACTTCAGCAATGGAACACCTCTTGCACTACCATGGACTTGTTTTCTAATTGTGTTTTGAAATAATGTTTTGTCTTTTTCCTTTTACCTGTCTTGTATAACTTATGTCAAATTAATGGTTTGTATATTTGTCTGAGTATATGTGCCTGGAATGCTGCTGCAAGCAGGATTTTTTTTGTACCTGTACCTCAATGCACTTGTGCATATGACAGTAAATTTGAGTTGAAGTAAAGTGGGCAAGAGCACAGACCAAAGAAAGAGAAACAGAGGCGGTGTTGAAACATTCAACGGGTCATCTTGCTGAAAAGAGTGACGTTCGTGACATTTTTCAATCATCTACTCCGAGGGTTTTATTCAAGGAGTAGCTCAGTCTGTGAGAGAGTAGACAAGGAAGACAAGGAATGAGTCCATCTTCAAAAGAAAAATCGAGATAAGATGATTCACAAAATTGGTGGTAAAATGTAGGGACCTTAAAAAAATGTATTAAATATGGAATTAGTTGGAGTATTGTGGAGCCACAACCATAGGCCTCTCTTCAACAGGACACAGAAGGAAAGTAACCCAATGCTGCACACACTCGGAAGGCAAGACATCAAGGTTTTGACAAACAGACAGTGACGAGTGTCTTTGGTAAGTATTCCTTGATTGGCTAGATGCAATTTCCTTAGAAAATCTATTGTGCTTCAAACAATATATCTGTACCCAAGTCTCTTGGCTTAGCTTGAATTTAATCTGGGAAGTAAAACAAAAATACAAGTTGCTAAATCTTCCATTGTAGATGATAATTCCACCTGAGAACTGAAAGCAGGGCTGATTAGCTGAAGTTTGCAGAGCAGTCCATTTAATGCCCACTGACCTGAACTGATTACAACTGCTTTGCACAAGGGTGGAGGGACAGGTCACACTGCTGGTCCTTAAAGTATTGTGAATGGCCTGAGGAAGCACCAGTTAAATGGTGAACTTAAGCCTGACCAAGATAATTGTCAGACACGATCAGTCAGTGGTGGGTGCAAGACTTTATGGCACATTTAAATTTTTAAAAAGAACAAAGAAATTGCAATGAAAGAACTTGCATTGCCATCAAGACAGAATGTTGGAACTACTCCATTAATCAGCGAGTTTTTATAAAGGGAAAAACAGAGTTAGTGGTTTAGATTGATGACCTGATCAAAAGTCACTGACCTGAAAAGTTAAGTTTGCTTCCTGCTGACTTGCTAGATAGTCTCAGCTTTATTTCAGTAGGTTGCTAACATTTCATTTTTCTTGTTATAATTCATCAGATGTAATGCCATGGGCCTTAAATAGTCACTGTTTCTCTCTTCAGGTTCTCCACGAATTTAAGGGGCTGGTGTTTGGTTGGTCTTTTATTACAGGTTGCAGATCCATTAAAGTAAACCTGTTGACATGTCCAAACAGAGTGTATATGTATAGTGTACATCAAAGAGGAAGAAGGATTCCTTTAGGGCACCTCATTCTAACAACATAATCTCAACTACAAAAGACTTCAAGGAGCATTTCAGTTTGATCTACAGGTAAGTTGCCGCATTATGTCATTCTGTAAATCAGCACAAAAGCTCCTGTGCAGTGCTGCACTGTCTGAGTTGTCTTTTGGAAAGGATATTAAGCAAATGAATGTAATAATCCTATCAAGGAAATTTATCCTTGGTGTCCGCACCAGTGTATCTCTCTCAATCAACACAACAACAATCATAGGGGCATTATCTAAACAAAACAAAATGATGGGGAGCCAAAAGGAGATGTTAGGCCCCAGGACCAAAAGCATGAAAGGGATAGAGAGCAAGACAGACTTAAGGAGGGGATTACTGAGCAAAGCAACTAAGTTAAGGCTTAAAATGGGGATTTGAAGAAGAAGTCAGAGATGTGGATGCGGCAAAACTATGGAGAGCAATTGTGAGAATTTTTAAATCAAGACATTGTTTAAGAAGGAGTCAATGTAAGTTAGCAACCACAGGTTGAAAGGGACTCAGTGCAAGTATGGAGAGAGCTATATGGTTTTGATGGACCTCGTGATGGAGAATGATGCTGACCAGCAATGCAGAGCTGTAGTCATATCTAGAGGGAACAAAGGGATGGATAGAGCTTTCAATAGTAGGATATCCTGTGGCAGGAGTAGGATCAGGCAACGTTATGCCGATGGAAGTTGGTGATAGCAGTTATCTGATCCAAAGTTCATCTGGGAGTCATACATGACACCAAAGTAGAGACCTGTCTGAATAAACAGATAATGTTAAGTTATCATATTGCTTTCATGGAACTTTGCAGGGTGCAAAGTGGTCATTATATTCTCTACAACAGAGTCTATTCTTCAAATGTCACATTAACTGTGACGTGCTATTGAATTTTCGGAAAGAGAAGAAAGGATGTCGTGAATGCAATGCCTGTACTTCTTTCAACTCCAATCTGAAAGGAGCAATAATTTAACGAGGAGAAGTGCTTCTTTAAAATCTTTAGGAGAATACAAATTAAGCTCATGTTGATCATTCCAGTCGAGAAGTTCCACAATACTTCAGTAACTAGATCACACTGCACAAATCAATTATTTTGTTAGTAATATCAAATTGTATCAATTTACTTACTTGGTAAATTTCACTTTAATGCATTCAGCAATCATACAAAAAAGTAATAAGTCACTGAGACACCTAAAAGAAAGTGAAGGTTGATTTTACCGAAACATACAGCAAAATAAATACAAACAGCAAATGGAGAAAATATTTTTGTCACCCTTTTTTTAGCTATGATTCCATGGAAAGCCACATCACAAGATAATTGTTTTTGTTTAGCTTAGTTTAGAGATACAGCTTGGAAACAGGCCCTTCGGTCCACAGAGTCCATGCCGACCGGCGACCCCCGCACATTAACACTATCCTACACACACTAGGAACAATTTACACATACACCAAGCCAATTAACCTACAAACATGTACGTCTTTGGAGTGTGGGAGGAAACCGAAGATCTCGGTAAAAACCCACGTGGTCATGAGGAGAACGTACAAACTCTGTACAGACAGCATCCGTAGTCGGGTTCGAACATGGGTTTCTGGCCCTGTAAGCGCTGTAAGGCAGCAACTCTACTGCTGCGCCACTGTGCCGCACCATACCTAAGGTGGCTTAAAATGCATTAATATGGGATAGAAGTTAAAAATCTGCAAAAATTTAAGTACCATAGTAAAATTGATGTCAGGTGAACAGCTCTCTGAAACGTTATATTGTGATATAGGTTTAAATTCTCCTTTCTGAATGACAGTATTTATTACAGGCAGTATTAATGACAGGTCTGAATGCAGATTGTCCTCATCCAGTAAATGACACATGGCAGGGTAAAGGATAAGAAAAAAATAATCTAGAAGCTCAGAGTGAAAGGCCAGGTGAGGAACACAATGAGATTTGCAAGCATTGTGAATAAAAAAAGGCACAAAGAAAATTAGAGTGAATTTGAAAAGTTATTAAAATAAACACAAACTTTAAAAACAAAAAAGCTAGAAACAAATCTACATAAACAAACCTGCAATTTTTTCTAAAATCAGAAGATGTTTCTCAGAAAGGGAAAACAAGCAGGCTATTGTTCCCCTCGAGTAATTCCTGGGCTGTTGCCCACCAGTGGCTGTGGATTCAGGTTATATCAGCGTCACACAGTGAATGCAGAGGCCATTAACTCAGGGGCGTGGAGCTGAAGTGACCCACTTCTGCTGTGATGGTCCGTATATGTTTGCTCCATTATGCCTCTTGTTATTGATTAGTGAAAGTAAAAAGAAATCCTTGAAAAGTAAACAGACATTTCAGCTTCTGTCTACATACTTTCCATAAAGAACCTCTGTGACTTTGACAAATACTTTCTAGATGTTAATATGTTATTTTCTGTTCAATTTGTCGTATGCCATGCTCATGAAATATAAATCGTTATATTCACCGTTGTTTTATATGAAATAGCTACAGGACCACTATTCTACACAGCTGCCCAACTCCCAGGAACGCCAACTAACAGTGTGACAACATTTCCTTTTGCCTTCCAAACCAAACTGGAATTAAAAGCAGAAATCCAGCCTGTTACTGCCTTTTGCAAAGATAGAGCACTATTTCCATACTGAATATCAGTACACGTATAACAAACTTACACTAACCCTGACCCCAATTTTAACTGAGCGTGCAATCGTCATTGTGGGACATAAATCAATTAACATTCCAGAATTCATACTACACTTGTGATATAACACACCCACAGCAATACAGCAAGCAGTAAATATTTCCCACTCATGGAATTCGACTGCTGAACAAGTCATGGAAGGTTTTGATACCTTCCGAAGCTGGCCATATTGTGTTAGATCTTGCAGTCAGATAATTGCAACACTATAATAGCTGGTTTTTCCTTCCCTTTTAATCATGAAATAAATTTCATAGTCTACTGAATATAGTTGCACTTCTTGCAGGTAACTGTGGAATAAATTGGAAACATCATTCCATTTTATAACAGCAAAAATACTGCTCAGCAGGGAGATACCTTTTTTACTTGTTGTAGAGGTATTAAAAAAGTCCGCCCCCATGTATTCTCACAACGGGAGCTAGCTAGAAGAAGCCAGTCTGCTTTTCGGCTACAAAGCCCTACACAAAGCCCTTCAAACCCAAATGGCAGTCCTGTGGGTGATGGGGTGGAGTTTGGATGGAGGGAAGAGTCAGTGATAGAACATACCATCCCTCAAAACAGCTGGAAAATCTTTGACAGGTGGCTAATTCTCACTCTACCTTAAACATGAATTTCTATCATGGAAGGACCAGAGGACATAGGTTCAAGGTGATGGGGGGGGAAAAGGTATCTGAGGGGTAACTTTTTCACATAAAGGGAGGTGGGTGTATGGAACAAGCTTCCAGAGGAGGTAGTTGAGTCTGGGACTATCCCAATGTTTAAGAAATAGTTAAACAGGTACATGGATAGGACGTTTGGAGGGATATGGACCAAGCGCAAGCAGGTGGGACTAGTGTAGCTGGGACATATTGGCTGGTGTGGGCGAGTTGGACTGAAGGGCCTGATTCCACACTGTATCACTCTATGGCTCTATGACTCTAAGTGGAAAAGTTGTCCAAGGTTCCAGTTTCTCACCACTATCTAATCTCTCACGTTACAATGCCAAGAACTATATTCTGCTCTCTGCATCACTCTTTATACTCCACCTATTGCATTTGAGTTTTGCTTGATCGTATCTATGCATAGTATTATCTGATTTGATTGGATAACATCCAAAACTAAATGTTTCATTGTCCTGTGGTACATGTGACAATAATAAACCAAAACCTAAACCTAACTGGCATTTGTGAAAATCAGGAAAAGACACAATCTAACTCTATTATGTTGACTTGCATGGTAAAATAGTCACCACTGACATGAATAACCATTAGGGCAATGGAAGCTAACAGGAAAGAACCAAAACACGCACTATTCATTAATGCTGTTCAAATAAGATTCAATATCACTTTCTTACTAATCTTCCTGCTCATCAAACTCTGTGTTTCAACCAAACTGACTCATTCAAGCATCACTGAGAATATTCCAAACATTGAAGATACTGTGATAGTTATTAAATTTCTGATTGAAAGATAGGGCTATTTTCTGTAAGGATGAAAGTCTATGGCTATGAGAATCAATGGGACTGGAGCAAAGAAAATCAAAGAGAATATTTAATACAGATTTTCTTTTCAGTTTAGAACTGACTTTAAGAAAGTGATGGAAGGGGCTGTGAAATTCCACCATTGGCAGACTGACGATTTCTCACAGATTGTTGAGATGGAGAGCATTTGGCACTTAAGGATTCAGTGGATAAACATTTGAAACAAGGGATGGCACTGTGTTAATGGAGAGAGGGTTGAATACTGGGGTCAGTGCTGAATTTCTATTACAAAGACCTAGCCAAACACAATGGGATAAGTGGATTTCTTCTGTACTTCAAAATGAAGGCAACATTTCACAAACAAAGTTAAATTCATTTAAGCATAATAAATATTTTTCATTAGCAACAAATTGTCGCGATTTTAACAAATCATATTTACAACTAGATAATATGCACTATTTAATTTCAGTGGCAAATATATCTTCTCTTTTTATCAGGAACAAATTTGCAAGTTTTAATGACAGTGAAAGTGTTAACTACATACTATGAAGAGAAGTTAAACCAAGGACAATTGAAAGTACAGTCCCAATCCAAATTTATATTCTCACATGATAATCTGGAGGGAAAATTGTGGAGAACTAAAAAATAAAAGTGAAGGACGAATGCAGGGAATGTGTAGAAGCAGTTGAATTGAATTGAATACTTCATTGTCACATGTGACAAGTCCCAGTGAAATTCTTTGTTTCATCACATGTCAATCCAATGTTCTTCCAGTTAGATCAACCAAAGACCATTACTGACAGGATCCGTAACATGCAATGCCCAGTTCTCTTTGCACTCCTGAGGACCTTCTTGGACACTGTGGTGACATCAGCCATTTTCTATGGAGTGGTCTGCTGGAGCAGCAGCATCTCAACTGCTGACAGGAAGAGATTTGATAAACTGATCAAGAAGGCCAGCTCTGTCCTGGGATGCCCCCTCGACTCAGTGTAGGCGGTGGGAGAGAGGAAGATGACGGCAAAGCTATCATCACTGCTGGACGACGACTCCCACCCCATGCAGGACACTGTCACTGCGCTGAGCAGCTCCTTCAGTGACAGACTTCTTCACCCCAAGTATGTGAAGGAGGGATATCGAAAGTCCTTCTTTCCTGCTGCCGTCAGACTGCACAACCAGTACTGCTCCCAGCAGACCAGTAAATAATGATAATTACCATTAATATATTTTTTAATGAATGCTTATTTATTTTTGCTATCCACTTTGCTGCTAAAACCCTGCAAATTTCCCCGTTGTGGGACGAATAAAGGAATCTATTTATTTATTTATGAATTAGATTACACATTATGCTTGGATGAACACACAGTGGGGATATTTTACATGTGAAACCAGACTATTTTGAACAAATATGATTGAAATCCATTCTTCACATGCACAAATAGTTATTTCTGTTTAGTTTCTGTTTAAGCATGCAGTCTGCTTTTGGTTGCATATGATGGCTGATCTAACACAGTGCAAACCCGCATCATGGCAGTTCGGGTAATGGAAATACTACTGTGCGGAATTTCCAAAGTCACTACCAAACGTTTTGAGATAGGAAATAATAATTAGTTCTATGGAATTTGTGTGAGAAAAAAAAAACGGGCGGCACGGTGGCACACGGTAGAATACTGCCTAACAGTGCTTGCAACGCTGGAAACCCAGGTTCGATCCCGACTATGAATGCTATCTGTACGGAGTTTGTACGTTCTCCCCGTCACAGTATGGCGTTTCTCCGAGATCTTTGGTTTCCTCCCCCACCCCAAAGACGTACAGGGTGGTACAGAATGGAAACAGGCCCTTCGGCCCAATTTGCCCGCATCGGCCAACACATCCCAGCTACACTAGTCCCACCTGCCAGCATTTGGTCCATATCCCTCCAAACCTGTCCAATCCATGTACCTGTCTAACCCTGTTTCTTAAATGTTGGGATAGTCCCTGTCACAACTACCTCCTCCGGCAGCTTGTTCCATACATCCACGACCCTATGTGTGAAAAGGTTACCCCTCAGATTTCTATTAAATCTTTGCCCCTTCACCTTAAACATGTCCTCTGGTCCTCAATTCATCTACTCTGGGCAAGAGATTCTGTGCATCTACTCGATCTATTCCTCCCATGATCTTATACACCTCTATAAGATCACCCCTCATCCTCCTGCACTCCAAGGAATAGAGTCCCAGTTTACTCAACCTCTGCCTATAGCTTAGTCCTAGCAACATCTTTCCTATAACATGGTGCCCAGAACTGAACACGATACTCTAAATGTGGCCTCATCAACGTCTTACACAACTGCAACATGACCTCCCAACGTCTATACTCAATACTCTGGCTTATGAAGGCCAATGTACCAAATGGTGTTTATGCTAGGTACATCTGAGAATTCTACAATGTCATTCTTAGTTATAAATTAATCGCTCTTCATTTGAAAATTTGTAATAGACTATCCAGGATTAAAACATTAGGAACAGTTGTAAATTTAAAAAAAACTCAGATACTGCAAATCTGAAAATTTAAAAAAAAACAAAAATACTGAAACACTCAGCAGGACAGGCAACAACTGTGGAAAAAGAAACAAAGTTAACATTTCAGGTCAAAGACCTTCTTCAGAACAGAAATGTTAACTTTTTTCCCTTTTCACAGTTGCTGTCTACCTGTTAACTGTCCCCGCAGCTTCTGTTTTTAATAACAAAGATTGATTGAGTTGTGACGTGGGATACACTGGTTTTAAGCCATTTATTAGTTTTTTTTTCCTTTCAATGAATTGCATTCAAGGTTAAACAGATGCATAATGCATAAATGTAGGTGCATGGAAAAGAAGGCATACATGCACCAACATTGGGGAGAATATCATCACAATATTCGGAACCAGTGGCACCTTCTAGGATTGTGCAAGCAAGCATCTGAATCTTCCCTTCTGACTCAGAACAGGAACACCCACTGAACCAATGCTCAGCTAGCAGTGGAACAGATGTCTCTAAATATTTATTCATTCTAGTTGTTGCTCACCACACTGACGGACGTGTGGCTCACCTGCTAACTCAGAGACATCCACCAAGCCTCATGCTCCAAGAGTGTCATTTCCCAGGCAAGACAACTGATGGAAGAACGATGACTCAGATTAAGTTTTTTATCCAAATTCCAAAACTTGCACAGACATAAACCTGAAATAAAATTCACCTCAGAGGCATTTATTAGAAAAAGATAGACATAAAATGCTGAAGTAACTCAACGGGTCAGGCGGCATCTCTGTAGAAAATGCATAGGTGATGTTTCGGGTCAAGACTGAAGAAGTCTGAAGACAGGTCCCGACCCGAAAGATCACCTATTCATTTTCTGCAGAGATGCAGCCTGACCCGTTGAGTTACTCCAGCATTTTGTGTCCATCTTTGGGATAAACCAGCATCAGCAGTTCCTTTTTATTACATTTTGCAAGAAAAAATAGGTGCAATATATTCATGGTGATACTGTTCACATTATTTTCTAGAAACTGTTTTTCCAATGAGAAGAGGAGAATAATCTAAAATGGGAACATATTGAAAGAAACTTATCAGCAGCTATAAAATTCAAAACAATACAATCTCCAATTTTTTTAGCTAAACTGTTGAAAATTTTTGTTATTATTTATCATTTGTTGGATTTTCCACCTTAAAATTATCAGCTCCACAGAAGATGATCAATTTTATAATTATTTATCATTTAACAGATTCAAACGATGACACAATTTATTCTCCCAAGGGACTTACTTGGAGCAAGTGGTGTACGGAATGTGACTTCCTTGCTGTAGTCACTGTAATTAGAATTCTTACACCCCTTCACTCTGAAGAGGTAGCTGCTGTTGGTGTCGAGGTTGGAGATGACTTTACTTGTTCCACTCACGTCCTCGGTAGACTGCCAGACAGAGTCTCCACCTTGGTCAAGTTTCCTGTACTCGAGTTTATAGTGGTCGGCAGGAGGGGTGCCTCCGGGCTGCTGCCAACAGATGATTCCTTCGTCATACAGCCGGCACTGCTTCTGGTCAATAATCGGTGCAGTTGGAACTGGAACATTAGGCATGAGTTATTATTCCATGTATCGTTTACTCCATGACAATAATTGCTTCACCATAATGGTTGCATTATCATAACTCACCCATATTACTCCGTCAGTACCTCCTAAACCCAAACATCTGCTATCAAGAAGAACTTGGGCTGCAAATGCTTAGGAAGACCACGCAACCATGTTCTCCTTGGATATATATGGCTATTCCTTCATTGCTGCTGGATTTAAATTCTGGAACCTCTTCCCCAACAATATTGTAGGAGTACCCTCCCCTGAAGGACTGCAATGGTTCAAGTCGGTAGCTCACCACCAACTTGTGAAGGCCAATGAGGAATGGACAATAAATGCTGATCTTGCCAGGACTAGAGGGTCTGAGCTATAGGGAGAGGTTGAGTAGACTGGGTCTCTATTCCTTGGAGTGCAGGAGGATACGGGGCGATCATACAGAGGTGTATAAAATCATGAGAGGAATAGATCGGGTAATGCACAGAATCTCTTCCCAGAGTAGGGGAATCGAGGACAAGAGGACATAGGTTCAAGGGGAAAAGATTTAATAGGAATCTGAGGGGTAACTTTTTCACACAAAGGGTGGTGGGTGTATGGAACAAGCTGTCAGAGGAGGTAGTTGAGGCTGGGACTATCCCAACATTTAAGAAACAGTTAGACAGGTACATGGATAGGACAGGCTTGGAGGGATATGGACCAAGTGCAGGCAGGTGCAACTAGTGTAGCTGGGACATGTTGGCCGTGTGGGCAAGTTGGGCCGAAGGATCTGTTTCCACACTGTATCACTCTATGACTCTATCTTGCCAGTGCCAGCTACATCTCAGAGAATTATTAAATAGAAATGATAGCCCGGTGAGCCTTAAATGAATGGTAGGGAGATTATTGGAGAGAATCTCAGGAATAGGATCTACTCACATCTCAAAAAGCATGAACCTTTTAGGGATAGTCAGTGTGGCTTTGTGCAGGGGAGGTCAATAGACAATAGACAATAGGTGCAGGAGTAGGCCATTCGGCCCTTCGAGCCAGCACCACCATTCAATGTGATCATGGCTGATCATTCTCAATCAGTACCCCGTTCCTGCCTTCTCCCCATACCCCCTGACTCCGCTATCCTTAAGAGCTCTATCTATCTATGTCTTACAAACTTGATTGAGTTTATTGAGGAGGTGTTGAAGATTATGTGGGTATGGCAATAGACGTTGCTAAACAGGGACATTAGTAAACGTTTTTACAAACTCTCTCATGGTCGGCTGATTAAGAAGATTAAGGCACGTGGGAACTATGGAGATGGTACTCTGGATTCTAAATTAGAGTGGCCATAGAAGACAGAGGATGATAATGAAGGGGTGTTATTTTGTCTGGAGGATCGTGGCCAGTGATATTCTACATGGAGTAAACCTTTTTGTTTCTGATATATATAAATGATTTGGATGAAAATGTAGATGGGGTGATTAGTACGTTTGCAGACAACACAAAAAAATTGCAGTGAGGAAGGTTATCTGCAAAATGTAACCAGTTGGAGATATGGCTAGAAAAATTGCAGACAGAGGTTAATCCAGACATTGTATGGTGTATTGCACTTTCGGAGTTAGACAAAAGTATACAGTGAATGACAGAACCCTGAGGAGCACTGATTTACACAGTGATTTTGGAATACAAGTCCATAGCTCTCTGAAACTAGCCACACAAGTGAACAGGGTGGTAAAGAAGGCATAAGGCATCCTCACCATCAGGCAGGGTGTTCAAGATAAAATAAGGGAAGTTCATGAGGTTGCATTTGGAGCATTGTGTACAATTCTGGTCATTACATTACAATAGACAATGGACAATAGACAATAGGTGCAGGAGTAGGCCATTCAGCCCTTCGAGCCAGCACCACCATTCAATGCGATCATGGCTGATCACTCTCAATCAGTACCCCGTTCCTGCCTTCTCCCCATACCCCCTCACTCCGCTATACTTAAGAGCTCTATCCAGCTCTCTCTTGAAAGCATCCAACGAACTGGCCTCCACTGCCTTCTGAGGCAGAGAATTCCACACCTTCACCACTCTCTGACTGAAAAAGTTCTTCCTCATCTCCGTTCTAAATGGCCTACCCCTTATTCTTAAACTGTGGCCCCTTGTTCTGGACTCCCCCAACATTGGGAACATGTTTCCTGCCTCTAATGTGTCCAATCCCCTAATTATCTTATATGTTTCAATAAGATCCCCCCTCATCCTTTCAAAATTCCAGTGTATACAAGCCCAATCGCTCCAGCCTTTCGACATACGACAGTCCCGCCATTCCGGGAATTAATCTAGTGAACCTACGCTACAGGAAGGATATGGAGGATTTGGAGAGGGTGCTGAAGTTTACCAGGATGTTGCCTGGATTAATGGGCATTAGCTGTATGCAATATGGATAAACCTGGATAAACAGTGGAGCCAAGGGGACTGCCTGTGTGGTACTGTGTTTTGTTCTATCTAAAATATACATATATGTATATACAATGTTCCTAATAATCAATAATACAAGAGAGCCACAGGGAACTGCAGAACTGATTTACAAAAAAAACGCGAAGTACTGGAGTAACTCAGTGGGTCAGGCAGCATCTCTGGAGAACATGGATAGGCAACGTTTCAGGTCAGGAACCTTCTTCAGACTCATGTATGGGAATACAAATCAATAATGCAATTCTCTTTTCTTAACTATGGGCTCTAATTAGATTTGCTGTTAGACACAAATGTAAGAAGTAATCCAATAAATTGACTGAAGGTAATTAAAACTTCTTGAAACATTCTGTTTGAAGTTGCATAGCGTCCAGTATTGTTGATTTCATTAATATTAAATTGGAAAAGCAATTTGTAAAATGGCAAGATTTAAAATCTGGATTGTATGAACTAAATAAAAGCAAATTCCATTAGAGAGACCTGTAGCTTGCAAAATGCACATTAGTATTCATCAGACAGCACAAATGTAACTAGTTTAAGAAGATAAATTAGTGCTCAAGGTTAACAAATGGGACACAAAGAGCTTCCTTCAGTCAGTGCCAACATTTCAGTGGGCACATTTACTGAATGGTGCAGTAATAATCTATTCTGACACAGAGGTCTCAACTTTGATTGTTTATTTGTAATGTGTTGCCTCATGGATTTTAACGGGTTGGGAGAAGAAAAAACATCACACCTCTAGAAACTATCTGATTTTTTAAAAAAGTATCTACTGAATGAGAATCGCACCAAACCCAGCCATTTACCAGACATGTGCCTGTTGATAATGTTGCTACCCTGATCAATAAATCTGAGTCATCCTACATTCCCACGAGTGAATACGGCACTGGACAAAGCTAAGATTAGGTTAAGGATCACCAGAGGTAAACATTAACCCAAACAGGACAATTGTAGAAAGGCTTGTGAGTTAATGTAGGGTGTGGATCCACTGTAGGGGCCACTATTGAGATAATGATAACTTGTAATGTAACCACCATCAAAAATCTTGTGAGCAGGCATAAATATATGGGGCAGGTGCCCACTTGCACTCCCCCCACCCTCCCCCCTCCCTCCATACCCCCCTCTCCCTCTCCCCTCCCTACCACCCTCTCCCGCCCCCCCCTCCCGGGAGCAACCCGCAGTTCCCGTAGCAACCCGCCTCCCGGCCCGGGTGGCCACCATTGGTGGAGCGGGGGTGGGGGGGAGGGGGGGTGGGGGAGAGTCCTGTCCCGTCCCGGTGCGGGGATGTTCAGTGGTAGACAGGGGCGGTTCTCCCATTGTTGCTGAGCCTCTGGACGGCGTGGGGAAGGCGTTAAGCCGGCCGGGGGGAGGAGGGGGGTTGGGGGAGCCAAGGGCCGGCCCAGCGCCAGGCCCAGGCCTCGGCCTCCATCTCTACCAATGCCCGGCCTCACCGCCACTGCTGTTACTGCCGCCGCCTTTCTCCTTGGCCCAACTCAGGCTCGCGGTTACCCGGTCACGTCCAGGCCCAGGCTCTGGCTGTGACCCCCGGCACCGGGCCTGGCTCTCCCGCCCCCAAGAGACAGGCGGCCGAGCCCTGCTCAACGGGCCCCAACTGCGCAGGCATGGACGCGTTTGCTTCGCGTACGCGCGGATGATGCGGCCATCTCACGTAAGTGTCAGATCAATGGGGCCCCAATGTGCGTTTTTTTAAACTTTAAAATGGGATTAACTTTAAAAATATAACCGATTTCAATTAAACTTCTTCCATAGGACCACGGGACGACAGTGGGTAAGGTGGGACTAAAATTGTCACACTATCGTGTACCGTTTTTGCTGTAGTTCAGGAACAAACGGCCAAACATTAATGACTTAGACGAAGGGATTAAAAGTACCATTAGCAAATTTGCAGATGATACTAAGCTGGGGGGTAGTGTGAATTGTGAGGAAGATGCAATAAGGCTGCAGGGTGACTTGGACAGGTTGTGTGAGTGGGCGGATACATGGCAGATGCAGTTTAATGTAGATAAGTGTGAGGTTATTCACTTTGGAAGTAAGAATAGAAAGGCAGATTATTATCTGAATGGTGTCAAGTTAGGAGGAGGGGGAGTTCAACGAGATCTGAGTGTCCTAGTGCATCAGTCAATGAAAGGAAGCATGCAGGTACAGCAGGCAGTGAAGAAAGCCAATGGAATGTTGGCCTTCGTAACAAGAGGAGTTGAGTATAGGAACAAAGAGGTCCTTCTACAGTTGTACCGGGCCCTGGTGAGACCACACCTGGAGTACTGTGTGCAGTTTTGTTCTCCAAGTTTGAGGAAGGATATTCTTGCTATGGAGGGCGTGCAGCGTAGGTTCACTAGGTTAATTCCCGGAATGGCGGGACTGTCGTATGTTGAAAGGCTGGAGCGATTGGGCTTGTATACACTGGAATTTAGAAGGATGAGGGGGGATCTTATTGAAACATATAAGATAATTAGGGGATTGGACACGTTAGAGGCAGGAAACATGTTCCCAATGTTGGGGGAGTCCAGAACAAGGGGCCACAGTTTAAGAATAAGGGGTAGGCCATTTAGAACGGAGATGAGGAAGAACTTTTTCAGTCAGAGAGTGATGAAGGTGTGGGATTCTCTGCCTCAGAAGGCAGTGGAGGCCAGTTTGTGGATGCTTTCAAGAGAGAGCTGGATAGAGCTCTTAAGGATAGCGGAGTGAGGGGGTATGGGGAGAAGGCAGGAATGGGGTACTGATTGAGAGTGATCAGCCATGATCGCATTGAATGGCGGTGCTGGCTCGAAGGGCTGAATGGCCTACTCCTGCACCTATTGTCTATTGTCTATTGTCAAACAAGAGTTTTATTATATAATAGTAGATAAAGGATGCCAGAGATTTCAATAAAACGTAGAAACATAGAAAATAGTTGCAGGAGTAGGCCATTTGGCTCTTCCCCCGCCATTCAATATGATCATGACTGATCATCCAAAATCAGTAGCCCGTTCCTGCTTTCTCCCCAAAAACAGCAAATAATCAAAATACTCAGCAGGTCAGGGGCACGTGGAGGGGGAAATGGGACTAACTTTTTGGGTCTATGGCTTTCTGCCTTCGAACTAAATATTAGCCAGACTGCAATGTTTCATAAACTAACCTTCATATCATCTTCCAACTATGCACAAGGGTACTTTGGCAACAAATCTAGTCGATCAGTCATGAGAGGCTTTTGGACTTTGAAATTTAATTTTACAACCGGAAGGAAGTTGCTACTATTTGAATATCAAATAAAACGTGAGGAACTCAGAAACTACCAGTGGACTTTAAGTGCATCTAAGAACAGAACTTTAATATTTAATTTTTTTGTAGAATCGATATATTATTTAAAGGCCACACAGTTCCTGAACTCCAGCTCCAAAGGCACAAAGTGCAGTTTAGTAACATCCTGCCTCAGCAGCAGCCATTTCCATGGAGACTGAATCTGGCCTAAAAGCCTAATTTATCATTACTCTTAATGCAGTTATTGATCTATTAGAAGTAAGTGAAGCTAGCCATTAAGCTGCCTACAGACAGCTGGAGTCTTTGCCAGTAACAATGGAACTAACATGATAACATTTATTCCACTGCTCTCAAACACAGATGCATTATTGTTTAACCAAGCTCGCAGCAAGAATGGATTCAACCCAGGGCAAGCCAACATCATGGAGATTGGCAGCTTTCACAGGTATAATGGACTAAATTTCCTAATCCAGCATGCCATGAGGAAGCACTTCACGAGAAGAATTGTAGAGCCAACTGTAAGCTGAATCATCTGTGAAATGATTCATTTATACAGAGACAAGTCCATCTCAAGTCAGTTTATTTTTCTGCTTTCTTCATACATTATCTGTGTTATGGTTACCCAAAGATTTTTCAAGTCAATAATAAATGTTTACTAGAGCGTAGGTTGTTGAAAAGTTCAGAAATCTTCTCTGTGAAGTTTTCTGTGAAAATTAATCAAACGGACTGTACTCATTCCTTTTTATCTGTTGATTTGCTACCTGTGGGTATGAGGAATCATGAGGTCACTCCCAGGCCCCATCTCAAATATCTTCTAACACTGTGGCATAGCGGTAGAGCTACTGCCTTACAGCGCCAGAGACACGGGTTCGATCCTGACTAAGGGTGCTTGTTTGTACGTTCTTCCCATGACCTGCGTGGGTTTGCTCCAAGATCTTCGGTTTCCTCCCACATTGCAAAGATGTACAGATTTGTAGGTTAATTGGCTTGGTATAAATGTATAAATGTAAAATTGTCCCTAGTGTATGTAGGATAGTGTTAATGTGCAGAGATCGTTGGTCGGTGCGGACTAGGTGGGCCGAAGGGGCTGTTTCCGTGCTGTATCTCTAAACTAAACTAAATATGTCTCTATACATTGAGCAACTAAGCATTATAGTCATAGCGTTGTACAGATCAAAAACAGGCTGTTCAGCCCACCACATCGAAGCTGACTTTTTTCCAGTCTGTATAATCCAATTTACGTGCATTAGGTTGGTATCCTTCTATGCCTTGCCAATTGAAGTACATGATTAGATTTCTCTAAATGTAGAAATTGGATCTGATTCCAATCCATCCCCTGGCAGTGCATTCCAGTCAGCCACTGCTCTCAGTTTGAAAAACCAAACTTTCAGATCCCCTTTCAAGCACCTTCCTGTCACCCAAAATCTATGTCCTCTTGTTTATTATAACTCCACCATGGGAAATAGATTTTGACTCTCTACTCTCTACGGCTCACAATGTTCTTTACCTCCAGCAGATCATCTCTTAGCTTCCTTCTCTCCAGTCCATCCAGTTTTACCCTATCACAGACATCCCTCCTCTCCCACCCTCCCTGCAACTTCACAAACTTATTTTGTCTCCTTCCCAGTTCTGAGAAAGATCTTTGACCTGACATGTTTAACTCTGCTTCTATTCCACACAGATGTGATCTGACCTGTTTTGAGTATTTCATGCTTTTTAGTTTCTCTTTCAGGGCTTCCAGCATTATCATTTATTCTACATGGCGGTGAAGCTGTGGTGCAAAAATAATATAACTGTACACTGTTGTGCAGCATATAATATTTTGTGGTGTCTCATATGTTATGTTGTATGATTCGTAGTGCTTGCCTCAACATAGTTATTTGTTGCATTTGTTTTCAATAACATTTGGAAAGGAGATCTGGCTTGGACTGCAGTCTGAGCCCTGCTGTTTTTTTAATTTAATTTTTAAATTTTTGTTTTTGTTTTGTGTGGTTTGTGATTGTATGTGAAATTGTTTATTTTTATTGCTCTATTGCTGGACTGTGGATGACCTTTCATTTTACTGCACATCTTGTATGTGTATGTGACAAATAAACTTGACTTGACTTGACTTATACCTGATGCAGAGAAGCTTGGGCAACCCTGCCAGCCAGCTACCTGCAGTGGGTTGGGCAGCGTGTGAACCATGTCAGAGCAGAAAGAGCAACTCCACTTCAGGCTCTCCTTTGATAAACCTTTTATTTTGACTGAGATTTGGTCCCCTTAAGGTCTTAAGAGTTAGATATAGCTCTGAGGGCTAACGGAATCAAGGGATATGGGGAGAAAGCAGGAACGGGGTACTGATTTTGGATGGTCAGCCATGATCATATTGAATGCTGCGTTGGCTCAAAAGGCCGAATGGCCTACTCCTGCACCTATTTTCTATGTTTCTATAAGATGATAAGTGATAGGAGCAGAATTAGGCCATTCGGCCCATTATGTCTATTCCGCCATTCAATCATGGGTGATCTATCTCTCCCTCCTCACCCCATTCTCCTGCCTTCTTCCCATTACCCCTGACACCCATTGGAATACTTCAACAGTCGTAACAGAAGTATGGTGTAAGCCATGTCCTCTGGCTTAGTGACTATCAAAACCACTGAATGTCTGTGAATGTCTTTGCCATTCACAAATACTGAATAATATTTAAACATATTAAAAAATAATCAAACTATTAAAAAAGATATAAATATCAAAAGACATTTAGGCAGATTCATGAACAGGAAAGGATTAGATGGATATGAGCCAAAAGTGAGCATGTGGGACTAGTGTAGATGGGACGCATGAGTAAGTTGGGCTGAAGGGCCTGTTTCCGTGCTGTGTAGCTCTATAACTTTATTAAAATTAAAATATTAAACAAATTTGCCAGGACTCGAGGGCCTGACCTATAGGGAGAGGTTGAGCAGGCCAGGACTTTATTTCTTGGAACGCAGGAGGATGAGGGGTGTTCTTATGGAGGTGTACAAGATCATGAGACTAATAGATAGGATATGTTCACCCCTTTATCCAGAGTAGGGGAATCGAGAACCAGAGGACGTATGTTTAAGGTGAGGGGGGAATGATTTAATAAATACATGAGGGGTAACATTTTTATACAAAGGGTGGTGGGTGTATGGAATGAGCTGTTGGAGGAGGTAGTTGAGGCAGTTACTATCACAATATTTAAGAAATATTTAGACAGGTACATGGATAGGACAGGTTTAGAGGGAAATTAGCCAAACACAGGCAGGTGGGACTAGTGTAGATGGGGAATGTTGGCCGGTGTGGGCAAGTTGGGCCGAAAGGCCTGTTTCCACACTGTATGACTCTATTATTCTAAATAATTAAAAATGCTAAAAATCATTTAGTCTTCATTACTTCAAATGAGCTGTAACATGCTGATAGGCAATTACCAACTCGCAGAGAGACAAATGGAGTTGTTGAGCACCTGGCGTTCTAAAATGCAGCAGGATTAGCTCCCAGATTTCCCCTGGGGAATAGGTGGATGGTTAGTGTCCCATCTCTGCACTCCACAAGGAGTCCATTTACAAAACGTGGTGACAATGACAAGGCGCTCTCAGGTGGTAATCGTGTGAGTGGCCCTCAGGAGGGATTTAGATGTCAAACTGGCCCTTCCCACAAAAATGGTGTGCATTACACTGGTGTAGTTCCATTCTCGGTCTCATGGTGGCTCTACATCATCACTGCGGTTAGGTGGCTACAGTTAAGAGTAAGGCAAGTCCATATTGACCATTTCCAATGTTAAAATGGAAATAAGAATTGATAACGAACGTAGGGGACTGTCATGCCAATATAGCTTGCTTTGAATATTTTCCACTGTTAGCCTCAATTTCACATGAGTCAAGCTTAGTCTTCACTCATAATGTTCGAATGCCAAAGGGAATGGGGAATTAATTCACATAGATAATTTTAAATTCAAAAATGATTTGGCATCACATTAACTAATGAGACTGTCAGAAATACCACGGCTTCCTCTCCAACAGTCTCCTTTCTCCAGTCTTATGTGACGAACTATCAGATGAAACTAACCATTATATTGGTGGACAAAAAGAAATGTGATGGCTAAATATGTAATGGTTTCAATGGAGGGATCGGGACCTGTGGATCTGAGGATAGGACATCCTCTCTTTTCAAGTTAAAGAAGCCATTTGGATACAGGAACAAAGTTACTGATATGAGTTTGCTGACAAACAGAAGACATTGCAAACCTTGGATGACACTCCAGGGTTTGCTGGAGTTTGGACATAGGTTAATAGAGTGAACAGTTTGGTGGCAAAAGCAGTTCAACATGCAGTAGTATATTCTGTAATAGAAAGAATTGTTGAGCCACTCTACGAGATGTTGGGAAGATCAGAGCCGCCAAAGGCAATAGAACAGAGACTTGCCATGTGTTGGCTAAAAGGCACACAGCTTTGTCATTTGCATGAAATGCACTGGCCAGTCCACTAAAAGGATGTCTTTCTGATTTGCTGCTTCCAATCTGGTGCAGAGGATATCCAGGTTAGAACCCATCCCGAGAAGTTAGAGAAAGTTAGATTATTGTAGTATGGTAAAGAGTCCAGTCAATGGCTGTCAGGATCACAATGTTTGGGGCTGTACCATCAGATATTGTATTTTCAATCTTCACATCTCCACATGGTAATAAAAGTATTCCACAATTGGTGTCCAAGTTCCATTGTCATTGGGTTTTCGTGCGGAATATGGAACATTTCCGAACTTAAATACACCAGAGTAATTGATTATCATCAGAGTTATACCACAATAAAAAAACTTTGAGTTGTTTGTTTTGAAGTAATGAGGAACCTAAATAATTAGGAGGATGGATTGCAGTGATGGAACAAATTCTGTCCTCATCAGCATCGTCCTAATCAAACCAATGACACTGGGTCAGATACTATGGCAATGAGTGGATTCAATACTGCTGAATGAGATCAGATTCCATTTGAATCAATAGACTGAAGCTGAAACTGAGCCCCTGTGTATAGATGATACACACTGGTGGTAAATCATTTAGTGTAATGGTCTCCCACATGACTATATTGTGGAATAAAGCACAAAGCTGAATTAAAATCCATTTGAAGAATCGCTCCCAATCTTTGACTGAAAAGCTTTGACACGAAATTTCCTGTCAAAACAACAGTGATGCCAATGGCACTTAGTGCTGTTCATGAGACGGTTCACACAGTGACATCAGACAAGGCCAGATGCAAAGTTAAATGCAAACATCCAAAAGCTGTCAGGTGTTGAAGGTAGACGCAAAATGCTGGAGTAACTCAGCGGGACAGGCAGCATCTCTGGAGAGAAGGAATGGGTGACATTTCAGGTCGAGACCCTTCTTCAGACATCACGTCACGTGTTTGATGAATAAAGCTTCTACAGTCAGGCTCACCATTGAACAGTGTGAGATGGTGTCATTTTCAAGCAAAGGGGGGCAAGAACTAAAGAGAATTCAAGTACCAAATGGAAAGGTTGGAGATGAAGGGAAATGAAATACTGCAGATGCTGGAAATCTGAAATAAAAACAGAAAATGCGGAAACACGCAGGTTAGGCAACCTTTATGGAATAAGAAAAGGTTAATGTTTTCAATCGATGAAGGGTTATCAACCGTAAAAATTAACACTATTTCTCTCCCCACTCAGTGTTTCCAGCATTTTCTGCTTTAATTGAAGGGCCGTTCTCTGTGAGGAAGTGTAAATGGATGTGGAGCAGTTTCTCTATAAAATGGGTGTGGGAGTAACAGAATATTGTTGTGAACCAGGAACCAGGAAGAATGACTTGACGATGGGGCATTGTGTTGGGAATTGATGGCATTAAATGGCAATTTCCCTGTCACAGCAGAAAATCACATAATTAAAGCTTCAAAAATACATTACCTAAAAAAATTACAAATAGGTAATAGATTAAAAAAATATTTTCTCTGACATTCCTAATAATGCCACAGCAATATGGTGCCCTATGTAAATACATTTTACATTTCCTCTTCAAGCATGCATTAGTTTTAGTTTTAATCCATTACAAGTGATGGAATGTGGGAGCTATAGATAATTCACAAAGCTGAAGCCTGCTATTGGTTTTATCATCACAGCTGCTATCAATCAGGGCCTTTGGAGAAAAAGCATTTTGGGTTTGATTCAGATATTGGGTCAGCTTTTGTGAGTTTTCTAATTGTAACCAATTATTTCAGAGAACTAATTGCATTGTGCCTAAATTTACCATGCAGATATTAATCTGATAGATTTCATCACCTATTCACTGTAGAATTTATCTAATTTATATTCTATTGGAACTAGTGGAATAAAAGAGATAGTCATTTTGTTCTTCTAAATTAACTACCTGCCTGGTAGATTCTTGATTAGTACAGGTGTCAGGGCTTATGGGGCGAAGGCAGGAGAATGGGGTTCAGAGGGAATGATAGATCAGCCATGATTGAATGGTGGTATAGACTTGATTGGCCGAATGACTAATTCTGCTCCTATAACTTATGAACAGCCTTATTGATTATGCGATCAAAGTCATAAACCCCACATTATTTGTATATTATATTATGGCTGGAGCCTCCTATGTACACTGAAGACTAAGACCTCAGGCAGAAGACTGACTAAGATCTCAGGCAGAAGACAGGCAGAAGAAGACAAATTCCATTTCACAATCCAATTTTCTAAAAGAGAACTACTAAGTACCAGCAAGTCCTAAACTAATTTTACTGATGCCCACTATTAGCCAGCTCCATTAAAAAAATCCAGGATTCACCAAGGCTGACAACCAGGCTGATACATTCAGCGCAGGTTATTCCAGGCCTTTGTAAATCAAACAATTGATATTTAGAGTTTAGTTGAGGAGGTGGAGAAACTATTCAGGAGACAGAAAAGTCAGAAATCTCCAGGACCGGACAATGTTTCCCTCTCTACCCTCAAGCTCTGTGCTGAACAACTGGCACCAGTCTACACAAATATTTTCAACGAGTCCCTGCAAATCTGCACTGTCCCTGCCTGCTTCAAAGTCTCCACTATTGTTCCTGTAACCAAAAAGCCAAGGATTACTGGTTTTAATGACTACAGGCCTGTCGCTCTGACCTCTGTGATCATGAAGACCGTTGAAAGACGTGCTGGCCCAGCTGAAAAATATCATAAACCCCCTGCTGGACCCCCTGCAGTTTGCATACCGGGCCAATAGATCAGTGGATGATGCAGTCAACCTAGGCCTGCACTTCATCCTCCAGCACCTAGACCGCCAGGGGACCTATGCAAGGATTTTGTTTGTGAATTTTAGCTCTGCATTCAACACCATTGTGCCAGAGCTACTACACTCCAAACTCTCCCAGTTGATTGTGCCTGAACCCCTCTGTCAGTGGATCATCAACTTCCTGACAGACAGGAAGTCCTGAGGCTGCTAAAGCACTTCTCGGACCCGCTGACCCTCAGCATAAGAGCACCGCAAGGCTGCGTACCCTCCCCTCTCCTTTACTCTCTCTCTACACCAACAATTGCACCTCCACAGACTCCTCTGTCAAGCTCCGCAAGTTTGCGGATGACACTACCCTGATTGGACTGATCCAGGAGGAATCTGCCTACAGACAGGAAGTGACACAGCTGGCATCCTGGTGCCATCGCAACAACCTGGAGCTCAATGCTCTTAAGACAGTGGATTTGATTGTAGACTTTAGGAGAGCTTCCCCTCCCCTTCCCCCACTCACCATCAACAACACCACAGTCACACCTGTGGAGTCATATAAGTTCATTGGAACCATTATCTCCAGGGATCTTAAATGGGAGGCCACCATTGACTTCACAGTCAAAAAGGCCCAACAGAGGATGTACTTCCTTCGCCAGTTGAGAAAACACAATCCGCCACAGGCAATGATGGTGCAGTTTTATATTGCCATCATAGAGTCCGTCCTCACCTTCTCCATCATGGTCTGGTTTGGCTCAGCCACCAAGCATGACATGCGGAGGCTGCAACGCATCGTTTGATCAGCTGAGAAGGTTGTTGGATGCAACCTCCCCCCATCGATGAACTGTACACTGCAAGGGCCAGGAAGAAAGTGGGGAAGATCATCTCTGACCTCTCACCCTGGCCACAATCTCTTTGAAGCACTTCCCTCTGGAAGGCAACTTCGGACTGTCAAAGCCGCCACAGCCAGACATAAAAACAAATTTTTTTCCATGAGCAGTAGCTCTACTCAACAGCCAAAAATCCGTAGCCTCCTTGTGCTCTGGTATTTTATTTAATTCTTCACATGTTTAAATTATAATGTTTTATTTTTAATTGTCTACTGTATATCGTGTTGTTACTTGTGAGCAAAGCACCAAGGCAAATTCCTTGTATGTATACATACTTAGCTAATAAAATTTACACAATTCAATTCAATTCGGACTGAAGGTGGCTGCACAAGGCTGATGCTTGTTTGGCCAGTATGAGTCTTATTGTAATATAACTGGATCTAGTGTCCTCACAGTCACAAATCACAATATTGAAACAGGGTCAATTATTCCTGGGTAACTCAATAGACCTGGGGCTGTCTATGGCTTTCCTTATTGACTCTGAGGGGTCAGAGAGTCTCCATGTTCAATCCCTGGCAGCTTTAATCTTTGGAGCAGATCTAATGAAAAGTTATCAAACCTGAAATGTTAATTCTCATTCTCTCCCTTTCTTTGCTGCCTGATCCCGTGCAGTATTTCCAGCACTTTTTATTTTTATTTCACACTTTCAGCATTTGCAATTTTTAAACCTTTTACTTCCGTCCTGATCTTCAGCAGTCAGTACAGTGACGGAAACAGCAGTCTTTGCTTCATCTTGGTCCAATGTGAGAAAAGGGGAAAATATAAGCCACCATTTGAATGACTTAGAAGTTCTTTGCAAATAGTTTTTAAATCCTATTATTTTGCTCAGAATTTGTGTATATATTATGCACAGACCACGAGAAACATGAAGCCAAACACACTACCCTGTAAGAATGCGTGTGGCTAAAATGCTGCTTCAGGCAGTTAGCTTGTTGTCAGATGCTTTCACATATTCGTTGTGAGTCATAATTCTGTCCTGAAGTTTTTATTTTCATGAAGCATGAGGCACAGGCCAATGGAAACTGTGAGCTTATGTAAATAGTCTAGTACTTCTAACTGTGTACGATAGCAAGGCTCAGTTTCTACAGCATAAAAATAAACTTTAAAACATTGGAAGTGTGATACTCCATCTGGAATACCTCTCTCAATACACAGTTTTCGTTCCATTACCATTTATTTTAATGGTGACATGCAGACACTGGAATCTAGAGCAAAAAATAAACTGCTGGAGGAACTCAACAGGTCGGAAATGAACACTTGCATTTCTGATCAAGGCCCTTCATCCATTTATTTTAAACTGAAATTATGGACTAGCCTGAAATCATGTAACAAAGTGCAGACTAATTCATAACTAATCCAGATTTATGATATGGTTTATGATAAAGTTTCCAAGGATTATAATATGGTGCATTAGCCGGCACATCCCATTTTATTAACATCTGACGTTAAACCTAGGTCAGCTTAAAATTAGTTCCGTTGTTGCTACCTTTATGGATCATGCCATATTTCCTAAGCAAAGATCACGTCTCTACCCACTCCAAAGCCTGAATGCTTTTCCCCTCCTTCTTTGTGTCATTGCCTCCACCTATGCTTGATGGTTGTTGCAGTCCTTTTTTTACCGGCTGAATACCAAAGTTCTGAACTATTTATTATTTATGAACACTTGCATTTCTGATCAAGGCCCTTCATCCATTTATTATTTAAAATAAATAGTTGATCTAACTCATTGGCCTTAAGGATAATAAAGTGGGAAATGGAACAAGCCATACTCATGAAGTAGACTTGTTCCTCTGCATTTCTGGCTGAAATACATTGCTGCAGTAGAGTAAGAAAAAAGGATCTTTACTGAAGAAGGGTCTCGACCCGAAACGTCGCTCATTCCTTCTCTCCAGAGTTGATGCCTGTCCCGCTGAGTTACTTCAGCTTTTTGTGTCTACCTTCGGATTATAATTAGATAACAGACCATGGATGGCAAAAGTGAAAGCTTTCATTCCTCTTATTTGGCACAAAAATAGATGCACTTTTTTAATTAACAAAAACATATTTTCTTCCTTATCTTTGTCATTGACTGATGCAGTGCTGAGGTTGATTAAGCCACAGTTCCAGTTCATGGATGAACATTGACCAAAGATTGCACTGAAAGACAATGTTTCTCATACCTTATAGACACTGAACTGCAGATGCTGACTTACAAGAAAAGACAGAATGTGCGGGAGTAACTCAGTGGATCAGGCATCATCCCTAAAGAACATAAATAAGTGACATTTTGGGTTGGGAACCATTCATCAGACCGAGTTTGAAGAAGGGTCCCAATCCGAAACGTCGCTTATCCATGTTGTCCGGAGATGCTGCCTGACCTGCTGAGTTACACCAGCACTTTCTGGCTTTCTCATAACTTCCTATGTGCAACAAAATGTATTAGAGTCTCACCACCAGCAAAGCAGTCATGGCTAAACCATCAGTTCTGATAAGCAAGTGAGCACATCCTGACTACTTAAGGTAGAAGGAGAAACAGTTTGTTGTTTGCGGAGGCACTCACCATTTGTGAAAGACAATTCTTTTAGCAGTTCCTCCTCTCTGGAAGCATCCAGAGTGAACTCTGTGAAGGAAGGCTCTGCAGCCGGCTGGAAGGTTTTCAAAGATTCAGTGGCCATTCGGATCCTGAAACACAAATATTGTATCAGTCATCGAGTCTTTTCTTCATGCAGATAAAGAGGACAAAAGACAAATGGAAAAGAATGCCTTTGCCAGAGATGTGTAGTACCATGAACACAATGTCAAAGAAAAAAAAGAAAGAGCTTTTCCTTCTGTTGAAAAGGTAAGAAGGCTCAGGATTGTAAATCATACAATGTATTTTTCTTCTGTGTCATCGATTTGAATACTGGAGTAATTAAGTCTTACTGCAATTGTGCAGGACCTTAATGTGACTACGCCTGGGGTATTGTATACAGATTTGGTTTCCTTCCCACAGAAACGATGTACATGGCATAAAGTGAGATCCTTTAGACTGATTTCAGAAATAAGGGGGAGACTGGAACTGCACTCTCGAGAGTTTAGAAAACTTGGAGATCTAATTGGAATTTACAAAATTGGTAAAGGGCTTTTTGTCCCCAAAGTAAACTTTATTCAGAATAATACAAATATATACAAAACAAGAGCAGTGCAAAGACTCTTCCAACCTTGGCGGCTATATACATATACACTAAGGTATTATTTGGTCGTGTTCACAAAACTATCATCATACCAGGCACCATTGCCACTTATGTGGCCCCCTAGGGTGATATCCCTTCCGTTGTTTGAGGGACGTCTCCACCAGACCCTGCCCGACAATGTCCAGCAGCAGAAGGATCCCATTGTCAGACTGAATGCAAGGACTTTGCCTCCCCTGTTTAAGGAGGAACAGTGCAAAGAACGGGCACGGTGGTGCAGCAGTAGAGTTGCTGCCTTACAACGCTTGCAGCGCCGGAGACCCGGGTTCAATCCCGACTACGGGTGCTGTCTGTACGGAGTTTGTACGTTCTCCCCGTGACTGCGTGGGTTTTCTCCAAGATCTTCGGTTTCCTCCTACACTCCAAAGATGTACAGGTTGGTAGTATATGTAAATTGGCTTGGTGCATATGTAAATTGTCCCTAGTGTGGGTAGGATAATGTGCGGGCATTGCTGGTCAGTGCGCACTCGGTGGGCCGAAGGGCCAGTTTCCTCGCTGTATCTCTAAACTAAACTAAACAAAAGGAGTTTAGAACCAAGGTCACAATGTTGGATAATAGTTGGGTTGTTTGGACTGGAGTGGGGAGCAATTTCTTTACTCAAAGGGTGATAAATCTTTGGAATTCTCCTTCCATGAGGCTCAGTTGTTGGGTTCCTACAAAACAGATATTTCTGGATATTAATTGAATCATGGGGTCTGAAGATAGTATAGGAAAATTAGCATTGAAGTGGAAGTTCAGCCAGAATGTCTATAAAATGACCATTCAGCCTTCTCCTGCTCAAACCTCTTGTTTTTATGGAATGGCCTCCTCCTGCACCTATTTTCTATGTTTCTGATTCTATGAATATTCCTTGAAGTCCTAAACTAAATGCTCTGTGAACTTGGGAAGATCTTGTTCTCAACAGAATAGCCATGGACTGACCCAAATTCTGTTTCCACATTATGGAGAGGTGTGAAAGCAGTTTCTAGCCCACAGATGTAACCTATACCTCTCAGGCAATGAATTGATTTCAGAGATTTACAGGTGTCAAAGGTTATGGGGAGAAGGCAGGAGGATGGGGTTAGGAGGGAGAGATAAATCAGCCATGATTGAATGGCGAGTAGACTTGATGGCCTTGAATGGCCTGATTCTGCTCCCATCACATGATCAAGTGCTGCCTCTAAATGTGGCATTTATCATCAAGGATCCCCACCTTCCGAGCCATGGCTTCTTTTTGCTGCTACCATCGGGCAGGATTTACAGAAACCTAAAGTCCCATGCCACCAGGTTCAGGAAAACCTTGCCTACAAACATCAGGTTCTTGAACTGAGTTGCACAGCCCTAATCCTACCTCAGTAACAAAACATTGTAGATCACCTCTTGCACTATTGTGGACTTATTTTCTAATTGTGTTTTGCACCACTTGTTCTTGTTTTTGCACAGTCATTTTTCTTTTCACTGTCTTGTGCAATGTACATATGATTCATGTTTTGCATGTTGCCCAAGTGGATGTGCCTGTGATGCTGCTGCAAGTATGATTTTCATTGTATCCTGTACCTCACTAAACATGCGACAATAAACATGACCTGACTTGACGTTAGACATTTAAGATAAAAAAACAAGAAAACGCTTCAACTTTTTGAAAGTTTAGAAAATATTCACACTTTGTAAAGAAAAATAAATTGTTTGCATGCTTCCCAGTTACTCGTTTTTGCTATAATCAGAGAATAAAATCCTATGGAGGCAAATAGACTCAGCGACCTTGCCAGTAAATGGTGGAACAAGCTTCAGGGATTGAATGGACTGCTGAACATGATTGTAACATCCGCCCTAACTGAAAAAATTATTATTAAAGCCATTAACAAGTTACCATCACCATATTGATTAAACCAGGTGGCTGTGTATAGTTTGCAAAGTTTTCCACCACAGCTTCATTGCAGTTTAACTTCAACAGTAGCATTAACGCAATCATTCCATTTGTGTGTTTTTGTTTGTTTCAAGGTTCAAGGTTTGTTTATTGTCACCTGTGTCTGCTTGTGTGGGATGGGAACGATGAGACAGGAGTCCAGGGATAGAAAGGGGTGTGGAGGTGTTGGATGAAAGCTAAGGCTTTCATGAGCTACTGTTGGCCCTGAACGCTAAAAGCTTGGTAATTTTCATTCCTAATATAGAATACAACTATTCCTACCCATGATTGTGCTCTACGCCACACTGTGTGTTCTAAAATAATTCTGCTGATGGGGTGGACTCAGTTGGCAGGAAACCAACCATAAATTGAATTTCAGTTTTACTGAGTACATGTGCAATCAAATATGACTTTTCCTGCTCTAGGTTATTTGAAAATTTTACAGCAAATTTTACAGTCAACCGTGATCTAATCAAGCAAGTTGTTCAGAGCTGTGGCTCAGTGATCACTGTATAGCTGATGTTGGTTGTGTTGTACTCACCACAACCCCCTACTCTTCAGAATTCAAGGGGAGGGGAGGTGATGGAGCATCTGACAATCTCCCACAATCTTGATTCATATTTGGCCATTAAGAACTATTGTGCTCCAAATTTTGGCTCTGTTAAGTAGTGGTTGGAAGTCAAGCGCAATCCTTTTTGGGGTAGGACTAAATGCATCAACTTTTCTACAATTAATGTTTCCTCATAGGCCTATTCACAGAAATTACTCCTCCATTTCCATAAATCCAGCTATATGCACAACTCTCTCTTCCAACTTATGGATGCACTATTTATGGAAATGGAGAGATTTAACTTATTGTGAGAGTCATTTAGTATTTACTTAGCTTTCCCTTAAAATTTTGAAGGAAAGTTAGGTTTGAAATTGGTGCGATAAATGTAGGTGCAGCTCATCAATCGCCCATCTCCACACCCAGGAACATCACACAATGAAGAAGGGGCTCGACCCGAAACGTCACCCATTCCATCTCTCCAGAGATGCTGCCTGTCCCGCTGAGTTGCTCCAGCTTTTTGTGTCTATCTTCACACAATGAAAAGGATACTCCGCGGTGAGCCAGTGCCACCCTCTGTCGAGGTATGGTGGTTTCCTTAAAAGTACAGTTCAATTTATACTCAACATGAAATATCAGAGGCACATCCTGGCAGTGCCACATTCAGTGAACTATGGAGAATAAGATTTGTCAACCCACCTGGTGTGCAGTTGCTTTGCTGTCTGAACAAAGCAAGATTGGTCTGTCTCCTTCAGAACCTCTTGTGCATAACCCACCAATCCACTATTTTCCAACATTCCCTGATATTCATCCATTTGGCATTGCAATCTCTCCAGCTTTGATGTACGGCTGTCCTCAATCGACTTGATAAGCTTCAATTTGCGCTGTTCCAAGATGCTGCACAGCTTGTCAATTAAATTAGTAGCGTCCATTCTTGACTTCTCTCCATTGTTCTACAAGAAAGAAAGTTAAATGTGAAAGGGTTGTGTATTCATGTAATGTTTCACCTAATTTGTTCCATCCCATGAAAGGCACAAAATGGCTGGAGTAACTCAGTGGGCAGGCAGCATCTCTGGAGAACATGAATAGGTGAAGCTTCTGAAGTCTGAAGAAGGGTCCCAACTCGAATCATCCCCTTTCTCTGTTCTCCAGAATTGCTGCCTGACCTTCTGAGTTACTCCAATATTTAGTGTCTTTCTTTGGTATTCTAGCATCTGCAGTTTGTTGATATTACATTGTTGCATTCTATACCTGATAGACTGTTACATTGGTTGACTTTAGTGCAAACTAAAACCTTCTTCCATCTGAATTTAGCTTTAAGACCCATGATAGCGCTGGTTTAGTGCTGGAAATATTATGCCTCTGGCCTATCAATCTTGACAAAGCATCCTTTACGCTCCAAGAAGATTCAGTTAGCGGAGGGCTTTTGTTAAATCTGAGAACCTGGAATGTCACTGCTTGGCAGGTCTGAGACAGCACTCGCTGCATACTTCACAGAGTAATTAACTGAATTATTTAGTGGATCTTATTAGTGAGGGATTTATTAACACTGCCCTCTTCCTCCACAGGTAAACCTATTATTTCAAAACTGCATTCCGCCCGCACTTTAAAATCAATCAGACTAGGCTATCATGCTCATCAGCATATTGATTGCTTTATCTAAACATTTCCAGAGAAAGATTTCTATACTGTTAGTATGTTAATACTGAATGGGGATAACTGTCAATTTTTTGCTGGTGCTCTATGACAGGCCTTGCTGCAGTAGTTAACCATCATAACACCAATATTTCTCCAGAAGGAAAATTACCGATGATGCAGGAAGCCTGTAATCAGACACAAAGTCCTAAAATAACTCAACAGAGTCTAGGATCATTTTGTGGCTAGAGAAACAGAGGACATTTTAATTCTGATGAAAGAACACTGAGCTGCAATGTTAACTGTCTCTCTCTCCACATATGTGGCCCAGTTTGCTGAGTAACGCTTGCATTCTCTGCTTTATATCATTGAACCACAGATCTCCTTAGCCCTGTTTTGAATTATGTCTACCCATCCCCTTAGGGATCTCTGGCCAACCATTGCAGCAAATGGATAGAACATGCATGCTTGTGCTTAAAAAATGCAACTAGAAAGCTGCAACCGACGAAGTGCTGCACCATGAAAAATGGTTCTTTCTTTATTTCACACCTTTCAGTCTGTAGACAGTGAAGTCGCTGTGAAATATAGCCACTTTGGCAGATTACAATTATAGCAGCCAATATGCACACAGCAAGGTTCCACCAACTGCTGTGCGATGAGAGTAGAGTTATTTCAGCGAAGTTGTGTGAAGGATAAATATTGGCCAAGGCAACAGGGAAAGATGCCCTGCACCTTTGTGAAATAGTGCCATTAGAATTTTTAGTTCCGCCTGAGAGAGCAGACACTCTACCCCTTTCCAAAAGACTGCATCTTCAGCAGCTCACTACTAGACTGTCCACCAGACTAGATTTCCGTGCTCTAGTCTCTGAAGTTGGATTTAAACCAGGAGGTTTCTGTCAGAAACATACATCTACCTATGGAGACGTGGCACACACACTTTAAATTCAAACAGATAGGCATCCAGTCTGAAGACGTGTCTCAACATAAAATGTCATCTGACCATTTACCTCCACAGATACTGCTTGACCTTTTGAGTTCCTCCAGCAATATGTTTAATACTCAGCCACCCATTGAAAGGCCCTCCTAAATATTGCACCTGGGTAGACCTTGGAAATCAATAGTCAAGGGTCTATTCCTCCTCCTCACTCCCCAGCTGAAATGTAACCCCAGGCCTTAGGGTTTTTCAAGTGAGAAGTGGGTAGCCAGCACTTTCGAATCAACCCGATCATTCTTATTTTATGGTAGTTTTGTTTAGTTTACTTTAGTTTAGTGATACAATCAGAGCAAAAACATGCTCTTCAGCCCACCGTGTCCATGCTGATCAGCAACCCCTTGCACACTAACACTATCTTACACACACTAGGGATAATTTAGTTATACCAAGCCAATTAGCCTACAAATCTGTACGTCTTTGGAGTGTGGGAGGAAACCGGAGATCCCGGAGAAAACCCACACAGGTCACGGGGAGATCGTGCAAACTCCATACAGACAAGTCCCCGTAGTTAGGGTCGACCCGGGTCTCTGGTGCTGTAAGGCAGCAACTCTACCTCCGCGCCACAGTGCCACCCTAATGATAGCATCATTAAAAATTGGTAGATATACCCGAGTCTCCTTCAAGCCTGGTAGTGATGGATGGTGTTGACATTGTTGAGCTATGAGTGGGATTGGAGGAGGCGAGTGGCTTGTGATGCTCACACGTCTTTGTTAAATGACAAATCAACCACGTGTTTTATTGAGAGTGACATTGAAACATAAATACTACGGATACAGCCAAGGCTGCTTTTGTAGGACTTCAAATGGTCAATTTTATCTACCCATAATGTCAAGCGGTGAGGTGCTAATATGCACACAGCAAGGTTTCACCAACTGCTGTGCGATGAGAGTAGAGTCTTTCAGTGAAGTTGTGTGAAGGATAAATATTGGCCAGGGCAACAGGGACGAGGTGAGTGAGAAACGGGTTAAATGCAAGGCAGCTGCTGTTGCCAGATCAGAGGACAGAGCTCTATGAAAGACCCTTAAGAATTATCAACCCTCGTGGTACCCGTTCTAAGTCAAATTTAATAAGAGTGCAGAAACCAGAGAAAAATAAATTAAATGACTGATTGGTCTCCAATCAGAGCAAAACACAAAATGCAATAATTGGATTTTCACTGTTCAATTTCCACTGAATCTCTGAAGAACTTGACAAAGTAATGGAAAACTAATAATTTTCTGTGCCAATTTGGGGAAATCCCCAGTCTTTACCAGCTGGTGTTTCCTGTTAAACTCACCAGGATCTACTTCCTGCATTCCTATGAAATTCAGTTTTAGCATTCCCTTTAAATTTACACAAATGGGTCAGTGGAAAATGTTTTACACCACTGTGTAATCTCAAAACAAAAGTGAATTAGCAGTGTATTATGATATTAATAGGAATAACATACAATAATCCAGAAAATCTACTGAGCACCAAAGTCCTGAGAGTGCTGGATTTTTACTGTAGATGAATGATGCACCTTGTGGCAATCAAAGGAGGAACTCACTGTGTCTACCAGTTCTGAATCAAAGAGCCATGTGTTTAAGCCTATAAGACTCCAGTCCAAAATCAGACCAGAGCTTGCTGCTAATGGCAAACTGCCCACATTTGCCACTAGCCTAAAATGAAAGAACAAGCTTAATCTTTATAAATGCACAGTTATGACATTGTGCACTCAAAGTAGCTTGGTCCTCAATGGTGAGGCCCTACAGGATTCCTCTTAAGCCAGTTGCTCAGGGTTAAGATTGAGTTCCAGCCTCAGGCTAAAGAAATTCCTCCTCTTCTCCTTTCTAAAGGTACATCCTTTGGGGGGTATCACAAAATGCTGGAGTAACTCAGCGGGTCAGGCAGCATCTCAGGAGAGAAGGAATGGGTGACATTTCGGGTCGAGACCCTTCTTCAAACTGAGGGACCGCTGTGAGGGAGGTGGGGGTAGAACAATGGACAATAAGGGGGGGTGCAAAGGACAATGGGGACCCGGCATGGGGGAACCGCTGTGGGGGAGGGGGGGGGCAAAAGGAGGAGCCGGCGTGCTTTGTAACTTTGTCAGCGCCATAGGTGGCTGCTATTTGTACATATTGTGTATGCAAGCAAAGAATCTCATTGTGCCAAGTCACATGTGACAATAACGTTTTTCTATTCCTATCCTTCTATTCTCAGGCTTAGCCCTCTGGTCCTGGATTCCCCCACTATGGGAAACATCCTCTCCACATCCACTCTATATAGGCCTCTCAGTATTCGATAAGTTTCAATGAGATCCCCCCTTATCTCAGCTGCACGGAGGCAGAGAGGAGGCAGAGAGGAGAGCTCTTCAGCGGGTAGTCCATAGAGCTCAGAAGACTATCGGAACACAGCTACCAGCCTTGGAGGGCATCTACACCACACGATGCCTCAGAAAAGCCACCAGCATTCACAAAGACTCCCCACACCCCTGCAATAGTCTGTTCGAAATTCTACCATCGGGCAGACACTACAAGGCCTTCTACGCCTGCACCTCCAGACTCAGGAACAGCTTCATCCCCAGGGCCATAGCTGCTATGAACCGGTCACATCACACAGTGAACCGGCACAGACCTACTTGAACTTTATTCTGTTTTAAAACTGTTTCTAATTTTGTTTCACTGGGTTGTATAAATTTATACTGATTAGCTAGTTAATTTATTGCATTGTATGGAAGGCGCATTCCCAATCTCGTTGTACCCATGTACAATGACAATAAAGATATATTGTATTGTATTGTATTGTATTGTATTGTAAACTCCAGCGAGAATAGGCCCAGAGTTATCAAATGCCCTTCATACATTAGACCAATCATCTCTAGGATCATTCTCATAAACCTTACTTTTATACTTTGGCCCTCTCAAAATGAACACTAACATTCCATTTGCCTACACCTTTATTCCTTCTACTAAAATACATGACCATACACTTTGCTACGCTGTATTCCCTTTGCCATTTTTTTGCCCACTCTCCTAACCTGTCCAAATCCTTGGCAGACTTCCTGCTTCCTCAACATTACCTGCCCCTCCACCAAACCTCATATCATCTCCACGAAGCCATCAATTCCATCATCCAGATCAGTAACAGAGTCATACAGCATGAAAACAGGCCCTTCGACACAATTTACCCACATCGACCAACATGTCCTATCGACACTATTCCCACCTGCCTGCATTTGGCCCATATCCCTCTAAACCTATCCTATCCATGTACATGTCTAAATGTTTCTTAAATGTTGCGATAGTATCTGCCTCGTCTACGTCATTCCATACACCCACTACCCTTTGTGTAAAAAAGTTACTGTTCAGGTTCCTATTAAATCTTTCCCCTACTCACCTTAATCCTATGTCCTCTGGTTCTCGATTCCCCTACTCTGAGCAAGAAACTCTTTGCCTTTACCTGATCTATTCCTCTCATGATTTTGTACACCTCAAAAAGATCACCCCCTCATCCTCCTTCGCTCCAAGGAATAGAGACCCAGCCTACTCAACCTTTCCCTACAGCTCAGGCTCTCGAATCCTGGCAACATCTTTGCAAACCTTCTCCGCAACCTTTCCAGCTTGACATCATTTTTCCTTTAACATGATGCCCATACTGAACACAATATCCAAATGTGGCCTCTTATCTTGTTTGACAGCCTCGCGTGCAACACCTTATCAAAGGCTTTATCTGCCTGATTTGTTTACAACCCAATGGCACGAACATTGAATTCTCCAATTTACACGTAACCCACAGTCCATCTTTCTCTTTTTCGCTCCTCGTATCCAACTGGGACCTGTTACTCACACCCTTTTTTCCAGAATACCCCCTATCGCCTAGTTTATTTCTCTTATCTACTCCATCTGAAAATTACACCCTCCTCCCCCCCTCCCCATGGCAACTGCTCACTTCTCCTCCGTTGTTTCCATCTGCCACTATCCCTTCGAATATAGTTCCACTCTTTACATTCCTTTGCTATCAGATTCCGGAATCTGCAGCTTCTGGCTCCCCGCCTATAACCTTCCAGCCCCTGTCGCTATCTCTACTCTTCCCTCCCCTACCTGACTGTTATTTTCCAATCAACCCTTCCTCACCTGCATCCACCTACCCCTTGTGTAGGAAAGAACTGCAGATGCTGGTTTAAATCGAAGGTAGACAACAAAATGCTGGACAATAGACAATAGACAATAGACAATAGGTGCAGGAGTAGGCCATTCAGCCCTTCAAGCCAGCACCGCCATTCAATGCGATCATGGCTGATCACTCTCAATCAGTACCCCGTTCCTGCCTTCTCCCCATACCCCCTCACTCCTCTATCCTTAAGAGCTCTATCCAGCTCTCTCTTGAAAGCATCCAACGAACTGGCCTCCACTGCCTTCTGAGGCAGAGAATTCCACACCTTCACCACCCTCTGACTGAAAAAGTTCTTCCTCATCTCCGTTCTAAATGGCCTACCCCTTATTCTTAAACTGTGGCCCCTTGTTCTGGACTCCCCCAACATTGGGAACATGTTATCTGCCTCTAATGTGTCCAATCCCCTAATTATCTTATATGTTTCAATAAGATCCCCCCTCATCCTTCTAAATTCCAGTGTATACAAGCCCAATCGCTCCAGCCTTTCAACATACGACAGTCCCGCCATTCCGGGAATTAACCTAGTGAACCTACGCTGCACGCCCTCCATAGCAAGAATATCCTTCCTCAAATTTGGAGACCAAAACTGCACACAGTACTCCAGGTGCGGTCTCACCAGGGCCCGGTACAACTGTAGAAGGACCTCTTTGCTCCTATACTCAACTCCTCTTGTTACAAAGGCCAACATTCCATTGGCTTTCTTCACTGCCTGCTGTACCTGCATGCTTCCTTTCATTGACTGATGCACTAGGACACCCAGATCTCGTTGAACTCCCCCTCCTCCTAACTTGACACCATTCAGATAATAATCTGCCTTTCTATTCTTACTTCCAAAGTGAATAACCTCACACTTATCTACATTAAACTGCATCTGCCATGTATCCGCCCACTCACACAACCTGTCCAAGTCACCCTGCAGCCTTATTGCATCTTCCTCACAATTCACACTACCCCCCAACTTAGTATCATCTGCAAATTTGCTAATGGTACTTTTAATCCCTTCGTCTAAGTCATTAATGTATATCGTAAATAGCTGGGGTCCCAGCACCGAACCTTGCGGTACCCCACTGGTCACTGCCTGCCATTCCGAAAGGGACCCATTTCCCCAGGCATTTCCCCTGGAGTAACTCAGCGGGACAGGCAGCATCCCTAGAGAGAAGGAATGGGTGACTTTTCGGGTCGGGTCTGAAGAAGGGTCTCGACCCAAATCGTCACCCATTCCTTCTCTCCAGAGATGCTGCCTGTCCCGCTGAGTTACTCCAGCATTTTGTGTCTACCTTCCACCTACCACATGCTGTCTCCCATCACAACCCATTCCTTCTCCTCCTCTTTAAACTGGCTACTTCCCCTCCGGTCTCTCTCTCTCTCTCTCTCGAGGGTGTCAACCAAAAACATTGGCCCTCCATGGATGCTGCCTGACCCACTGACATCGTCAAGCAGCTCTCCTTTTTTGGTTCCAGATTCCAGCATCTGCAGTCTTGTGTGCCTTGACCAAGTTTACGTTCCACTACTGGGCTCCACTAAAGGAGTCATCATCATAGAACAGTCCAACAAGTTTGGCACTTTTACTCTTCCTTGAGAATTGCAAACTTGGTGGCACACATGTTGGTAAATTCCAACAATTTCCTGCAAGATCCGACCCATAATCTAGTCATTTACATCATTGAAATTTATATTGGCCATTGCAATTCATTACAACAGTAACTGCAGTTAATTTGTGTTAACTGCTTTAGTAAAAAAAACAACGACTCAAAGTTTTTCTTTTAGGTGAAGTCAGAAACCCTTCAAATTTTAAGTTAATGACCTTTCATCAGTTGATGAAAACTGCAGGTGCTTAAAACCTGAAATAAGCAGAGCAGGCTTAATCCGTTCATTTCCAACACATTCTGTTTTCATAGGTCTGTGATCAGAAGAATAATGCCTGGGGAAATAAGATTCCTCACTACATTAAAGGTTTCATGTGGAGGTCAACATTGACATAGTTCCAAAGCAAAATAGAGTTGGGGCTCCCAACTCAAAATTAAGATTAGTATAAAGGACAGAGTACTTAATGATTCAGCTTAACATAGATAGGCTGCAGCCTTGTAATTGCTGATGTCAGTGTTGCGATTAAAACTAATCATTTGAAATTCTTCTGGGTAATTTTATTAAAGGTGTTATCCATTTATAAGGTATTGTATAATTAAGGGAGTTGCCTATTTAAAAGCTGCATTGCAATAAGGTTAAATGTACCTTTGGAAGGCAGCATGTCATGTGAGTAAGAGATGTAAGTGGCCTTAGCATGAATGTTATGGGATCCACTCAGCTTCAGAACTTCCTGTTAATTTGGCCAGTGCTTCGAATATTACAAGGTGGGCAAATTACTTACGGAAGCAGAATCCTGAAGAATATAACTGCCAAGGATGGTAGCCACTAGTCACAGATAGAGGGAGCAAATTTGTGTGATATTCCTACAGTGAACAAACTCCGAAGAGATGAATGGACACAAAGTGCTGGAGTAACTCAGCGGGTCAGGCAGCATCTCCAGAGAAAAAGTATGGGTGACGTTTCAGGTCGGAACCCGAAATGTCACTCATCCTTTTTCCCCACAGATGCTGCCTGACCCACTGAGTTACTCCAGCACTTTGTGACTATGTTTGGGATAGACTGAATGGATCGACTGAATAGTGATGAATGGAATCCACTGCACACGTGAGGAGCATCATAACAACAGTACATTCAAGGCCCACTGTATCCAATGAGAAAGCACCTATGAATCTGCGATGTAATATTGCGTCTTTGTAGGCTGGAGTTTATATGGGAAATACTGCAGGCTCTTTCCATTTATTACAGTTTTCAAAAGGGAAATCATATAATTTGTTAGTGTCTCTTTAAGAACAGAGTGCACCATCATTGTACCAGACACTGCCTGCAATAATGGTTGTTCTGTTGGTCGCTCTGTCATTAGCTCTAGTGACCAGCACCATGAAGGAGTCTTAAGGCACCACATGGGGGATGTAAAGCCATTAAAATAAATAGGTTAATACTTCTATTATCAGAATTTTAAGGGATATCAGCATCTATCTAGTTACAGTAAATTACCATTCTTGTATCCAGGCATATATTTGGCTGCTGCTGACATCTGCCCATGTTCTGTCCGTGCTTTAGACTGAAATAGATTATTTGCTTTCTCCTCCTGTTGCTTCAAAGAATATTATATTTGCCAAAAACAGGAAAACAAATGCTACAGGGCTACCACATTCTCTGGGTTGCTCCCCGCAATGAGAATGACAGAGGACATTTTAATGAAAAAGGTCCTTAACTGAAGCAGACTGCAAGCTGCGTCCGAAATTACGAAGGAAACGTACGGAAAATAATCTGCATATTTTTTCCTCGTTGACACCTTTGCATTACCAAGTTAATTAATATTTTGGTGATTAATTGATGTTAAGTTAAAACTTACACTAATTAGAAGGTGTTAGGCACATTAACCATAAGTGCACAAGAGAGTAGAATTCATACCAAATCATTTTATCTAAACACACAATAGAACTACTTCAGAGAAATACCAGGTTCAAACAGATTTTTTTAGAAAATGTGATCCTGCACTGTTTGATGCTTAAAGACCTTTCATTTAAAACTAGAAACTTCCATTTCATTCCCTTTCCAAGGATACAGCCTGACCTGTTGTGTTTTCATATTTTTGAGTCGGTTATTCAGCATTTACAGCTTTTATTTGCATTTTGAGTGAAGATAAAATTACTGTTCTTCCTTTCTGACAGGAGGGGGAAGGAGCAGTTAAATTGGAACAAGTGATTTACCCATTCTTTTCCAATCAGACCAACTGCAACCTAACACCTCGTAGTATTTATAGCATTGAATCAGGTGATTGCAAAGGTTCCCGCTGAAAGAAGATGGACCCTACTTAATATTTCAGTGAGGTTATCATGCTGCAACTAACACTAACTTCATGAAAGGGAGAGTTCTGTGTTACCTGCAACCTGGCACCAGACCCATTGAAGAAGGGCCACCAATTAAAATAACCTAGGATTAGTTAAAAATTATCCAGAGTCTGTCCAAAAGCCTTGTAGACCAACAGACGTGGCCCAGAAAAAGTCCTTGGGCTCTCTGATATCAGTAATCAAAGAATTCCTGTGAATCCTAAGTTCTGGCTTTCCTCTGGTCATGTGCGGCCTAGACCAACCTGATCCCAGTCTGCCTCCTACCGACTGCCATGGATGCTCAGCCACAAACTCCTGCTGCTCCATTCCTGTTCCCACCTGACTGGCAAGTACTATATTGACCTTTCTGTCCTGGGCCTCCTCCACTGTCTGAGTGCAAATTGGAGGAACAGCACCTCATATTTCGCTTGGGCAGCTTACACCCCAGCGGTATGAATATTGACTTCTTTAACTTCAAGTAACCCTTGCTGTCCCTCTCTGTTTATTCCTCCCCCTCCTAGTTCTCCAACCAATCTGACTGTTCCACTGATTAAATTTTATCTCTGTATGCTCCAATGTGACCTTCTCCTTGCTAACAATAATCTATTCTACATTTTGATTGAACTACATCCTCTTTGATGTCTCATTTTCGCACCGCACCCTTCCTTATCTCAGTGTCTTCCTCTCCCCCGACTCTCAGTCTGAAGAAGGGTTTCGACCCAAGACGTCACCCATTCATTCTATCCAGAGATGCTGCCTGTCCCGCTGAGTTCCTCCAGGATTGTGTGTCTATCTTTGGTGTAAACCAGCATCTGCAGTTCCTTCCTGCACAAGTAGTAAATCTACTCAAGTGAAAGCAGGAAACTTTCATTTAAATGTGACAGCTGAGTGAGTTGTCAGGCAGGATCTCCATACTCTGGGACTCTCTGGCTGAGTACAGTCCTTACTTTGAACCTCCCATGTACCATACACAACTTCCTATCAAATGCTTGGCTATATTCTTCCTCATCTATAATATATGAGATAATTCAATCATAAGAAGGTGCCCAAAACCCTCACATAGGTATATAAATATGAGCAATATACAACCTTAGGCAAATTCTACTGGATTGTAAAATACCCTGGGTATGCTAAAAGACCAATACAACATGGCAGGCTTGGTTGAAAACCCAATTCCATCTTTGAATTCACACACAGAGATAATTATTATCTTTAATAAATGCTCATTTGCTCATTAGATGAGACTTATTTGCTCAACAGGATGGTGTAGTGGTAGAGTTGCTGCCTTACAGCACTGGAGACCTGTATTCAAACCTGACTACTGTCTGCTGTCTGTGCAGAGTTTGTACGTTCTCCCTGTGACCTCGTGGGTTTACTCTGGGTGCTCCGGTTTCCTCCCACATTCCAAAGATGTACAGGTTTGTAGATGAATTGGCTTTGGTAAAATTATAAATAAATTGTCCCTAGTGTGTAGCATAGTGTTAGTCTATGAGGTGATCGTTGGTCGGCATGGATGCAGCGGGCCGAAAAACCTGTTTCCCTGCTGCATCTCTCAAAAAATCGAAAAATAAGTGTTCCACGTTAGATCATTCCATGCCCTGTTCCCTTTACTTCAGCATCTGATCCCCGGATGAGTAAAATGGAAATAAAGAGTAAAGGCCTTGTGAACATCATTTCTTATCTGCCAACGTGGTTGATAAGCTATCCTGTGCTGCTGTCTAAAAGCAAAATTGTGATAAATGAAAAAAATGCAGCCTTGCTCATTATTCCAATTAGACGTTTACATCGATGCCCTCAGCAACATTGTTTTACATTCAATCCTGGACTAGATCATATCCAGATCGATATGCACAGTGTGTTGCAAGTCCCATTATTCCATTACTGACAGGTGTTGCTGACTCAGCTGGTAGATTTATATCAAGTTAGAGTATGAAACAAAATCCATTTATGAGAAGACAAAGCATTCGTGTCCCTCAGTGACAAAGGACGGAATCTAATCACTGTCAGAGGCAAAGACACAAATTGCTCTGTTTTAGTTCGGGCCATGCATTGAGTCTGAATTTTTTACAATTCACAATACTCTCATTGTGCAAATTAAAATAATCAATTCAATTCTACTAAATTTGAGAAAAGTGCTTTTAGCCAGATATAACCAGATATAGCCAGATATTACACGGAGTGGTGAAGTCACTCATTTAGTTTGCCTCTTGCATTCCCCCTGAACACCCAGGCATGGCCTTTGCCTCCTGGTTCAGATTCAGACACTGTTCCACTTGAGCTGATTCCTCTCTCCATCAGTGCCTATCTGAGTACTGGTGGCAGGGCTGCAACTTCTGAACAGTGAGATAGGAAACTTCACAGAAATATTTCAAACAATCCAGTTTCTGGCATACTGGACCTCAACATAAGCTTTAAAATAATCTCATTTGAAAGGTACCAATATTTTAAGTTAGAAAAGGAATGCAATTGAACATCACCGGATCCAACCACTTTCACTGAGTGTCCAACTGCAGGTATCGATGAGTGGCACCTACCCCACTCATCACCGATCCAAATGCATTAAACTAATGAACAGTTTTTTTTCGTTTTGGGCAAGGAATTTTAAGAAAAGTGATAGAGACTCATGGTGCACTCGTACTTGAAACACCAAAGTCTTTTTCACTTGTGGGAACTGTGATGCAAACTTCAGTTGTGAGAGGGGCACCAGGATTGTGGGTGCACATATGTAGAAAGGAACTGTAGATACTGGTTCATACTGAAGATAGACATAAAGTGCTGGAGTAACTCAGTGGGTTAGGCAGCATCTCTGGAGAAAAGGAATGGGTGACTTTCAGTCTGAAGAAGGGTCCTGATCCGAAACGTCACCCATCCTTTTTCTTCAGCGATGCTGCCTGACCCGTTGAGTTACTCCAGCACTTTGTGTCTATCTTTTGTTGTTGCACATTTTCAGTATCAAATGTATAGTCCAGTAGTCTGGTCTGGGGCAGGGTTTGGGGAGCATGGGAGATGGAGTTAGATTAGCCAGTTGCTGTGTGCCTGGTCAGGACTTGTGTAGTGGGATGAAATGAGCAGAAAAGTTGCAAAGGGAATGACCTCGTCCATCCACAGTAATTCTAATCTTGTATCGAGATGCAGAGTTGATACACACTCAGAAACACTGTGATGGATTTTTGCAGTGATGTTAAACAACGTGGAAATTATCATTATTGTCCTTCGCTTCAGAAGACAATAACTTTTCTCAATTGCATAATGCTGAAAAACAGAGCTGTGTAAATTGAATTTACAGGCAAGTGAGTCATCCAGATGATGACTGAGTTCTGATGGCAGGTAAAGGTCCAGAAATGATCTATTTTCTTCCTTCTGAACTTGATTAAGCTGTTCTAAGGTTTGCAAAACTCTCTTGTGTATGTAGATTAAAGAACGCTGTTGTAGAGTAAATTCATCATCAAATAAGAAACAGAGGACTAGCTTCAAATACATTACTTTGACTGTACTAGTCTTGGTTATTCTCTTGACGAAGTGAAAACTATTGTTGAACCATCAGTCTGAAAGAAGGATTCCAACACGAAACATTGCCTGTCCATTCGATCCTCAGATGCTGCCTGACCCACTGAGATCCTCCAGCACTCTGTGTTTTGCTCTGGATTCCAGAATCTACAGTTTCTTGTGCCTCCATTAAAACTATTGTTATTGCAAACACATCAAAGGATAGAGAATGGAATCATGCCTTTCTGGAGTAGACAATTCAATAGGCAATAGACAATAGGTGCAGGAGTAGGCCATTCAGCCCTTCGCGCCAGCACCGCCATTCACTGTGATCATGGCTGATCATCCACAATCAGTACCCCGTTCCTACTGTCTCCCCATATCCCTTGACTCTGCTATCTTTCAGAGCTCTATCTAACTCTCTCTTAAAAGCATCCAGAGAATTGGCCTCCACTGCCTTCTGAGACAGAGAATCCCACAGATTCACAACTCTCTGGGTGAGAAATTTTTCCTCATCTCAGTTCTAAATGGCCTACCCCTTATTCTTAAACTGTGGCCCCTGGTTCTGGACTCCCCCAACATCAGGAACATGTTTCCTGCCTCTAGTGTGTCCAATCCCTTAATAATCTTATATGTTTCAATAAGATTCCCTCTCATCCTTCTAAATTCCAGAGTATACAAGCCCAGTTGCTTCATTCTTTCAACATACGACAGTCCCGTCATTCTGGGAATTAACCTAGTGAACCTACGCTGCACTCACTCAATAGCAAGAATGTTCTTCCTCAAATTTGGAGGCCAAAAATGAACACAATACTCCAGGTGTGGTCTCACTAGGGCCCTGTACAACTGCAGAAGGACCTCTTTGCTCCTTTTCTCAACTCCTCTTGTTATGAAGGCCAACATTCCATTGGCTTTCTTCACTGCCTGCTGTACCTGCATGCTTCCTTTCAATGACTGATGAACAAGGACACCCAGATCGCCTTTTCCTAACTTGACACCATTCAGATAATAATCTGCCTTCCTGTTATTACCACCAAATTGGATAACCTCACATTTATCCACATTAAACTACATCTGCCAGGCATCTGCCCACTTACACAACCTGTCCAAGTCACCCTGCATCCTCATAGCATCCTCCTCACAATTCACACTGCTACCCAGCTTAGTGTCATCTGCAAATTTGCTAATGTTACTTTTAATCCCTTCATCTAAGTCATTAATGTATATTGTAAATAGCTGCGGTCCCAGCAACGAGCCTTGTGGTATCCCACTAGTCACTGCCTGCCATTCTGAAAGGAACCCGTTAATCCCTACTCTTTGTTTCCTGTCTACAAACCAATTTTCTATCCATGTCAGTACCCTACCCCCAATGCCATGTGCTCTAATTTTGCCCACTAATCTCCTATGCGGGACCTTATCAAAGGCTTTCTGAAAGTCCAGGTACACTACATCCACTGGCTCTCCCTTGTCCATTTTCCTAGTTAGATCCTCAAAAAATTCCAGAAGTTTAGTCAAGCATGATTTCCCCTTCGTAAATCCATGCTGACTCGGACTGATCCTGTTACTACTATCCAAATGTGCCGCTATTTCATCTTTTATAATTGACTCCAGCATCTTCCCCACCGCCAATGTCAGGCTAACTAATCTACAATTCCCTGTTTTCTTTCTCCCTCCTTTCTTAAAAAGTGGGATAACATTAGCTACCCTCCAATCCACAGGAACTGATCCTGAATCAATAGAACATTGGAAAATGATCGCCAATGCATCCACGATTTCTAGAGCCATTTCCTTAAGTATCCTGGGATGCAGATCATCGAGCCCTGGGGATTTATCAACCTTCAGTCCCATTAGTCTACCCAACACCATTTCCTGCCTAATGTGAATTTCCTTCAGTTCCTCCGTCACCATAGGTCTTCTGGCCACTACTACATCTGGGAAATTGTTGGTGTCTTCCTTAGTGAAGACAGATCCAAAGTACCTGTTCAACTCGTCTGCCATTTCCTTGTTCCCCATGATAAATTCACCTGTTTCTGTCTTCAAGAGACCCACATTTGTCTTAACTATTTTGTTCCTCTTCACATACCTAAAGAAGCTTTTACTATCCTCCTTTATATTCTTGGCTAGCTTACCTTCGTACCTCATCTTTTCTCCCCATATTGCCTTTTTAGTCATCTTCTGTTGCTCTTTAAAAGTTTCCCAATCCTCTGGCTTCCCGCTCATCTTTGCCATGTTATACTTCTTCCCTTTTATTTTTATACTGTCCTTGACTTCCCTTGTCAGTCACGGTTGCCTCTAACTCCCCTTAGAATCTTTCTTCCTCTTTGGAACTGATCCTGCACCATCTGTATTATTCCCAGAAATACCTGCCATTGTTCTTCCACTGTCATCCCTGCTCGGGTCTCTTTCTAGTCAACTTTGGACTGCTCCCCCCTCATGCCTCCATAGTCCCCTTTGCACAACTGTAATACTGATACTTCCGATTTTCCCTTCTACCTCTCAAATTGTAGATTAAAACTTATCATATTATGATCACTACCTCCTAATGGCTCCTTTACCTTGAGTTTCCTTATCAAATCTGGTTCATTACACAACACTAAATCCAGAATTGCCTTCTCCCTGGTAGGCTCCAGTACAAGCTGCACTAAGAATCCATCTCGGAGGCTTTCCACAAACTCCCTTTCTTGGGGTCCAGTACCAACCTAATTTTCCCAGTCTACCTGCATGTTGAAATCACTCACAACCACCGTAGCATTACCTTTGTGACATGCCAATTTTAACTCTTGATTCAACTTGCACCCTATATCCAGGCTATTGTTTGGGGGCCTGTAGATAACTCCCATTTGGGTCTTTTTACCCTTACAATTCCTCAGTTCTATCCAAACTGACTCTACATCTCCTGATTCTATGTCATTCCTCACAAGGGACTGAATTTCATTCCTCACCAACAGAGCTACCCCACCCCCTCTGCCCACCTGTCTGTCTTTTCGATAGGACGTATACCCCTGAATATTCAGTTCCCAGCCCTGGTCCTCTTGCAGCCATGTCTCTGTAATTCCCACAACAACATCATGCTATGAAAGTATTCTGTGGGAATAGTCTTCATGGGAAGCCAATCAAGCAGAAGACAACTTATCCACCAAAACCATTTACCCCATCCGTTCAACAAAACCTTTTACAGCTTTTATAATTATTTATTTTGCTGCTCAAAGATTACCTACAAATATAATATTACTTCAGAACAATGTTCATAAAATGTTAGGCAAGATCTTTTTATGTAGCCATCCCACAGCCTCTGATACGTTAGCAGACTCTGATCAAACACAAAGAAATTGAATAGTTAATCTCCAAGCTCCTATCTAAATTGCAACTGTTCTTTCATGAGATTTGACCGGCCCCTTCGCCAGCATGTCTCTCAAGAAATAAACCTGCTAATTACCATCTTGCAATCATCATATTGTCAATGGTAATTGTAAGACCATGAACATTGCTTCTCAATAATCTAATGACTATCATATTTGTTCCTTGTCTCCAATTTATCACCTGAAATTGCCAGCAATAGATTGATGGTATCATTGTTCTACGTAGAATATTAGTCCAAAGGGTTAGAACCCATGGGATTCAAGGCACGTTGACAAATTACATTCACAATTAGTTTAGTAATAGGAGGCAGAGAATGATGGTTGAAAGCTGTCTTTGTGATTGGAAGCCAGTGACTAGTGGTGTATCACAAGGATCAGCGCTGGTACTCTTAATGTTTGATATAAACATGAACAATTTAGATGTGAATATAAAAGGTGCAACTAGTAAATTTACAGATTACATGAAAATTGGTGGTGTCGTTGATTGTGACGAGAGAAGCCTTGGTTTGCATAATAATATTGATTAACGATAAGATCCACAGAGCAGTGGCAGATGGAATTTCTGAAATGTCTGAGGCAATGTATTTTGGAAGGGCTATCACGAGTAGAAGATACACAGTACACATAAAAGAGCAAAACGTGCACAATCAGGTCCTGCTGCGATTTATCCTAATGCAAGTTCAGATGTGCAGAATGATGTTACTTCTCTTGCAACCCTCCCATGGACTGGAAAGATATGTGTATTTTAGTCGGCACGTTTTATTGAAAAAGTCGGCACTTTCTATGCACTTGTTTGCAAAGTTAGTATGAAAAAGGTCCAGGGCAATTCCTAAAACATCATGGAGTCTATTCTAAAAATACATGCTGTGAATTGTGATAGGTATATAAGATGCAAAACCTACTCAAATGTTGTGGGCCAGCTATTTGCATAATTATTCAAAGTTCAGTTGGAATTTTGGGTAGACACAAGAAACAGCTGTCTTGTGAATCCAAAATAGAGCACGTCCAAACCTTGAAAGATTGAAGATTTCTACACATTATTGCATCAAATTTATATAAATTGCAAAACCAGACGATTTGTCCCAACAGGTCCAAGTTAATGTTTATGTTGAATACATTTAAATTAAGAGTATTTGTGTACAAGATGAATTTACAAGAAGAGAGTTTGTGAAGGTAGACACAAAAACCTGGAGTAACTCAGTGGGACAGGCAGCATCTCTGGAGAGAAGGAATGGGGACATTTCGGGTGAAGACCCTTCTTCAATGACCCAAAATGTCATCCATTCCTTCTCTCCAGAGATGATGCCTGTCCCCCTGTTACTCCAGCTTTTGTGTCCATCTTCGGTTTAAACCAGCATCTGCAGTTCCTTCTTACACATGGGAGTTTTTGAGGTCACTATGTTTTCAAATCAACTAGTAAACTGGCTGTAGAAATAAGGAACTACAAATGATGGTTTATATCAAGATAGACACAAAGTGCTGTCGTAACTCAGCGGGTCAGGCAGCATCTCTAGAGGAAAAGGACAGATGGCGTTTTGGGGCAGGACTCTTTCTTCAGACTGAAAGTAGGGGGTGGGGGGGGGGGGGGAGCTAAAGAGCTGGAGGTGAGAAAAGACCAGGTCTAATAAGGGCCAGGAACAAATGACCTCGGGCAGGATGGAGCCGAGGCAGGCCCGTTGTTGGCCAGGGAAGGTGTAATCTCAAGAGGGAATGTGGTGAACTGTGGAACTGGTTAAATGACTAGGGTAGTGGAAGGGGGCAAGGGGGGAAGGGAGGGGCGTGTAAGTAGAAGTTACTTAAAATTAGAGAATTCAATTATGACCTGAAACATCACCTATTCCTTTTCTCCAGAGATGCTGTCTGAGCCACTGAGCTACTCCAGCTTTTTATGTCTATCAATGTTTGTACCACTGGGTTGTAAGCTCCCGAGTGAAAATGCAGTGCAGTTTCTCCAATTTGTGTATGGCCTCGCTCTGGCAATGGAGGAGCCCCAGGGCGGAAAGGTCAGTATTTGTGGACAACAAACCTAGCATTGGAGAAATTAACAAAACTGAAGAGCAGATACACCCCTGGGATCAGGTAACCTACATACAGGATTTTCGGGGAGATAGGTCTGAAAATAATGAAAACACGACTTGTCATCTTCAAATTCCTCGTGATTCTAAAATAGTTTCCACAGATTGGAAGATAGCTGATATAATCCCACAATTTAACTAAGGGCTGAGAGGAAACAATGGACTACAGACAGAATACTGAAACTCATTTTCAGTATTAAGAGAGAATTCGATCCTGACTAAGGGTGCTGCACTGTAAGGAGTTTGTACGTTCTCCCCGTGACCTGTGTGGGTTTTCTCCGAGATCTTCGGTTTCCTCCCACACTCCAAAGACGTACAGGTATGTAGGTTAATTGGCTGGGTAAATGTAAAAATTGTCCTTAGTGGGTGTAGGATAGTGTTAATGTACGGGGATCACTGGGCGGCACGGACTTGGAGGGCCGAAAAGGCCTGTTTCCGGCTGTATATATATGATATGATATGATATATATGATAATACTGAAACTCATTTTCAGTATTAAGAGAGAATACTGAAACTCATTTTTACTGATGTGTCAACAGACCAAAGGAAAATTATAAAAGAATTGTGGAATGCCAATGTAGATTCATGATTGGAATACCCATTGGACTTGTTTGAGAATGTAATAGGCAGATGAGAGTAACTAGTTGATGGACTTTCAGGATGCCTTCAGAAAGGTGCACGCAGGAAAAGATTAAGCAAACTTCGAGCATATGGCATTGGGAGTAATGCTGGAGTGGCTTGAGAAATGTTTAATGAACTGAAAATAGACAGTAAGAATACATTTTTATTCTTACTGTCTACCAGTAAGAATATAAATTATTTTAGAGTTAGGAAGCTGTGAGGAGTCGTGTGTCACAGGTATCAGCGCTGGGGACTCATTTGCTCACTCCCACCTGCACCCTCCGCTCTGCTGCTGCCAATCTCCTATCCCCCCCCATCCGGACCAAACTCAGATCCTGGGGGGACAGGGCTTTCTCCATCGCTGCTCCCACCCTATGGAACTCACTACCCCAAACCATCAGAGACTCCTCCTCACTCACCACATTCAAAACATCACTGAAGTCTCACCTGTTCAGTACTGCCTTCAACCACTGAAGGTCACCTCACCTTCTGTCTCCTTTCTCTGTTCGTTTACTTATTTATCTATTTATTCACTTCCCTATGTTCTTTAAATCCCTGTAAAGCGTCTTTGAGTATATGAAAAGCGCTATATAAATATAATGCATTATTATTATTATTATTTGTTCATAATCTATATCAGTGCTTTGGGTGAGATCATTATTTCTAAAAATAAAACTTGCATTAAATTTAAATTTATGTGCAAGTTACAGAAATCCACCATTCGTGGTAACCCTGAAAATACTGATATCTGTGGAAAACCAACCTGGTTCACACTAATGTCCTTCAAGGATTGGAATCTAATGACAGTATTTGGCCTGGCCAGATCCACCAATGTGACTGACTTTCAGCTGCCTCTTTCATTCGGGGGCAATTGAGTTTGAAGAACAACTGCTGGTATTGCCAGCAACACCCACATACCATGAAATAATAATTTAAACTAACACAGCAGTAGATGTGTACAAACCAAAGGGAGGAACATCAGGACAAAACATTAGAAACGATCGTTTCTAATTTGACTCACTAATCATTGAGAACATGATGAATAGTGTAGCTAACTCGCGTTAACTCCAAACCTGTATTAAGCCACAAAACATTAAGGACACTTTCCAACTTTAGGATTTATTACTAAATCTAACAAGAAAGCTTGTGTCTGAACTGATCTCTCCATCCGCACTCCCCCACCCCAGCCGGCAAAGAAACCCGTCTTCATTTTTCCAGTTGGCTCCATTACATGGAAGAAAAACACATTGCACAACAGGCCCATTTATTCCTTTTCCACTTCATAAATACTCCTCGTTACCCTGCAAGGAATTCTATGGAACTTTAAGAAAGTATTCAAATTGGGTATAAAATAATCATTCCAAACATCATGGTGTACGACATATATTTAGTAAATGTAACCCTTGGTGCTTCAGAAACCAGATTAGTATTTCCACAGGCAGTTTCCTACTGTTGGGTAGATTTCAAAAATCAAATGTAATTTTAGATTTGAATTTGGACAAAGCTTTATTTCTGAGGGCAGAGGATAATGATATTGCGATATTGAGGATAATGATACTGCCAGAATTAGTTGTCAAAGGAGAAACGGGCTCAATTTAACTTCTATCTCCCAGTGGAAAAGTGGAACTAACCCATTTTGTGTTCACCCTAACCTGACCAAAGGTAATTGCGACTGATAGCTGTCCGAAAGAGGCAAGATTGAATAGGCTAACCTGATGACTCACCAGGCCCATCAGCTATTTTCCTGGAAGCAGAATGCTGGTGGCTGGGCCTCCTGGTTCAAGCTGTGGGGATTTCAATTGGGCTGATGTGTACATTGGTTATTGTCCGACAGATTTCCATGACCTTCAGCTGGCCTGAATGCACATCAAACTACCCCCACCCTCTCCATATTAATTGTGAGTAACCAAGCATTCAATGGGTTTCTGATGCCATGGATCACTCCAGAGCTCATGCCAGCCACCATGCTGCTCCGTTTTAAGTACCACATAGCTGTTCCACACCAATCTCCATCACATTTTGGTTGTCAGTAACGAGGCTTGGTTGTAAATTTGGCTGAGGCTCCCACAAAAGACGGGTTATCATCTGGTTCAACTATATTGTCAATACAGCCCAGAAAACACTCCAAAGCCTCTGTCCTCAGAAAACTGAGGAAAATTGATGTCCCAAATGACTTACCAATTTCTACAGATGCACCATAAAAGCATCCTAACAGGATGCATGATAGATTGGTATGGCAATGGCTCTGCCCAAGACTGCACGGCACTGCAGAGAGTCGTGAGCACAAACAAGTTCATCACACAAACCAAACTCTCACCCATTGACACCATCTACATTTCACACTGCCTCAGAAAAGCAGCCAACATAATCAAAGACCATTCATACCCCAGTCATTCCCTCTACTCCCCCTCCCATCGGGCAGAAGATACAAAACCCTGAGAGCACACACCACCAGATTCAAGAACAGATTCTTCCCTGCTGTTACTTGATTTGACTTACATAGAAACATAGAAAATAGGTGCAGAAGTAGGCCATTCGGCTCTTCGAGCCAGCACCACCATTCGATGTGATCATGGCTGATCATCCACAATCAGTACCCCGTTCCTGTCTTCTCCCCATACCCCTTCATTCCTCTAGCCCCAAGAGCTCTATCCAACTCTCTTTTGAATGCATCCAGTGAATCAGCCTCCACGGCCTTCTCAGGCAGGGAATTCCCCAAATTCACAACTCTCTGGGTGGAAAAGCTTTTCCTCATCTCAGTTGTAAATGGCCTACCCCTTATTCTTAAACTGTGGCCCCTGGTTCTGGACTCCCCCAACATCAGGAACATGTTTCCTGCATCTAGCTTGTCAAATCCCTTAAGAATTTTATATGTTTCTATAAGATCCCTTCTCATCCTTCTAAATTCCAGTGAATACAAGCCCAGTCGTTCCATTCTTTCATCATATGACTGTCCCGCCATCCCAGGAATTAACCTCGTGAACCTACGCTGCACTTCCTCAATAGCAAAAATGTCCTTCCTCAAATTAGGAGACCAAGCTGCACACAATACTCCAGGTGCGGTCGGTCTCACCACGGCTCTGTACAACTGCCGAAGGACCTCTTTGCTCCTCACATACTTCTCACATACCAAAGATATATTCCTGATCTTTCAATCAACCTCATTGTGGCACTTGCACTTTTTATATCTGCACTTTCTCATAACTGTAACGCTATATTCTACAAACACAAGCAACTGCAAATGCTGGGTTACAGAAAAATACATAAAATGCTGGAGTAACTCAGCAGGTTAGGCAGCATCTCTGGAGAGGTTATGTTGCAGATAGGGATCCTCCTTCAGAGTGATTGTAACAGGGGGTGGGGGAGAAAGCTTGGAGGGGTTGTCAGAAGGTGATTCATTTCCCACAGGATACTTAGGCTCTGATCTGCCCACGTGGTGCACAGTAATTGTGAGCTTGGCCCAGTTGAGTTTCCAGACAATGTTGAGCAGGTGCCCTATCAATGGTGGGGATTTGACATTGGTAATGCCATCGGATGCCAAGGGTAAGTAGTTTGACACTCTCTTGCTGGAAAAGTTAATTGGCTGGCACTTTGGTGGTGTGCGTGTTAGTTGTACGATGTCAGCCTATGCTTGATTGTTGTTTAAGTCTTGTTGCATGCAGGCATGTTAATATCACATGCACTAAGGTACAGTGAAAAGTTGGTTTTGCATGCTATCCAGATTGATCAGATATACTGTACATAGATACAAATAGTTCAAACAAATTAAAATGAGATAGAGCCACAGGGACGATACAGAGTGCAGAATATAGTTCTCAACATTGTAGCGCATTGAAACGCATCAGTTTTTTAATTTAGTTTTTAGATTTAGCGATACAGCATGGAAACAGGCCATTCGGCCTAATGAGTCCGCGCCGACCAGTGATCCCTGCACACTAACACTATCCTACACCCACTAGGGACAATTCACAAGTTTACCGAAGCCAATTAACCTGCAAATCTGTAGGTCTTTGGAGTGTGGGAGGAAACCAGAACTCCCAGAGAAAACCCACGTAGGTCACAAGGTGGACGTATAAACTCTGTCCAGACAGTACCCATAGTCAGGATCGAACCCAGGTCCCCAGCACTGTAAGGCAGCAACTCTACCGCTGCATCACCGTGCTGTTCCTTAGACAAAGTGCAATGTCCTCAATGGGGTAGAAGTGAATCGAACAGTACCCTAGCTTATGGAAGGACCATTCAGAAGCCGGATAACGGAGGGAAAAAAGCTGTTCCTGAGCCTGGTGGTGTGCACTTTCAAACTTCTGTGCCTTCTGTGGCATGGGAGATGAGAGAAGAGGAATGACCAGAGTGGGACGAGTCTTTGATTATGTTGGTTGCTTTTCTAAGGCAGCATGAAATGTAGATGCAGTCAACAGTGGCAAGGCTAGTCTGCCTGTTGGACGAGAGTGCAACCAACAGCAAACCCACCACAATTCTGTCCTGAAGATGTAAGGAAGATCATTGATGAAGTGCCTGGAGATTTTTGGGCCTAGGACACTGCCATGATGCTCTGAGGCTAGAATCTCTGACAACCACAACCATCTTCCTTTGGGGTGACTCTCACCATTGTAATTCTTTCCTTTGATGTCCATAGACCAGTTTTCCCAACACCTTGATGTCATACCTTGATATCAAGAGCTCTTCACACTCATCTTATCTCTGGAATTCAGCTCATTGATCCATATTTGAACTAAATTTTGAATGTTCCTGGCAAAACCTAAACTTGGCATTGGTCAGTAGGTTACTGGTAAGTAAGTGCCATTTAAATAACTCTGCTGGTCAGTTTACCCTCACTTTTTTGGTCATTAAGTGGAGAATTAGATGGTAATTAGCCAGATTGGATTTGTCCTACTTTTTTTGTGAACAAGACATATCTGAGTAATTTTCCACATTAATGGGTCATTACCAGAATAAATGTAGTGAAACAGTTTGGCGAGAGACACAGCTTATTCCAGAGTGTACATCTTTGATACTACATTTGGAATGTTGACTGTCCCACAGTCATTGGTGTATCCCTTAATCTCTGCTACATCTTGATACATGTATACCGGAATTGGCTGAAGACTGACTCTGTGATAGTGGGCATCTTATCTATTCAGTACTTCTGGATGAAAACAATTGCAAATGTTTCAGCCAAGTCTTTTAATGCATTGGGGCATGCCAATCAATTGCAATCTTTGGTCAATAGTTTGGGTACATTAATTTTCCAACTGGAATAATTCCAGAGAAAAACAAAACCTCCTTCTTATATTGCTATGCATTGTATTATAGCTAATCACAGACTGTGAATAACTGCCATTCCTACCTCTGTCTGGTCAATCATGTGTTCCAGTTGAAAGATCTGAGTTTTCACTTGGTCCTCTTTGCTGATGAGGTAACCGATACTCTTAGACAGCTTCTCCTGTTGGCATAACAACAAAACGTATTGTAGGATGAAACCAGAGAACACCATTCAAACCTCACCAGCTGTCAACAGATCCTCAATATCACACTTTACACATAAACAAAGCAGTGAATAAATCTGAAAATTAATGAAACCAAATCTATGTAAACGAATAAACAGAGAATGAGTGAGGCTGGGAAACAGGCAAGTCACTGATACACTGGTCATTAAGAATTTAAGAATCAACTGTGTACAAGACTAGTGGGGGAGGGATATACTGGAGTATTTTGATGTCCTGATATTTGAGAACATAATGAACATCTTTGAAAATGAAAGTAGTCACTAGCACTTATGTTTTAACATAACGTACCTTGAGTATTTTGTAGGCACTACTCATAGAAGTGACTTTGTGGTTCGCATGTGATCCGCCAAGCTTACAGAGGTGACACACGGGCCTCTTACACACCTCGCAGTACATGGTCACTTTTTCCATTTCATGCTCAGGACACATCAAAACCTGGTGGCATTTTGTAGGGGGGAGTGGGAACATTGGGGTTAGAGGGAAAGGGGGAAGAGAAGAATCGGGGTAGGTGAGAATGAAGGAGTGGAGTTGTAGGGTGATGGGAAAGTAGGGGAAGGAATAAAGAGACATTAAAACGATTGGCATTCCAAAATCATGTTGCACATTTCACACCGCGCCAACACGCACAGAAATTTTCATCAATTTCTTTACCAAACTGTTCAAAGAGCGAGATCCCCTAGAAATGTATACAAGCCCCTTAGGCTTGTATTCACTGGAGTTTACAAGGATGAGAGGGGATCTTATTATAGAAACATATAAAATTATAAAAGGACTGGACAAGCTAGATGCAGGAAAAATGTTCCCAATGTTGGGCGACTCCAGAACCAGGGGCCACAGTCTTAGAATAAAGGGGAGGCCATTTAAAACTGAGGTGAGAAAAAACTTTTTCACCCAGAGAGTTATGAATTTGTGGAATTCTCTGCCACAGAGGGCAGTGGAAGCCAAATCACTGGATGGATTTAAGAGAGAGTTAGATAGAGATCTAGGGGCTAGTGGAATCAAGGGATATGGGGAGAAGGCAGGCATTGATTATTGATTGTGGATGATCAGCCATGATCACAATGAATGGCGGTGCTGGCTCGAAGGGCTGAATGGCCTCCTCCTGCACCTATTTTCTATGTTTCTATGTTTCTAAGTGGTAACATTCAGAAATTTGTTGTTGTTCAGTATACTACAACAATTCCCTTCCTCCATCATAAATATCTAAGCAGGAACATTTGGACCTCAGTGCACCCGCCGTTGACAAATATGGCTTAAGTAAGTACATCATTATAAGCGAGTTCGGTATCTCGACTGAGCATGCTCCGGTCATAGGTCGCAGGGGCAAAACATTCTCGGCAGCTGATCTACTGCATATATACAGACCGGCGTTTCAACCGTACCTTCCAGTTTTGCTTTGTAGAGGTAAGATAATACTACTTTTAAAAATATTAATTAGGTGTATTTATGGTTAATTTGTACTCCAGTAGACACAAAATGCTGGAGTAACTTAGCGGGACAGGCAGCATCTCCGGAGAGAAGGAATGGCCAACGTTTCAGGTCGAGACCCTACAGGAAGGGTCTCGACCTGAAATGTCAGCCATTCCTTCTCTCCAGAGATGCTGCCTTTCCCGCTGAGTTACTCCAGCATTTTGTGTCTATCTTTGATCTAAACTAGCATCTACAGCTCCTTCTTACACGTTAAAAAAATCCCCACGCTTGGTGAATCATTACAGGTTACAGAGCTCCCTCCTACCCCAGGCAATGTCATTTGTGCCGCCTCCCAGAGCAGACACGGGCGCTGCACAAACTCACCCTCATTCCACACAAACCTCGCTCCTCTTCAGCTCTACGCCGCTCCCGGGGATAGCGGTGCCAGCAGAGGCTGTGTGCCAGTGTTGGCTCCCTGCAGCCAGTTGTCTGGGTCCTACTCCCTCGATCTCCCACTAGGTTAATTCCCGGAATGGCGGGACTGTCGTATGTTGAAAGGCTGGAGCAATTAGGCTTGTATACACTGGAATTTAGAAGGATGAGGGGGGATCTTATTGAAACATATAAGATAATTAGGGGATTGGACACATTAGAGGCAGGAAACATGTTCCCAATGTTGGGGGAGTCCAGAACAAGGGGCCACAGTTTAAGAATAAGGGGTAGGCCATTTAGAACGGAGATGAGGAAGAACTTTTTCAGTCAGAGAGTGGTGAAGGTGTGGAATTCTCTGCCTCAGAAGGCAGTGGAGGCCAGTTCGTTGGATGCTTTCAAGAGAGAGCTGGATAGAGCTCTTAAGGATAGCGGAGTGAGGGGGTATGGGGAGAAGGCAGGAACGGGGTACTGATTGAGAGTGATCAGCCATGATCGCATTGAATGGCGGTGCTGGCTCGAAGGGCTGAATGGCCTACTCCTGCACCTATTGTCTATTGTCTATTGATCACACCTCCACTGCTCGTTTCCGATTGCAAAACCTGTAATCTGATGGAGTGGCACCCAACAGGCTCAATCCTCACAGCCAGCGCTGCTGTGAGAGTGGTCCCCGGGACAGGCGGGCATATACCTGTTGGGTGCCGCTCCGTCAGGTGACAGGTTTTGCAATCGGAAACGCGCAGTACGCGAGGGAGTAGGACCCAGACAACTAGCTGCAGGGAGCCAACACTGGCAAACAGCCTCTGCTGGCACCGCCATCCCCGGGAGCGGCGTAGAGCTGATGAGGAGCGAGGTTTGTGTGGAATGAGGGTGAGTTTGTGCAGCGCCCATGTCTGCTCTGAGAGGCGGCACACATGACATTGCCTGGGGTGGGAGGGAGCTCCGTAACCCGCATTGAAGCACTAAGCGTGGGGATTTTTTCATGTGTAGGAAGGAGCTGTAAACGTTGGTTTGCACCGAAGATAGACACAAAATGCTGGAGTAACTCAGCGGGACAGGCAGCATCTCTGGAGAGAAGGAATGGCTGATGTTTCAGGTCGAGACCCTTCCTGTAGGGTCTCGACCTGAAACGTCAGCAATTCCTTCTCTCCAGAGATGCTGCCTGTCCTGGTAAGTTACTCCAGCATTTAGTGTCTACCGGAGTACAAATTAACCATAAATACACCTGTTTAATATTTTTTAAAGCAGTATTTTCTTACCTCAACAAAGCAAAACTGGAAGATACGGATGATTGCAGGTCTGTATACACGCAGCAGATCAGCCGGCGAGAATGTTTTGCCCCTGCAACCTATGATGCTCAGTCGAGATACTAATCTCGCTTATTGATAGCACATCCTGATGAAGAATAGCCTAACCAGCTACAACACCAGCCCATTGCAACCTACAGTGGGCTTCCAATTACTACCTTGTAGATAACTAAAATAGGTATGAAAGGAAAGGCCTTAAACCCATACAGCATTAGGTTTCTTCCACTGAATAGCCCTGTACTCCAGGCCTGCAGACTTAATAAATCTACACCTGTGAAAAAATCCTTATGCAGCCTGCTTTTTATTGTTGAGCTCATTGTCGTTTTTTGAAGTTTGGTATTTAAGAACAATGGTCAATAGTCACTCCCCCTCTATCTTTCTAGCCTCTTCTAACATTCTCTGTCTCATTTGGTCTTTCTTATACTAATTTCCCCTTTATTCCTTGATCTTATTCATTATTGCATTTCCCTTTAGTACTCTCGCGTCTTTCCCTTTCCATTTGTTATTCCCTTTGCTTCTGTTTTCATTCAAATAAATAACTTTCTTTCATGTTCCCCACTCTATTTCCTTCCTTCCATCTTTTCCTCTTGCATTCCTTTCTCATTGAGTATTTCCCGTGTTTTTATTCCTGCTTCTTTTTCCTCCTTCTTTATACTTCATATTTACTGGTTATGAGCATTAGTTTCAAAGCCTGGAGACCAGGCTAGAGATGCCAAAGACGTACAGGTTTGTAGGTTAATTGGCTTTGGTAAAATTGTAAATTGTCCCTAGTGTGTGTAAGATAGTGTATGTGTGTGGGGATCATTGGTCGGTGTGGACTCAGTGGGCCGAAGGGCCTGCTTCCGCGCTATATCTCTAAACTAAACTAAACCAGATATTCAACTTGTATTCTAAGGAAAAGGAAAACATGAAAAATGTTTCCAAATAAAAGTAGCAAGTATTTTCAACAAGGGGGTCTTTTTTAATTTGTCACTTCATCCATTCCACGAGATATGCTCACAATCTTAAGAGAATGTGCAGCTGCTAAGTATGAGCATGGGTAAAATGACTGCATCATCTGTCACATTTACATCAGCACATATGATAATCATGCCATAAGTTGTATTTTATTTCTAAGGCAGAATGTGACTTTGTCTGATGGAAACGCTGGAGTCTATATATTGATAAGCACTCAACCTAGTCTTGTGATATGTACAATTAATGATTGGACTGTTCAAATGGGGTTGTTAAAGTTAGGAAGTTGATGAAACTAACAACATAAAAGCAACATATATATTTGAAGCCAATTTCCTCGGAATACTTAGATTACTTCCATTTACTGATTCCCATTAGTATCCTCAAGGGAAATGCTAACCTTTTGGCTGATCCCTTCATATGTGGCAGAGTGAATAAGTAAGAAAATTAATTCAACCATGCAACCAACTCAAATGGGGGTTTCCATTTCATCTTAATTATGAAAACACAATTCTGCTAATTTAATAAATACAAAACATATTTTGCATAATGTGACTAGATCTTAAGTATTCCAATACATATAATAGGTAGAGTGCATCTTCACTCAAATGTTACCCTGATGTATAAGTTAGACAAGCAGATATTGTGCACTAGTAATTCAATCTCATTCTTTGGTTTAGCTGACTCTGAGCTATTGAGCGCCCATCAAATTAATTATTAATTGAGTGCTAATGTATTTTATAATCATTTTTGCATGTATATGTTAGAAGTGATGAGACCGTATATTTACACCTTCACAGGAAATCTCTGGGAAGAGAAAGTATTCTGAAAACAATATATTTTTAATCATATTGCCTCCCATTTAAAAGAAGTCTGATGATACAAATGAAAATGCCTATCTGGTTTCATTAAAGAAGCAGTAAAACGAGCTCCGTACCTTGGGTCTGAAGTTGGTGGTTGGTCCGCCATACTCATGTTGAGCCTTTGGAGTCCCCCAGGGATGGTGAAGTTTGAAGCACTCATTACAGTAGCTAGCTTTGCAGTCCATACAACTCTTTGTAGCTTCGCTGGGCGGTGACTTGCAGAGGTTGCACATGATGGCCACCGCAGCTCGGGCGGCCTGCCTGTATCTCTCGACAATCGCTTCCAAAGTGAAGTTCCGGAACAGACCACTGATGCCTCGTTCTCCGAGATCTATGTCACGTTTACAGCTAGGACAAGGGAAGGTGGTGACTCCTTGACTGTGGATAGTTCGTTTCCAGCCTGGATGGGCAGCAGATCCTTTTTAGTCAACCAATACATGAAAGAATAGTGGGAAAGACAGAGAGAGGACAGACAAGGGAAAGTAGAAAAAGAAAATTGAAAGAGTAGTAGTTATATAGTTTATTGGAATGGTAGAGTAATACAATATAGAAGAAACTTATTTGGATGTTCCATTGAAGAGCAATCCCAAATGTTCTAGGGGCCGGAGAACCTAGGGTGATGGAGGAACTGAAGGAAATCCACATTAGGCAGGAAATGGTTTTGGGTAGACTGATGGGACTGAAGGCTGATAAATCCCCAGGGCCTGATGGTCTGCATCCCAGGGTACTTAAGGAGGTGGCTCTAGAAATAGTGGAAGCATTGGAGATCATTTTTCAATGTTCTATAGATTCAGGATCAGTTCCTGTGGATTGGAGGATAGCAAATGTTATCCCACTTTTTAAGAAAGGAGGGAGAGAGAAAACGGGTAATTATAGACCAGTTAGTCTGACATCAGTGGTGGGGAAGATGCTGGAGTCAATTATAAAAGACGAAATTGCTGAGCATTTGGATAGCAGTAACAGGATCATTCCGAGTCAGCATGGATTTACGAAGGGGAAATCATGCTTGACAAATCTACTGGGATTTTTTGAGGATGTAACTAGGAAAATTGACAGGGGAGAGTCAGTGGATGTTGTGTACCTCGACTTTCAGAAAGCCTTCGACAAGGTCCCACATTGGAGATTAGTGGGCAAAATTAGGGCACATGGTATTGGGGGTAGGGTACTGACATGGATAGAAAATTGGTTGACAGACAGAAAGCAAAGAGTGGGGATAAATGGGTCCCTTTCGGAATGGCAGGCAGTGACCAGTGGTGTACCGCAAGGTACGGTGCTGGGACCCCAGCTATTTACGATATACATTAATGACTTAGACGAAGGGATTAAAAGTACCATTAGCAAATTTGCAGATGATACTAAGCTGGGGGGTAGTGTGAATTGTGAGGAAGATGCAATAAGGCTGCAGGGTGACTTGGACAGGTTGTGTGAGTGGGCGGATACATGGCAGATGCAGTTTAATGTAGATAAGTGTGAGGTTATTCACTTTGGAAGTAAGAATAGAAAGGCAGATTATTATCTGAATGTTATCAAGTTAGGAGGAGGGGGAGTTCAACGAGATCTGGGTGTCCTAGTGCATCAGTCAATGAAAGGAAGCATGCAGGTACAGCAGGCAGTGAAGAAAGCCAATGGAATGTTGGCCTTCATAACAAGAGGAGTTGAGTATGGGAGCAAAGAGGTACTTCTACAGTTGTACCGGGCCCTGGTGAGACCGCACCTGGAGTACTGTGTGCAGTTTTGGTCTCCAAATTTGAGGAAGGATATTCTTGCTATGGAGGGCGCGCAGCGTAGGTTCACTAGGTTAATTCCCGGAATGGCGGGACTGTCGTATGTTGAAAGGCTGGAGCGATTGGGCTTGTATACACTGGAATTTAGAAGGATGAGGGGGGATCTTATTGAAACATATAAGATAATTAGGGGATTGGACACATTAGAGGCAGGAAACATGTTCCCAATGTTGGGGGAGTCCAGAACAAGGGGCCACAGTTTAAGAATAAGGGGTAGGCCATTTAGAACAGAGATGAGGAAGAACTTTTTCAGTCAGAGAGTGATGAAGGTGTGGAATTCTCTGCCTCAGAAGGCAGTGGAGGCCAGTTCGTTGGATGCTTTCAAGAGAGAGCTGGATAGAGCTCTTAAGGATAGCGGAGTGAGGGGGTATGGGGAGAAGGCAGGAACGGGGTACTGATTGAGAGTGATCAGCCATGATCGCATTGAATGGCGGTGCTGGCTCGAAGGGCTGAATGGCCTACTCCTGCACCTATTGTCTATTGTCTATTGTCTATCTCGGTTGTACCATTTCCAATTAATTTACTTAACCCTGCAATCAATTCTCTTTCAATTATTTATCCAATTTCCTTTAGTAGACCGCTCTTGATCTGCATCTAGCACTCTGACAGATGTGGATTCAAATCATAATCGTTGCTGTAAAAAATATTTTTCCTGTGCCAGTTGAACTGTTGCCCCAAATATTGATCCTTCAGCTATTTATCTTCTTTTTTTTCTATATAAATTCTGCATAATTATAAACATCTTTGTGCATTTTGATCTTGGCTTTCTCCAAATCTAATCTCAGCATCTCCAAGTGGCAAAATAACTATAATATCTCACATGTACACTAATTCTAATAACTCCCTTCAATACATCACCAAAGTCTCTGCATCCTCCTACAAGTAAACTGCACAGAAATTGACAAAATACTCAGTTTGAATTGAACCAGCATTTTATACATTTAGCACGGGTTCGTGGCTTTTGTACTCATATTTCAAATAAAATAATTTTAATAAAGCCAAATGCTGCATTAATTACTCAAGGAATTGTGTAAACCACTTCACTCTCAGTGTTCTTGTATCCCAGTTAAAATAGTTCCCCATTTAACTTGTAACTCTAAATATGGTCATAGCATTAAAAGTATTAGTGTACCCATTAACCATGCAATGTAAACTTATTTCTAATGGTAATACAAATTCCATCTCATCAAGAAATAAAAGGGGTTTATATGGGTCACCGAAGATAAACATTTACCTTCGATCTAAATGCGCACATGGAATACCAGCTGCACATTGTTTCCACTTTCAAAACATAATTGTGCTGAAGTCAACAGAACTAAATGTTTGAAACAGGTAAAATGTAGTTTTACTCTATCATGTGTGCATTTAATGCAAGTGACCCAGGAACAATTTCCACCACCATTGGGAAATGATGGAAATCATCATCAAGGAATTGCTGGAAGTTTTGTTATACAAAATGTGGAGATGGTAAATTATTTAAATTTTGGCAATTTTCTAATTTCCCAGTTAATTATGTTATTTATTATTATAGATGCTGAACCTTGCATTTGGCTCCATTTTGGGAAGTGTTGCCACACGTTAAGTCTAGGCCAATAACTGGAATGGTGCAAGCTGAGAGGAAGAAACTGAATTTTTGAGACAAATTCACCTAATCTGTTCATTTAGAAAACTTTAAATAAGTCTAGAAGTACAATAGACAGACAACCCTAAAGCTAACTTGTTCATTTGTCTTGAACCATTAACGATGTAGCCACATTTACACAAGATATTATCCAGGAGGAGTTACACTGCAATCTGAAGCTTTGGAATGAGTCTATGTGGCATGAAGATTGTTGTGGAATGTTTATAATTATTTATAATTTAAAGGCCTTTAATATCATAAAATACACTGGACGATAGAGGTCATTTTGATTTTGTTTTTCTTATTTACTCCTTCGTCTTACGTACCTTCAGCATTACGCCTACATGCCCCCCCCCCCCCCCCCCAACCCACAACCCCCCCGTATTTCCTGTGCATTGAAGGTTTTCTCCCTTTACCACTTTACCAGTTCTGAATGTGCACAATTCAAGAGGTTATGGCGGTCTGGTCCTGTTCCAAACAGCCACTTTACAACTGTGACCCAAGACAGTTGGGATAACATGTTGTAAACATATATCAAAAAAAAATATGCAGCCAGGATAGAAAATGCTTCCAGCTTTGAAGACATCTGTGCTCAAATTTCATAGGTCTGATCTTGATGCCTGGAATTTATTCAAGACCATTAATTTTATCCCAGCGGTCACTAGCATGGCATACAAGCCCTTCTTTAGTTACGATGATCCTTATATGGTGCATATCTGGGGAAAAAATGGATATCATATCGGACAGGAAGCTTGTTCTTCCCCATTTATTATTATTCCCCATCCTAGTTCATGGCAAAATGGCCAAAATTAGTCAACTCAACACTTACAGCTAGTTGATTAGAAACTCTGCTTCTCTTTCGTCATTATCACATTTGTTGACAGATTAACCAGTGAACAAGTGGCACATTATCTACTTAACCAATGAAGGAGATTGTAGGGGAATTAGATGAGTTGCATCCCATAATGCTTAGATTCTTATTTTTTCTTTAAAAGAAAAAAAAGTAATTATAGAAACTAGCATTTATCTACTGTCTATCCCATGCTGATAATAAAATGCTTTAACTGAAATTAGACACTTCAAGGTTTAATTTTTATTGTAAGGTAGGTATACCTTTAATAGTTAGATTATCCAAAATTACTCACTAGGAATCAGAAATCATTTCAAATAACTGAAAATATCTAACTATCTGGATTTTTTTAAATTCAATTTTTCCTGAAAATAAAGTAAGTTGAATGTAATTTTATTATTAATTTTATTAATTTTTTTCAAAGATAGCGTGTAGGTACACTTTCCGTATTTTTGCTTTGGGATAGAAGTTAGTCAAGGTTGAAAATGGTTAAATTCTGCACAAAAAAACATGTTCCATTCACCTTTAAATCTGTAATATCTCTATTGGTATTTAGCAGTGTTAATATGTATCTTAATCTGAAAGACCATCGGTGGAAAGGGGGCAAAGGACATGGAGTTCAACAAACAAAAGTGAAATGGAATGAAATGTATTACATGTCAAACTGTAATCAAACTGTAATCAAACTGTAATCAACATGTCATAAATTTAGAGGCTATAGCAGCATAAAACATTATTGCTTTTTATTTCACAATATTTAATGACTTGCTGATTCAAATACTTTAAACTGGCCTGTACTGACAAGTTAGCAAATTAAATTTGAACTATTTGCTTTAATAAAAATAGGTTTATATCTGCCATTTGATTCCCAGGCATCCAAGAAGGTACCAGAAAATGCATTAGCACAAACTTGTTGAATTTAGTTACAATTCCTGAGGCAAAGGAACATTGATGAGCAAGAAAGCCTGATTGGCGTGCCTGAATTATTTAAAGAACACTAGCTATGATCCGAACAGCTGCTGGCCTTAACTTTAAATAGGACTGCCATTGAGTTCCTACTGTAAGCCACAGACGAGAATTGATAAAACTCTACATCCAACACAAAAAGCAATTGAATCCATGTTAACAGATAAACATAAACTATCCAAGTTAAAACACAGAGAAATCGTAATTCTGATCATAAATAGGATGAACTGGCAGAGTATTGTATCAATTAAGGTTTTGGCCATTGATTATATTTAATCCTACATAAAACATTTTATTCCCACTCTCAAATTATATTGTGCTTCCCCTTCCCATGACAACTCTTCAGCCCTACAGATTTCTATCTCATTTAAAACATAATTTTTATCAATGTGAACATTTATACTGGCTTGAAATAATAGTTTCTTGCAACTTAAAATAGCAGACAAGGCAGCCAGAGTTTTAACTACCAATATGATTCACACCTTGTTTTCGCTGTCCCGGTACATACAAGTAACTCTGAGGGTAGAGAGAGCATCAACCCTTTGAAATGTCAAGCATTGTTGGGTATGTTTATAAACTAGATGCAATTAGATGTATTCTGAACAAACTGCTAGTACAAAGCAGATAATTTAAGGCAAATTTATAGCCAAGGATCGAGAATCACACAAGGGGCATTAATAATTGCTGATAGCATTTTAAAAAAGTAAGAAAAGTGAACAACGAGAATCAAGTTAAGTCATGCATGACTTTAAACCCAAATCTGTTTCGAGCATGCTTTTGGTGGTGAGGTGTGGGGTGGGAGAGGGACTGGTGTTGGTGATTCAGAAACACACCCAAGTGCTTCAGATTCTAGGTACATCAACTCACAGTCTAGTTTCAATGTTCCTGTTTGATTTCTTCTGTATTGGGGTGAAGGGATTATTGGAGACTCGCTGAAGAAGAGGAGACAATCTGGGGTAATTAGGTCATGACCTTTGTTTTGTTACCCAGATGAACCCTTCCGCCAATTCTGATGCCAAGTAAGTTGTTTACTTACTGGGGTGGACTACACAACAACTGCCAGTCTGCTCCAACCCACTAAATAATCTGTAGCATCTGTCCTGCATGTACTCTTGTTGAAGCATAGCTGAGGCTCCAATAACAGGGCAGGGCTTTAAATTGCCAACATTTCAGGAGATCTCACCAGTGCCTCTCTCAAAGTTACAATCAGAAATATGGGAATTAATTAATTGCCCAATGGTCCATTTGGCCTTCCTCAGGGGTTATGGGGAGAAAGCAGTAAAAGGGATAGATAGATCAGCCATGCTTGAATGGCAGAGTAGACTTGATGGGCCAAATGACCTAATTCTGCTCCTTTATGAACTTTTTTATTGCCCAGTTTCCCTCAGGAAGAGGGAGAACGTTAATCTGATAGGCAGAGTGGTGTGAAACATTTCCCTCAATGTTTCTTTCACGTAATCTAATATTGAATCTACATGCTTACTGTATAGGATAGCTACCTGATCACCTTAATCAATGCTGTTGCAGCTATCTAACACATTGCTTTACAGTATCAGAAAAAATGGCATAAAGCATAGTATTAGGAAGAAGGGGAATGTTGAACAATTGCAGTTTTCGGTTTTAATGTTCCCAAATTGAACATGAGAAAAAAACATGAATGAAAGAAGAAAATGTATTATAAGAGGGAGAGTTGGACAAGGAGTAATTGTAAATATGATGAATAATAAACGCAGCAAGATCAAACTGTTGACATTTCTTTATATGTTAATACCATCTTGGATGGGACATTTTGATCATCATGAATGAGTTGGGACAAAGAGCCTGTTTCCATGCTGTATGAATTTATGACTCCACAACTCTGATTGTTTATGACTCCCATGAATTAAGATGGAGAAACTACTTGCTCTGAATATCTGTTCAATTTATCATACTCTTGTGTTTGACATGCCTGAATATGTTAGCTACTCATTCAACTTTTAGAGAAAAATGTGATTAGTCATTTATAGGATAGTCATTTATTGGTTTATTATTATCAAGTTTACCAAGATACAGTGAAAAAAATGTGTCTTGCTATCTAGTCAAATCATACAATGCATGAGTGCAATCAAGCCATACACAGGTAGTGCAAAGTGTTACAGCGTTATAGTGTTGCAGGTACAGAGAAAGTAAAGAAAAAAATAAAGTGCAAGGGCCAAAATAAGGTTGGTTGGGGAGATTGGGACCACACCATTAGCTTATGAGAGGACTGTTCGGTAGATTGATAACAGGAGAGAGGAAGCTGCTCTGAATGTGGTGGGACATGCTTTTAAGCTTTTGCATCTTTGTCCAGTAGGAGAGGGGTAAAGGGAAAATGACCGGAGTGTAAATTCTTGATTGTATTTCCCGAAGCAGCATGGTGCAGATGGAGTCGATGGGGGGTGGGGGTTATTGGGGAGGCTGATGGGGGGTGGGGGTTATTGGGGAGGCTGATGGGGGGTGGGGGTTATTGGGGAGGCTGATGGGGGGTGGGGGTTATTGGGGAGGCTGATTTGTGTGATTAGCTGGACTAAATCCACGACACTAGTAATTTATAGTATCATAACGTCTTTAACTATCTGAGAATAGAAATAATAGAAGGAATTTCACAGGATAGTGATATTGTTAGTAATTCAGAGAATAGTAACATTGATCATAATTCACAAGATAACAACATTGTTGGTAATTTACATAATAACACTGTTGGCAGCTTATGGATACGAAAACACTCATTCACATAATAATAACATTGTTAGTAAATCACCCACACTCGTGCCAATAAACTGCACAAATTCCATTACTTAACTCAATTTCTGTGCAGGGAATTGCAGCTGATGGAATTGTTCAAATACCTGATCGGTAAATATGATCAAGTGCATTGTGCTCTGATAGTGCACTTTGACATTTTTATCTCAGTCCTCTGTGAATATTGTATGTGCAATATCCATTCCTTTTGAAGACTGGGGACAGAACACTTTCAGACATCGCCAATGTCACTGTGAAGCCAGCTGCTGACAGCTGGAGAAAAACGTCCCAGGAAAATTCATCCATTGATTTCTTCCAGCAGTGGGATGGTGCTAGTTTAAATTCATTCATCTCTTTTAAGTTTTGTGACTCAGACTGTCAAATGGCCATGAAACTAGATCCCTTCACTTCCTGACCCTGGGTAATGGAGCACCACATACAATGCAGATGGCAAAAACCCATCACACCAATCTCAAAGTTCCCTCTGGACACCCTGTAGCTACAATGTGCTTTGATTGATTGAATTGATTGAAAGATACAGCATAGAAACAGACCTTTTTGCCCACCGAGCCCTCACTAATCATTGCTCACCCATCCCACTAGTATATGTAGACGCAAGGAATCCTGACCTGAAACATCACCTATCCATGTCCTCCAGACCTGCTGCCTGACCCACTGAGTTACTCTAGCATTTTATCTCTTTTTTCCCCATACCAGTTATATGCTAACACACTTTTGCATCCTCTCCCTAAACACTAGGTGCAATTTTGTCTCTATTGCTTCCCACTAGTTGAATATTATCACACTTTCGTATCCTCTCCCTACACACCAGATACAATTTACAGAGGACAATTAAAACACAAACTTGCCCATCTTTGGGATCTAGGAGGAAACCGGAGCACCAGGAGGATACACGCACGGTCAAAGGGAGAATATTACAAATTCCACACAGACAGCACCGGAGGTCAGGATTGAACCTGGGTCTCTGGCATTGTGAGGCAGCAGCTCTACCGGTTATGCAACTGTACCAATGGCAAAGAGCAGTGTTTTTCTTTGGAACTGTACATGTCGGTACTGTTTGCTGGCATCTCTGAAAAGTTAAAAACTAGATATTCACATTTTTAGAACTGTTATTTTTACAAAGGGTGACAACAGTGGCACAGCTGGAGGAGATGGTGCCTCAGACTCAGGTTCGATCCTGACCTCAGGTGCTGTCTGTGTGGAGTGGCACGTTTTCCCTGTGCCTGTGTGGGTTTCCTCCGGGTGGTCTGGTTTCTTCCCACATCCCAAAGATGTGTGGGTTTGTAGATTAATTGGCCACTGTAAATTGCCTCTACAGAGGCAAAAAGTGGGATAACAAAGAACTAGTGTGAACGGGTGATTGAATGTCGGTGTGGACTTGGTGGGCCGAAGGGACTGTTTCAATGCTGTGTCTTTAAATCAAATTACCAAAGCTTATAAAATAAAAAGTATTAATTAAATAAGGCAGTCAGGCCTTTGAACAGCTCAATCAGCTTGTAGGATGCACTGGCATCTTTTTCTCTACAAAAAAAGCACTGGGTAGAACTTAGGCTCGGATTGCACTTCCATCAAATCCATCAGCACAGGTTATTGAGGCTTCATAACAAACATGAGCCCTGTTTCGCAAAACCCAAGAGATCTGTTTCAGCAGCCCCCAGCTGGTGTAGACTGGTGTTGTGAACCAGCACTGGATAGATTTAGTTAAGATTTAGATTAGTTAAGGACATCACCCCTGGCTCTAACATGCCTCCAAACATCACCTCCCCAACCAATTATGGCTCCAATCCCCATCAGCCACATCTCCACTTCAACTCCTTTCTGCTCCAACCTGACTCCAAATCTCTATCCCTCCCATAAGCAAATGCCACTCGCCAATCACTCAAAATCTCAAACACCCTTCCCCTCATCAAGACTGAAGCTCTTTGATCAAATCTCCTCATCCCTGGCCCCTTTCACCTACTCTTGTGCTGTCCAGATCAATGAGCAATTTGTTTTTCATCACTGGCTTCACATGCACCTGTTAGGGGAAGGCCTTTGTGCTCATGGAACAAGCAAAGCCTAACCTTTGGCCTCAAGTGAACAGGACAATACAAAAAGCTTAATATATGCCCATTATGCACTGCCTATTGCCCTAAAGAATTCCTGGATGAATTTATTTTCTTTGAATAATCTGTGATGAATACGGTAAGAAAGTAACAACACAGCAAACAACAAAACCACATAAAAAAACAACTAGGAGACACAGCACAGCACCCAGAAAGCAACAGGCAGCACAAGCAGGTATGGGACACACATGCCATTTTCACAAGCTAATGAATCAAGCAACAGTGAACTGAATGCCAGAAACAAATACTTTGCAGTGGTCAAGTTCCATAAAGTTTACATGGGTTTGGTATTTTTGTCACGTGCTATAATGCAACGTAATCTATTGCATGGGTCACAAGGTGCCAGCTAGTTTGATCAAGTGGCAAATGTCTAAACCAGAATTGTATTGAATTGTATTGTATTGTATTTGTGAGATAATTTATAATTTTCAGAAAATTGCTTAAAAATGAAATTTAGATTAATATATTTATTCTGCCCAAATAATTCTTAAATATGCTCCTTAAATATCAAATCAAATTCGCTGTGACAGATTGCCGGTCAATTAGTTATATTGAAAGAAGTGCAGCTGCTTTAATAATGATGGTCTTTATGTCCACCTTATGTTAACTTTAGAATGTGACCACTTTCTGATTTTTAACAGATAGAATCAAATCTTGTTTTTGCAAAAACGCAATAAATGCAGTTTCAATTGAACTGCAGCTAAGATTCTTTAAACCTAAATTAACACAGAATGGTTCTACCTTTTCTCCCGAATGACCTTCGCAGTGAGGCTGCAATCAATTAACAAAAAGTCAGGAATAATTTTTCAGTGTCATTCCCACTGTGCTTTAATGTTGAAAACACATTAGCGGAGTAATTCATTGTCAGATGAATATTATCTCAGAGACAACACCACACAAAACTAGATTACATTCCTAAAAGATTCAAAATCAGGTTAGTTAATTACATTTTCAGATGGGAGGAAATTGAACAAAATGGAACCACAGACATTTAAAGGTGCACTTCACTTATCAAGCTTTTTCTTGTCAATAAATGTGAAATACTATCCTGTAATGTCCATTTAATGTGCAAACTGGTTGCTAGAACAAATGTTTGAATGTCACCGATATAACATACACAAAGCACAGAACAAACTATATTTCAAGTATGAATCATGGAAGTATATTCAACCACTAAAATATTCAGAAGTAGTTTGCATTTTGATAGAATAACAATTAATATAAATAACACAAAATTTAGATTTAGTCTTTACCCTATTGTGAGAATTTTGGAAACTCCACAGCATTCTTTCATGCAATTTCTACCTTCCATTATTTAACCCCGTAATGCAAGTTAGGATCATGTTCCCTATTTTCTTGTCCCCACCCAAAAGCTTATTCTTAATACATGAACCTGGACATTGAATGCTGGGTGGCTGTTTGATAGATGACTACATTACCAGTCATTCATTGCATCATATATATATTTTCCACCAGAATCATAAGATAATGGTCAGTAGTGGGAGGTTTGGATTATTAATCTTCACCCGAGTTAGATCCACTGAATAGATTCTGATCACAGTTACCAACACTGTTTAAAAGCAGCTGATTTAGTCCATTCTACAGGCAGGTATGAAACTATTGTGGGTGGAGTATTCACCAGGTCAACTGTTGAGCAGATATGGAAACAGCATCTTTAAACAACTCACTGAAGACCTTGTTACATTCTAAGTGTCTATGGAAAACCAAAACCACCAAACAAGCAACTTTAAAAGATTTGAGAAAAGGACACAATCCTTTTAACATTGTGCTTGTATTTCTGCACCAAGAAGTGTCATTTTCTACCAATATCAGTCACCTCTGTCTTATTGGCAGATCTCATCTCATCAGAGGTTGATAGAAGTACATAAAATTATGAGAGGCATAGATAGGGTAAACAGTCAGAACCTGTTTCCCAGGGTGGAAATGTCCAACACATTTCCACCCGGGGGGGGAGTTTTTTTTACACAGAGAGCGGTGAGGGCCTGAAATGCATTGCCAGGGATGGTGGTGGAGGCAGACACTATAGTGACATTTAAAAGGAGTTCAGGTAGGCAGATGGAAGTGCAGGGAATATAGATCATATGCAGGCAGATGAGATTAGTTTAACGGCATCATGTTCAGCACAAATATTGTGGGGGGTTCCTGTGCTGCACTGACCTATGTTCAATGCCTCTCCTTTGTCTATCCAGCTTTTCCATCTTTCCTCAAGCAGCATTGTTAAAACACATGGGATCATTTACACCTATTTCTGCTGTCAAATGGCAGCCAGGATGACCATGGTCATGGCTCTGGCTGATTCCAGGCTGCAGCTAAAGATATTTGTGGCATCTGGTAATTTGCCATGCCATTGTTCTGTAAGGAAAATTATTGACATGGTCTATTCACAGACAGCTAACTATATTTAATTCTCATTTGCCGGAGTCCACAAGTAAGAGCGAGTTTGCAGCTTTGCTAGAATAGCTGAGCACTGCCTAAACTGTTTGGGTGATGTGGCTTCCTGGGTTGAATTACTGGCAGTGTGTGCAGGCTGAGACGTGGATATGATGCTTGCAACAATGCCAAGTGTGTGAGGGTGTGGTGAAGCTTACACTTCAGTGCAGATGGAAAGGGACTGTTGGAAAGATAACTCGTAAAGGGGAGTGAGCTGCAGACAACAGTTATGCCTTAAGCATCCCTGGCCCAGAACACCAGGAAACACTGCTGACACCTTGCCTCTTCAACAGTACATGGAAATGCTTCTTTAAAATTTATCTCATAAACACATCTAAGGACAGTTCAAACGGCAGTTTTTTAAAAAATCTAGCTCATAAGCAAATCTAAGGGCAGTTAAAAAACAGGTTAAAGAATTAATTAACAAAGCAGAAAATTAAATGTAATGTCAGAGATAAATGGTTCCTCACAGAAGGTAAACAGGATCTGTCCCCTGCAGTTTTACATTAAGACGATATTTGTAAATAGACATCTGCATTGACCAACTTACAGTAAAATATTACATGGAAAAAGAGTTATAATTTTCTGAACATTGATACCTTCGGTGTTTGAAAACATTTAATGTTTTTTAAGGACAATTTTATCTTCTTTGAAAGGCTTCAATAAAATTTCATATACAGTACCATTCATTTTGTACATATTCATTGCTCTACAGCATTGCTATAAATAATTTTAGATTACATGGGGCTTTAAGTTATGGCTGTGATAATTGTATACCAGCTGCTTGTTCTTTCTTTGGAAAGAGGCACTGATGTACATCACACATTGGGCTTTGAAGGTTTTTACATTTTCGATTATTGCTTTGTCAGTTTGAATTATCCTATAATGAGCTAACATGACAAAATGGAAACTATTTATAATTAGCTACAATAGTTTCTGGACGTGTGGCAGAAGTGAAAACAACCAATATTCTTCTTCCAGATCTTCCCTCAGACAATTGCTGGAACATGCATCGGATCTTGTAAAGTCTGAACTGTACTTGGACTTGATGCCCCACCTAAACTACAATTATATAATGTTTGGGCTGACACACGGACGGCACTGTGATGCAGCAGCAGAGTTGCTGCCTTACGGTGCCAGAGACGCAGATTCGATCCTGACTACAGGGTGCTGCCTGGATGGAGTTTGTATGTTCTCCCCGTGACCACATGGGTTTTCTCTGGGTGCTCCGGTTTCCTCCTACATTCCAAAGACATGCAGATTTGTAGGTCAACTGGCTTCTGCAAATTGTCCCTAGTGCGTAGCATAGAACTTAGTGTACAGGTGATCACTGGTCGGCTGTATCTCTAAACTAAACTCAACTCAACTAAATAATGTTACTTGCCTAATATATTTAAAGCTCATGTAAACACATCTGAACAAATCTGGTAGCAGCAAACACTTCCGAGTGTGTACAATTAACCATTCTGGAGAAGAGATGCCAATCTCTCTCAAACAGCTGCTGCATTGCAGTATCAAAGATCAACAAGTAACATTATCACTGCTAGAGGCTCAGAGTACATCAAGGTAGTTATATCTGTCTATTTCTTATCCATCTGCTCTCCCAGGGTGGAATGATAAAATCCACAATAAAACAATTACAGAGGGAGTAAACATTCTCCACTTCTTAGAACTACTTACGATTTCACAACACAAAAGTAGCAGGCATAGCCTAGAAGTGTAGGTGATGTTGCCATGGTTAAAGTATGGGACGACTAAACCAGAGTGGTGGACTGACAATCCAGCGACCAGACATCCTATCCCACCACAGAAACCAATTTTATAATGTAAAGTTTTACCCAAATTTTACATTATAAATCAAAATTGATTTTTCAATGTTAAATGTGGGTAGAAACGCCAACTTGTTTTCATCATGAAAGTACCAGTGTCATCTTAAAAAGCGATCTGATTCACAAATGCCCTTTAGGTGAGGCAATCATTCTTACCTGTCTTGCTTTCCTGTGACTCCTGACAATATGGCTGACTCTTAAGCTCCCTCTGAAGTGGCCAAGTAGGCTAATAGTTTTTCTATTAGCATAACAATCAACAGTGAAGGACTGTATCTGGATGGATCAACTGGTATTGACCTAGACCTTCCTAAATCATCCTCACAAACCTCCAGGCACTGATGTCCAAAGTGGAAGATCTGACCCAGAGATGATTGAAGCTACAGCTTGACACATGTATTCTCACAGTCATTACCTTACAGATAACAGGCCAGACACCTCAGCACAATCTCTGCAAACATCTTGTCTCACTGCAGGACACGTCTATCAGAGGAGAATGCACAATGGTATACAGACAAGAATGAGAAACATCTGGAATCTTCAACTTCAACAATAATCTGGCTCACCTGTCACCCCTGACTCCATGAAGTCTCATGGCATCGTCAGCCCTGGGCAAGGAAACCTCCTGAATACTGTTTCCTGACCTCCCTCAGCTGATGGATCAATGCTCCTCCGTAATGAACAACACTTGGAAGAAGCGCTGAATGTGGCCAGGGCACAGAATATATTCTGGGTGGGGACTTCAATGTCAGCATCCTCACTAATCTACCTGTGGCAGATGCCTCCATAAAAAAAAAGCGCTGATAGAAGTGATCATACAGTCTTTGTGGAGATAAAGTGCTGTTTTCATGCTGAGTATTTCTCTCTCTGAAAAACTTCAAACCTGCTAAATGTGACAGGCTCCGAACATATCGAGCAGTTCAAAACTGGACACCCATGATACTGTGGATCAGCAGCATCAACACAAATGTGTGCCATCATGATGTGTAACCTGATAACGTGGCACGTCCCTCATTTCACCATTACTGTCACGCCAGGGAGTCAACTGTGGTTAAATGAAGAATGCAGGAGTATTTAATGGGGCAGCACTGGGCCTACATAAACATTAAGCAGCGCCAGTTTAATGAAGCTGCAATACATGATTCCGTGCATGTTAGACAGTAACGGTAGTATGCAGCAACAAGAGCTAAACAAACTCACAGCCTGCAGATCAGGTTAAAGCTCTGCAGTTCTTCACGCCTCGCCCTGAATGGTGGTGGAAATTCAACCACAACCAGAAAGAGGTAGTTCCAAGCACATCCCCATTCTCAACAAAGGCAGGATCCAGCATGTGAGCCCAAATAAAAAGGTGTGACGTTCACAACCATGTTCAGACAGAAGTGTCGAATAGATGTCTTTTTTTGTTGTTGTTTTTTGTCTATTGTCATCGTTTAATGTACGTTTTGTTCTATTTTTAACTCTGTTTATGTGGGGGGTGGTGGGGGAAACATTTTTTTTCTAATCTCCTCCTCAACGGAGATGCGACCTTTACCGTGTCGTATCTCCGTTCGCGCTATGGCCTAACATTGTGGAGTCGGCGGCCTCCAGCTGGGATCGACCTTGAAGACTCCGGTCGCAGGGCCTGGACTTACCATCTCGGAGGCTTCGGCCGTGGGCCCTGCAGACCGCAACATCGGGAGCTCGCAGGTCCCTGGCTGGCGACCGGCTTTCAGGAGCTCCAGCCGTAGCAGCTTCGACCGCCCCGGAGCGCGAGGTACGTTCGACCCGCTCGCAGGCCCCTCATCGCCCTGCGTGGCCTGGCCGCGGCACTTTCCATCGCCCGGTGGGGGCTCAGGACCTTCATCGGCCTGCTCGGCTCGGCTCGGCCCTCGGACTTTCCATCACCCGGTGGGGGCTTCAAAAGTTGGGAGACTCGATCGCCTCGTGGCGCCACGGGAGAAGAATGAGGAGGAGATAATGACTTTTCTTTGCCTTCCATCACAGTGAGGGTGTGCCTGGAGCAATCACTGTGATGGCTGTTTGTGTTAAAATTGTATCTGTGTGTCCTGTGCTTTTTGTTGTCTACTGCCGGACCCTGACGTGAGAGGACGCTGGCGCTGTTTATTCGCCGCTTCTCCGTCAGGATAGTTTGTCTGTTTGTTTTTATGTTATGACTGTTTTTGTAAAGCGCTTTGAGCACCTGGTAAAGCGCTATATAAAATAAATGCTTATTATATTATTATGATTCTTATTAATGTCAGCCTGTTCCCTTTGGCGGAAGGTATGAAAACTACAGGTCATGGGTAAATAAATTAATTAAGAATGACATAAGGAAAACCTTTTAAACACTGCGTGGGGTTGGAATCTGGATTACCCTGTCCACCAAGTTGTGGCTTTCAAGAGGAATTAGACAAATATTTGGTGAATTTTCAAGGCTGCAGAAAAAGAGTTTGGAGGTGAAACTAGAGATTTGCTCCAGTAGGGAGCCAATGCAGATACTATGGGATAAATGGCCTTCTTCTCTGCTGCAACTAATCTGTAATTCAATGATTAATTCCAAGAAATATAGGGGCTTTCAACATCAGGACAATATTCACCAAAAAATATATTCACCTAATTTTTCAATGTGTGATTTTGCTACATTCAAATTGATTGCCACGTGGAAATTGCTAGATATGCACATTGTTAGCTGGACTTTAAATGTAATTGATTTTGAAATTATTCACTAGAACTGCAGTTATAACTGTGTATATCCTCATCCATGAAAGATGCAAATGGCAAACTGTAATCAGTTGTCAACAATGTTTTCATTTGCATTTTCGTTGGGTTTTGCCTAAGGCAAAATATGAAATATGAATGGTCGGCGTGGACTGGTAGGGCCGGACAGGCCTGTTTCCATGCTGTAGTTGTTATATGTTATATGTTATATGAAAGAATGGGGTATTTCCAATTTCTCAACAAAATCAGCATTCACTTCAATGAGATTAATAGCAAGGATTTATTCAGCAGCACTACGCATGGCAGCCTGGGGCCATATATGACAAGGAAATGGCTATGTATAACAAGGCAGGCACAATATGTATCATAGTTCCAACAGACCATGCCGTATGACACATAACCAAATGAAATGTGAAGTCCAGTGAACATGATGAAAATGAAATTATTCCTGTTGTTTTCATTAAGAAGTCTCTATCTAGCAACCTTCCACAAAGTTAATTTGACCAACCCAATTGCAAGTTCATGTGAACCTATAAAAAAAATCTAACTGATATCAATTGGTACTGTTTTCGAAATCTCATTCAATGGTTGGTGTAAATTATGTAAAATAACACACTTTTGCAGTGTGGGTCTTTGGAAGCTGGGTCAGAAGTTGACTGCTTATACAAAGTAAAGGGAACTTTTTCCTTTAAACTTTACTGAGAGTACTCAGTTCTGAAACTTAATCTCCAAAAATGATTAGAGTACAATGCATAATTAAGTAAAACATGATCTCTGTGCACAGTATTCATGAATATTTTTCATTATCTCATGCAAGAAATGTTTAACTGCATTCACGCCTGCTCAGCAAATTCTGAGGACAATTAGGAATTAATCATTTGGTACTAAAATCAAGCTTCCATTCCTAAAGAGCAAAAGTGAAGTAGATCAATGTTTGAAACGGTTAGATAGCTCCATGGCCTTTACTCATTGAGATCACATTTACACTTTGTGATTTTTAAACCGAATCAGATTGGCGTGGTGAAACATTAATTCACGTTGTTTTCTTTCCCCATTCATGGAATTTGATTGACTTAATACAAAGCGATATTTGAGGTTCAACACAAATTGGGAGCTGCCTTCTTAAAGCAGTGCAGTCCTGCAGTGAACGTACTCCCAGGGTGATTTTAGGGAGGGGGGGGGGTTCCAGGATGAAGGGAACTTCCAAGTCAGAATGGGAGGACTTGATGAGATTTGCTGGTGATGGTATTCCCATGAACTGGCTGCCCTTCTCCTTCAGGTAGTGCAGAGTGCAGGTTGAGAAATGCCGCTGAGGTACCTTTGATGAGTTGCTGCATTGTATCTTGTAGACAGTACACTCTGAAGCTATAGACAGCTGGTAATGAAGAGTGTAAATGTTTAGGACAGAAGATTAGCTGTTAATTAAACAAGCTGTTTTTTCCTGGGTGATGTTGAGCTTCTTGAATTGGTGTTGGAATTGCACTTGTTCAAGCCATTAGAGACTATTCCATCGCAGTATTGGTTTGGATCTTATAAATGGAGTTAAAAGATGGATTACTAGAACCACAATACCCATCCACTGACTGGCTCTTGTGGACCTGGTAGCGTGGAAATTATGTCGCTGCCTGTGTTTTATTTCTTGCTAGCTGTGGCTCTCCATAATGGTAATGGTGAGGGGATTTGGTAATGGTAAGGGAAGGTAAACAGACTTCCTCTTTAGACTTTATATTACTATAGAATTAAGGCACGGAAACAGGCCCTTTGGCCCACCGAGTCGGTGCTAACCAACGATCACTCTGTACATTAACACTACCCTGCACATTATGGACAATATTACAATTGTACCGAACCCAATTAACCTACAAACCTGTACGTCTTTGGAGTGTGGGAGGAAATGGAGCACCAGGAGAAAACCCATGCAGCCACAGGGAGAATGTACAAACTCTGTACCAACAGTGCCCATAGACAGAATCGAACCCGGGTCTCTAGCACTGTAAGGCAGCAACTCTACCACTGCGCCACTGCGCTGCCCAAAGTTTAAGATCTATTAAGATCTTGAGTGGAGCATTTGTTTTTTGCCACTTATCAGCCTGTGCTGCAGGCTGCCCAAGTCTTGCTGTGTGAGGATATGGATTACTTCAGTTCCTAGGGTCTTACAAATGGAATTGAATATTTTGCCATCCACGAGTAAACCACCCACTTTGCACCTTCTGTAAGGAAGATCATTGATTAAACAATGGAGAATATTTGGGCCTAAGACACCACCAGAAGTGTTTCTGCGACAATTTCTTGGGGATGAGATGATCAGCATTGAACAGCCCACCAATATCTTCCATTATGATAGGAAAAACTTCAGCCAATGCAGTGTTCCCCATTAATTCCATTGGCTTCAGTTTTGGATTCATGATTCCATCCCCATGTCAAATATTGCCCTGATATCAAACCCCGGAATTCAGATTTTTTCCATGTTCAGACATGGGTTGCAAAGAAGTCTGGCATTAAATAGATCTGCGAAGAATCAAATACTTCATTGCCTTGATGAAGATTGAAGGTAGATTAGCGATGCATTTGACTGGATTTGGTTAATATAAAATCCCTAGATATTGTTCCAATTAAGTTCTCTAAGCCTTAATTGTGGATGCAGCCCAGACTATCATACAAACCAACTTCCCTTCCATGGACTCCATTTATACCTTATGTGCTGCCTTGGCAAGGCCAGCAGCATATTCAAGGATGAGTCGCACCATGGCCACTTCCTCTTCTCCCCTCTCCCATTGGGCAAAAGGTATACAGGTGGGAAAATGCACAGCTCCAGATCCAGGGACACTTTTTCTCCAGCTGTTATCAGGAAACTGAACCATCCTACCACAACTAGAGAGCAGTCCTGAACTGCCATCCACCTCATTGGAGACCCTCGTACTATCTTTGATTCGACTTTACTGGATTTAACTTGCGCTTTTCACGTTATTCCCTTTATCATGTATTGGTACACAGTAAATGATTCGATTGTAATTATGTATTGCATCTCCGCTGACTGGTTAGCATGCAACAAAAGCTTTTCACTGTACCTGGGTACACTTAGCAATAAACATAACTAAACTAAAGAACGCTGCACTCTCTGGAGATAAATAGTATGACAAGACTGTTATTGGGGCTTCTGTATTACGTGATCAGCTACTTTTTAATATAGGAATTATTAAATAAAGTATTGAAGATTGGACAGGACTGCAGGCCGCTGAGATGGATCAGTCACTTCACCACCACTGGATAAAGATAGCTGCAAACATGGACGGTCCAACATTATCCGACCACCAGTAACAACTTTCCATCCATACCCCGTTCCGCCTTCCGCAGAATCCTTAGTTCACTAATCCCTTCCCACCCAAATTACCCTTCCCCAGGTATTTTCCCCTGCAACCACAGGAGATTTAACACCAGTTCCTATACCACCTCCCTCACCTCAATCCACGGACCCCAGCAGTCTTTTTCGGTGAGACAGATTTCGCAACACTTCTATCCTTGTCTAACATTTTTTTTCTCTCTTCATCTCTGGTCTTTATCCAACCATCAGTCAATCGAAAAAACTTTCACCTGTATCATCTTTCCCTCAGTGACCTCTACCCCCACCTCTCTTCCAGATTTCCCGCCTAGCCCCCTCCACAATCAGTTTGAACAGCCTCAACCAAAACGTTGCCTGTCCATGTTCTCCAGATAAGCCGCCTGACCCGCTGCATTACGCCAACACTTTGTGTCTTTTTTTTGGATGCTAACACTAATTTTGCTTTTGTCTTTATTAATAAGCTTCATCTGCATTTAGACTGGAATGTTCTTGTAAACCTCCTTCTCCTGTTACATGTTTAGTTATCAACTGCTATCAACAACTGGATAAGGAAAGATTAGAGAACTTTGACTTTATCCCTAGGTACTGAGATGACTTGGCTCCGTCTGAGCAAGCATGCATGTTGTAACTTTACCCGCTTGTTCCTTATTTGTAGGTATTTCTCTTCTTGCGCCCTACATGATATTGAACGCTCCTCAATGAAGCAGGATTGGCTTGATGGTAGCAGCTAGATGAGAGATGTGCCAGGGTATGAAATTCCAGATTACAGTAGAAAGCAATTCTATTGTTTCAAATGTCCCATGGAATATCAGGGATGTCCAGTTTAGAGCTTCCAAATTTGTTCTAAATCTACTCCATTTAGCAACTGGTGTACTCAAACAACTGCACCTCAGTGTGAGAATGCAACTCCATCTCCATAAGGTTTGTGCAATGGCCACCCCCACCGGAATCCTGTTTGAGAGGTAAACTGATGAGAACGAGGGCAAAGAGATTTTCTCTCATGATCTTGCATCTCCTGCTACGAGTCTCAGCATAGCAGCTTTGTCCATCAGCACAGATATAGCAGTCAGTAATAGTGCCACTGAGCCACTCGTGCTAATGGGCATTTAGATCTACTGACCAATATTTTTCTAATGCTCTTGTGGTATTGAACATGAAGGGATGATGATAAGTGGTAATTAGAAAGATGTTTCCTTGTCCATGATCCCATTGATCCATAATCAATATCGAGGACTTTGAGTCATCACATCTGGCTCTACCAGGTATAATTGTGTGAGGATGATTCTAACAGGCAATTGCTTGACCAGACTGTGGAAAGACACTTATTATCTATGTTCTCTTGGGTGGCACGGTGGCGCAGCAGGGGAGTTGCTGGCTCACAGCACCAGAGACCCACGTTCAACACTGACTGCGGGTGCTGTCTGTACGGAGTTTGTACTTTCTCCCCATGGATTTTCTCTGGGTACTCCGGTTTCCTCCCACACTCCAATGACTTACAGGTTTGTAAGTTAATTGGCTTTGGTAAAAATTGTAAGTTGTCCCTAGCGCGTAGGATAATGTTAGTGTTTGGCGGGGACTCAGTGGGCCATGGGACGTGTTTCTGTGCTGTAACTCTGAAACCTAAACAGAAGTCCTCAGACGTTTGTGAGGAGCACCTTGCAGGACGGACTGGGCACACTGTACACACTGTGGGGCTGGCTCTGTTAAGTATGTTGATGCTGTGCAATTAGGTTTGATTTTAGCAGTTTTGGTGCCATCGGGATGACTCAGTGGTTAGGAAAGCAGATTTTATTCCCTGAAAATACATTAGTGAACTAAATAGATGGCATGCAAACCTGGCAGCTCCATAGTTACCATTATTGGATACTGCATTTAAAAATATATTATTGGACTACTAGTTTAAGATTCTAGATTACAAATCTTTTTACCAAAACCATTACCAATGATATTCACAAAATTTTGGAGTAACTCAGCGGGTCAAGCAGCATCTCTGTGGAAAATGGATAGGTAACATTTCGAGTGAAGACCATTGGGTCCTGACCCGAAATGTAATTTATCCATTTTCTCTGGAGATGCTGCCTGACTCGCTGAGTTACTCCAGCATTTTGGGTCTATCTTTGGTGCAAACCAGCATCTGCAGTTCCTTTATATTACCATTACCAGTGTGTTTGATATAGTAATCCTAGACTACTTTACCGGGAAATGCAAGGTTGGTTGGTTCATTCTCTGTCCAGACACTGCTGGTCTGCACTTAGATATTCATGACTCTTACATACCCGCACCTCCCTCAGTGACCTCGAAATGTCAACATAATAGAGATGTCAGTTAAAGATAATAATTAAACAATTTTCTTACATGGTTAAAATGTTTTCAAGGTGCCTAATAAGCCCATCTACTGCCTGTCCGTGGGTGCGGGGGGAAGAGAGTGGAACTTTTGTTGCCTTCCATCACAGTGAGGGGGTGTTTGGAGTCACTGTGATGGATGTTTGTGTTGGGGTCGTGTGTCCTGTGTTCTTTTCTTTTTTTGCTGTGTTTTGTGACTGCTGAAATTTCGTTCGGTATTTATACCGAATGACAATAAAGTTCTGTTCTGTTCTATGTTGAGGAAGGAACTGCAGATGTTGGTTTAGACCGAAGATAGACACAAAAAGGTGGAGAAGGGTCTGAAGAAGAGTCTCGAGCCAAAATGTCACCAGAGTTGCTGTCTGACCTGTGGAGTTACTCCAGCTTTTTGGGTCTATCTGCAGCTTTGCTGAAATTTGTATGAAGACAATGGTGAAAGATCACCTCGTGCCATGCCCACGGTTGACAAAAGGGTCATGTGTGATGTTGTGGTGGCAAGTAGCAAAAGGTTAACAGGTTTCGCTATCCCATTTAATTTTGAGATAGTTTACTATAATATTCATGCATTTATTTGACAGTTTAACAGGAGTTGTGATGTTAAGTTGTGATGTACTGATCACATTGACCAAAGTCTTAATGTGCTTTTACACCGTGCCAATTTCAATGCCTTATTCAATTCATTAACTTATCACATCTTCTCTTCTTAAAACTGTCACATAATTAAATGAATATTTTAAAATTAAAATGGACAGTTAAAACTGTTAAACTTTTGCCACTCACCACCATTTCCTTTTAAGAATGTGAATCTGTTAATGAACTAAATACTTTATGTAATTCGGACTTCGGAAGTAACCTTCAGAGCAGCATTGTTTCGATTCACAAATGATTACACTGTCTTACTGATCTCAAGGTAATTGCAATTTGCACCTTACATCACAGGAGATATGCTGTAGGTTGGGAAATAGAAGCTGAGGCAGAGAACACTGCTGTTATCACAGGTATGTGCAGAGTCCAAGTCTCAGATAGGCATTTTCCAAGACATATTCTGAGTGCTTGATATGATAAACTTCTTCAATAAAAATGTCAAAGAAAGCTGTGATTAAGTTTGTAAAAAAATGTGCCAAACCAGCTGATTAAATCTAGTTTCACAACAGGCCAGAGATAGATGCCAATATGTTGACAAACTCAACTGATTAAGACCATCTTCCCCAAATGATCTCACTAGGCAATTCCAGGATCATTCATCTGGTTTGGTTCTGTAGCCTTTAATACCCTTAATACTTAATAATCTTTGAAATTTTCAATTGGCCAAATAGCAATAGTTTTTTTAAGATCTTTGGATTTCTTTTGGTCTAGATGTGAAAATAACTCCCTATTACCACCATGAATGATCTGATTTTGTAATATCCTGTTTCAAACACCACCAGATCTACCTACATAGAAGATTGGACAGGACTGCAGGCCGCTGAGATGGATAAGCCACTTTACCACCACTGGATAAGGATGGCTGCAAACATGGACGGTCCAACGTTATCCGACCACCAGTAACAACTTCCCATCCATACCCCGTTCCGCCTTCCGCAGAATCCTTAGTTCACTCATCCCTTCCCACCCAAATTACCCTTCCCCAGGTATTTTCCCCTGCAACCACAGGAGATTTAACACCAGTTCCTATACCACCTCGCTCACCTCAATCCACGGACCCCAGCAGTCTTTTTCGGTGAGACAGATTTCGCAACACTTCTATCCTTCTCTAACATTTTTTTTCTCTCTTCATCTCTGGTCTTTATCCAACCATCAGTCAATCGAAAAAACTTTCACCTGTATCATCATTCCCTCAGTGACCTCTACCCCCACCACTCTTCCAGATTTCCCGCCTAGCCCCCTCCACAATCAGTGTGAACAGCCTCAACCGAAACGTTGCCTGTCCATGTTCTCCAGATAAGCCGCCTGACCCGCTGCATTACGCCAACACTTTGTGTCTTTTTTTTGGATGTTAACACTAATTTTGCTTTTGTCTTTATTAATAAGCTTCATCTGTAATATCCTGTTTCAAACACCACCAGATCTACCTACATAGAAACATAGAAAATAGGTGCAGGAGTAGACCATTCGGCTATTCGAGCCAGCACCGCCATTCAATATGATCATGGCTGATCATCCAAAATCACTACCCCGTTCCTGCTTTCCCAAATATCCCTTGATTCCGTTAGCCCTAAAAACTACAAGAGTTTATGTACCTACCTACAAGACTCAAGTCTATAAATGCTTTACCTTTTACTCTAGGTTAAATGCTTTACCTTTTACCGTTTACATGCTTTAATCCCCTGTCTATATGTATTGTGTTGTATTGCACTGTCATCCCCTGTCTATATGTTTTGCATCGGTATTGCACAATGGCCCCCGGAGGCACTCTGTTTCGTTCCATTCGTTGCATGATCTGTAAGGAGTGGAATGACAAATAAACTAAACGAACTAACTATAATTTAACCCTCTTAGCGCCAATTAATTTCCTGGAAAATGTTCTTTACCCTCTTCAAAGTGATGGTTGAGTGATGGGCCGGGTAAGGATTCTGCCATTGTTTATCCATGCCCAATAAAAAATGCAATAACCCAGGGCACCATAAGCTTTCTCTTTATGGTTTCTGTTAGTGATGGTATGGCTGCAGCTTACCTGTCCTGGTGAGTCTGTCGAGCTTCTCGACACTGGCGGAGGAGAGGCGGCGAGCTCTGGGGCTGCTGACCGGAGTGGTTGGGTTGGAGAACTCTGAGTCCGCCTCGTTGTTTGCATCCTCCCTGGAGAGCAGCAGCTCCTTGGCGCATTTGTGACAGACACTGTGCTGGCAGGGCAGGATCAGGGGATGAGTGAAGAGCTCCTTACAGGATGGGCAGATCAACTCCCGCTCAATGTTTTTAATGGGAACCTGCAGAAAGAAGGGAGATGTTCACCCATCAACAGTGCTGCAGTGATCCAGCACATCACATTGTCAGCAAACTCTGCAAATACAGACAATGGAAACAATACACATGATATTGTACTCAATATTTGCAATGGTGTTACTATAATCCAGTCTGATGAAGGATTTCACCCTGAAACATCACATATTGCTTTTCTCCAGAGATGCTGCCTGACCCGTTGAGTTACTCCAGTATTTTGTGTCTATCTTACTATAATTTAGTGTAGGAAGGAACTGCAGATGCTGGTTTAAACCGAAGATAGGCCCAAAAAGCTGAAGTAACTCAGCGGACATGCAGCATTTCTGGAGAGAAGGAATGGATGACGTTTCGGGTTGAGACCCTTCTTCAGACTAGCGTTGAGTTTTGAGATACAACATGGAAATGCTGTCTATCCATTCCATTCCCAGATGGTGCCTGACTCGTTGAATTATTCCTGCACTTTGTGTTTTGCTGAGGATTCCATCATCCTGCAGTTCCTTGTGTCTCCACTGAATTGTTCACAATAATTCTATGCTATCCAACTTTCTTGTCCGCTCCTTGCATATTACGAACACTTTTACAGAGGTCAATGAACCTACAAAACTGCTTTGGGATCTGGGCCGAAACCGGAGCACACGGAGGAAACACATCCAGTCATTGGGAGAACGTGCAAACTCCACACAGCACCCGAGGTCAGGATCGAACCCAGGTTTCTAGTGCTAGGAGATCGCAGCCCCACCAGCCGCACCGCTAATATAGAAGAGCTGGAGTTGGTCATTCAGCCCCTCAGTCCTGCTCCATCATTCAATATGGTCACCTCGGCATGCGCTTCACAGCTGAGCCAGTTTCCCTATCCTCTCTATTCACTGATCTTTCAAAAATATATCTACCTCACCCTTAACTACCTTCAATGATCTAGATTCCACAGCCCTCCGTGGTAGAGAATTCCAGCGATTCACCACCTTTGGTGAGAGGTTCCCATCAATGTAAATTAATCCTCAGAGACCATACATGCAAGTATCGAGTAGTGATCCATAAGCTTTGCTGAATGCAACTGGAACGAATCACTGTAGATGCAGGATATGTGGAACAAAAACCAAGGAATGCTGGTTAATTAGTATATGTGGGGGATAGATTGGGTCAATGTTTCAGGTCATGAACCATGGAAAAGTGAGAAGACAAGTGTGTTAATTTAGGGAGGAGGGGGTAGGGGCTGCAGAGACGATGTATTGTCCGTGATGTGGCGCTGATAGTTATTGTTGGAGACAGAATAAGAAAACCCGAAGTAAAAAAGATGTTTCCGCATTTGCAGAGTGGGGAAAGCTGCAGTGATTATTTAGAAATAGCTCCATTCAATATTAAGTTCCAATGACTTGCTATTTTGGGAGTTTCTTTTGGACGTCAATGAACCACCGTCGGAGACCGAAGAGAGGGAGAGAGAGAAGTTATGGACGGTCCTTGCAGAAGGGCGGCACGGTAGCGCAGCGGTAGAGTTGCTGCTTTACAGCGAATGCAGCGCCGGAGACTCAGGTTCGATCCTGACTACGGGTGCTGCACTGTAAGGAGTTTGTACGTTCTCCCCGTGACCTGCGTGGGTTTTCTCCGAGATCTTCGGTTTCCTCCCACACTCCAAAGACGTACAGGTATGTAGGTTAATTGGCTGGGTAAATGTAAAAATTGTCCCTAGTGGGTGTAGGATAGTGTTAATGTGCGGGGATCGCTGGGCGGCACGGACTTGGAGGGCCGAAAAGGCCTGTTTCCGGCTGTATATATATGATATGATATGATATGATATGTGTTCTGCCCCGAGCCATGGGATGAAGGGAGTGATGTGTGGGTGGTAGGGGAGCACAGATCTCCAGCAATGGGCCACTGAGCTGGGGTGAACATGAACAGCCCAAAATATGTCTCACTTCAGACCGCTCCGAAGAGACGGCAAAGTTTCACTGCTGACGCTTTGGAGCTTTTTAACCGACTTTGGCCCGGGACTCGGTCCTAGCTGCACATCGCTAGATGTGTCAGACGTGCAAACGTGAAGAAGACCGCACGCAGCTCAGAGGACCTCGATCTGATCAAAGACCAGACTTGATCCAGAGGAACACAACGAATTGCTGATATTGGAATATTGACCAAAGCACAAAGTGCTGGGGCAACTCAGCGGGTCAGATAGCATTTGAAGAGGGAATGGACAGGCGACCCTTCCTCAGATTGCCCATCCCCTCCCCAGATGCTGCCTGGTCCGCTGAGTCCCTCCAGCACTGTGTGCGTTTGGCCCAGAGTCTGACCTGGAGCAAAGGTCGCCGTGGAACCATCTAGGAAAGGTGTAAGCTTCAGTGCAAAGCCCAGCGGTTGCTGACAAGGAAGTCGGGGCTGAGACGGGGCAAGGTCCCTTCACCAGAAGCCACGGGAGGTGCCAGCTTACTTGACCCCCCCGCTCGGCGCTCACACCCAATCCACAGACAGCGGCTGATTCAGGGCCATTGCCGCCTAGACATGGGCGATGGACTACAGACAGCCCCGAGCACAGGGCAGGGCTGGGGCGTGAAGAGCCACGCTTCCGTCTGGAGAGTCCTGACCCGAAACATCACCTGTCCATCCCCTCCCCAGATGCGGCCTGGACCTGCTGAGCTCCTCCAACACTTTGTGTTTTTACTCAAATCTGCATTACTATAGTCTCTGAAGAAGGGTCTCGCCCCAAAACGGCACCTACACCTTTTCCCCAGAGATGCTGTCTGACCCGCTGAGTTACACCAAGAATTTTGTGTCTGTCTTCCTTAGTCAAATGTGGCCTTTGGTGAGTCCGGGTGAGCCACGGATCAGGGACGCCGGAGGTCACTCGGTCACCCAGCCACCCAGCCACCCACCCACCCAGCCACCCACCCACCCACTCACCCACCCAGCCAGCCAGCCACCCACCCACTCACCCACCCACTCACCCAGCCACTCACCCAGCCACTCACCCAGCCACCCACCCAGCCACCCACTCACCCACCCAGCCACCCACTCACCCACCCACCCACCCAGCCACCCACCCAGCCAGGAGCAGCGAGCAATGCCCAGAGAGAAGCACCGCTGTAGGTCGGATACACCTGTTACCCAGACCGTGCCCGGGGTCCGTGCAGCAAACAGCACCGGGATACGGGTCTACTATTGACCGAGGCGAGGGCAGAAATGCTCGCATCCCTTTCACACATCCCTTCAGATGGAAGAGAGAACATCATACCTCGCCCCTCCTGGAGAACGAGGGGCCTGTCGTGCACACACAGGGTCACATACCTCACCACGAGAGATCCTGTCAACGATGAAGCCAAACTCACTTATGTCATCCGAGTCGGACATGGTTAAAGGCGGCTGTGCAGATGCGCTCTCCTCCCCCACAGAGAGTGAGCTGGCGGATCCTGTCCAGCCAGGTGGCAGAGGGAGGTCCTTGGGCTCGGCCTGGGTTGTACAGTCCCAATCACTTTGCTCCAAACTCTGCCCCACAGCGTTTGAGTCGGGGCCGAGCGACCGCAGCATCAGGCTCAGCAGCACCGGGCTCAGCAGCAGACTAGACTGACGGCTTCAGTGGGACCTGCCGCCTCCCCGGGCCGGGCTGGCGGCCCGCCTTCCCTCCGCTGGTACCCGCCTTCCCTCCGCTGGTACCCGCCCTGCTCGTGTTACAGCCGGGCAGGGCAGGGCAGGGCCGATAGCCAAGGTCCAGCGCCGAGTCATTCAATACTCTCCCGGACAAGATTCATCCCATTGGACGGGGCTTCCTGGTCTGAACCTCCTGGTCTCAGCACGTCCTCCTGGTCTCAGCACGTTCTCCTGGTCTCAGCACTGGTAAACCGGGGCGGATTCCTCCACAATATGCAATTAACGAGTATTAACAAGTGACTCGGCGTCTCATGCGAGCGCTCGCTGAATGTACCTGCAAGTTAAATAACGTGCTACCTGTAGTTAAATCTATAGCTGCCTGAGGTTCACCCGCACCTAAGCTCCAGGCAGATGGCGGTCAAGGTCAGAGTGTGAACAGCTCAGACAGGCTGACATTGCAATGAGTCTGAAGAAGACCTATTCCTTTTCTCCTAGAGATGCTGCCTGGCCCGCATCTTGTGTCTTCGGTGTAAAACAACATCTGCAGTCCCCTCCTACACATTGAGATATGTCTCACCGTCTGTGGCAGAGGTTACTCAAAGCCTGGCGCACACAGACGCGATCCGTCGCTCTGTGAGTGAGGTTGTGGGATGGGAACAGTGTTTTAGTTTCTGCTTTGATTATCGCCTACATTGACACTCGCTGTCGGCTGTCTTTGCCGAGTCCGGGTATCTCAGCACCACACCCGCCTTGCCACACACACACAGGCTGCGAGAATGGCACACAGAGACATATATATATATATATATATGTCTGTATGCATGTGTGTGTATGTATATGCATGTGTGTGTATGCGCGTGTATGTATATATGTGTATATATATGTACGCTTGGACGACTACCTTTTATCGGGACTATTATATACACATATATACATACACGCGCATACACACACATGCATATATATATATATATATATATATGTGTGTGTATATAATAGTCCCGATAAAAGGTAGTCGTCCAAGCGTACATATATATACACATATATACATACACGCGCATACACACACATGCATACACACACACACACACACACACACATGCATACACACACATGCATACACACACACACACAGGCTGCGACAATGGCACACAGATATATATATATATACACGCGCATACACACACATGCATACACACACACATGCATACACACATGCATACACACACACACACACACATGCATACACACACATGCATACACACACACACAGGCTGCGAGAATGGCACACAGAGACATATATATATATATATATATATAAATATATACACACGTACATACACGCGCATACACACACATGCATACACACACAGCCCAGAGGCTACTGTCACTGCGGTCAGCTGTTGATTAAAATGACACGAGTTATTTCCAGGCTAGGGAAAGCGGGTTGCCATGACGGCAGAGAGGTTGACGCGGATCGGGCGTAAACGCGGTTGGGAGTGCACTTCCAACGTTGTGCCGTCTACTGCTTGCGGTCTGGGCTTGCATTCAACAGGTGCAAACCCGGATGCAACTTCCAAAATAACATTAATCGGACTGGGAAGTGCCGAGTTGCTGAGAGCTCTACCCCGAGACTGCTGCACAGATAGAAGTGAAACAGTCGCTGCTACCGTCGGGCAGAAGCAAGGAATTGCCCAAAGCACTCGACAGTTTACACGATATCCGTGGAGAGAGAAATGCAATGAACGCTTGGACGACTACCTTTTATCGGGACTATTATTATCAAACCTCGACGCGGAAAGTGAGGGCGCAATTACACACCATTGTTTGTTCAAATCGACTGTTGTCATCTGTCTGCCCGAGCTGGATGTAACTTTTCATAGCAAAACACGAAATGCTGGAGTAACTCAGCGGGCCCGGCAGCATCTATGGAGGGAATAGGCAACGTCGTCTATCCATTCCTTCCATAGATGCTGCCTGACCCGCTGAGTTACTCCAGCACTTTGCGTTTTGCTCGAGATTCTAGCATCTCCTTGCAGAGCTGCTCCATGTCTGTGTGATGTGTCTGCAACATTTCATATCCTTAATCATTGAGTGTCTGACAGGAAAACGTTCATGCGTCAATACTGTATATTGGAAGCAAGAACCACTCTTGCAATCTCACCACCGAAAGTGTCGCAGACGGAATCGATTGGCAAGTTCTATGAACAACAAAGAGGCGCTAAATCCACTCTTCTAAAACAATTACTTTCAGTGTTTTCTCTGAAATTATCTTAAGCTGTGCAGCCGTGACATACTGTGGACCACTGACAATTTAGCAGGGAGTTGGGTGGAGAACACACGTTCATTGTAAACTGAACAGTAGTCACATGAACCCTGTCTCCAAACTAAAGAAAAACGATCGAAATATACCTAGTACTTATTTCTAAAATATTAACCCCCCCCACCAACATTAAAAAAAACTTTATTAAATTGATGCTGTGAATTAACCTTCAGCGAGCCTGAATTTGTTTGCAACCCAAAGCCGTTCACCACACCCATCATTCCCGGAGCTAATTTTGTATGTTGTGACTTGATCAAAATTGAACAAAATTAAATCGGACACCTAATATTTAATTTCTAGGCTGTGACTGTGTTGAATATGAAACAAACATCAATGTGAAATTGGACGACATAGGCTGATACATATGGTGGAATGGCGGATGCCATTCACACTATCAACCTAATGATACTTCTTAGAACATAGAACAGGACAGCACAGAGACATGTCCTTCACCCACAATGTGTGTGCTACCTGTGATGTCAATTTAAGCTGCACATCTGCCTGCTTATGGTCTACATCCCTCATTTCCCAGCCTGTTCATTAGTTCATTGAAACAACTCATATCATATCTACTTCCACCACAATGCCAGGCAGCATGTTTCAGACACACTCCATTTAAAACTTGCCATGCAAATTCTCCTTTAAATTTACCCTCTCATCATAAAGCAATGTCCTCTTGTATTTTACATTTACATCCTGAGAAAAGACTGTGACTATCTCCCTTGTTTATACCTCTTATAATTTTATATGCTCGCTGCAGAGTATCCCTCAGCCTCTGATGATGCTCCAGAGAAAACAATCCAAGTATGTGTAACCTCTCCTGATAGCTAATACCCTCTAATCCACACAACATCCTGGTGAACCTCTTCAACATCTTCTTGAAAGCATCCACATCTTTCTTGTCATGTAACCACCAGAACATTGCGGTAGAACTACTGCCTTACAGCGCCAGTCATCCCTGACTAAGGGTGCTGTCTCTATGTTCGCCCTGTGACCTGCATGGGTTTTCTCCGAGATCTACCGTTTGCTCCCACATTCCAAAGATAAAGACGTACAGGTTTATAGGTTAATTGGCTTGGTATAAATGTAAATTGTCCCTAGTGTGTGTAGGGTAGTGTTAGTGTGCGGGGATCGCTGGTTGGTGCGGACTTGGTGGGCCGAGGAGCCTGTTTCTCTCAGATCTAAGCTCTAAACTGCACACAGTACTTCAAATGTGATCTAACTAAAGTTTCACAAAGTAACGGCTTGTTTTCTTCAAATGATCTATCCAATTGCTGCATAATCTTTCATGATAGTCCTGCATATTTTGTCCCTTCACATTATCAAATTCCCTTTTGAACATGATTATTTAATTTTCTTGAACTCCAGATCTAGCAACTTGCTGATTAAAACCAAATCTTTATGTTGCTTCTGTTTCGTTTGCAAACACCTTACTGTGATGACCTTTAGTGTTATGCAATGAACTTTTTCTCTTCATTTCTTATATCATAATATTTCATGATGCAAAATATTTCAACCAAAGCTTTTAACTGTACCTTGCTACACGTGACAATAAACTAAAGTGAACTGAACTCTATTTGATCTCCTTTTAACTATAAGGAGAACAACCCCACGAAACTAACCTCCCACATAGAGCTGTACAGCTCTATGACTATGAATCTAATCATGATCACTAATCAAATCCTTGGGTTTATCAAGATCATCTAACTGCAGACATCACAGTAGCCTTGGATCAATGGTGCATGAAATGAAGTGAGAAATACTGTCCTCGCCATCAGGTTGCATTTTACAACTTCAGCATCAAGGAGCTTCGGTAAAACTGAAGTCAATGGGGTAGAGAAGAAAAAGCCCTATACCTGTTGACAATACCTAACCCAAAGAAAGATGGTCATGGCTGTTAGAGGTAAATCATTCCTATGGTATTGCAGGGGTTTCTTAGGACAGTGTACTAGGCCTAACTAAATTTTGTGACATTGGCAATAACCATTTTTCCATCATATGACCAGAAATACGAATAAAATCAGATGTCCAATTACACATAGAACAGTACGGCACAGGAATGGGACATTCAGCCCTCAATGTTTGTGTCAAACATGATGCCAAGCTAAACTGATCTCATTTGCCTGTACATGATTTATATCCATCTATTTCATACACTTCCATGTGCCTCTTAAACGCCACTATCGTATCTGCACCCATCACCGTCCCTGGCTGTGCGTTCCAGGCCCCCACCACACTCTGTAATAAAACCTGTCCCACAGGTCTCTATTAAACTTTCCCCATCTCACCTTATAGCTATGCCCACTAGTGTTGGCCATTTCCACACTGGAAAAAAAGGTATGACTGTTTACCCTAACTACACTTCTCATAATTGTATATACTTCAATCAAGTCTCCCCTCATTCTCTGACATTCCAGAGAAAACAATCCAAGTATATCCAATCTCTCCTTGCGGCTGAAACCCTCTAATCCATGCAGCATTCTGGTAAACCACCTCTGCACCCTCTCCAGAGCCTCCACTTCCTTCCCGTAATGGGGTGACCAGAACTGCATGCAATACATTAAATTACACCATTCTGAGTTTCACCAATTCCACCAATAAAATCTTAAGTTATACAGTACAGAAACTGACCCTTTGGCCCATTAAGTCTGCTTTGACCGCAATGCACCAATTACACAATGCTTTTTTTATTCACCCCACTTTCCGATGACAATAAACACAAATTTACATTTGCCAATTAACCTACCAATCCGTATGTTTTGGGGATGTGGAAGGAAAATGGCATCCAGTGAAAATCCACATAGTCACAAAGAAACAGGCAAACTCCACACAGACATCAACAGCATTCAGGAATGAACCTAAGTTGTTGAAGTTGTGCGGCAACTTCGCTACAATCTGCGCCACTCGTGTATACAGTATATGCTTTACATAATTAGATCAATGTTTCAACTAGTTGGATATTCTGCTTCAAGTTGACACAACACACAGTACAGCAGATGTTCAATTGGTACCATAAGCCCAGCCAATTTGCTTTCAGTTTTCAGATTCATGAAAATGGCATCAAAGAAAGCTTTTGACATTGAACATAAAAAGTGCATGCAAGTTTATTAGCCCAGCCCAGAAAATAGCTGTACAGATTTGGTCAGAGTGATAATCTGCAAATCATTTAATTACAAAACAAATTGGATCTACTGCTGCGGAAGGTGCTAGCAATTTGAAGTCAACGTTTCTCGACTTTATTGAAGACTAGACGGGTGTGCACCCGTAAGGTACAAATCTCTGCTGCGGGCGGTCCTGCTGAGGGGGGGGGGGGGTGATGGGAGGGGGGGGTAAGGGGGTTGAGGAGGGATGGAGCGGGTGAGTGGGTGAGGGAGGGAGGGAGGGAGGGGAGGAAGGGGGTTGAAGGGGGATGGAGTGTGTGAGTGGGGGGGGTAGGGGGAGGAGAGGGTGCTGGACCAATGCAGGAGGTTTGGGCCTAACGGTTCCAGGGAGTGTCCCCCGGGGCCGTGGGCGAGCCCGGTGGCAGGCGGGGAGTGTACCCAAGGGCCGTGCCGGGTCCAGCAATCCTACCGATCCATGGACCCGTTGGCGGGCGGGGAACGTCCCCCGGTGCCGTGGGCGGGCGAGGGGGGACAGGGAAAAGCCACTGAGCTCAGTCCCGTGCGTCCAGCGCACTGCGATCAGGAGCGAGCGTCGGGGAATGGCAGCGGACAGGGGCGACGGCCATTTTGTTGGACCCTCTGCCACCGCACCGCCACTGCACCACGGAAGGAAGGCGGTCCTTCAGTTTATGAAGTTTATGAAGTAAATTGTTGTTAAAAAGTAACAAAAGTCGCAACCAGTCCTTACCTTTTTGATGGAACATTCACGGAAGAGTGTTCTCCCACCACTGGAGACACAAGAAACTGCAGATGCTGGAATCTTGATCAAATCACAAAATGCTGGAGGAACTCAGCAGGTCAAGCAGCATCTCTGGAAGGAATGGACAGGTGATGTTTTGGGTCAAGACCCTTCTTTAGACACATTCTCCTATGACTGATCAAGTATCCCAAATATATAAAAGATGCCCATACCACCCTTCACCTTCTCCCACTCTATACCATCACACACATAAATCCCTAACACCACCTTAAGGGTTTGAAATTTTGTATGTCAAATATACAACGACTCTATTGAATAAGGAATGTCAAATTAATTACAAAATTGTCAAATTATGTCAAAATATGTCAAATTAAAATGTGGTTAGCAGATTTGCCAAAATCAATCAGCAGGGGATAACTAGAGCAACAAAGTAGACTTCGTATACTTGTCATATTCAATGTCATGTATTCAATCCTGCTTTATATACTTTGATTGCATTTTAGTATTCATGGCTTGTCATGCAGGAACAGAGTATTACTCATTTGAAATCCATGGAGGAACTGGGAAATTCAATGAATGTGTTATAGTGCCAGAGCTGAACGGGGTGTGCGATTATAGTCAACAGATGTACCTAGAAAGTTTTCAATATAAATATTGACATAACTACTCATAATGTGAAAAGTTGACACAAGTGATAATGAATGCAGAGAAGAAGTACAGGTAGAAGAGAATTTTTAAGTTAAGGTTATAGATTTGTTTCACCAAGAAAAGCGTATTTTCTTTTGAATCTCACAAAGAGAAGGTTGAACAATTCCTGTGATCCTTTTGTGGTCTGATACTTAAACATAGTTAACAACAAATCAATCACATTGAGAACATTTTTTACCGCCTGGTTAGTACATGCACAGGATCAGTTGAAACATTGCTGTCAAGATCATAAGGTAAAATATATTCTCTCTTGGAGAGGAGGAATACAATTGGTATGTACAAAATCATAGCTGGATCTGATGTCAATCTTAAATATACTATAGTTGTATCTGACAAAAGCTATCTGCTATCATCTCACATTTTAAAACATTCCAAACCCTTTATCTTATTCAGTCATTCATTTTATATTTTGAAATCACTCTGATGAACTGGTCGTACTAACTTGATTGGGTTTTTTGAGGAGGTGATGAAGGTGATCATTGAGGATTGGGTATCACAAAATGCTGGAGTAATTCAGCAGGTCAGGCAGCATCTCTGGAGAGAAGGAATGGGTGACATTTCGGGTCGAGATCCTTCTTCAGACTGAAGGGTCTCGACCCGAAACGTCACCCATTCCATCTCTCCAGAGATGCTGCCTGACCTGCTGACTTACTCCAGCATTTTGTGATACCTTTGATTTGTACCAGCATCTGCAGTTATTTTACTACACATTGAGGATTGGGTGGAGGATATTGTCTGCATGGATTTTAGTAGGGCATTTGATGTATGGATTCAGAACTGGCTTACTGATAGGAGACAGAGGGTTGTGGTGAAAGGACAATATTCAAGCTGGAGGTCTGTGACCAGTGGAGTTCAACTGGGAGTGGGACCTCTATAGTCAGTGACATATCTAAGTGACTTGGACGTAAATGTAGATGGTAGACACAAAAAGCTGGAGTAACTCAGTGAGACAGGCAGCATCTCTGGAGAGAAGGAATGGGTGACTTTTCGGGTCAAGACCCTTCTTCATACTGGAACTTCAACCAGTCTGAAGAAGGGTCTCGACCCGAAACATCACCCATTCCTTCTGTCCAGAGATGCTGACTATCCCGCTGAGTTACTCCAGCCTTTTGTGTCTATCTTCGGTTTAAACCAGCATTTGCAGTTCCTTCCTACACAAAAATGAAGATGGGTTGGTTTTGCAGATGACTCCAAGATTGCTGGGGTCACAGACTGTGAGGAAGGCTGTCAAAGTATACCATGGGATATAGATCAGCTACAGAAATGGGCAGAGAAATGCAGATGGAGTTTAACCTGAACAAGTGGGACGTGCTGTAATTTGGGAGGTCGAATGTAGCATACTCAAGAATACTCTCTGAAAGTAGCAGCACAAGTCAGTGGAGTGATAAAGAAGGTATATGGTGTGCTTGCTATCATTAATGGGGGCATTGAGTATGAGTCAGGAAGTTGTGATGCAGCTTTATAGGACTTTGATCAGGCCACATTTGGAGCATTGCATGCAGTTTTGGTCGCCCCATTACAGAAAGGATGAGGAGGAGGTTTACCAGAATGATGCCTGGATTAGGGGGTTTTAGCTAGGTCGAGGAGAGAGACCTGATAGATAGAAATGTATACAATTATAAGAGGCATTGCAAGGGTAGACAGTCAGAATTTATATCTCGAGGATGGAAAAATCAAATACTAGCAGGCATAGCTTTAAGGTGAGAGGGGCAAAGTTTAAGGGAGTTTAAAGTTTAAAAGGCAAGTTTCGCTTTAACACAGATGAGTGCCTGGAATGTGCTGCTGGGTTCAGTCATGGAGGCAGATACAATAGTGGCATTTATGAGACTTTCGGATAGGCATATCGATATGCAGGGAATGGAGGGATATGGATCACTTGCAGTCAGATAAGAGTTGGTCTTGGTATTATGTTCAGCATTGAAATTTTGGTCTGAAGGGCCTGTTCCTGTGGTGTACTGTATACCACTACATACTATACCAACTACTAATTGGTGTGTCAAACTGCTTTTATATTGCATTCAATGAAAGTGGCAGTGACCATCAGCTTGTGATGAATTTCACATTATGAATCTCACATAACCAATGATAATCTCAGTGTAATTTAGTGATTTGTAACCATTGGAATCTTCCAACAGGGGTGTTAAATTATATCAGTATCACATCTCTGAGTGGCCTTCTGTGGAAAGCCAGCAAAATTAAAAAATAAATTGCACTTCGTATAATTTCTACACAGTTTCAACTGATCTCCTGCTAGGTTTCAGCAGAAGAAAGGGGAGCCTCCACATAAATCCTATCTTGAATTATAACACCTGGGGATGTCAAGGACCACGTGCTACTGATTAGCCCATAATTCAAAATGAGAGTACAATTCACAAAATGATGCAGTAACTCAATGGAACAGGCAGCATCTCTGGATAGAAGGTGGGTGATGTTTCGGGTCAGGACTCTTCTTCAGACTGAGAGCTAGGGGAAAGGGAAACACAGAGATAAGAAAGGGTAAGGGTGAAAATTAGACATCAAAGGAGATGAAATTCAAGGAACGTAGAATAGATCATTGTTAGCTAGGAGAACGATACAACGAAGCACACAGAGAGACAGCTTTTTGTGTCGAACCAGTGTAAACCAGCAGTTCCTTCCTGTACAATTCACAAATACAGCCATCAATCCAAACATCAGCACTCAAAGTATCACAAATAATTTGGAAAAGCCCAGAAGAACTGTAGTGACACAATTCCTTTCAAAACATTTAATTTTTTAAAAAAAAACATAAAATAAAAGGAGTGCCAGTCTGATCAATAGCAGTCAGTTAATCGAGTCACATTAACATTTTGAGGAATCATAAAGCAACATGGCAGTGAATATGGTGCCTCTGGAAGTGGGTTTGCAGTAGATAGAGAACATCCATTCAGAGGCAGAAAGAACATAATGAGGGCATTCTTCAAGGGTTATGGAATTCCTGTGCTGACTGCCCGGATTCTTCCAGTAAAGGCAGGGCATTTGTTTATTTCACCACAAGTCAAAAAGTGAAGCAGGTATTTCATCATGACGACAGTAAAATACCAGGGCAGGAGTTGCTGATTATGGAAGAGACTGTGGAGGAAGCCAGGAGATTGAGACAGACCAGCAATAGAAAGTGACAGCTGGTCAGGGAATTCATCTAGGACAAGGTTCCTGCAGTGAAAGGCAAAGTGACCTTGGGTCAGTGAAAGTCTATTTTTGAGTAGAGCAAAATGGTGTCTTCGCCTTCTCAGAACACAACCCCAACAGCAGGCAGTTCAGTAGTAATCTGTCTGAATGGTGTAACAGATCTGGTTACTGAAGTTCCATGACAGCAGTTGTGTCACACAGGAACTAACAAAGTGAGAAGCAGAAGACCTCTTTTTGCTTCTCAAAGTGAGCTGTGATTGATGGAGTCCAGCATAGAGCAGTGAAATTATTGCTACACATTGGTTCAGTGCTAACCAGCAGATCATTCAAATGCCACTTTTAAGAATCAAGTGACATGACTTTGATACATCTTTGATCTAGAAACTGCTTCAATTTAGAGTTAATGCGATCGGTAAAGAATGTTCCCTTCTTAACTATACCTTTGTTTATTTGCTTTTGCAAGCACCTACACAAAAGAACCTGCATTGATTAATAATGATTATCAGAGTTGCATTCAAGAGACTTGAGTTAAAAACACACCACGGCAACTGTGGAATATTAACTTGGTGAATTTAACCATTATGATAACATAGTGATTAAGCGACCAGCATTGAGAGGTCTCAATCTCTGGATAGAGACACAACTCAAACCTCACAGTGGCAGCTGGAAACTTAAAGTAAACAAATCTGCAATTACCAGTTAGTAATGTTGACTTTGAAACAACCAGGCTGTCACTAGAACTCAGATACAAAATGCTGGAGTCTCTCAGCAGGACAGGAAGCATCGTGGAGAGAAGGAATGGGTAACTTTTTGGGTCGAGACCCTTCTTTCAGACTGAGAATCAGGGGAGAGGGAGACATGGAGATATGGAAGGGTAAGGTGTGAAAACGTGAGATTAAAGGGGATGCGTTCAAGTAAAATGGAGAATGGATCATTGTTAGCTGTAAAGGTGGTGACAACAAGGTATACAATCAGTAAAATTTAATCAGAACAGTGAAATTAGTTGGAGAACCAGGATGGAGGAGGGATGGAGAGAGAAGGAAAGCAAAGGTTACTTGAAGTCAATGTTCATACCGCTGGGTTGGAAGCTGCCCAAGTGAAATGAGGTGCTGTTCTTCCAATTTGCGTTTGGCCTCACTTTGACAGTGGAGGCGGCCCAGGACAGAAAGGTCATTGTGGGAATGGGAGGGGGAGTTAAAGTGTTAAGCAACCGGAAGATCACATAGGCCTAGGTGGACTGAGGTGTGCAGCGAATCGATCGCCGAGCATTTGGTCTTGCTAATAAATAGGAGTCCACACCTGGAATAACGGATACAGTATGAGGAGGTGCAAGTGAACCTCTGCCTGACCTCCATCAAGGTCATTGGACGGAGTCGAGGGAAGACGTATAGAGACAGGTGTTGCAGCTCCTGCGGTTGCAGGGGAAAGTATCTGGAGAGGGGTTGGTTTGTTCTCTGCGGAAAGCGGTGGAGATAGGAAGACGTGGCTAGTGGTGGGATCCTATTGGAGCTGGCAAAAATGTCAGAGGATTATGTGCTGTATGCAACAGTTGATGGGGTGAAAGGTGAGGACTAGGGGGACTCTGTCCCTGCTGCGACTGGGGGGAGGGGGAGCAAGAGCGGAGCTGCGGGGTACCGAGGAGACCCGTGTGAGGGCCTCATCTATGATGGAAGAGGAGAACACCCATTCCCTAAAGAATGAGGACATCTCGTATGTCCTGGTATGGAACACCTCATCTTTTGTGCAGATGCAGCGTAGATGTAGGAATTGGGAGGAGGGGATAGAGTCTGTCACCAGAGCTTGGCTGTTTCAGAAATATCTTCCAAGGAAGGAAATTCACCATCCTTACCAGTCTGGCCTAAATGTAATATAAGACACACGGATACTGTTGCCTCTTAATTGCCTTTTCTATTTCTGGCAATTAGGAATAAATGATTTAAAAAAACACAAAGTGCTGGAGTAATTTAATGGGTCAGGCAGCATCTCTGGAATACATGGATAGGTTAGGTTTGTGTCTGGCCCATTATCCTCGCTAAAGAATATTGGCGTCGGCAGGTGCAACCAGATCCCATCAACAAAGGAAAATGTGCAATAATTTAGAATCAAATAAAAAGAAGATAAAATGGGTCTCGGGAATCCTGTCAATAAAACTACCATAAGGCCAGTTTGTAGATGACGCCACTGTTTTGGGAGGATCATGAACAATGATGAGACAGAGTACAGGAAGGAGATAGACAACTTAGTAACACGGTGTCAGGACAACAACCTCCCCCTCAATGGCAGCAAAATGAAGGAGCTAATTATCCACTTCAGGAAAGATGGCCAATGTATATGCCCCAAGCAGCATCAATCGTGATGAGGTGAAAATAATTGAAGGCTTTGCGTTAATACTTTGCATTAATACTGTAAATAATCTGTCATAGACCAACTAACCAGCCATGGCTGCATCAAAGATGTAAAGATGTGCAATCCTGAAATTGCAATGACACTGACTGGACAATTTAGTACAACAGTTTCAAGCAGACACCATTACAGATTTTTTGTCACATTCATTGCTGGAAGTGAAAATGTTAATCGTACTTATTGAAGACTTCCATTGACTGTGTCTGAAATCACAGAAAAGACTCAGAAAGATCCAATTTTGCAAAGGGCCTGTGAACAGGCAGTGAGAGGATGGACAAAATAGTGTATTGATTAGGGATAATGCGTTGTCCTGTAAACTGTAGCAGATCTGGTCATGAAGAGGTAATACACTTTCTTGAAGGGAAGCATTTTTGAACAAATTAAACTTTGATCACAGAAGTATGGTAATCGGAAAAGACTTGCACAAAGGTTTGTTTACAAGACTTACTTGGTAAATTTAAGCAAATCGATAATTTGACAAAATTGTCAGAACAAGTTTTCTAAAGCTCCTGTGCCTCATTGTCATGGCCAACTAAACATTTTCAGACTTTCTGTAAATTGAGAATAACAATCATCTGATTGATAGTGTCTCGTAGTGCACTGAAATGAAACACATGGATTTATGCAGCATTAGGTCAACACGTGCATGTCATTTACTACCCAAAATATTATTTCTGTCCATGGCTCCTAGTTTCAACCTATTGTGCGTAGTCTTTATGAAAAGGAATGGCATAAACATTCCATTATTCCTTCTTGTCATCCAGGTTCAAATGAAGCAGCTGAGAGTCAGTAAAAAATAGTACAGAAGCTCTCAAGATACAAGAGTTGTAGAGGTATTCGGAACTCTGCATGGATAGTCAGAAGCACAGAACAATTCTGCATATTACCATGGGATATATGTCTTCTGAAATCTCAACGGAGATTAAGCCTTGTTAATCCAGTTAGCTTCTAGAGTTGAATGGAAGTAGCTGAATCAAAAACATTACTATAACACTAATTGGATGGAACAGTTTCAACCAAAATAAATGTGTTTGTATTCATGTGTTTGTATTCACAGCCCATATAGCAGGTGAGCTCACACAAACAGGAGGCAGAAACCATTGTAGATGTTTGTAGAACCAAGAGACACGTGGTGACAAAATCCAGAGTTTCACATAGCCTGTGATCTCTGATAAAGATGAATAATGACGTTGAACCACCCATTCTGTGTTGTGCCCAATGGAAATTTCACAGTGAAATTCAACTCTTCTCACAGCTTCAGGAAAGCAGCTAACATTACAAAGGACCACTCACACCCTGGGCAATCTCTCCTTCCCTCTCCCATCGGACAAAAGATACAAAAGCTTGAAACCATGTACTAACAGATTCAATTACAGCTTCTTTCCACTGTAAGAAGATTCTTGAATGGACCTCTCATTTGCTAAGAATGTATTCCTGATTTTCCAATCTATCTAATCGTGGCTCTTGCATTATTTTCTTATCTTCACTTTCTCTGTAGCTGTAACACTATATTCTGCACTGTTTCCTTTCCCTTCTTGCACTACCTTTTGTACTCATGTATGCTGTGATTGCACTGACATCTGAACTGCCTGGTAAGCATGCAAAACAAAGTTTTTTATTGTGTCTCAGTACACATGTCAATAATAAACCAATACCGGTGACAGTTCCAATTCCAAACTGCGCTGTCATAAAAGTAAGGCTTCCTTTGGGTTCAAATCGTGAATGAACAGTTCAAAAACGGATTAAAATTATAACCTACAGAAGATCAGAAAATCTCTGAAAAGCAGTTGATAGGGAGAATTTCAAGATAGCTTTATTTATTTGTCATCCAATATTGGACGAAATTCGGTCACCCACAGTCCAACAATAAAAGCATTAAATAAGCATTCAAATTACACAACCCCAAAACCCCCAAAACACAGTCCAACAATAAAAGCATTAAATAGGCATTAAAATTACCCAACCCCAAAAACACACAAAAAAAGAAACATCCATCACAGTGAGTCTCCTCCAGTCCTCTCCTCACTGTGATGGAAGGCCACAGTCACATATTTATACGTTTTCTACAGCCCAGTTTTGAAAGAGTAAAAGGGGCACAGACAAGAAAACTTATAAAAGGGGAGGCAGTGTAATTTATCTATATTAGTGATATACTGCGATCCTGTTGGGCAGAAGTGGTACAACTATTTTGAAATAATTTAACAGTAACATTGACTGGAAAATGCAAGGGCTTGAGGACTCAACAGTCTGAAGAAAGGTCTCGACCCGAAACGTCACCCATTCCTTCTGTCCAGAGATGCTGTCTGACACGCCGAGTTACTCCAGCATTTTGTATCTACCTTATATGTATTCATTAAATGTTCTTACCTTGCAAATAAATTAGCACTTTTCTGAATGTATACATCTTGTGCCTTATTGTAATTTTTCAGACATTGTCATTTACTTGTAAAGAAGGATAAATTATAATGGCAAGCAGTAGTCCATAGGGGCACTGTGGTATAGTTCATGCAGTTTAAACAATTGCTTTCTGCAACTTAGCCAATTTTGTATCCACACTTTTGCTGTCATTTGTGCTTTCATTTTGATATGATGTAGTATTTGTTATTTGTCTTTTATAAATGCAGGTACTCACAAACTCTCATTAACCATTACTTAAATAAGTGAGGCTTTAGAAGTCCCCAGTTGCTCTTGGACATTAAAAATCCATTATGTAGTGTGAAATCAGAAATTGTATAAAGAAGACAGTGTAACTAAAGGTGGTGGGTCACAAATGAGACAGTTATAATTTTACAACCATCAGGCATTTTTTCCTGGTTATCTTCTGGTATTGTGCAAACATAACCAGGTTTAATAAATGTATGCCCGTGAATCTTTATGCTCATTAAACATAATTCATTTTTTTAAATTAGGATAATTTAAAGTAGTTTCCAGTCCATTTGGCATTAAGGTTCAAGCAGACTGCTACCATTTATTTTGCAAATATCCCTTCTGTGAATGATCAATATCTCCATCTGATTGTGCTGTATTGTTGAAGTTATTACAATGCCAAACCGAATCATTGGGTTTGGAAGTAGAGGAACAGGATATAAATGTAAGGGACTTGCATGATTACAACTCAAGGAGGGTATTTAGCTGGCTCTTCAAAGAGCAAACTCGTTAGTCCCTCTCTCCATTATTATGCACATTACTCCTGTGCCTATCCAATTCCACTCTGAAAGCAGTTTGATTATGTTTCCAACATCCTTACAGGAAATGACTTCAAGATCACAAATAATCTTGGAGTAAAACAATATCTTTTGTTCATTATGTTAGACCATGGCCTTGAACATCTGCTAACAGGAACAGCTTTCTTTGATTGACCCTAAAATACTCATAGCCTTGTACACCCTATTTAGCTTAGCCATGGTGCAAGTATGTAGTGGGCTGAAGGATAAAGGAAAGTAGAGTTATGAACCATTTTTTTATTCCCATACCAGTGTTGCACTGTTAAAAACGTTTTATCCCAACAGTGTCCAGTAATGATCAATCCAAAGTCATCAGTCAACATGGTCTAATTTACCACACAGTGCTTCATAAACAACCTTACATAGGGAATTTGAGATGAATCTGATGGGATTGCACAAGGACCTAAGTTGTTGATTGTGAACGGCGGAATCATCTGAGCCTCTTGAAATGATCCTGAAATGGTCATTTATTCACAAAATGCTGGAGTAACTCAGCAGGTCAGGCAGCATCTCAGGAGAGAAGGAATGGGTGACGTTTCGGGTCGAGACCCTTCTTCAGATTGATGTCAGGAGGGCGGGACAAAGGAAGGATGTAGGTGGAGACAAGAAGACAGTGGGAGATCTGGGAAGGGGGAGGGGAAGAGAGGGACAGAGGAACTATCTAAAGTTGGAGAGGTCAATGTTCATACCACTGGGCTGCAAGCTGCCCAGGCGAAATATGAGGTGCTATTCCTCTAATTTCCGGTGGGACTCACTATGGCACTGGAGGAGGCCCATGACAGAAAGGTCAGACTGGGAATGGGAGGGGGAGTTGAAGTGCTCAGCCACCGGGAGATCAGATTGGTTAATTCGGACTGAGCACAGGTGTTGAGCGAAGCGATCGCTGAGCCTGCGTTTGGTTTCGCCGATGTAAATAAGTTGACATCTGGAGCAGGGAATGCAATAGATGAGGTTGGAGGAGGTGCAGGTGAACCTCTCTCTGCCTCATCTGGAAAGACTGTTTGGGTCCTTGGATGGAGTTGAGGGGGGAGGTAAAGGGACAGGTGTTGCATCTCCTGCGGTTGCTTGGAGAATGTCAGATCTTAATCTTTGGTAGAGTGCAGAGATGATTTACTGAAATTAGGAATGAGAAATTAGGAACCAGGAATGTGAGAGTTCCGTTATCTGGAAATGACCTGGTTTTGTTCAGCAAAGCAGAGAATTTCAGAGGGAGATTTAATATAACTAGACAAATATGAAGAGTTTCAATGAAGTATGAAAAAATACTTTGATAGAAAGGCTGTTAATTCTAGGATGTAAATTTAAAATAACTGCAAAAGAACCAGCAAGAAGGAAAAAATAATTAAGCAGTGTTTGCCCTGGGAGGAACTGCCTAGAAGGTGGTATAAGCAGATTCAACAGTAACCTTTAAAAGGGAATTTGATATATGATGATGTATTTAATATTTTGCTGGGATATGGAGACGGAGCTAAAATTGGCATTAAATAAATAACTATTTCAATGGACCCTCCAAAGGCTCCTTTGTCCTCAATGGCTTCATTCTGTGCTCTATGGTTTTACAATTTCTGCTATTTTTATACCTATGAAGTACAACTGTGTTTAATTTGTGAGGCTGCAGCTATTTGCCTTCTTCTGTTGATTAAGTGCTCCAAATGAAACCAAAGCTTGAAAGCTAAAGTAGAAAGTATAACTGTAAATATATCCTCAAGTCAGAAAATACTTTGAAAGGGGGAGGCTGTACAAAATGAATTTATTGTTGACTAGCTGCTGTGGACCCATTGGGTCCAAACCTCTCCAGCATTGGTCTAGCACCCTCCCCTCCCTTTCTCCGCTTACCCACTGGCCCACTCCATCCCCCTTATAACATAAACATACTTTACTCCTTTTTATACAGTGCCTTTCTTCATATTTTATCTTTGATTGAAACGTGCATGGCATGTCAATAATAAATGTGATACTTATTTTTTAGTTTAGTTTAGAGTTACACGCCGAAACAGGCCCTTTGGCCCACCGAGTCTGCGCCAACCACCAATCCCCATACACTAACACTATCCTATACACTCAGGACAATTTACAATTTTTATAGAAGCCAATTAACCTACAAACATGTATGTCTTTGGAGGGTGGGAGGAAACCGGAGCTCGCAGAGAAAACCCATGTGGGGAGAATGTACAAACTCCATACAGACAGCATCCGTAGTCAAGAATGAACCCGGTCTCTGGCGCTGTAAGGCAGCAATTCTACTGCTGCGCCACTGTGCAGCCAATGGTCTCTGGAATGGTTGTTGGTTTCCATGGAAAAGAGAGCAGAAAAGAAGTAAGAAAATGTTTCACCACAAAAGGAATGTGCCTTCAAGTTCTAGGCCAATGTTAGATTTAGTGAATGTATATTGGTGAAAACTCTGGATATACAAACAATCATTTCTGCCAATCTCCTGGTTGACTTACAGTAACCCAACAGAGAAGATCCAAGGATATTCTGTTGACAATACTATAGATTTTGTTACATTTTTGGTCGTTTTTTTTTGGAAAGTGGCAACTAGAACTAAGGAATAGTCTCAATAAACCTCATTCCTAAGTTAAAGCCATACCTAATATTAGGCGGAAGTCTTTATTTACTGCACATGATGGGCAGTGGAGACACAAGGAACTGCAGATGCTGGTTTACAAAAATATACAGAATTCAAACAGTAGCCACGCCAAGGTTGAGACTGGAATCTTGTAGAAATGTTAACACCAAGAAGGTTAAATTGGTGAAAGTATTTTTGTAAAATGAAACATTAAACTTTCAATGGGAAGTGTTGACCATAAGATGAGTAGGGTGCACAAAATGTTTCCTAAGACCATTTGTCCCTTGTGATGTTAAAGCTGATAGTGATTTAAATTATGAGTTTCCAAAATAGGCAGAGACGGGAACTAACAAACTTATTCAAATGAGTTTCTTATGAGCTGATATTCAGTCAGACTTGCCACATTGACTCCACAACCCATTAAGAAAACATTGGCTGTGCAGAAGAGAACATTCTCCTAAATTCCAGTGGTATTTAAAGAGACACTCATCTGGCACTTTTTAAAATTGCGTGCAAATGCCATTAATCTGGAAAGGGTTTACAAGGATGTTCCCAGGGTCTGAGCTATAAGGTAGAGGTTGGGCATGTTAGGACTTTATTCCTTGAAGTGCAGAAGACTGAGGGGTACATAAAGTGATGGGGGGAATAGATAGGTTTGCACAGTTTTTTTCCCCTCAGGGTACAGGAATTTATAATTAGAGTGCCTGGGTTTAAGGTGAGAGGGAGAGAATTTGATAGAAACCCAAGGGCCAACCTTTCCCATAGAGGGTGGTGAGTATATGGAATGAGCTACCGGAAAAAAAAATGTTGAGGCAGGTAAAATAACAATATTTAAAAGATATTTGGGCAAGTACATGGATAGAAAACATTTAGAAGGAAAGGGCCACACAAGGGTAAATGAGATCAGCTTAGATGGAATATCTTGGTTGGGATGGACAGGTGGAGCTGAAGGCTTTGTTTCTGTACTGTATGGCTCCATGACTGAATGTCAGGCATGCTGCATTTGGTTGTAAAGTTATAGTCAGTTCATTTCCATAAATTGCACAACCTTATGGCTTTTCATGGAGGGGCAGCAATATTGTTTATCTGGAAATGGAAATATTTTTGGCAATTCATGTGAGTTAGTGTAAGACAAGGGTTCCCAACCTGGGGTAAATTTACCCCCAGGGTGTAAATTTCACCTACCATTATTGTTATTTGAACTTAAAATAATAACGTTAAAAACAGTATTTTAAAATTTCCCCTTTGTCGGTTGTTTTATTATGGTAGAAGTGTAAACTCAAATTACTGAACAAAACAGGGTGGGGGTAAATTTACTTTCGAAACGTTGCCACGAAACGGGATGAAAAAGGTTGGGAACCCCTGAAGAGGAGCAGCAGCAACAACTGAACAAACCAAACAGAATTAGAAGAGCACAGAGGCGGAGAGAAACATTCTACTCCGGTAGACCAAAGAGACTCATAGCTGCAGAGCTTTATAAGAGTAGTGGATCAGGAGGCTGAATGTCCCCAGGGAGAATGGTGAAGGTGTGGAATTCTCTGCCTCAGAAGGCAGTGGAGGCCAGTTCGTTGGATGCTTTCAAGAGAGAGCTGGATAGAGCTCTTAAGGATAGCGGAGTGAGGGGGTATGGGGAGAAGGCAGGAACGGGGTACTGATTGAGAGTGATCAGCCATGATCGCATTGAATGGCGGTGCCGGCTCGAAGGGCTAAATGGCCTACTCCTGCACCTATTGTCTATTGTCTATTGTCTCTTGTGAGCAGACGTGCAACTTATTGCCACAGCTGGCACTGTCAGGTCTAATGCAATTGGGATTACTATGGGCCTCAGGTTCCTTGCCTCGAGCTATTTTCCAAACACAATAAGGAAACTAGCAAGTCAGTCCCTCACTGTTCATGCTTACAAAAAGCAAATGACTATTCATATTTTAATTAAAATAAACAGCTTCAGATTATTCCCCAGGAACGACTCAAGAGTGCAGCCTGCTCTGCAGTTTGGGTGGATTCTAGGCTTCCTCCAAGACCAATTAACTGTATCATCATGCAAGCTCCTGTACCAAACTCATTACAATGAATTACAAAAACAGTCACCCATTATAGAACAACTGCTGACACAAGGATCTGCAGATACTGGAATCTTCAGCAAAATGCAAAGTGCTGGAATAACTCCAGCGGGTCAGGCAACATTTCCAGAGGGAATGAAAAATCATGTATTGTCTCTCTGCTGACTGGTTAGCACGCAACAAAAGCTTTTCACTGTACCTCGGTACACTTGACAATAAACGAAACTAAATTTCAGAGAGTAATCTTAGGGGAAGGCAAGGGACTATTCAGAAAAAGGTACCGTTCCTTTGTCAAAGGCAGATCCTTTCTGACCAAACTGATTGATTTTTTTTGAAGAAATATCAAACTGTATCAATGGGGGGGGGGGGGGCAGGGCCTTAGATGTGATTTACATTAACTTCAGTGAAGCTTTTGACAAGGTGCAACTTCAAAGAATGGTTCAAAAGGTTAGGGTCCATGGGATCCAAGATAAGTTGGCAAACTGGATCACTGGCTTGGTGACAGGAAACAGAGAGAGTGATGACATTGTGTTGTTTTTGCGATTGGATGGCTGTAACTCGTGTGTCCCACAAAGATCAGCGGTAGGAGCATTATTGGTTGTAATATTTTGATGTCTTGGATGTGGGAAGCAAGAACAGTCATTTCGGGGGTGACACGGACAATGGTGGAATTGTTGGTAGTCTGGAAGGTGGTCTTAGGCTGCAGATCAATGTTTTTGTGAAAGAGTTGAAAAATATCAGATGGAGTTTAATCCAGACAAATGTGAGGTGGTGCATTATGTGAGGCCATACACCATGCACATTTGGGGTCTTAGGGAGTAGGGAAAACAGATAAACCTCAGTGTACCAGTCTCTAGATCCTTGAAGGTAGCAATGTAAACAGACAATGTGATTAGGAAGGCATATGGGGTATTGGCCTTCAATATGTAGGGCATTGAATACAGAAGCATGGAGGCTATATTACAACTATGTAAAAATTTGGTTGAACCTCAAATGGAGTACTGATGATCAGGGAATAGGAAAGATATAATGGAGCTGGCAAGAACGCAGAGTATATTCACCAGGATGGAGCAGTTGTGTTATGAGGAGAGACTGGAGACTCTTTTCACCCTGGAGCTCAGATTAAGAAGAGATATGATTGGTATATAAAGTGATAAGGGGTATATGTGGGGTATACTGCAGGAGCTTTCTCCAGTAACAGAGGTAGATAAAATTAAAGTATATCGGTTTATGATAAGGGGAATGAAATTCAGAAGGAATATGACGACCGTCTCCACAGATGATAAGCACCTGGACTAGCAACAAGACGGTAGAGGTGAATTCCCTCGGTAGAAGAAAGGGACATCATTTTATGATCAGGTATTCAAAGTCAGTGGAGCAGAAATGAGCTAAGACCGTCACATCAGTGCATCACGAAGCATTGACTAAAAATCCAGCGGTGCCTGCTACTTGAAGATTCCGAACGATAAATAGAAAAACCCATGGGTTGTACAGCAGGGTCACGTGCGCCAAGAGCGAGCAGGCTTCAGTGAAACAAAGAACACAGCATTCCCCGATCTCCCTTTAAAAGAGCAGCCCTGCTCAAAGCTCTTCAAGCTTGTTTTCCATGAGTGAAATGTTAGGTAGAGGTGTGCTGGGGTTGGAGTTGGGCGGCAAGATCAGGAGACACAATTTGTTTAAATAGGAACAAACTGCACATTTTAAGCGGTTTCGGATGTGCTGCAGTTCTCAAGACTAAGTGTTTAATTGTCACTTGCTGCAGCTTCACAGGGCATTAAATGCACCAACTCAACAAATAAAGATGGAATAAATTTGCAGATATTATAGGTCAACCAGACCCGTGCTAAGTCCAAAGTAGTTCACTGCCAAGGTATGTTGTGCAGGGTGGTTCAAGGGCCTGTTGGTTAATAGGAACAAGCTGTTGAACCCAGAGTTCTCAAGTTCATGTATCTTCTTCCCAATCGTAGTGGCGAGATGAGAAAAAGGTTAGGGTGGTATGGGTCTTTGATATTAGCTGCCTTCTTGAAGAAGAGCTGCCTTCTTGAGGAAGCACTTTCTGTATAATGGTCAATATCCATGATGGACGAGCAAATTCCACCACTTTCTGCAGTCTCCATCCTTCTTGAGTATTCAAATTACTGAACCAGGCCATGATGCAACCGATCAGTATGCCCTCCACCACACACAGGTTTATGGTCAGTGACATGCTAAATCTCCTCAGACCTCTTGAGAAAGTAGAGGCATGAGTGAGCTTTCTTTGAAATTGCATCAAGGTGCTGGGCAAACACAGATCAGAGATGTGTGTGCCCTGGAACTTGAAGCTGCTGACTCTCTTCACTGCTGTCCCACCGATGAAGGCGGGTGCATGGTCTCTATGCTTTCCATTCCTGATTTCAACAATCAGCTACTCAGTCTTGCTAAGATTGAGAGCAAGATTGCTATTTTGGCACCACTCAACCAGATTATCGGTCTCCCTCCTGTATATAACTCATCATTACATATTATTAGTCCAATGATGGTGGTATTGTTGGGTGGTATTGTCCAATAATTGGTGAATTTAAAGATGGTGTTGGAGCTGTGTCTGGCTGCAGTCAAGGGTATGGAGAAAGTAGAGCAGGTCACTGAGCACACAGGTGCAGTGTCCCTTTTGCTGATGGTCCATGAGGAGGTGTTGCTGCCAATTCACACTGACCGAGGTCTGGTGTGGAATTCAAGAATCCAGTTCCATAAGAACCAGTTAACCACGTTTGACAATTAGTTTGGAAGAGATGATAGTGTTGAACAGTAAGATGAGGTTCATGGTGGTTGAAGGTGTCCTCAAAAACTCCAGGCAGTTGGCTTGTGCAGGTTTTAAGGACACGACCAGGTACACCATCTGGGCCGGATGCTTTACGAGGGTTCACCCTCAAGAAGGATCTTCTGACATTGGCAGGGTGACTCAAAGCCATTGGGAGTTATGAGGGCCTGAGAGGACACATTGGTGTTCTCCCTTTTGAAGTGAGCGTAAAATGCATTGAGATTGACTGGGAATGATGCCTCACTGTCTCTTGAGCTGCCAATTGGTTTCACATTGCAGGAAGTGATGATATGCAAGCCCTGCGACTGCAGCCGAATGTCCATCACATTTTCCAGTTTAGAGTAAAAGTACGTCTTATCAAGCTTAGGCCTGGACTTCAGATATGAACCTGCTTTGCCAGACTGCACGAGATCTGGTCTTCAGTAGATTGGGACCACTCCAGATTCATCCAAGGTTTCTGGTTAAGATGTAACACTCGGATGATTTCATTTCGGTAACAACCATGGTGTATTATTTCAGGTCTGTCACTGAGTCCTTGAGCATCACCCATTCTCCCAACTCCAAGCAGTTGCAATCGTTCCTCTGTCTCCCCTGGCCAGCTCTCTGCAGTCCTCACCACTGAAGCTGCACTCTTCAGTCACTGCCTATACAGGAAGGAGCACAGCCAGGTGATCTGATTTCCTAACATGAGATTTGGAGCATAGGGCATGTTTAATAGTGGAGTCGCAAAGGTAAAGGGTGTTTGATCCTATGGTGCTTACAGACACATGCTAGTGTTAGTTTGGAAATGACTTCTTCACATTGGCCTTGTTGACACCTCTGGCAATGATCAGAAAGACACCAGGGTACGCAGTCTTGTTATTGTTGATTCCAGTGTGCAGTTCCTCCAAGGTTAGCTGCTTTTCTGGGGCAGGATGCAGACCCTGGTCATAATGATGCAGGTGAATTTCCTTGGGAGGTAGAAGGGACTGCACTTCACTGCTAGATGTTCCAGGTATGGAGAGGAGTTGGACAGGACAGCTATGTCTGAGCACAAAGTGTTTATGATGAGGCAGGTGCCACCACCTCTCCCTTTCCCTGATGCCGACATCCGGTGCATACAATTAGTATAGGTTTTGGGCTGAAGGTCTGGAGAGCTGGGGTTGAGCCAGGGCCTCGTAAAAAAAGACCACAGCATTTCCTCATATCTCTTTGGGAAAGCTGCCTTTACCCGTGACCACATTTTCTAGAGACTGTACATTGGCCAATAAAATGCTGTTGGGGGTGGGAGGGAGGGGCAGGGGGTCGTAGTCCCCTATTTGCAGGCCACCCTGCCAACCACATTTTCCGGACACAATGGAGAACTCTCTGGCGGCTCCAGGTACTAGACTCAATAGGTTCTCAAGTTTGGGGATTCGCCTGCCGCCAGGGATTTTCTTGTCACTGGGAACCCGGTTAATAAGGCAAGAGCTGATTTGCATCATAACCAACTTCTTTAAACACTTCATCAGAATGGCATTGCTCTATGCAGTGCCAAGTTTGTGCTGTTGGCATATCCATCAAGAACCACATTGCTTCACAGATCAACCAGATGGAATCAGATATACTTCACATTGACTTTTGTAGTTTCATGCAGTGAATGGCCATGGTATATGACAAAGCCCATTCATCTGAATGGGATAATTAACTTTAGCAGCAAAGCCAATGGACTATGATGATCTCTAAATTCAATCTGCACATCTGACATGCATAGGAAGCCACCTCAATTTCTACATCATCACTGCGTAGAAAATCAATGCTTATCGGAATTCATAAATCTTATGCCGACATAACAGATGAAATGAAGATTCAATTTCCAAATTAGGTGCTCCAAATGTAATTGATTGATACTGTTACAGATTCCTTGCCCAATGTTAATGAAAAGATTGACCTTACTCATAGGTAGTACTCCTACGTTTCTCATTTGTTTACACTAATGGAAACTATGAAACTATGAAACTTTCAAAAATAAATCCATGAAATCAATCAAAACAAGCTTAACTTTTTAGCTCCACAAACCAAGACATCAAGAGCCAGAATAAGATTTTCAATATCCTTTCTATGACCTTCACTAATTAGAAAATATGAGCCATTTAGTCATAGGTACAGAATTTAAAACTCCATATGGACTTTAACTTTCTGATAGTTAAACCATTTTTATGATACTGGAAAGTCAATTCTAGCCTGATAGCAGGGTGGGATATCGATCAAGAATATTTCCAAGGACTTCCTGTACAGATTCTCCCCAGGTTACAGCACAGTTCCGTCCCTGAGAACTGTTCTATGCAGACAGTTTGCAAGCTGGTAAGGCAGCCGCAAACTGACTTCCCATACAATCCCTGAGAAGCCAATAATTCCATACCAATAGTCTCCCAAACGCTCGTTCATATGTATAGGCTGTACACGAGTTGGTCTTCGTAAACTGGGGAGGACATGGTGCAATTATAACAATGGTATATATAATTGAAGGACCTCACAGAAGTTCTACCAATCTAGTTGTCCTTGTTACACTAATCTGCTGAGGCAGAAAGCAAATTAGATCATAGACAATTCTTAACTTTAAGAATTTGAAAATTTCAATGCGAGTGCAAGAGTAGCTCTGCAGAAAACACTTCTTGGCAGGTGAATGCTTTGAAAATCATGCTGACAAAATTATGCACTCTAGTGAGTTTTCAATGTACCTGATGAAATATTGATAGCCTTCCATATAAAAACACAACTTTTTGATTTTGTAAAGGTATATTTTAAGAGCTTTTTAAATAGTTTGAAAACCCCCTGAAACATTAACGCAAATTCGTAACAAGAACATCTGAAGTATTTTGTGTGATCACAAAAGAAATGGAGAACAGGCAGATATATTATTACTTATTTATTAAATGCTCAAAATTCTTAAAAAAATTAGTATAAATGATTTCTTATAGAGAATATAGACAAACCACTCATTCAAAACATATACTCAATGCATTATCAGATTTCAGAACAAATAGCAATTGGTCTATTTACTGACCATTGATAATTGTTTAAAAGGAACATTCTGTACAGCTGTCTTATTAATATGGAACCACAGCATTCAAACGAGATTTTTTCCTAAGGTGATGGCTTTTTCCTTGGGCAAAAATATTCAACCTAGTTTAAGTTTAATTTTTTTTGCTACCATGTTTGTCATGTGCAGTGAGGCACAGATTCTGAGTGCTGCTCCAGCCCCTTAGTCTTTGCTGTGAGATGCAGGTGCTGAAGGTGTTGAAAAGCCCTTATGCTCATATTCAATGCAGGATGTACTTTGCAAACACCTGCCTCTCCAATTAACGAAAGACCACAAACGCCAAAGTACGCATGCAAAGCATCTAGAAAAAAAAAGACAGAAAAGTATTCTGGATTAGGGGAAGTTTGAAGAAAAACATGACACAGGATTTAAAAAATGGATGAAAACATTTAATCTGATCATAACTGATCTTTTCTTAGAAAGATGTATTTTCTAATTTTAACTTTTCCTCTCTCCTAAGATTGACGAAATTAAAAAATGGCACCTTCAAATGGAAATCTGCTTTGTTTATATCTATTCATACCCCAGTTACTAAATTTCAATTTTACCTGGATGACTATCCGGCCATTTTGCAAATCCTCCAACAATGCGATCCTGGGTCGACAAAATGTAATTCCTGTTTTTCTCAAAATTAGTGTACTGGAATATTTGCAGAAGCTGCAAAAAAGGTTTTAAAAATTGCATTCACCATTTTAAAAATTATTTCCATGAGCCAATAATACATTGTATTATAAAGGATTATAAAACAATTACTGCTGTGTGTGTGTGTGACGTTAACTTGTCGATCTGGGTTCATCTCATTTAGTATATCATGGTCATGTCACTAGAATATCTAGCCGCACTTTAATTCTGACATAAAAATGTAAAGTTAAGTTAATACAAAAGCTACTGTCTCCTTATAGGTTTGTAAATATACTCCTATTCTCGCCCAAAGCAGGTTTATAAACTACAGTGGCGCAGCGGTAGAGTTGCTGCCTTACAGCACCAGAGACCCAGGTTCAATCCTGACTACGGATCTGTAAGGAGTTTGTACATTCTCCCTGTGACCGTGTGGGGTTTCTCCGGGTGCTTTGGCTTTGGTAAAATTCTAAATTGTCCATAGTGTGTAGGATGGAGCTAGTGTACGGGGGTGATTGGTGGTTGGCATGGATTCAGTGGGCCGAAGAGCCTGTTTCTGCACTGTATCTCTAAAGTCTGAAAGTCTAAAATACTTGCAGCCCCTGCTCCTTGGGCTTGCCATCTGCAGTAGTCACCTGCCCACACTTACTTGCCTTTGCTGGATGCGGGAAGCTAAAGAGCCTTCACACTCAAGAGGCAAGTGGGAAGAAGTTGATTCCCACAGAAGATAACCACTCATCAATTTATTACAAGCTGGCTTATAACTGGGGTGAGATTTCCAGATGGTAAGGATGGTACCCTGTGACTAGGGCAGAAATTCTGATGATGGGTTGGCAGGGTGTTGGAAGGCAGAAAATCCCTCAAGTCATTTATTTTTACGTGGGAGATAGACAGTAAAAATCAAGAGCTTTTGCAAGAACTAGGTTACTGCCATCAACTATCAAGCTACCCATTTCTTAGGCTAAATCAAGGCAAATCATTCGCCTGTATGCTCTATACGAACTTCATAGAACTTAAACAAAACTAGATCTCATGAAAGATGGTACAACCAAAATTCAATTTTTTAAAAATTACCTGTAAGGTTGCACCAACCCAGAAAGAATAGCAGGTATCTACAGGTTTATTGGGTCGTCCATGAAAACCATTCTGCTGTCTCATTATACACCACCGTCTTATTCTATTTAACTCTTTTTCAGAAAAGACTTCATTCAGTTTTCCCATCAGACAGAGTGATGCGATGGCACAAAAAGTAGACCCACCTGTTCATGACCAGAGGAAAAGAGCACAGCTTGCTTAAACATGTAGATCAATGCAGATACTCTTGATGTTTCATTTCACAACAAAATATAGCCACTTTAAACAAGTCATAGCTTTGCTAAATTTGCATTAGGAAGGAGGTGGAGTAACTGATGAAGGAATTGGATTGCAATTTTGACAATATTAAATGATATTAAATTAGTGTTCTCATAATCCTGGGTGCCCTTGTACACAAATAAATAGAGGTTCATTGTTGGTAGGTTAACTGGCTTCTGTAAAGAGGTGGGTGGCAGAAGAGTGGGTGGGAGAGGGAAGCGAGTTGGTGGGTATTAGTGTAGATGGACACTCGATAGTCAGCACAAAACAGTGCCCCGAAAGGTTTGCTTTTGTGGTGCATCACTCTGTAATTCTAGGAATCAAACACTTTTTTCTCTTTGTGTCTTCTTTTTCCATTATATATCTCATCACAAAGGGGTTTCAACTCCCTTTCATTTGATAGCGGAGACAATTAGGTAACAAATTGCACTACATACACATTCTTAATCAGATTTCAGATAGCCAAACTGGACAATATAGAAAGGCATTACCAGTAGGTTATATGGAGAGGAGAAACCTGAGAGCACACAAAACCTGAGGCGCAATCGCACCAAGATCCCGGAAATTGTACCAAAATGTCCTTGCTCAGGTATTCAAATCTCCTTGCAATAATGGAGAAACCAATTGCTTACTCCATTGTGCATTGGCATTCAATTAATTTTATACAACTAGGCTCCTCTTTGAGTGAAACAGAAAAGCAAAATATTCTTCAAGTAAGGAATGTTTGGATAATGTAACGTTCAAAGTGGTTAACTTCAAAATGTTCCACATTATTCTGCCTAGTTCTTACCCACTGACTCAGCTACCTCTATTCCCTTGAAGCCCCTTTACATACTCCTCCCCATTCACCAACCCACCTAGTTTTGGATCATCATGTTTGAAAATAATACATTTGGACCCCACAACTTGTTGATTTACACTGATGAGCCAAAACATTATGACCACCTGCCTAATATGCTGTTAGTCCTCAGTGTGCCGCCAAAACAGCGCCGACCCGCCGAGGCATGGACTCTACAAGACCCCTGAAGGTGTCCTATGGTATGTGGCACCAAAACATTAGCAGCAGATCCTTTAGCAGCACCCCACAAGCCTTGTTGTTTCAGAGATGCTCTGACCCAGTCGTCTGGCCATAACAATTTGTCAAAGTCGCTCAGGTCTTTTCTCCTGCCCATTTCTCCTGCATCCAACACATCAACTTCAAGAACTCACTGTTCACTTGCTGCCTAATATATCCCACTCCTTGACAGGTGCCAATGTAACAAGATAATCAATGTTATTCACTTCACCTGTCAGCGGTCATAATGTTTTGGCTCCTCGGTGTAGATTGTGAATAGCGGAGTTCCTAGCGCTGATTCCCAAATCCCCATTAGTTTCAGACTGCCAACCTAAGATTAGTGTATTGTCACTACTTGTTTTCTGTGCAATGAAATATTCTCAATCCCTATTGATATATTAATGCTCATTCTAGTAGATCGGTCAAATAATTTGCCTCATAACTTCATGCTGACTCTGGTCATGATGTTCTGTTACTACATTGTTCACGTCAGATTCTACCATCTTCCTTACACTGATGTTGTTCGTAGTCCCCCTGCTTTCTCTCTTCCTCCCATCTTAAAGAATGAAGACAAATTTGCTACCCTCCTCTTGAAAAAAAAGATTCAAGAATTTATAAAGTTTTGCAAAACGATAATCAGAGCAGCAAGTACCTCTTCAAATAAAATGACGCAAAGTACTGAATAACTCAGCGGGAAAGGGAGCATCTCTGGAAAAAAGGGATAGGCGATGTTTCAGGTCCCAACATCACCTCTCCATGTTCACCAGAGTTCCCAATCCAAAACGTCACCTATCCATGTTCTCAAGGGATACTGTCTGCGCCGCTGAGTTACTCCAGCACTCTGTGTCTTTTTTTGTAAACCTGTATTAGCAGTTCCTTGTATTGTCATTAAGTAGCTCTAATAGTTTTTAATATAAAAATTAACACTTATTTCCATTGGGTTCCTCATTCTCACTAAACACTTAAGTTATCTGGTATTGCTGCCATTGTGTTAAGTGACTAGTCCAGGTGAATTTCTAGACAATAGTGAAGCTCAGGATATTGATACTGGATCAATGATATTGATCCAGATCCTTGATAGAGGAGATTGCCAATGATAAAGCCACTGAATGCCAAAAAGAAAACAATTATATCCTTGCGTAGAAGCGATCATTGTCTGGTGCTTTTGTAGCAGAAATGTTACGTGCCACTTATCAGTGTATTCTCAATATTGTTTAAGTTTTGCTGCATGCAATCGTGAACTGTCTGATTTGCTAAGTTGCAAATGGAATTGAACATTGTGCAATCACCAGTTATCCATACTCTAGCACTTTGCGCCAATCACTACACAGACCTACTTAACCTCTCCTCATAAGGCAAACTCCCTGTTCTTGGAACGAGTTTAGTGAAAATCTGGATGAAAAGTTCTCACCAAATATGAAACCAGGCACTACCAATAATCCCCAGTGCAAATCATGTAAACTCTATAAATGAATAATATGAGCAAGTGGACAATTTAATTTCAGAGATTTTATTTGCTTCCTGGGCTTGTATTTATTTGTACACTTCAATTACATTTGGGCTACAGAACCTGTGAAGAATTTGGTATATAGGAGCTACATTTTGTTATGAAGCACTTTGGATCAGGTAGTATTTCAGACAAAGATAACCATTTTGAAAATCATTCCAAACACACGGGAAAAAAAATCAATTTATTGGTGGTAAAAAACAATTATATTTTCACTGTAAATAAGTGCTTACCATGTGATTCCAGTCCAGCTCCTTGAGCGAGTCCATTATCATATGACTGGAAAAAAATTAAAAGTGTTTCATAAATATAATAATAGCAATATGCACTTTTTAAAGTGCAACAATACAAGTGCAGTAACACAAGAAAAGATGATTCTGCTAATATTTTAGTATTGAGTTCTGTCAATACTAAAAAATGTTTTGTTGGTTCATATGAAATTCAAAATTGTTGATACTGTGACAATCTTTTCAGTTTACAGATAACCTATGCTTATCATCGTAAATATGTTCTCTCTTTATCTGCTTGTATTACTACCAATTTCTCAAATTGTTTGTCTCTCATCCATTCATCACTACCTACAATGTTGAATAATATTCACAAGAAACAGATGATTTCTTGTTGTATTCTTCATGCAGGATTTCCAGAAAAAAAGGATGAAGGGCTTGGGGCAAGTATGAAGAGACTTGTGGGGAATGAGCAAAAGTGAAGAACAAGACTAAACCAAATCAAGAACACTACAAGCAATGATGATAAATTTCAAAAGAAAAATAAGCCAATGTTTGCCCAAAAACAGAAACATTGCAGCTACACTTTTTTTTGGATGAAATGCCTGGTGTTTCAATAGTACAGTATATCATAAATTAACCTTTAACACAAACATGTGTTGATGTTTATTTTAATTCCAGGACAACACAAGGAGCAGGAGTAGACCAATTAGACCTTCCACCTTTCTCTGTCATTAAGCTGACATTCTACCTCAACTTCACATCCCAGTAAAAAAAAATTATCAACAGAATTTCTTGAATATGCTTCACCATATCTGTTGCTTACCAGAGGCAAGAATTTCAAAGATTCACATCTGCAGAAAGAAGACATTTCTCCAACCTCTTGACTTATAATGGCTAGGAGGATGAGGGGGACCTCATTGAAACTTACCGAATAGTGAAACGCCTGGATAGATTGGATGTGAAGAGGATGTTTTCACTCGTGAGAGAGTGTAGGACCAGAGGTCATGACCTCAGAATAAAAGGACTCAACCAGACGCAACTAAATTTAAAGCGGCTCTTCTTCTCCAAGAAGCCCTTCTTGCTTAAGTCCATACTCCGCCACCTCCAGTTTAAATTCAATTTGGAATATTTTGGAGGACCAAGAACCAAGACACCCAGTTAAAAGCCACAATCTTCCCACAATACAAAGCACTCCTGCAAAACGCACTAACATTCAATAGTGAAAAGGTCACTAGCCAATCAGTGGATAGATATAGGTACAAATAATATGCGGGAAATGGAAGTGCTTTGAGCAGTGTCCCCATTTCTTACATCCCTTTCACCATCGTCCAAAGAAGTGCAGGTGGACATACAAGTTAGGGAACACTAACACTTGGATTAAATTGAATTTATTTCAATACTAGAGGTTGGATTAAATTGCATTTTATGGGATAGATTTTATGGGATATCATAGCCATTACAGAAAACGGGCTAAAGGAGGGACAGGCCTACCAGCTTAATGATCCCAGCTACAGGTGAGATAGAGGTGGGGGTAAAGTTGCCTTACTGATCAAGGAGAACATTACGGCAGTAACCCAAGATGGCATGTCTGAAGAATTATCCAGCGAGGCTACATGAGTGTAGCTAAAATCGCCAAGAGACTGTCTGTCCCTTCCTTCTTTGTGTTTTAATAGTATGTGTTAAATGGATGTTTTTAGTGTTCTTTAGCTTGTTTTATGTGGTGGGGTTAGGGAAACTTTTTCTAATCTCTTCCCTCGACGGAAATGTGGGTTTTTTTCCCGTATCATATCTCCGTCCGCACTGCGGCCTAACATCGAGGAGTTGGCGGCCTTTGCTGGAGACCGATTCCGAGAGCTCCACCGTGGGTGCCTGTGGACTTACCATCGCGGAGCTCGCATTCCCTGTGCCAGGGATCAACTTCGGAGCTCCAACCATGGGTGTTTGCGGACTTTAACAGCACGGAGCTCGTGGTCTCTGGTCAGAGACCGACTTCGGGGACTCCAAGCCGCAGGAGCTTCGACCGCCTCAGCGCGGGGGCTTCGACCGCCCCGACGGGGATCTTTGACTGCCCCGACATGGGAGCTTCAGTCGCCCCGATGCAATAGACAATAGGTGCAGGAGGAGGCCATTCGGCCCTTCGAGCCAGCACCGCCATTCAATGTGATCATGGTTGATCACTCTCAATCAGTACCCCGTTCCTGCCTTCTCCCCATACCCCCTGACTCCGCTATCCTTAAGAGCTCTATCTAGCTCTCTCTTGAATGCATTCAGAGAATTGGCCTCCACTGCCTTCTGAGGCAGAGAATTCCACAGATTCACAACTTTGACTGAAAAAGTTTTTCCTCATCTCAGTTCTAAATGGCCTACCCCTTATTCTTAAACTGTGGCCAATTGTTCTGGACTCTCCCAACATTGGGAACATGTTTCCTGCCTCTAACGTGTCCAACCCCTTAATAATCTTATACGTTTCGATAAGATCTCCTCTCATCCTTCTAAATTCCAGTGTATACAAGTCTAGTCGCTCCAGTTTTTCAACATATGACTGTCCCGCCATTCCGGGAATTAACCTAGTAAACCTATGCTGCACGCCCTCAATAGCAAGAATATCCTTCCTCAAATTTGTAGACCAAAACTGTACACAGTACTCCAGGTGCGGTCGGTCTCACTAGGGCCCTGTACAACTGCAGAAGGACCTCTTTGCTCCTATACTCAACTCCTCTTGTTATGAAGGCCAACATTCCATTGGCTTTCTTCACTGCCTGCTGTACCTGCATGCTTCCTTTCAGTGACTGATGCACTAGGACACCCAGATCTCATTGTACGTCCCCTTTTCCTAAATTGACACCATTCAGATAATACTCTGCCTTCCTATTCTTACCACCAAAGTGGATAACCTCACACTTATCCACATTAAACTGCATCTGCCATGCATCCACCCACACACACAACCTGTCCAAGTCACCCTGCAACCTCATAGCATCTTCCTCGCAGTTCAGACTACCACCCAGCTTTGTATCATCTGCAAATTTGCTAATGGTACTTTTAATCCCTTCATCCAAGTCATTAATGTATATTGTAAATAGCTGCGGTCCCAGCACCGAGCCTTGCAGTACCCCACTAGTTACTGCCTGCCATTCTGAAAGGGACCAATTTATCCCCACTCTTTGCTTTCTGTCTGTCAACCAATTTTCTATCCATGTCAGTACCCTACCTCCAATACCATGTGCTCTAATTTTGCCCACTAATCTCCCACGTGGAACCTTGTCAAAGGCTTTCTGAAAGTCAAGGTACACCACATCCACCGGCTCTCCCCTGTCAATTTTCCTAGTTACATCCTCAAAGAATTCTAGAAGATTAGTCAAGCATGATTTCCCCTTCGTAAATCCATGCTGACTCGGAACAATCCTGTTACTGCTATCCATGCGGGAGCTTCGACCACTGGCTGCAGGAGCTTCAATTGCCCCGACGGATGGTTCAACTGCCCTGACCCCGGGAGAATAAAGAGAAAGAATAGACTTTTTTGCCTTCCATCACAGTGAGGAATGTCGGGAATCCGCTGTGGTGGATGTTTATGTTAACTTTTATGCACTTGCGTATCTTGTTGCTTTTTTTTTCGTATGACTGCATGGTAATTTGCATATCACTGTACCTTAATTGGTACATGTGACAATAAACCTTTGAGTTTAGCTTTTCCAACATAGACTGGGATTGTCAGAGTGTCAAGAGCTTAGATGGGGTGGAACTTATCAAGTGTGGTCAGGAAAGTTTCCTTCGGCAACATGGAGATGATCCTAGAATAGAAAAGGAAAAGCTTGACCTACTCTTAAGGAATTGGGCAGGTCAAGTGGCTGAAGTGTCAGTGGGTGAGCCTTTTGGGATCAGTTCTAAGTGGGCCGAGGAATGGTAAATGGAATTTAATTCAGATATGTGAGAGGTATCACATTGTGGGAAATCGAACAGGGGCAGGACCTTCATAGTGAACAGTAGGGCTCTATGGAGTATTGTAGAGCAGAAGGATCGTATACAAGAACATTGTTCCCTGAAAGTCCCATAGTAGGTAGATAGGGCAGTAAAGAAAGTTTTTGGCACGTTGGCCTTCATTAGACAGGGAAATTAATATAGAATTTGAGATGTTATGTTACAAGTTGTACAAGACGTCGGTAAGGCTGCACTTGAAGCAAAGTGTTTAGTTTTAGTCACCCTGCTATGGGAAAGATGCCAGCAGGCTAGAAAGTGTGCAGAGAAGATTTACGAAGATTCTGCCTGGTCAAGGGCCAGATCTATAGGGAGACGTTGGGCAGGACTTTATTCCTTAGAGTAAGCTGAGGGATGATCTTACAGAGGTATATAAAATCATGAGGGAAATAGATAGGGTGAATGCAGTGTCTTTTTCCTGGGTGTGGGAAATCAAGAACCAGGTGGCAGAGGATTTAAGGGAAGAGGGGAATTGTTTAAAGGGAACCAGATGGGAAACTTTTTCACATAGAGAGTGGTAGGTATCTAGAACGAGTCAGTTGAGGTAGGTACAATAACAGCATTTAAAGGACATTTGGACAGATACATGGATAGGAAAGGTTTCAAGGGATAGGGGCCAAATGCCGGCAAATGGGACGAGCTTCGATGGGGTAAATGGTTGACAAGGACGAGTTGGGCTGAAGGGCTTGTATCTGTGCTATTTAACTCCACCACTACAGCTGCAGTAGTGAGCTGATAAACAATAAGTCATTACTTAAAACATTGTTCACAGATCGAAAGATCTGCTTGATCTTGTCTGATGAATGTGAATTTTAAAGGAATAGTAGCAACAGTTTTTAGATTTTTTTAAAATCAAGACAAAGGTGAAATTATATTCTGAAAAATAATTTATTGTCCTGGTTGTATTGTTGTGATCAGAAGCATGAAGGGTTCATAATGAGATTTGATTTCTTGACATAAATATTTTTTCCAAGTTGATATAATTGTGGTAAATATTGAGATGGAGGAAAGACTTTTGTACCCAAACAGCAGTTGCATGGTTAAACCTGAAACTGCTAGTTAGGTACAAAAAAAACAATCACAGGATTTTATACATAAGAAAATAAATTAAGCATTTTGCAAGTTTCAAAAATAATTAAAACAAATCATGTCACTGAAATAATTAACGTTTGGCTACATTTTTGCATACTCCTGCATGTCAGGACATTTTGCTGCAAGCAAGCTATTAGATATTTCCTCCAGTTACCATCGCTGACAACTCCCTGCTACTTTTAATCTCAGCAGTTACTAAATATAATCACAGTCATTGGCCTACTTCTGTCAGACCAGATGCTCAGTTTAAAGACAGCGAGCAAACAGACTGATGAAAGTAGCAGAGTAACAGCAAGGGAATGCTGAAGTGTTGATAACAGTGAACACACATTGCTAGAGTACAAATCTAGATACTGCTGTTCCTCTACTATATGAACGTAATTATTTTGCTGCAGAATGGGAAACCTAAGGCTAATGTAGTGCAGGGCACCAGAAGACTGCTTCCACAACCGAGAAATTGTGTTACACCCCTGCTAAGGCTTCTGTAGGATATTCCAATATTAATATATCACTGAACTCCTCTTCAACGTGTAATTTTAGAATGAGATTGATTCCACCCCAGACATATTAGGATATAAAATGCACTTTTAGACATATTAGGACATAAAATAACCCGTTTGCTTATTGATGTCATTTAGTCCAGGCCAACTGTTGGTTCATTCTCTTCAGAATCTAGAGTATATACATTCCATGTCATCTTGAACACCAAGACAGCAGTAAAATGCCAGCTTATTTTTAATTCTATACTCATTTCCAAGCAATTTTGATATAAGGAATTTACTTTAAATATTTAAGATTTAGTTCTATTATTGTTCAATCAAGAGAATGTTTACAGGATTGCAGGAAAAAAAAGAAGTAATTATCATGGTTAAAAAGGCTGAATATGACCAGCCCACAAGATTCCAACACCACATAATCCTGATTTAAATTACAAACCACATTCCAAACATAGAGAAATACCTGGAGCCTTTTATCAATAAATCTAAATACTTTAAGTCAACCATATGCACTCGCATATGCTCTTACAAATTCTTCTCTGTTATTATTACCCTTAGGCAAGTTATATGTAAAGAATTAATTTCTAATCTTCCAATATACCTTAGTGTGGCCTTGCACTTTTTTTCCTGCATTTTCTCTGTAGCTGTAACACTATATTCTGTACTCTGTTTTGCATTACCTGATGTACGAATGTATAGTATGTGATGTCTGGATTGCACGCAAAACAACGATTTTCACTGTACCACTCTACATGATGATAATAAACCAAATATCAAGTGAAGGCTTGCTATCTGTCAGTCTTAATAGACCATACAATTTTATCTCTTAATGATGAGTAGTAAATATATTTATATACTTCACATTTATGAAGCTTGGAGCATTAGAACTGTACACTCCCTAACCCAAAAACAAATCTCCTGGGACAGACAAAAGCAAAGCCAAAAACACACACAGGATCAGATCATTCATGATTTTAATGAATGAGTAACTTTGAGTAATCAGCTTGTTTAAACTCATTTCATATATTCTATGTTCATAGTTAGCAAGAAGGTAAAGCAATATACTAGATTCTTCCTTTTCCTGTATTAACACAAGTAAAGAAATTCTTCCAGTGCTGTAAACTAGTTATGGCACAGCTATCACAAAATACTGGAGTAACTCAGCAGGTCAGGCTGCATCTCAGGAGAGAAGGAATGGGTGATGTTTTGGGTCGAGACCCTTCTTCAGACTGATGTCAGGGGAGGGGGCGGGACAAAGATAGGATGTAGTGGGAGACAGGAAGACAGTAGGAGAACCAGGGAAGGGGGAGGGGGGAAAGAGAGGGACAGAGGAACTATCTGAAGTTGGAGAAATCAATGTTCATACCGCTGGGGTGTAAGCTGCCCAAGCGAAATACGAGATGCTGTTCCTCCAATTTGCGCTGGGCCTCACTATGACAATGGAAGAGGCCCATGACAGAAAGGTCAGACTGGGAGTGGGAGGGGGAGTTGAAGTGCTGAGCCACCAGGAGATCAGGTTGGTTAAGGTGTTGAGCGAAACGATCGCCAAGCCTGCGTTTGGTCTCGCCGATGTAGACACGTTGACACCTGGAACAGCGAATACAACAGATGAGGTTGGAGGAGGTGCAGGTGAACCTCTGTCTTACCTGGAAAGACTGTTTGGATCCTTGGATGGAGTCGAGGGGGGAGGTAAAGGGACAGGTGTTGCATCTCCTGCGGTTGCAGGGGAAAGTACCTGGAGAGGGGGTGGTTTGGGTGGGAAGGGACGAGTGCACCAGGGAGTTACGGAGGGAACGGTCTCTGCGGAAAGCAGAAAGGGGAGGAGATGGGAAGATGTGGCTAGTAGTGGGATCCCGTTGGAGGTGACAGAAATGTTGGAGGATAATTTGTTGTATACGCTGGCAGATGGGGTGGAAGGGGAGGACAAGGGAGACTCTATCCTTGTTACGAATGGGGAGAGGGGGAGCAAGAGCGGAGATGCGGGATATAGAGGAGGCCCTCGTGAGAGCCTCATCTATAATGGAAGAGGGGAGCCCCCATTTCCTAAAGAATGAGGACATCTCTGATTCCCTAGTCTGAAACATCTCAACCTGGGCGCAGATGTGGCATAGACGGAAGAATAGGGAGTAGGGGATAGAGTTTTTACAGGAGACAGGTTGGGAAGAAGTGTAGTCAAATTGGCTGTGGGAGTCAGCTTGTGATACAGAGAAACATAGAAAATAGGTGCAGGAGGAGGCCATTTGGCCCTTCGAGCCAGCACTGCCATTCATCGTGATCATGGATGATCATCCACAATCAGTAACCCGTGCCTGCCTTCTCCCCATATCCCTTGATTCCACTAGCCCCTAGAGTTCTATCCAACTCTCTCTTAAATCCATCCAGTGATTTGGCCTCCACTGGCCCGCGATTCGGGGCGGGCGAAGACGCTGCCGCTGCTGGAGCTCCCGATGTCGGCCCCCACCCAGGGCTACGGGCTTCCGACGTCCACGCGGCCCATGCCGGAGCCTCCGGAGACGAGTCGCAGCCGCTCCCGCAGCATCCGAAAGTGGCCAGCGCCGCAGGTGGTGAGTCCGGGCCGTGGGCTCTGGCAGAGTCCGGGCTGTGGCAGAGAATTCCACAAATTCACAACTCTCTGGGTGAAAAAGTTCCTTCTCACCTCAGTTTTAAATGGCCTCCCCTTTATTCTAAGACTGTGGCCCCTGGTTCTGGATTCACCCAACATTGGGAACATTTTTCCTGCATCTAGTTTGTCCAGTCCTTTTATAATTTTATATGTCTCTATAAGATCCTCTCTCATCCTTGCAGATGCCTGCAGTTTGAACCAGCATCTGCAGTTATTTTCCTACTATGGCACAGCTATAGTCTATTAACCATTTTACAAGAATATTACAAGAATACGATTGACATTGTACAGAGATTTAAAAGGATGTGGCCTACCGGAATGTTTTCAATTCTGAGTCCTGCTTTTAATGGAACAAGAGCTGAGGGAAGATTTTATTGAAAATAATTAAGTTGTGGACACATTGTCCAATAACCAGGGAGGATTTAGTCATTCGTGAAGTGAAGTTTTTAGAGGGAGTCAAGGAGAACTTTTCTCTCCACTTCAAGACACAATGTGACAGAAATTTATCACAAGCATTCATTTACACATGTTAACAATACAAGAGTTGCAAGGTGTGTAGCACATTTTCAACAACAGTGTAATGGGCCAAATAGGTATTTTTTAATATGACTTTATGTAAACTTAAACAGAAAACAAAATGAAAACATCAATAAGTGTGTGCACAATCCAATCCTCAAACTCATCCGCATTAGCTCGTCCGTTTGTCTTTTGTGTTTTTAGTTGTTTTTGTCTGAATTGTAGTTTTAATATGGTGTAGTGTTTGTATGTTATGGGGGGGGGGGGTGGGAGGGAACGGGAACTGTAAAAATTCTCTCTCCTGAACGGAGACGTGACCTTTTTTTTCTGTGTCGTGTCTCCGTTCCCGCTGCGGCCTACCATCGGCCATGCACCTGGGACCACCTGGGGCTCTGGTTCGCAGAGCCCACGGCCCGGACTCACCACCTGCGGCGCTGGCCACTTTCGGATGCTGCGGGAGCGGCTGCGACTCGTCTCCGGAGGCTCCGGCATGGGCCGCGTGGACGTTGGAAGCCCGCAGGCCCCTGGGTGGGGGCCGACATCGGGAGCTCCAGCAGCGGCAGCGTCTTCGCCCGCCCCGAATCGCGGGGCTTGGGTCGGCCCGCAGCGGACCTTTCACCGTCCGGCGCGGCCTGAAATAGGCCGCGGGATTTTCTCCGCCCGACGGGGGCTTAAATGTCGAAGGCCCCGACCGCCCCGACGTGGCAACTCCAACAGCCTGACCGCGGGAGAAGACAGCAGGGGAAGAGAAAAGATATTGTGGCCTTCCATCACAGTGAGGAGGGACTGGAGGAGACTCACCGTGATGGATGTTTTTTTTGTTTGGTGTTAGATTATGATTGTATGTGTTATTGCATTTTTATTGATTATTCTTATTGGTCTTATTGTTGAACTGTGGGTAATGTTTCATTTCACTACACATTTATGTGTATGTGATAAATAAACGACTATTGACTATTGATATTGACCTCTAAACCAATTGTTCTACGAAATTCAGTTCCAAGCTTGAACAATGGTTGAGGTATTAACAAATACCAGGTGCTGATTAATAACAAGGATTATACATGATCGATTTTAAATTTACCCTCACCAATAGGTTTAGCAATCACAGTACAGTACATCTAGCACAAAATTGGAAGCTAAATTTAATGAATGCAAACTTCTTTGGTACATTTAAATGAGAAATGCAGACAAATAATCAACCGATTCCAATAAAGACTGATATTTACGGAACGATTCTGTCCCAATCCTCCACTGAAAGGTTACTATAGGAAATAATTTCACAACTTTAACAAAAGTTGAAGGAAAGAAAAACTTTATAGAGCACTATAGCTAAAGGGATTCCTTGTGGCTAAAGGGATCAGGGGGTATAGAGAGAAGGCAGGTACGGGATACTGAGTTGGATGATCAGCCATGATCATATTGAATGGCGGTGCAGGCTCGAAGGGCCGAATGGCCTACTCCTGCACCTATTTTCTATGTTTCTATGTTTCTAAACTCAAAGCTGTTCCAATTCAGTAATCCCTTTTGCATGTGCTTTTTTTTCTTTAAATAAGTCTTCTATTATCTAAAAAGGGCGCTGTAACATTAAACCACTAATATTATCTCTTAAGATCTTTCAGTGGCTTATTGAACAAAACAATTCCTGAAACATCACTGGAATAGTTGATGACTTGTATGTCTGCATTTCTAAATTTAAGTACCAAAGGAATCCTCATTAATTGAATTTAAAATGCCCAGACAGAAAAGATGCTGCTCCATCGTCTCATAAGAGACTTTATTGATACTGCGTTAGAGATAAGAATGGATGGAGGAAAGGTGATAGGCAACTGGAAGGTTAGGATGACCCCTTTGGACTGAATGGAGGTGTTCTGCAATGCTTCCCCAAGGTGGAGGTTAAGCCTTGATTATACCTATGCTTTTAGTTTGAAACATGAAAATCATCTCATTGCCACACAATCTGCCTAAAATTGTTGACACAAGGAACTGCAGAGGATGGTTTAAAAAAGAGAAACTGCTGCAGTAACTCAGTAGGTCAGGCAGTATCTCGTTCTCCAGAGATGCTGCTTGCCCCAATAAGCTACTCCTATATTTTTTTTTTCTAAAATTGTTACACTGCACCAACTGAGCTTGATTATATTTAAAGGTTTCTTGGAATACTGCCAACTAGCTGCAGACTGGTGCGAGATGGTAAAAGAACATCAAGAAAGTTGGGGTGGGACCTCAAGAACTATCAGTGGACCAATAATTACACGTGGACCATTCTGCTGGTGCAGGATGGTTGCTGCAGACTGGCCTTCAAATTTACTTACCAGCAGGGTATCGGGAAGTGCAGGAAAACTGCAAGCCAAAGTACACCGGGGCATGCAGAAAAAGTACAAAAGTAACTAAAGGAGCAGTGCAGGAAAAGTACAAGGGAAAGTTAAAGGAACAGAGCAGATCAAGCATAATCTGGCACAATAAATTGGTTGAATACTCAGATATTTAGTTTTGATCATTTAGATAAATGCAGTAAAATCTAGACCATCTGTGCATTTGGATTATTTTAACAAATGTTAATTCTGATACATGTATTACAAATGGATGACTGTCTCAGCTTTTCCTACATCCACACAGTCTAACATGTCAAGCATTTTCTACACCTCTGCAGTTTCTAGATTGTCCATTCATATGTTCATGTTCTTCTAACTGCCTTCATTAGTCTATCAATTGGATAACCTCATTAACAGCTTTCCCTCTCACTACTCCATTCCAAGGTCCGCACTTGCTTCAGAGACCACTATGATCCCAGAGTCAAAAAGATAGTTTGCCTTAATAACTACTGTCCACTGGCTCTGGCATTCACCACCATGAAGTGTTTTGAGAGAGTAGTGAACCAGTCTTCCAGCCAGCCTTCATCCACAGCAGTTTGCTTGCTGTCACAACAAGCCTACAGCTATCTTCCTGGCCCTTAACCTATGTCTGGAATACCTAGACAACAAGGGCTCAGACATTAGACTCCAAGATATCGACTATAGCTCTGCCTTCAAATTCTTAATCCAATCTAAACTCATCTCCAAACTCCTGGACCCAGGTATCAGTACCCCCCTTCTACCACTGGATCGACTTTTTGAGCCAAATTCGGATCCAACTCATCTACAGGTTTCCAGATAACACCACTGTGGTGGGCCAAGTCACGAACAATAATGAGACTGAGCACAGGAAGGAGATTAAAAAACTCAGTGAAATGGTGTAAGGACAACAACCTCTTCCGCAATGTCAGCAAGACGAATGAACAAGTTATTGACTTCAGGATGCACGGTGGAGTACATGCCCCAATCAGCATCAATGGTGATGAAGTGGTATTGGTTAAGAGCTTCAAGTTCTTTGATATTAATATTACCAATGATCTGTCCTGGACCAACCACATTGATGCAACAGCCAAGGCGGCACATTAATGCCTCTGCTTCCTGAGGATACTGGGGAAATTCGGCATGTCACGAGTGGCTCTTACAAAGTTCTACAGATGCACCATAGAAAGCGTACTGTTGGTTTGCATCACAGCTAGGTTTGGAAACAGCTCTGCCCAAGACCGCATGAAGTTGCAGAGAGTTATATATTTAGTCCAGTCCATCACACAGATCAGACTTCCCACCATTGACGCTGTCTACACTTCACGCTGCCTTGGAAAAGCAGCCTACATAATCAAAGGCGTTCTGCCCTGGTCATTCCTCCTGTCCTGCAGAAGCTTGATAGTGCACTCCACCAGACTTATGAACAGCACTTCACATCTGTTATCAGGCTTCTGAATGGTCCTTCTATAAGCTCAGGTGCTATTCAATTCACCTCAACCTTATTGTGGTCACCGGACTCTCTATGGAACTCATGTGCTACAATTCTGAGAACTATATTCGGCACACTGTATCTTCCCTTTGCTTTAGCTATTGTACTTGAGTTGGAGTTGATTGCACTTATTATGTACGGTATACGTGATCTGTTTGAATAACATGCAAAACAATGGTTTTCACTGTACTTAGGTACACATGACAATAATAAAATTAAACTTTCCTTCAGCAACCCTGGTTTCACTCAAGAGATATTCTCTTTGTCCCGTCCTTCTCTACCGCCCCTCTTCATCTTTAAATTAATATTTTCTTTTACCCAGTTCTGACAATGAGTTTATTAACTAAGATATTAACTGTCTCTTTCTGCAGAAATCATCCCTGAGCTGCTGAGTTTTTCTTGTATTTTCTGTTGTTATTTCACTTTAATTCACTTATTGTTTTTTGCAATGCCAGAACAGCAGTGGCCATAATGAGGGCAGCATGGTGACGCAGCAGTAGAGGTGCAGCCCTAGAGCGCTAGAGGCCTGCATTAGATCCTGGCTATGGGTGCTGTTTCTATGGACACCCTATGGCTTTTACTCCGGGTGCTCCTGTTTGCTCCTGCATTCTAAAGATGTGCAGGTTTGTAGGTCAATTGGTTTCTGTAAATTATCCATCGTGTCTAGGATAGAACTAGTGTACAGGCGATCGCTGGTCGGCGCGGACTCGATGGGCCAAAGGCCTGTTTGCATGGTATATCCCAAAACTAAATTAAACTGTTACTGCACTGTAGGAATCCATTCAGCTTAACGAGTCTGTGCAACTATTTATTCAGCAGTCAAATCAGTCATGTTTCCTGTACCCTTGCAAAGTACATTTGCTTTTTCAATATTTCCAAAGCAGAAATGTCTCTGCAAAATAATTCTTTCTACTTTACATTTCCAATCATGCATCCTACGATGCCATAGGCTTCTCTTTCCAGTTTACCCTGTCACCTTCAGTTTTATATCTGTGTACAATCAAGCTACTATTCTTGCAACCCCCCTCCCTCTTTAGAATTATATGTTACCTTGTTATTTCTTTTTGCTATTAAATATCATCCATCATGTGTCTGTCTGTTCATAACGCCAGCTTGCCCCTTTTAAGTATACTAAAATCCACAGGATAAACTTTGTATCCTCCATAAATTTGGAAAATTTACTCTACACACCCACAACTAAATAACAGAAATATTGAAAATAGGAAGGGTGCCAGCATTAATCCTGGACACCAATGTCCATCTCTCAGTAGTCTGATTAAACAACCATTCTTTCTCATGTTGCTCTCAAGATCCACTCTTACATTCTAAAGGTCAACAAAACCATGAATTTGCTGTCAATCTAGTTGATATGGGAACAGAAATGAAAGATAAACAGGTAGCAATATCAGCAAATAATCCTTTTGACAACTCTGGTTTCAGTGAGATTTCTTAGGAATATACGTTGCAGCAATTCTACTGAAATGAGCATCAGTGACATTACAAAAGGAGACAGGATGAAGTTTTCAAAATTCAACATAAATAAGACATATCTGTGCAATAATTCTGTTTTTATAAAACGGTAATTATTATAGCTAATCAAATAGTCAGGCACATACAATCATATTGTCAAGGGGAGACCTCAATCCTTCAAAAAATACTGTGAGAGGTGGCTCAGAGCCATTTTTTCTTCTCCAAGGTAACTGAGGGTTTCAGCAACCATTCGAATTCCAAGGAGATGCCACATTCCAAGTTACTAAAACCAATGCAAGGTACAATCTACGAATGTTACTTCCAACTAAGCTGCTTAAGCCTGACAGTTGGAGATAAAAGATTATGAGGATAGTTAGATTATGCATAGAATATCAATCATAAACTGCTGTTTTATTATTTCAAATAAATGTTTAAGAATCACAATGTTACAATTAATGAATTGGTTTGCAAATATTAAAGCAGATCATCAGGTTACTATAATATATTCCTTTATTCGTCCCACACCGGGAAAGTTACAGGATAACTTGCAACAATATACAGCAGTGTTTTCCAATCTATTCCTAGACTAATTTCTATTTTTAGAACACAGGAAGCATTTTGGAATCAACCACCTAACCAGTGATTATATTTCAGAACAAAAGATACTTTGATGTTAGTTTAACAGAAAATGTGTGCTGGGTATTATTCGTCAATGGTCATTCGGGAGCGAAAACAGGTGTAGGAAGGAATTGCAGGTGCTGGTTTAAACCGAAGAGACACAAAATGTTGAAGTAACTCAATGGGACAGGCAACATCTCTGGAGAGAAGGAATGGGTGACGTTTTGTGTTGTGACCCTCCTTCAGACTGAAAGTCACAGGAAAGGGAAACGAAAGATATAGACGATGATGTAGAGAGATATTGAACAAATGAATAGGATGTGTGGGAAAGAATTGCAGATGCCGGTTTAAATCAAAGGCAGACACAAAATGCTGGAGTAACTCAGCATCTCTGAAGAGAAGGAATGGGTGACGTTTCGGGTCACGACCCTTCTTCAGACTTAACTCGACCCGAAACATCACCCTTTCCTTCTCTCCAGAGATGCTGCCTGTCCCGCTAAGTTGCTCCTGCATTTTGTGTCTACCTTTGAACAAATGAATGAAAGATATGCAAAAAAGTAACAATGATAAAGGAAACAGGCCATTGTTAGCTGTTTGCTAGTTTAGAACGAAAAACTGGTGTGACTTGGGCGGGGTGGGATGGAGAGAGAAGGAATGCAGGGGTTACTTGAAGTTAAGGAAATCAATATTCATACCCCTGGATTGTAAGCTACTTAAGTGAAATAAAAAATGCTGTTCCTCCAATTTGCGTTCCGCCTCACTCTGACAGAAAGGTCAGTGTGGGAATGAGAAGGGGAATTAAAAGTGTTTTGCGACCGGGAGATCAGGTCGGTCCAGGCGGACTGAGCGAAGGTATTCAGCAAAACGATCGCCCAGTCTACGTTTGGTCATGCTGAAGTAAAAGAGTCCACATCTTGAACAACGGATATAGTAGATGAGGTTGGAAGAGGTGCAAGCGAACATCTGCCTAACCTAAAAGCACTGTCGGGGTCCCTGGACAGAGTCAACAGAGGAGGTATAGCGACAAGTATTGCATGGGGACTGGCAGGGAGGATGAGTGCGTGGGTGGACAGAGGTAAGGGATATGGGGAGGAGAATGATGGGTGTCAAATGGGAGGTCAGATGGGGAATAGGTAGGAATATGTAGGGAAATTAAGAATCTGAAATTAGTTTAGATTAAGCATTTAAATATCGTTGCAGCTAAGCAGCATTTATTATACGTGATGCTGACTTGCTCCTCATTTCTCTTAAATTGTCAAATGACATGAGCTCTCAGATAATAAAAATTACATCTAATCAAAAAGTCGAAGATGCAAGTACTTACAGATAAAATTTATATTTGTCAGACCGGAAAGCACTAAATTGGGGGTTTTTAAATGGCCTTTGGTCTATTACTGTTAAACCAAATCCATTGAGACGGAGAACCAAAAATCATTAATTGATTTAAAATGTAACCGTGCAAAACTTTGAGTAACTTTTAATCACATAATGTAACAGCAAAGCACATGGGCAGTCAATCAAGTCAATGCCAACACTCTGCAAGTATAAGACAGTTAAATCCATTCCCTACCGAGTTTATTCATGGCTGAGAAATCTTCTTTCTTTCAAGAAATTTCATTAACAACTTGCTGTGTACTTTTACTTTCTCAGTATTTATTCACAAAATGCTGGAGTAACTCAGGTCAGGCAGCATCTCAGGAGAGAAGGAATGGGTGACATTTCGGGTCGAGACCCTTCTTTAGACAGAACGTCACCCATTCCTTCTCTCCTGAGATGCTGCCTGACCTGCTGAGTTACTCCAGCATTTTGTGAATAAATACCTTCGATTTGTACCAGCATCTGCAGTTATTTTCTTGCTTTACTTTCTCAGTGTTTGTACAGTGAAAAGCTTTTGTCGCGTGCTATCCAGTCAGCAGAAAGACGATACATGAATACAATCGAGGCAACTACAGTATATAAATACATGATAAGGAAATAACTTTTAGTGCATGGTAAAGCCAGCAAAGTCCGATCAAGGATAGTCCGAGGGTCACCAATAGCAGCTCGGCACTGCTCTCTGGTTGTGGAAGGATGATTCAGTTGCCTGATAACAGCTGGGAAATAATTGTACCTGAATCTGAAGGTGTGCGTTTTCACACTTCTATACCTTTTGCCTGACGAGCGAGGGGAGAAGAGGGAGGGGCCAGAGTGTGATTCGCCCTCGATTATGCTGCTGGCCTTGCCGAGGAAGTGAAGTATAAATGGAGTCAATAGAAGGGAGGTTGGTTTGTGTGATGGTCTGTGCTGCTTCCACAACCCGTTGCAATTGCTTGCGGTCTTGGAAGGAGCTGTTCCCAAACTAAGCTGCGATACATCCTGATAAAATGCTTTCTATGGTGCATCTGAAGAAGTTGGTGAGAGTTGAAGGGGACATGCTGAACTTCCTAAGCCTTCCAAGGAAGTAGAGATGTTGGTGTGCTTTTTTGGTCGTTGTTTAAATTATGGGTGGTTCAGGAGAAGTTGTTGGTGGTCTTGACTCCTAGGAATTTGAAGTTTTCAACCATCTCTACTTTGGCGCCGAATATGTAAACTGGGGGTATGTATACCGCTTCGCTTCTTGAATTCGATCACTATCTCCTTTGTCTTGCTGACATTGTGAGAAAGGTTGTTGTCTCAACACCAGGACACAAGGTTCTCGATCTCCTCCCTGTACTCCGTCTCATAGTTATTTGATATTAGCCCCACATTGGTAGTGGCGTCTCATGTTATCTTTGCTTCCACTGAAAATCAAATTACTCCCTGCACCTTGCGGTTCTGAACTCTTCCACAAATAGGAATGCTTCTTTTCTATTCTGTCCTGACTTTTCTTCAATTTGTGCACCTCTATCATATTTCCTCTCAGCCTTTTTGTACTCAATGGAAAACCATCACAGCTTCTTCAGCCCTTTCTCTGGGCATCAGTTCCTTGTCCCTGAAGCCATTTGTTCTACACCCTCTGCAATGCTTTCTCACCACACTTACTGTTCTAGTCACCATATTGTGCAAAAATTTGCAACAGAGAGGATGCAGAACCTAAGGGGGATGCTACCAGGATTGGAAAATAGTAGTTATGGGGAAAGTTTGAATATGTGAAAGTGGAAAAGGTGGTTTATTTTGGAAAAAAGGCTGAGGATTTCTTTCCATATTCCTATAATGTGCTAACTGGCTACTGTAAATTATTCTTCAGTACAGATAAAAGACCAAAGAAGCAACCAGTGTTGAGCTTACAAGAGACAATGAGTTGCAGCGGTATATAGAAACTAAGGGAAGGAGTCGACAGATGGGGTTACTCTGTTGGGAGCCGGCACAGACCCAATCACCTCCTTCTGTGTCATAAATGAGTGATTATTCTAAGTGAAGAACAAGTAGGGCTTTTTATTAACTACTTACCACTAAACTATTTATTCACAAAATGCTGGAGTAACTCAGCAGGTCAGGCAGCATCTCGGGAGAGAAGGAATGGGTGACGTTTCGGGTCGAGACCCTTCTTCAGACTAAACTATTGTTGATTACATAATTTAGATTTCAAGAAATTTAAACAATTAGTAACATTCAAGAGGGATTTTAAATACCTATTTATAATACACCAATTCTGAAAGGTCGACGGGGAATATCCACACAATTTACTTAATTCTCAATTGAACGTGTTTAGATAGCTTAAAATGAAACAAAATCGAGCTGACAGACCATAATCTGTGTCATCCTTTAAAATATCGTATTATATTTGTTTCTTGTAATTGCATTGTCTACAAAGTGATTTGCAAATTCAAGCAACCAAAAAGAAAATTAGCATGCAATAAGTTGGAAAGCAAATGAGATGAAAGCACAATTGTGTAGTGGTAGAGTTGCTGCCTTAAACCGCTAGAGACCCGGGTTTGATCCTGGTGTTATCTGTACGGAGCTTGTACGTTCTCCCTGTGACTGCATGGGGTTTCGGAGGCCCGGTTTTCTCCCACACTCCAAATACGTACAGATTTGTAGGATAATTGGCTTCGGTAAAATTGTCCCTAGCGTGTAGGATAGTGTTAATGTACTGTGTGGGATAGGATAATGTACTGCGTGTAGGATAGTGTTAGGTGGTTGGTGGGCGCGGACTCGATGGGCCAAAGGGCGTATTTCCGTGCTGTATTTCTAAAGTCTAAAAATGCTGCCCTTTACGGCAAAGTGGATTAGTTACAAAAGTCGAGAAGATTTGATTCAACTGCACTTCAAATTGGTGGTGTCACACTTAAGAGTTCTGAACCTAGCTTTGATCATTTTAGGATCCATAAATCCCATGGCTACAAGTGCAAGTCAGAGGCTAGGTGTTCTGCAGCAAGTGACTCACCTCCTGACATCCCAAAGCCTTTTAGTCATCCATAACACACAGGTCTTTATAGCAACAGAATAGGCTCTACTTGCCTGGATGAATGCAGCTCCAACAATTCTCAAATAACACATCCTTGACAAAGTAGCCCACTTCACTGATGCCCTAATTACCCTAAACATTAATTCCCTCTGTCACCAGCATACAGTATTTGCTGTGTAAATCACCAAGATGATCTGCAGTTATTCACCTCGGTTACTCCAAAGTAACCCTCAAATCCTTGACCTCTATTGTCCAGGAGGTCCAGGACTGCAGGAGCTTAGGAACATTACCACTGGCAAGTTCCCCTTCAAGTCGCATACTATCATGACCAGGAAATGTATTGCTGTTCCTTCACAATCATTGGCTCTATATCCTGGAACTTCTTACTCAATAAAACAAGGATTGCTTGTGTTATTCAGTCTGAAGGGTCTCGGCCCGAAACGTCACCCATTCCTTCTCTCCAGAGAAGCTGCCTGAGCTACTGAGTTACTCCAGCATTTTGTATCTACCTTCGATTTAAACCAGCATCTGCAGTTTTTTCCCCAACACAAGGAGCGCAATGGTTTAAGGCAGCAGCTTAATTATCAAGAACAATGATATCCATTAAATGCTGCCTTCCAATCAATATCGACATCCCAAAAAAACGAATGAATAAAAAACACACACTTGGAGGTGGTGCAGAGAAGCCTTGTTCATTATGTTCAAGGGTTAGTTTATGAGGAAAGATTCTACTGAAGACTTAAATACCAATTCACTGCGGAAACTGATAGGTTTCTGGAATGCAACAAAATCCAGGGCTACTGAGATCACACAGGAAAGTAGAAGATTCATTGAATAGAGAACCAGGTTTGAAATCTATGTGGTCTATCTGCTCCTACTTCTCATGTAATATATATAAATTATTTGCAAATATCTTCATTTAAAAGCAAATGGTTTCTTGGAAACACAATTGCTTTTCATATCATATCATATCATATATATACAGCCGGAAACAGGCCTTTTCGGCCCACCAAGTCCGTGCCGCCCAGTGATCCCCGTACATTAACACTATCCTACACCCACTAGGGACAATTTTTACATTTACCCAGCCAATTAAGCTTTTCACAGAACAACTAATTTTAACAACTAAATATTAAGTTGTTTGAGCTAAGAGAACAGTTCAATAAAATGTAAACTTGGTTAAATGCAGAAACTGCAAAAAATATTCATGTCAGAAATCATTTCTGGAGATAAATGTTAGTTATTCAAGTTAATAATCTTTCATTAGAAATGGGCACCCTCGACACATCATATTTAATTTTATGTTGAATGAGTTTAAGCGCAATGGAAGGTCACAGACCTACAAAATTAGCTGTTTTTTCTTTACAGATATCACCCACCTGCTGAGTATTCCCAATATTTGTTGGGGGTTTTCAGCTTTTTCAACATTTCCAGTATTTTAGTTTGTAATCAAAATCTGAAAATCAACTTCAACAATTTTTCATGGTAGAGATCCAATTTTACTTTACTCACCATGCTTTTTCTGATGTAATTTATGGCTTTCTTTGTGTTCATTCCTGACCAATCATTGAGCATATAGCAGATACAAGTGGCACAGTAGACAAACCTCATGTCATTTTCACTTCCTTCTGGCACAGCATAGAAGCTGCAAAGTAGACAAAGAAGGGAAAACAAAGAAACACCATTGCAACTATAGAGAAGTGACAAATACATCTAGCCTTTAATTTTCATTGGACTCCACAGCATGAAATATTATTGAGACATTAAAAATAAAGTTTGTCTAATTGTTTCAAAAGTGTATGTTGTAGGATCTTAAATTGGTTGCAATCAGGACAAGTTTTCATTTACGTTATGAATAGTTTGTCTCATCTGGTTAGGTAGCAAAACAGATCTTACTTCAAATGAATCAAATTTCAACCCAAATCACTAAAATTTGTTTATAAACAATTCACACTAAAGTGCTATACAGATGTCATCATGGCTAGGTGGCAAAGCTCTACTAAACTATGCATGTACGAATCCTCATTAGCCACGGGTGAGCTGCTGGAAGACTAGAGGGTGGCCAATGTTGTGTCTTTATTGTACAGCCACAAAAAAACCTTGGAACTGTAGGCCAAAAGAGCATGATATCTGTGCTAGGTAAAGTACTGAAGGATATAATATACATTTGGAAAGACAGGGCAACACAACACAGCTTTGTGCATGGGTGATAGTATCTCACAAAACTGAATCCACTTTTTGAAGAAGTAACCAAGAAGATTGATGAAGTAGATGTACTCTATATGAACTATGCAAGGCCTTTGATATGGTTCCGCATTGTAAATTGTTCTGGATTAGATTGCATGGAATTTAGGGAGAGCTAGCTAATTAGATACGTAATTGGCTTGATGGCAGGAAGCAGAGGGTAATGACAGATGTTTAAAAAAAAAATCAGATTGGAGACCCATGATGAGTGATGCACCTCAAGAGTCTATTATTGCCTATTATTGTTTGTGGTTTATATCAGCAATTTGGATGAGCATGTACAAGGCATTATTAATACATTTGCAGATTACACAACCAAAGGTAGTATCATAGACAGCGAGTAAAGTTATCAAGATTTATACCAGGATCTTAATCGGGTGGGGAAGTGGTCAGAGGAATAGTAAATGGAGATTAATTCAGAGAAATGCGAGGAATTGCATTTTCGGGAAGTCAAACCAGGGTAGGACTTTCACAAAGGTAAGGCCCTACAAAGTTTTATAGAATTGAGGGACCTAGAACTACCAGTATACAGTTCCCAGAAAGTGGCCTCACAGGTTGACAGGGTGATGAAGGCTGTTTTGGGGCATGTTGGTCTTCATTAGCAAGGACACTGAATATGGAAGCTGGGATGTTATGTTTGGTCACCCTTCTATGGGAAGATGCCATTAAGATGGAAAGAGTGCAGAACAGATTTACGAGGATGCTGCCAGCACTGGAGTGAATGAGTTATAGGGGGAGGCTAGGCAGACTAGGACTTGATCCCTTGGAACTGTGGTAATTTTGCCATCTCCCTGGTCCTACAGTCTTTCCAGGTGAGGCAGAGGTTCACTGGCACCTCCTCCAACTTCATCTACTGTATCCGCTGTTCCAGGTGTTAGCTTCTCTTCATCGGCGATACCAAGTGCAGGCTTGGTGATCGTTTCGCTAATCACCTACACTCAGTCTGTCTTAACCCACCTGATCTCCCGGTGGCTCAGCACTTCAACTCCCCCTCCCATTCCCAATCTTACCTTTCTGTCCTGGGCCTCCTCCATTGTCAGAGTGAGACCTAGCGCAAATTGGAGGAACAGCACCTCTTATTTCGCTTGGGTAGTTTACACCCCAGTGGTATGAACATTGACTTCTCTAACTTAAAATAGCCCTTGCTTTCCCTCTCTATCCCCTCCCCTTCCCTTTTCACCCACTCGTCTTACTGTCTCTGACTACATTCTATCTTTGTCCCGCCCGCTCCCCTGACATCAGTCTGAAGAAGGGTCTCGACCCGAAACGTCACCCATTCCTTCGCTCCAGAGATGCTGCCTGACCTGCTGAGTTACTCCAGCATTTTGTGTCTACCAACAATTTGACCTGGACCAGCCACATCGAAGCTATGGCCAAGGAGTCTCTACTTCCTTAGAAGGTTTAGGAAGTTTGGCATGTCCCCAACAACCCCCATCTACTTCTACAGATGTGCCGTAGAAAGCATTTTATTGGGATGCACCACAGCCTGGTTTGGGAACAGATCCATCCAAGGCTGTAAGAATTTGCAGAGTAGTGGATGTAGCCCAGATCAATTTGCAAACCAACTTCCCTTCCATTGACTCTATCTCTACTTCGCACTACCTCGGCAAAGCAACCAGCATAATCAAGGACCAATCTCACCTCTTCTCTCCTCTCCCATCAGGCAAGAGGTACAGAAGTTTGAAAACACATACCTCCATATTCAGGGACAGTTTCTTCCCAGTTGTTATCAGGTAACAGAATGGTCCCCTCATCACCTAAAGTTCGGTCCTGACCACCCATCAACCTCATGGAAGACCTTTGAACTATCTTGAATCGAACTATCGGACTTTATCCGTGTACTGTGGATAGCTTGATTGTAATAATGTATTGTCTTTTCTTTGGTTAGCATGCAAAGAAAAAGTTTTTCACAGTACCTCAGTACACATGACAATAATAAACTAAACTAACTGAGGAGTGACCATATAGATGTGTTTAAAATCATGAGGGGCATAGACGGGGATGAAAGCACACCCAGTTTCCCCCCCCCCCAGGGTTGGGGGATCAAGAACTAGAGGGCTAGGGGGATCAAGAACTAAAGTGAGAAGGGAAAGATTTAATAGGAACCTGACAGGTAACTTTTTCCACACTATAGGTGGTACATATATGGAATGAGCTCCCAGAAGAAGTGGTTGAGGCTGGTACAATAACAACATTTTGGGTCGAGACCCTTCTTCAGATTATCAGTCTGAAGAAGGGTTTCAACCCGAAACGTCATCCATTCCTTCTCTCCCGAGATGCTGCCTCTCCCGCTGAGTTACTCCAGCATTTTGTGTCTGCCAACACCATTTAAAAGATACGTGGACAGAGAGAGATATGGGTCAAATGCAGGTCTAGCTTGGATGAGCATCTTGTTCGACATGAACCAGTTGGGCCAGAGAGCTTGTTTCTATACTGCATGACTCTATAAATTATGATACTGCAGATTCTTTTGCAATTTTAGGCTTTTACAGCAATTTTTTTGCCCAGTCCTCAGTGCTATCTGCCACTCCATTAGCTACTGGCCAACTAACTCCCTCATTCTGAGTTCCAGACAACTAGTCTGACAATAAGCAACATCAACAGCAGAGGCATGCAGGAAAGTGGAAGAGAGAGTCATGGAGGAACTATCAGTGGGGCAAAGGTACTGGGCACGGTGGACCGCATACCATTGAGGGGCAGTTTGCAGGCTGGGTTGCTGCCAGGGTTAGACAGAACAGAACGCACCTTTTCCAGCCCAGGTTTGGAAGAAAGCAATATAACCCCTCTCCTTTGTGTTATCAGTGCCTATGCCCTGTTCCCCTCTAACCTAGACAATTGGCTGCTGAGGAAGGAAGCAGTTAATTCTCAACAGGAGCTACAAAACATATATTTTTAAGTACAAAAGTTTTTTTTTTCCAATTTCCCACTTGGTTTGAGTCAGGCACACCAATTTGCTGGTAAAGTTTTTATTTGGTAGTGTCCCGTTTAGAAAAGGAGGAGAAATAACAAAATCCTGCTCCCAAAAGGCATCTACCTGATCAATGCACTGCGCCTCTACTCGCTGGAGTTTAGAAAATTGAGGGGGGATCTCTTGAAACTTACAGAACAATGAAAGGCATAGATATAGTGAATGTGGAAAGGATGTTTCCACTGGTGGGAGAGTCTAAGACCAGAGGTCATAGACTCAGAATTAAAGGGCACTCTTTTTGAAAGGAGATGAGGAACATCTTTAGTCAGAGGGTAGTTAATCTGTGGAACTCATTGCCACAGAGGGCTGTGGAGGCTGTCAGTGTATATTTTAAGGCAGAGATAGACAAATTCTTGATTACAATGGGTGTCAAGGGTTATGGGGAGAAGGCAGGAAAATATGATTAAGAGGCAAAGATCAGCCATGATTGAATAGCGAAGTAGACCCGATGGGCTAAATGGCCTAATTCTGCTCCTATAGCTTGTGAACTTGTGAAGCTCGTGTGGAAAGCCATGAGACCCATCATGTATGGCCATATCTACAGGCTTACAGAAAGAATACTTGGCATTTTTGAAAAACTGCTCCACAAGGCTGTCAAAGTTTGAGAGAAAGGAATATTACCCGAGGTTTGGCTAATGAAAAAAAATGACCCAGTAATTGAACAAAATCCCAAATGTAATGGATAATTAGAACTTTCTCACTTCACTTACATAAAAAGAAAACTAGATTTTACTGACATGACACCAAAGGTTTCAAGAAGAACGAAGCTCAGGCTCAACCAATCGTGAAAATAAACCCAGATTATAATTATCTAATGTTATACCATTGCTACATAAAGTGGGCGTTAAATTGCAAGGCATGCAAGGTATTAATACAATTGCTTCCATGATAATAAAGAATTTACCATACCTGCCATCTTCAAGTTGCAGAGCTCTAAGTCCTGCTAAACATGCTTCCTTATTTACCCGTTTCAGATCATCTCCAAGAATCACCAGGCTAGCTAGGCCAGTGTAGGTCATTGCTATGTGACCACTGTCATACAAATGATGTGTACCGTGACTCTAAAATATACCAACAACCATGCATTAGGGACAGTAATATAAATATCAGCATTTCAATTGTTTTATTGCTTAAAAAATAGATTAAATAAATCAATTGAACTGTCTGAGGGTAGGGAAAGGGGGAAATCAGAAATGATCAGAGATTGGGATGATAATAGATCAAAAGAATTTCTCTAGATTAAAGGCAATGCGTGAAACCAATTTTAGAGCGGTAGAGTTGCTGCCTTACAGTGACTCCTGCACCTACTGTCTCTTGTCTATTGACAGAGACCTGGATTCGATCCTAACTATGGGCGGTCTGTCTGGAGTTTGTACATTCTCCCCGTGTGGGTTTTCTCTGAGTGCTCCGGTTTCCTCCCACGCTGCAGAGATGTACAGATTGATAGGTAAATTGGCTTTGGTGAAATTATAAATTGTCCCTAGTGTTAGTGTACAGGGTGATCGCTGGTCGGCGTGGACTCATTGGGCCGAAGGGCCTGTTTCCACTGTATCAATAAAGTCAAAAGTAAAATAGAGTCTAATGTCAATTTTTTTAATGACAATGCTGATTCGGTCGATCTACAGGAAATTCAATGGTCATATTGATTAGGTCTCCTCTTTAATCCCTTTTCATAAGCAGTATAGCATAACATGGCCTGGTTAGAGGTATGCGAGGAGGATGTCTCCACTAACAGAAGAGTCTAGGACCAGAGGGCACAGCCTCAAGAATTAAAGGATGTACTTTCAGAAAGGAGATGAGGAGGAATTTCTTTAGTCAGAGGGTAGTGAATTGGAGGAATTAATTGCCACAGATGGCTGTGGAGGCCGTCATTGGGTATTTTTAAAGTGGAGATTGCAGGTTCTTGATTAATAAGATTATGTGGCGAAGGCAGGTGAATGGGGCTGAGAGGGAAAGATAGATCAGCCATGATTAAATGGTGGAGTAGACTCAATGAACATAGAAAATAGGTGCAGGAGTAGGACATTCCACCCTTTAAGCCAGCACCGTCATTCAATATGATCATGGATGATCATCCAAAATCAGTACCCCATTCCTGCTTTCTCCCCATATCTCTTGATTCTGTTAGACCGAAGAGTATCTAACTCTTTCTTGGATACATCCAGTGAATTGCCCTCCACTGCCTTCTGTGGCAGAGAATTCCACAGATTCACAACTCTGGGTGAAAAATATTTTTTTCATCTCAGTCCTAAATGGCCTACCCCTTATTCTTAAACTGTGACCCCTGGTTCTGGACTCCCCCAACATCGGGAACATTTTTCCTGCATCTAGCCTGTCCAATCCCTTAAGAATTTTACACGTTTCTTTCAGATCCCATCTCATCCTTCTAAATTCCAGTGAATATAAGCACAGTCGATCCATTCTTTTATCATAGGTCAGTCCCACCATCCCAGGAATTAACCTGGAATTACGCTGCATTCCCTCAATAGCAAGAATGTCCATCCTCATATTAAGAGACCAACAATGCACACAATACTCTGGGTGTGGTCTCACCAGGGCCCTGTACACGAGGGGATAATTCTGCTTCTATGATTTATGATCTTAAGAACATGGTACAATACGAATATTTTAATATTAACACTCTTAGCATTCAAAAATGGATATTAAATTCTTCCACCCAACAAATTCCCCTATTTTATTCCCTCATCTATGGTGGAATTCCATGCAGCTTAATTGATTTGCTGAAAATCTTCAAAACTAAACTGTTTTGAACTGAGCGAGAGAGAAAACGGGGAATTACAGACCATTTAGCCTGACTTCGGTGGTGGGAAAGATGCTAGAGTCAATTATTAAAGAGGTAATAACGGTGCATTTGGATAGCAATAAAAGGATAAGTCCAAGTCAGCATGGATTTATGAAAGGGAAATCACGCTTGACTAATCTTCTGGAATTTTTTGAGGACGTGCCAAGTAAAATAGATGAAGGGGAGCCAGTGGATGTAGTGTATCTAGACATTCAGAAAGCCTTTGATAAGGTCCCGCACGGGAGATTGGTGACTAAAATTAGAGCACCTGGTATTGAGGTTAGGGTGTTGACATTGATAGAAAATTGGTTGGCAGACAGGAAGCAAAGAGTAGGAGTAAACGGGTCCTTTTCAGAATGGCAGGCAGTGGCGAGTGGAGTGCCGCAAGGCTCGGTGTTGGGGCCGCAACTGTTTACCATATATATTAATGATTTGGAAGAGGGAATTAGAAGCAACATTAGCAAGTTTGCAGATGACACAAAGCTAGGTGGCAGTGTAAACTGTGAAGAGGATGTTAGGATGTTGCAGGGTGACCTGGACAGGTTGAGTGAGTGGGCAGATGCCTGGCAGATGCAATATAATATAGATAAATGTGAGGTTATCCACTTTGGTGGCAAAAACAAGGAGGCAGATTATTATCTCAATGGTGTTGGGTTAGGTAAGGGGGAGGTGCAGCGAGACCTGGGTGTCCTTGTACACCAGTCACTGAAAGTTGGTGTGCAGGTACAGCAGGCAGTGAAGAAAGCTAATGGAATGTTGGCCTTCATAACAAGAGGATTTCAGTATAGGAGTAAAGAGGTTCTTCTGAAGTTGTATAGGGCCCTGGTAAGACCACATCTGGAGTATTGTGTACAGTTTTGGTCTCCTAATTTGAGGAAGGACATCCTTGTGATTGAGGCAGTACAGCGCAGGTTCACGAGATTGATCCCTGGGATGGTGGGACTGACATATGAGGAAAGATTGAAAAGACTAGGCTTGTATTCACTGGAGTTTAGAAGGATGAGAGGGGATCTTATAGAAACATATAAAATTATAAAAGGTAGACAAGCTAGATGCAGGAAAAATGTTCCCAATGTTTGGCGAGTCCAGAACCAGGGGCCACGGTCTTAGAATAAAGGGGAGGCCATTTAAAACTGAGGTGGTAAAAAACATTTTCACCCAGAGAGTTGTGAATTTGTGGAATTCTCTGCCAGAGGGCAGTGGAAGCCAAATCACTGGATAGATTTAAGAGAGAGTTAGATAGAGCTCTAGGGGCTAGTGGAATCAAGGGATGTGGGCAGAAGGCAGGCATGGGTTATTGATTAGGGATGATCAGCCATGATCACAATGAATGGCGGTGCTGGCTCGAAGGGCCGAATGGCCTCCTCCTGCATCTATTTTCTATGTTTCTATGTTCTATAGATTACATGATTTCTGATCTAAACTGGATAGCTGTACACAGTAAAGCATCTCAAGGAAGCGTTGAAAAAAGATCACTTACCCTTTAAAGGAACAACTACCTAAGCAAAGCACAGAACTTTAACAAATACTAATTGGTTTATTAAAGGGCTATAATAATGTATATGTTATGGTTGTAAACACATCAAGAAGATAATGCCCAAGTCACACGGTTTTGTCTTAATTCAAAATTGCTGGTGGTCCTCGAGTCATGGAGTGATACAGCGTGGAAACAGGCCCTTCGGCCCAACTTGCCCACACTGGACAGCATGTCCCCGCTATACTAATCCCACCTGCCCACATTTGGTCCATATCCCTCCAAACCTGTCCTATCCATGTACTTGTCTAACTGTTTCTTAAATGTTGGTATAATCCCAGCCTCAACTACCTTCCCTCGCAGTTTGTTCCATACATCCACCACCCTTTATGTGAAAAAGTTACCTTTCAGATTCCTATTAAATCTTTTCCACAATACCTTAAACCTATGTCCTCTGGTCCTCGATTCACCTACTCTGGGCAAGAGACTCTGCATCTACCCGATCTATTCCTCTCATGATTTTATAAACCTCTATAAGATCACCCCTCATTCTCCTGTGCTCCAAGGATTAGAATGATGGTCCCAATGAAGGAATACTCCAGGGGTTTGTATTCTAACTTCCAGTTTAGTCACCATTGAATAAAGTACTGTGTTCTCATTGAAATACTTTCCACATTCCACTAACCTCTGATACATTATATGGGATTCCCAGATGTGATGAACCCCTGAATCCACAGCGGTACAGATTAGATTCTGAAAATCAGAATAATAATGTTAAAATAAAGCAGTGTGAACCTGCTTCCGTGCCTTTTCTGTGCATCTAAAAACCTCAAGTATTGAAGTATTTTAATGAATTCATTTTCTACAAAAGCACTGCAAGTATCAATAAATAATACATTAGGGTCCATTATTGTTTAATGAAACTTAAAAACAAATTTTCCTTCAGATCTCGAACAAATTGATTTCTTGTTATCAGCTGGAGCAAACTATAACAAGTACAATGCTGTCTGCAATGAATTGTTTTTCCATCATGTTACAAAGGCACACCATCTCAACAGTGCCATCTAATGCCTTACAGTATGTCCACTTCCAAGTCCATAGAAAGCATCTCTATCCACAAAGCTGGGTGGCAGTGTAAACTGTGAAGAGGATGTTAGGAGGTTGCAGGGTGACCTGGACAGGTTGAGTGAGTGGGCAGATGCCTGGCAGATTATCTTTTATTGCAAATGTTCTGACTCATCTTTCTTTTTCTGTTTTTTTGTCAAGCAACAACTATTTTGCTGCTTTTATTATTCACATTTTTTAGATAATTATTTAAGAATGTTCAGTTTTAAATTGCTTTCTTATTTTAAATTAATAAAAGTTAACAAATTCATCAGACCAAAAAACAATTTCCACACCGACATCAAAATGTTTTCTGATCGCTATTTATGATATTTGTTTGCTTTCCAATTTGTCATCTCGGAGTTAGAGAATATTTATTATCCCAAAAATACAAATCATTGAAAGCCACTGGTAACATCAAACGGGTGGGGAGACTCTGAGCCTTCAACGTCACAATAAAACCTCTATTATTGCACACTTGATTGCAAGCAGATCAAGTAATTTTAATCCATAAAGAATCCATGTGATATAGAAATACATTAGGCACAATATACATAATACAAGCATAATCAGAGAGGGAGAACAAATACTTTGAAGGTACCAAATAATTCTTGAACACCAAACTTTGCACAAAGGCAAGCTGTTATTACAAGTCGTCAGAGGGTAACAGACCCACAACTTAAGGACACTTGCATATATGAACAAGCTTCCATAATACTGTTACATTCAGAATTCCATCATACGTACATTTGGCAGATCTAGTTTTTCCTCTCTCTCCACTTTTAGTTCTTTCTTATTAGTAAATTTTCTTTCTTATTAGTCTTCTGTGGTTTTGATGCCATTCATTATAATACTGTGGAGGTATGATTAATATCGAATGATTTTTGTGTATCTTCCAACTTATGGACATCTATAATACAGAACCTGTTCGTTATCCAGGGACAGCCTGTGATGAAGGTCAATCAACCCAACAGCATGATACTGTTGCAAGAGTTCCTGGGAACCGTGTCTTAAGCCGGAGAATCATCTGCCGCATTAATGAAGTTCCACAACAAAGGCAAGAGTGAGGACTTTTGCTGATTATTGCACAATGTTCAATTCCATTCACAACTTTCTCAAAACTAACAACGTCATTACTTCCACAAGCTAAGAAGTGCCAAGAAATCTTCATGCCATCCAAGTAATAGACAATGATCACCTCTAACATGAGAAACTAGGCACCCATCCTAACACTCAATGCATTCCATCAACATTCTGCAGGGAAGGTGGGTGTTACCACTGATCAGCAATACTTTGATTACAAGAATAGATCAGACATTATGTTCCACAATGAGTATTTCACCCATGACATCCTCTGCAAAGCACAGAGACAGCATTCTCTCCACTCTCTTAACAACTCTCTACAAAATGTTTACCCAAGTTTATCTGATAACACTGCCAAACTCCTAACCTGTTCTACCAAGAGTCACGTGGTCAGCAGATATACAGAAACGTCACTAGCAGATTGCCCTCCAAGAAGCATAATTTTCTAACTTGTAAATGTCCTACCACCAAGTTTAAATCTTGGTATTCTTTATCTAACAGCATAACATCATCTTCAAAAAGATAGCAGCCCCTCTAGAAATCAGCTTACATCTCCAGTGCAACCATAACCTCCCTACAAGTATGGCAATTAGAACTGCACACTTATGATTAGTGTTTTATAAAGGTGCAGCTTAGTATGTCAGCTTTTATATTCTATGGCCTGGCCTATGAAGCCAGAAATGTCATATGGGTTCTTTACCAGAGAAAAATAATAAATGCCAGTTTGCCAGCGAACCCACAATTTCAAAATGTATATTAAAAAAAAACTAATCTTCAGAGTATTCTCAAACTTGCATCACATAACTGTCTTTGTGTTCTGTTCCTTTACTGATTTTGTAATGGATTAAATATCTCTTTTCACAAGGTTTTCTAGCTCTTCAAATTCAGGTTATCCTGCTGATGACCAACTTCTCAATGCCCAAACTTGTTCCAAAAATTGCTACTGTAGCCACAATTTCAAGTTACACGACTAAAACCATTTTATGAGCATGTGCCATAAACTATCTCCTTTCCTAACAGCTCACAGGCCAATGCCAAAATTACATTAAATCCCCAAAAATCAAAACTTACTGAGCCCCATATACTCTTTATTGTAATGCACACTGAAATAGTGAAGTTCACGAATGCCGTGCTCCAGAATGGAACAAGACTAAACATCAAAAGAACTAATCTGGAAATCATATATGGTTGAAACTTTAGGCACCTCTTTAATCTGTATAATTTATCAGATTGATAAATTAGCCTTGAATCCCTGTTATTCACTGCCCATCTAATAAACAAACCTCCTTTCCCACCACCAATAGCAATTTCATGATTCATGTATTGAAAAATACAAAAGAAAAATATCCTTCATTAGATGATATATCAAAATTGCTAACATTTAAGCAAATAGTTCAAAAACATTAAATATCAAAACATCTTCATTGAGCATTAAATACAAAATCAAAAACAAAAAACTCACTCACTGTCTTCAGTAGGAAGGACCTGCAGGGAATAAATCCATTCAATAATACTGGTTTTATCCACCAGATGTAAGGCACTCAGCATATCCAGACCAGACAACGCAAAGAAGGCAATGGTCAATCTGCAAATATCATAAAAGATACATCATAATTTAATCTAATGAACATGATTAAGTTCTACATTATAAAACATATACAACACATTTTAATTATCATTCACTGGAAAACCTGATAAGTGCTCCTCATTGTAAACCACACAGCCAAGAATCTAAATTGCAAAGATGACACCTTAGAATATGTCTTCTGCGGCATCCTTGCACAAAAGGAGACCAAGGTGAAGCTAATAATTTTCATCTCATTTCCCCACTTTACAACTTTAAACATATTTCAAATACCCTTTGCAATGCCTTATGCATCTTAAAGAAATAAAGATTGTCGCAAATTACGTCGAACAAGGAATGCGGAGTTTAGAGAACTCAGAAACAAAAGTGTCACTAATGACCAAGGCTGGCACGATTACTAAAGAAGAATAGACTATTCTGCCCTACATGCAACTCCAGCCCCACATGAATATTCTGCTGTATCAAACTACTAAAGGCAACAGTCCACAATCAACTTTACCTCAGAGAGATGGGTAATGTCTTTTTAAAGAAGCCAATCACACAGCAACCAGGATGAGTTGCAATATTCTGAATGATTTGAAGATTCAAAGGTTTCAAAAGTCTGTTTATTGTCATGTGTACCAATTAAGGTACAGTGAAACTCGAATTACCATACAGCCATACTAAAAAAAAAGCAACAAGACACACAACAACATAAAAGTTAACATAAACATCCACCACACTGGATTCCCCATATTCCTCACTGTGATGGAAGGCAATAAAGTCTAATCTTCTTCCTGGTTTATTCTCCCGCGGTAGGGGGAGTCGAACCATCCGCAGTCGGGGCGATCGAAGCTCCCGCGTTGGGGAGGTCGAAGATTATAAAGCTATGGTATAGAAATAGGCCTTGTGGAGCCTCACATGCCTGCTCTGCCATTCAACAGGATTGCGGCTGATCTTCTACACCAATGCCATTTTCCTGCTCCATCTGTATTTCCCCGATTCCGTTAATATCAGAAATAACCTGTTTTGAATTCAGGAAAATCAGTTGTGACATTGCTGAATAAGTCAAGTCTTGATGGGATGATGATATGAAGAAGAATTTCAGCAGCAGCAATGTAAAAAGATAGAAGCATTGTTGCATAAGTACAGAACAGAGCTAGATAGTTTAAGTTCAGGCCAAGCTACGATACCTTTTCTCATAATCCATGTTGCCACCTGCAGAAGATGATCAGTCAAGATGAGAAAGGCATCGGAGCTGAAGGCTACTTAAAAGAGTTTCCAATTCACAGTTTACCCTAGGAATGATTTTTTTTCAACTGGCCAATTGTTATTTGGAAAATTAAAACCCTTGAGATTAAGGAAACACCACAGTGGCACAGTTGAGCCAAAAGGTGTGCAGCTGTCTCGTAGATCCATCCAGCTGGGTTTGAGTCTGACCACCAGTGCTTTCTGGAGTTAGCATTTTTCTTTGTATGACTATGAGTTACCCCACATGCTCCATTTTTCTGCCACATCCCAAACACATGCTGCTTGTGGCAACTATGAATCATAAAGTTGACAATGGAATGCGAGATAAAATGGGTAGATTGGCAAATGTTTTTTCCCCCCAGAGATATAATTCCATCATAGTAACAGGAACCTTCAGTCCAAAGATAGATACAAAAAGCTGGAGTAAGTCCAACTCCTCTGCGCCAAACAAGATAGCCAACTACACTAGTCCATTTGTACTGCCTCAACAAATTTCTCTGGCAATTTGTTCCATACATGTATGAAAAGTTGAGTGAAAATGTTGAGTAAAAATGTTGCTCCTCAGGTTCTTAAGTCTTCCCCTCTCACTTGAAACCTATGCCTTCCAGTTCTTAATTCACTAATCCTGGGAAAAAGACTTTGTGCAATCCCCCTATCTATGCCCCTCATGATTTTATGCACCTCTATAAGAACACTTCTGTCTCCTTTGCTCCTCGGAATTAAGTCCTCGTCTGCCCAACCTCCCCCTATTACCCAGTCCCTTGAGTCATGACAACAGGCTTGTAATCTTTTCTGCATTCTTTCTGGCTTAATGGAATCTTTCCCATGGCTGGGTGACAAAAACTGAACATAATATTCCAAGTGTGACCTGACCAACATCTTGTACAACAGCAACATAACGTCCCAACTTCTATACTCATTATCTTTTCTGATGAAGCTCAGTGTGCCAAAAGCCACTTTCACCACTCTGTCAACTTGGGATGCACTTTCAGGGAACTATACTTTCCTTGGGGTCCCTCAATTCTACAACACTCCCCAGTGTCCCACCATTCACTATGGAAGCCCTACCAAAACACACCCAAAATACGCACACATCTGAATTATACCCCATGATCCATTCCTTGGATCACTTATCTAGCTGATTAAGACTTTACTGTTCTTCTGGATAATTTTCTTCACTTTCTATGATATCACTATTTTGGTGTCATCTGCAAATTTACTAACCATGCCATATATATTCTCACCCAAATTATTGAGATAGATGACAAAGGGCACAAAGGGCACCTGTGGCACACCACTAGCCTCCTGTCCAAAAAAACAACCTCTATCCAAATGGTTTGATGGTAGGAAATAGATAATGATGGTAAGTTATTACTCCAGGTTTTGAATTAGACCATTATGTTTGCTTTTGAATTAGACCATTATGTTTGCTATGCATTAGGTTTACAGTAGATTAAATGTAAAAAATAGCCAATTATGGCAACCACAGGCTGGCAAAGTGGGAAGGTATCTGCCACAGTAAAATTGCACAGAAAAGTAAACTTACTTTTATAGGACAGAAAAAATAAAACCTAATATAAAAATCATACTTAAAGTACAAATTTTTGAAGGTGGCAAGACATTGAGATGGCTGCGAATAAAAAAGCTGCTATGCAAATGATAAAAAGGGAAAATAAAAAATGAACCCAAAATTTACCAAGCACCTAACTAGATGACCTAACTAGATGACCAAATTCATTTCTGGGAATCACTGGGAAATACTGGGTGTGCAAGTGATTTATTAGAGTAGGGGAGCACAAATGAACAGGAACTTCTGACAAACTTGAGAAACCATGCATGGTGGCACAGCAGTAGAGTTGCTTCCTTACAGCACAAGAAACCCGGGTTCGATCCTGGCTACGGGTGCTTGTCTGTTTTGAGTTTGTACATTCTCACCGTGACCTCTGTGGGTTTTCTCCGAGATCTTTTGTTTCCTCCCATTCTCCAACGACATACAGGTTTGTGGATTAATTGGTTTGGTATAAATATAAATTGCCCCTTGTGTGTAGTATTAGTGTGTGGGCTCAGTGGGCTGGAGGGCCTATTTCTGGGTTGTATCTCTAAACTAAACTACATTCCTTAGATAGAATATTTATGAAATTTGATCAATTTGTGAACTCATGATTTTAAATAAGTTTGAGGCTCTTGGGTAAACTGGGTGAAGCAGTAAACATGGAAAAGTTGCTTGAAAAGAGCAATTATACAAAAAACTAGGAATTGACAGTGCAAATGATGAGATGCTGCTTTAGCTAGATAATCTAGAACCAGAGGACATGGGATGGGATTAGCTATTTGGAACTGTATTTTTAATAAATGTAGAGGTCTGGAAGCTTTGGAATTCATTACATCAATGCTAAAGATTGTCAACCATTGTTACCCATCTGTGTCATTCATGCTCTTCAGAAGGGAACGGTTGGCATCCTCACATGGAACAATCTTTATAATCCAAGACCCACTAATGAAATTGATTCTTAAAATGTTCTGAAATGGTTCAAAGAAAATTGGGGATGGGTAATAAACGCTGACCTGAAAGACATTCATAATTTACATTCACAAATTAATAAAAAAGTTAGCAGAAACTAATACAACGGCAATGAGACCTGATGAAAATATGCCTGGTAGATTTAGCCATCGTTATTGATTGGTGGAGCCTGTGAGCAGAGATAGTGTAAGTCGATTTTTATTTCTTACATTCTATGAATAGTTATTCAACATCTGTAAAAAGTGGCGAATGAAATGTGTAGTAAACATAACTGCTTATGTGCTCCATGTTTTTATTATTTTGAAATCACATGGTGAATCTCAATAATATCAAATTCCAGTATCGACGTGTAACGCTTTTTAAGGCAGGCTTGCATGGAAAATTGAGAGGTATATTTCCGATACAAACGCACGGAACAGTTGAGATCTCTCAGTTGTGTGGTGGACGGACCGGACCCAATTTCTTTTCAGTCACATTTTGCTTCAAGCAAGAACTTCCTGTGTTTTGCACATTATGACTTCTCAGAAGGTCACTATTTTATTGCCTATGCCTGACAGTTTCCTCGCCAGTCCCTGCAATCGTTCATCCCATCAAGTGATGACCGCACGTTATTTGCCTGCAAGGTGCAGCTGACTTTACAGCCCAGGAGGGTCCAGCCGCTCTCTGGCGACACGTTATGCGGCAGAGGGGATGGATGCCCTGGTGCTGCTGCAGCCTGTGCCCCCTGTCCCGGCCCGGCCCGGCCCCGCCACTGGGTGGGTGGGTGGGTGCGGCGGATCTGACCGGTCACCTGGACCTTCACTTTAATCTGCCTCCGCCTTTAGCTCCCGCTGACCCGCCCGGGCCTTGCCCTACCTGCTGGTCTCCAGTGAGCAGTACCTCTCGGGCAAAATCTTCAGGCATCGCTCGAAGAAGCAGACGTGCCGCTCCCTGAGAAACTCCAGGTGCTCTCCAGCCGCCGTCTCCTCGGCCATGTTGGATCGCCATGGACACGCTCCGCCCCGGCCCGGCCCGCCCCGCCCAGCGAGTGCTGCAACACGCTGCCGCCACCACCGGGGCGGGAGCCGCACGCCAGGCTAGCTAGCGCCTGCAGTGAATTTGCTTCCAAATACTCCTTAACGTGCAAAATCTAACAAAAGTCAAATCTCCAATATTAACTTTATTCAATGCAACGCAAACAAATGGGGGAAAATCTTTCAGATTTAAAGAAATTACTAAACGTGTTCTTGTATATATAAACATAGTTGTATTGTGAAGATGTATTTTTGTTTTAAAATGCTATGTGAAATATTTCTTGGCTATCCTAAAAGTTGTTTAGTTTAATGTCACATGTACCAAGGTACAGGGAAAAGCTTTTGTTGCGTGCTAACCAGTCAGCATGATTACAATCCAGCCACTCACAGAGTACAGATCCATGATAAAGGGAATAACATGAATAGCGTTTAGTGCAAGATAAGGTCCAGCAAAGTCCGATAAAAGACAGTCCGTGTCTTAAATAGAACCAAAGATGATTAATGGTTGGAAACATCAGGTCTTCACAGTAAGCCAATCATGATCACTGACAAAATTGAGGATAGCAGCAACATAATTCTCAATTGGTCCAATGGTCCAGGATTTGTATGATTAAAAATAGTGTTATTAAAACCCCACTCAAATGCTTAATTATGAACCATATTTACATGCTGCTGTTTAGAAATTAATATCTAAATCAATGTTTTGGATTAGAACATACACAGCCAGATTAGCAAGTTTGCAGATGATACAAAAGTGGGTGGTTTTGCAGATAGTGAAGATTGTTGTGAAAAATTGCAGCAGGATCTTGATCGATTGACCAGGTGGGCTGAGGAATGGTTGATGGAGTTTAATGCAGAGAAATGTGAGGTGTTGCATTTTGGGAAATCTAACATGGGCAGGACCTACACAGTGAATGGTACAGCTCTGGTCGTGTTGTAGAGCAGAGAGATCTAGGAGTGCAGACGCATGGTTCCTTGAAGGTGGAGTCGCAGGTAGATTGGTGGTCACAAATGCTTCTGGCACCTTGGCCATCATCAGCCAGAGTATTGAGTATAGAAGTTGGGAGGTCATGTTGCAGATATGTAAGACATTGGTGAGGCTGCATTTAGAGTATTGTGTTCAGTTCTGGGCACCGTGTTATAGGAAAGCTGTTGTCAAGCTGGACAGGGTACAGAGAAGATTTACGATAATGTTGCCAGGACTAGAATGTCTGAGCTACAGGGAGAGGTTGAGTAGGTTGGAACTCTATTCCTTGGAGGGCAGGAGGATGAGGGGTGATTTTATAGAGGTGTATAAGATAATGAGAGGAATAGATGCAGTCTTTTGCCCAGAGTAGGTGAATTGAGGACATAGGTTTAAGGTGAAGGGAAAAAGATTTAATAGGAATTTGTGGAGTAACCCTTTCGCACAAAGGATGGTGGGTGTATGGAACAAGCTGCTAGAGGAGGTAGTTGAGGCAAGGACTACCCCCACATTTAAGAAACATGTACGTGGATAGGAAAGGTTTGGAGGGTTATGGACCAAATGCGGGCAGGTGGGACTAGTGTAGCTGGACATGTTGGCTGGTGTGGGCAAGTTGAGCCGAAGGGCCGGTTTCCATACTGTATCACTCTATGACTCTCAAAATAACTGTCAGCATCGGATCATTGCAATTAGAGCATGGCCCCCAGCAAAGTCCCATAAAGAGAAATACATTTACCAGGTGATATGTTTTAGGTACTGATAAATAAATGACAAGCATGCAAGAAGAACTCCCCATATCTTTAGAACATGGATAAATGTAGCCTTTCTTGGTAAAAGGACCATTAATGGATAAGGTCAGCAATCTGATAATTCCATAGTGATATGGGCTAATTCTAAAGTCATTATAACAATCAATTTAATTTTAAGTTACCAATCCAGTTCAAACATATGTTATGTCTTTATTATTGCTATTGTATTATTTGTTTTTGTTATCAATGATTCTAACTTTTCCATTTTGCTTTTATTATTTTGCGCATTCAAGTACAATTCAATCATTGTTCCATTTCTGGTACACAAATCCAGATTTTAACATTTTTCCTTGCCTCTTTTCCATCAAATCATGAACTCTCATTTTCTTCAACTGTTTTTCAATTTATTTAATAATGAAGATAACATACAATCACTATTTAATGTAATTACTTGTAAAACAATATCTTTATACCCCTTTCCGCCAATTAGGAATAGCCCTGAAAAACAAAAGAAAATATGATCATGAGAAAACCAAGCAAAGCTAAAAATACTATTTCAATATCCAATTTTTTGCCATGTTAAATCACTTACCGCCGGTGAGGAAGATGCAGCATAACCCCACCATCAGTTTTCCCTATATTTTTTGTGTGTTCTTCCCAACCTTTGGTTGGTTTGAATAGTCTTGATGAATCATGTTGTATTTGAGCTTCAACCTAAGCAAATGTATAGCAGTACAAATATTTGTGTTAAACTTTTCTCCAAAAGTAACACGCTGTCTAAAATCAGATATCCATTTTACATCCCATTTTCTAAAGATGATAAATCAACTGCAGTTTTATTTCAGACATTTAAAGTAATTTTTCTATGTCTAGGTAAAACTCAGCCCAATCGTACTTAAACGATTGAAATTATAACGTTCTTTCTTCTCTCCTCTGCATACCACCACCAAAGATTTATATCAGGGTAGACAAAATTAAGATTGAGTTTTAAAAGCAAAATTTCAGTGGCCAGGAGGTGTCTAAAAGAAAGAACGTTATAATTTCAAGTTGATGCTCTTTTATTGGAACAAACAATGTTTTAATGAAAGTTTATGATTTTACTTGATTCTCTGTGCCTGCTTGGTGCCTGCCACGTTTTAGCAAAAATCTCAGATTTGGGTATTTAATGTGATTTTTGTAATCATTTGAAGACCCTGCCATTTGGTCATTATTCATCAGAGCCAATATAGTGTAAAATTGGAAGATTAAATAAAATTATTTTTTGTACATTACCTATTTCTTGCTTAGTGGATATAACTTGTGTTAGTGTCTAAATACCACCCTATAATATAAATCTGATGCAGGAAAATTTCACTCTTATTGATCTAGTGGTTCCAAGGCTACCCAATGCCAAAACAATATCGACAATAAAATGGCATCAATTTGAAATGTTTATTTCTGCCGAGCATTTCCATTCCCTTTTTCTGTCATGTTTCATGCACCTGCAGGTGCTTTTTAATTCAGATAGTGATTATGGTACAGAAATACTGGAACCTTTATCTGAAATATGATGTTATCTTTGTATTACATTTTTCTTTTCTCCATTCTTTACTCCATTGGCCTAAAATTTCTGCTACATGGCTACACGGGTCTGCAGGCAACTTTCAGCATTTATATTCATGTGGAAGTTTAGGTTCCCTTGCACGTATGCATAAATGCCAGTCTCCATTTCTGATGACAACCATCATTCCAATGAGGCTGAAACTATGGGGTTTAGTCCTGACTGAGGTTTAGTAACACCATTTGGTTCAAGAGAATGGAATTAATACGAGAGGTATACAATTTGCGGGTAATCTACATTTTATGATTTAATTGTGACAATGTAAATGTTTGTTTTTTCTCCTTTTGAATTCTTCAATTGTATACTTAAGGTTTTAGCAAATTGGTTTGCTGAAATTTGGAGCCAATTATCTGTCAATTTTACTGTTTGTTTTACATTACCTAATCTAAACAGAATTACTCTGAAAAAAGATGTTTAAAACTTTTCTTTTTCACGCCCATCATCATGGAAAATGAAAACAGTTTGGAAAGATTGGACCTCAAATGCCTGGCCCAGCTCGAAGAGGGTTTAATTTAATCTAACGCATCCAGATGCCACCTGCTAAATATTCATATGCAGCTTATCATATTTCCATCATACAGTCTGACACCTAGTAATAGACTGTACTCCAAAGATTAAAAAAAACAAAGACAAAAGCCACCCACTTCAACTGTGCTTTCTAACTTATGAATGAGAAATGATGAAACCTGATAAATGATCCTTATTATGTTCAATATACAGGATAGAAATAGACCTGCATTAGCTCAATCTTTTATGTTCAACTTGCACACAACCCCTCATCGAACTGTCTCAGAACAATTCCCTGATGCCTACCCAGCACTCTTTAAATGCACTCGTCAATAGATCTCTTTGGAAGCAAGTTTCCCATTCCCACTGCTTGCTTGGTATTTCTATTGAACTTTTTAAAACCACAAGTGGCCTTTACTTTGAGAGTCAAGGCTTCCATTTTGTTAATCCTTTCCCAATCTGAAATCATTTTTCTGTATTCATTGGTAACCTCAATCGTTTTTTTTAATGAATTACAAACAGTATAGAGCCTAATGTATGCAAGATTCAATACAATTTTAGCAAAAACTTTCAATTCTCACCCCAGCATTCAGTTTCCTTCAATGGGGAAATAGCTTGTAATTAGTTGTGTGGTTTTATTCTCAATATACAAATTCAGATTCTTACTTTAAGCTCGCTATTTTTTTCTTAAACAACAATATAACATGTTTCATGTATCAGTGTTAAATTCTATTATATCCTTATTCTTCCCATTCTAATCTTCTCCTCAAATTCACAAATTGTAATTTTACCCAAATTATTTACTGATATTGTGAACAACAGGAGCACCAGCAATGATTCTTGTGTGACTCCACGTCCAATCTACTGCCGCTATGAAGGCTTCTAATCTGTTTTCTGAATTTTAATTCCTTGCTCTGCCTGTGGTCCTCCCATTAATGGTACATTTTCCCGTTTTTGTTGTATTTCCTCAAAAGCATTAGTTAATGACTCTCAGGATTAAATTCTATTTGCCACTTCTGTCAAATTAACCATACCATCCATTATGATTTTTTTAAATCCAATTTGCCAGTCTACCTTGTATCCAATGGACTTTGGCTTTTTTGATCGGCCTACCATAAGTACATTGTGAAAAGTATTGCCAAAATCTGCATGGTTGGTAACAAAACCACTACCCTCATCAACCCTTCTTGTTACCTTCTCAAAGTATTCAATCAAAAATCAGTCAGACTGACCTCGCCATACAAATCCAAGCTGATTGCTCTTGGTTAAGCTGCGTTTTTAATAATTAAATTTCTTTTAATCAAATTCCAATAAATAAATAAACCACTAGTGTTATATCTTGGAATAACAGTCCATATTTACCTCCCTTTTTAAAAAACTATCATACATCAATCCTCAGCACCACTCCAGTAGCCAGAGGGGACTGAAAAAGTATGGCAAGAGCCATTACAATTTTTTCCCTTGCTTCATATTTTGTATTTCTTTATACCATTAGAAAGTGGCATTTAACCCGTTAAGTGTATGTTGGCTCTCAGAGCAATCTCATCCCCCAAATTACATCCCTGCAAGTTATTCCTTCTCACATGCCCATCAACTCCACCTTGATAAAGGCTCCAAGTAGTGTCGTTGGTTGGTGGCATCTGACATCTGGCTAGAGTTCATATAAATAAATAAAAATATCTAAGTGAGTTAAAATTCTACATTCTTAAAGCCAGCTCATAACCATCAGTAGAAAGTCTTTTTCAAAAGCACAAAAGGATCAAAAAATCCCAAGTTAGAAGAGAACCATGAAAGGGATGCTGAGTTCATATTTTGACCCATTTGCTGCAAACAATTTTCAGTAATCTGGCACTATTACTCCATTCAGAAAATGTGCTCAACAAACGTAGTTAATCTTGCAAATCTCATTGAGGCAGTGGCTAATGTTCTATTAAAAATCAGAAACAAAACCTTCTCTTTAAGCTTGGCAAATCTCTTCTCTCGCTCATCCTCCAACTGTTTCTTTATTTGCTTTCCTGATAATTTGAACTCCAATTTGAGAAAATCCTGCGTGATATAAAAATACATTGAGCAATCAGATTAGTATATCTTGGCATTATGTTCAGCTTAGACATTAAGGGCCTGTTCCTGTGTTATAATTTTCTACATTCTAATTGCTTGACTTAATCAATAATGACAGAAAATAATGAATATCGCTTTTTCATTGAAACACAAAGTACTCCAAATTGAAAGGGTTTAAAATGCAAATTATATTTTTGAATTATACCTTAATTATATATTTTAAATATGTTACTAAAATTAATACTTTGCTGATACAATAATACATGTACTATTCTACATATTTAACAGTTACAAACAATGAAGAACATCCGACAACCCCATGACTTTGGTGTGCTGGACTGGCAGATTTTCAACACTATTGGATGTTGTTAATCCTTTTAATACTTTTACTTCATTTTAAAATAAGTTGCACAATGGTACAATAAATCTGCCAATAAATTAAGCAATTTTAAAGTGAGTGTGAGGAACGGAGCCCAGGCAAGTTTAAAGGTAGCGTAGGAACTAGGACCAAACAAATTTAAAGGGTGCATAGGAAACACCACTCAGTCAGCAAATGGCAAACCCTGGGATGGCAGATTACTTGAGTTTTCTCTAATTTAGGAATTTTATAAGCAAGCTAAAAGACTTACTCTCTCTTGAAACCTGGAAATTTCTCTTGTCACAAGCCATCGATTTTCTTCTCTTTCAGCTCGCTCTTTCATTTGGGATTCCAGTTTCAGAAACTCCTCCTCCTCCTCCTTTTGTTGAGCATAAACTTCGAGTATTTTCTTCACTTTGTACTGCCTTTGGTTTTCCTTTCTTTGCTTTTTCAATTTCTCTGCTTCTTCTTTCATTTGTTTTTTTCTATCTTGAGCAAACTGCTTTTCCTTCTCTTTCTTCCACATCTGGAGCTGGAAATCTTTTTCTTTTCTCTCCTTCTCAAACTTATGTTGTTTAGCCCCTTCTTTTGCCTGTTGCTCTGCATCTAGTTCAGCTTCATTCTGTGCTTGCATCCTCATCAACTTTGCTTTTTCTTGTTGCTTCTCTATTCTCCATTTCTGAATAGCCTGTCAGGTAATTTCAACAACAATATAAATGGCTGAGTGAACACTGATAATCCTACTTCCTCGAATTACCATTTCTCACCTTGAAGAAAGTCATAAATCATTTAATTCCACTCAAACCTAAACGGTAAGATTTTCACAAAACGATAATAGTCTTCAGATTTTTTCTTTCAGCTGAAACTATAGTTTATATACATATATTGACAAGCAAATGCTTTTCATTAAAAGGAAATACTGTATGTTTATCTTCAATCTCAATTTAATCTGTGGAGAGGGAATGTTTTTAAATCAATTTTAATAAAAATGTTTGGTCATTTTAACGTGGTAAAATGCAGAATTTTTAATTCAAGATCCACTCAATATTTTAAAATATTCCAATCCAATATCTTTCCTACCTCTCTCTGCCTCTTTTCAAGAAAGAGAAACTCTTGATACCATCGTTCATGCTGAATTATGTCCTCTCGAGCCCTTCCCACCAAGTACTGCATAGCCTCTTCAATAAAGGAAAGGTTTCCTTTGCGTTTTATCCATACTTTAAGAAAGTTCTTATGATCAAAATCATCCCAGCCACCTTGGTGACCTGTCCGCTGAAGGAACTGCTTGAACTCTGCAATTTCTACCAGCATATTGTCTGTATCAGATTTAACTGATGATCCTTTTGCTAAGGCAGCCTTGGGTTTCTCTGGTGGATTCCTGGCCCATATTTCCATTTGTTTTTCTGTAGTTGAAATTTCCTGAGTAGCATTTTTTTCTTTTTTCAAAAGGTCTTCATATCTATATTAAAAAATAAATTAAACTACGTTATAGTTAATCCTACAAAGGAACTCAACAGCTCAAAATGTAATGTGCCCTCCTTACATCCAACACATGACACAAGAAATGTGTATTTTTGTCCAAATAAAAGAAATACAACCCACACACAAAATGGGACATTTCAGGTCAAGACCCTTTAGTGGCCAGTAGTAAGAACAAACAGGAGGGGGTTGGTGAAGGAGGACAGCGAGCGTGGGGGATAGGATTGCGGGGCATATGGAAGGAGGGAAGGGGCAAGTGCAGGGGGGGAGGCAGGAAGGGAGGGGAGGGAATTAAGGCGAGAGAGGAAATATTTTTTTAAAGGGACTTGGGAAGCAACCTTTTCCACACGAAGAGTGGCGGGTATATGGAATGAACTGCCAGAGGATGCTGCAGAGGCAAGTACAATTGCAATGTTTAAAAGACTTGGACACATACAATGACCTTGAGGGATAATGGCCAAATGCAGGAAAATGGAACAAGCTTGGATAGACATCTGGTCTACACGGACAATTCTGTTGACCGGCCTCTCTCTGTGCTCAGCTACTAATGTTCTGGGCTAAATGTAGCCACAAATGTACCCATTGGTTGTAAAGACAGTTTGTTACCTACATATTTTATATCTACATATTCAGATGGTGCTTTATATTCAGAAGATCTAATATTCCAACGTGCCCTGCGAAAACCAAGCACTGTGAATGTACAAGTTATGGAGTATTGTTTCTCTTTGACCTGTACCACCCTCCCCCTGGTGAAGTTTGACTGCCCCTAAAGTTTTAAGTCACATAGCATCCTGATTTGAAAATATTTTTGCCATTCCTTCAACAGTGTTGAATTTTAGTCTTGGAATCATCACAGGGGACAGACGCCCAGTTGTCTGGACTACATCTCCTGCTACCCTGCCTCTTGCAAAGACACTATCCCGTACTCTCAATTTCTCCGTCTCCATCTTTCCATTCAGTTAACATGGTTTCCTCACTGCTGTCATAGATGGATTCCTCACTTGTGTCATCTGTGTCCCGTGGTTCTGCCCTCTCCCCCCCAGATAAAGCAAGGATAGAGTTTTCCTGGTCCTTCCTTTCACTCCAGTCTCTGCACCAATTCATCATTCTCTGCCATTTTCAATGCGATCCCCCTAACTATCACATAATATATTCCTTTATTTGTCCCACACAGGGGAAATTTACAGTGTTACAGCAGCAAAGTGGATAGCAAGAGATCATTCATTATAAATAAAAGTAAAGACAAGGATAAATTGTCAACAGTTTACTGTGTATTCCTTAACTGTTCCTGTTGACTCATCTACTGGGAGCAGTGCTGGTTGTACAGTCTCACAGCAGCAGGAAGGAAGGACCTCCTATATCTTTCCTTCACGCACTTGGGGTGAAGGAGTCTGTCACTGAAGGAGCTACTCAGTGCAGTGACAGTGTCCTGCATGGGGTGGGAGTCGTTGTCCAGCAGCGATGTTAACTTTACCATCATCCTCCTCTCTCCCACTGCCTGCACTGAGTCGAGGGGGCAACCCAGACAGAGCTGGCCTTCCTGACCAGCTTGTCAAGTCTCTTCCCCTCCGCCGCTGAGATGCTGCTGCTCCAGCAGACCACTCCATAGAAAATGGCTGATGCAACCACCTTGTTGTAGAAGGTCCTTAGGAATGCCCCCTGCACTCCAAACATCTTCCCATCCCCACCCTTTCTGCCTTCCAGACATTACTCCCTCCACAATTCCTTGGGTCACTCATCCCTTTCAACCCAAACCCCCCCCCCTCCCCCAAATCTTTCCCTTTCAACTGCAGGAGATGTAACACCTGTCATTTTATCTCTTCCTTATATCCACCCAGGGACCTCAGTAGTCCTTCCAGGTGAGACAGAGGTTCACATGCACCTCCTCTAACCTCATCTACTGCATTTGTTGTTCCCAATATGCCCTTCTTTATATTGGCAAGGCCAAGCGTAGACTTGAGGACCATTTCGTCAAACACTTGTGCTCGGTCTACCAAGGCCTGCTTTTTAGTTTCCCTTCACATTCTCAAACTGACCTTTCTATCCTGGACTTTCTTCATTGTCAGTGTGAGGGCAGAAGCAGACTGGAGGACACCATCTCATATTCCCCTTGGAACCTTACAACTTAACAGAATGAATGTCGAATTCTCCAATTTTAGGTAACCAACCTACAACAACCACCCCTCCCTTTTTCACTTCTCCTTTCCCGCCTCTTCCTTGTGCCCCACCTGGACTCACGCCCATTTCTCCCCTCCCCTACCATTTACATTCCCTCTTCTGTTTCACAATTTGGAAACACCTTATCTCACACCTTTGGTATTTTCATCTGTGGCCTTTGTCTATCTGACTATCAACCCCCCCACCCACCCTCTCATCTGTTTCCACCTATCACTTACCAGACTTTGTCCCACCTCCAATCTGAAGAAGGGTCCCAAAGCAAAACGTCCACCTATTCTCCGGAGATGCTGTCTGACCTGCTGAGCTACTCCAGAAGACTCCTTGCCTAATCCAAAACCTCACCAAAAGCAGAGGAATTACTGTGATCTTTTATAACCTTTTCAGCTCTCAGACTAGGAGATCTGCCCACTGAACAGCTTGGTTACAAATACAGGAGTTCACATTGTAACATGGACATTCAAATCCTGGGGAAGGGCAAGTAGTAATGTTTTCATTAAATGTTACTTCAAGTGATTTTTAATTTATTATTATTATTTGTGTTGATGTAGTTTTGTAGCTTAATTGTAAAAAAAGTTTTTAAACAAAATTATTTAAAAATCTGTTCAATGTATTACTGAATGTTTGTGAAGGTCACCAACTTTATCCAATCACACTGATAACTTTGACATCCTGTGAGTTTGTGAGTGGGTTTCCCTGAGTGTCAAAGTAGTTTTACAAAGCCAGCTCGCTACCCCTACAGAGAAAGCCTCCCTATTTCACTGGGCAAGGGAAGGAGCCAGGTTTCAAGTGAGAGAATATACCAAGGGCCACCCTGCTAAAAAAAACATTGACAAACCTGAAATCTATGCACAATTTTCATGCCATAACAAATTTGAAGTAAAAGTTACAAAAGTCCAATTCTGATATTTGGGTTAGTTTTCCTTTGATCCCAAATGCTATTCTTCCTTGTCTATATCTTTATTTAAGCTTTTAACTAAAATGGTAACATTTTTATATGCAAGAAATGGAAAACTCTGCAGCATTGCAGCATTTCAGAAATGGTCAGAATATTTAAACACTTACATCTGGCGCTGTTCTTGTTTGAATTCACTAATTGCATCTTCAACCTCTTCCATTACTTCCCTCAATTTTTCTATAACTGAAAACGTCACACGTCAATTCATCAGTAAATTAATGTTAGTAAATCCACAATTAGCATCATTAATAACTGAATGAATTAAATAAATACTTGAAAAGAAATAGATTTGAAACTATCAACTATACAAATATGATATGGGTTATGAGAAATTATTCTTGAAGTGGAAATACCAGGATGAAATGGAGTATCTTCATTACAAAGAGAACTGGGAGGTTAAGAGTCATCACATAGCAACCATCATTCACTTCCTAAAAGCATCAAGGCAAGTTTGTGAACAACAGCAGAGGATGCAAAATTAAAGTTTAAGATTCTGAAAACTTCTAAAATTCCACAAAATTTACAATCTTCAAATATTCCATGCATCAAGAGAGTGTAAGAAGGAGAAAACCAGTATAAAAAAATGAGGGGTAGCAGTAAGGCAGGAAATGGCAAGCGCGAGGCGGATCCAGGTGAGGGGAAGTGATAGACAGGCAGGTGGGAGAACAGGGAGATTTTGACAGCACCAGAGGCTGCAGTTACATGTGTCTTGGTTATTTCTTGTGCCCAACCAAAGTCATATTTGTCACTCTTTTCTGGTGTGTCACCATGAATAAAAAAAGAGCAATTTTCCTTTCGTCCAGAATTTATCACTAGGTTTCGGTTTTAAAATGACCTTCATGCATGCTGCAATATGAATTGGGGGTACTATAATACCCCCATGCAAAATTTCAGGTAGTGCACTAGAAAGCATTTAATCACATTTATTAATAATATTTGCATGTAATACCTACATTCTGGAGTAGGTTTGACATCTTTGAGCTGGCCCTGGAATCTCTTCACATTATGATGTATTTTTGCAAGCTGCTGTTGAACTTTCATCTCTAGAAAATTTCAGCCAAGAAATGCTAAATTACATTTGATTTTACAAATGTCACATCAATATATAAAAGTCCCCTTTTATGAAAGAGTGTGTCAAAATATTCTATATTTCAATTTATCATAATGAAATTGAGGTCTTCCATTTCTTAAGTCAGTTAGACAATTTATTCACATTCATATTGGTTTGAACAATGCCCTTAAAACCTTAATAAATTTAAATGTCTTCTGAATAACTGTTTCAATACTACTCTTCAAAAGGCATTTTTAAAATACATGCAATTTTTAAAAGCTCATTTCACAGCTCAGAAACATTTCAAAACATTTCCCATTCAATTATTTTCTCTTGCCGTGCAGTCTATTGTTATTAAATAATTATGCAAAACAAGATCCCATCAAGAGCAAATAAGTGAACAGCCAATTAATCTGTATTCAGTGTTGGTTTGAGGAGATAGACACAAAAAGCTGGAGTAACTCAGCGGGACAGGCAGCATTTCTGGAGAGATGGAATGGGTGACATTTCAGGTCGAGACCCTTCTTCAGACTGGGGAGGATCACCTATGAAAAGTGATCTCCTGCCCCTACTCAGATGATGCATCTTTAGCAGTTGATCAAATTACTGAAGGCAGCAAATGAGCATCTGCAGGTATTGGATTACTCTTGCATGGCAGCCAAGTCAGTCATTTCAGCATTCAGCATCCACAATAAAACGAAAGATAGAAAGAAGCACAAAGACTTAGAAAATCAAGTTACAATTGGCAGAGAAAAACACAAAGTTTATATTTCTTGTATAGTCTCTTAGTCAGAGTCAGACAACATTGTTGGTATAGTAGACATTGAAGAAGGATATCGAAGTTTACAACAAAATCTAGATCAGTTGGGATGGTGGGCCAAGGAATGGCAAAATAAATTTAACTCTGACAAGTGTGAGGTGAGGCAAGTATGTCAAACTAGTGCAGAGCTTGCACAGTAAATAGTAGATCCCTAGAGTATTGCAGAATGATGTGGTAATACAGGTGTGTGGCTCCCTTAAAATGGTGAGCCTGGTGGACAGTGTGATGAAGAAAGCATTTGGCATGCTTGCCTTCATTACAAAGGGGTTCGAGTACAAAAGGTGGCACATCATCATTTAGTTGTACGTCATTGATGAGACCACATGTATGCAGATCTGGCTGCCCAGCTGTAGCAACAATGTCATGAAGTGACAGCCATGTCATTGAATAGCCATTGAATAGCGGTGCTGGCTCGAAGGGCCGAATGGCCTCCTCCTGCACCTATTGTCTATTGTCTAAGTTGGAAAGGGTTTTTTTCTTAGAGGACAGGAGAATGAGGGACCTTATTTAGACATACAAGATCATGAGAGGTATGGATATAGTGAATATTCAGTGTTTTTCACAGGGTAGAGGATTCAAAAACTAGAGGGCACAGGCATAGGTCATGGACCATCATATAATTATATATAACCATATAACAACTACAGCATGGAAACAGGCCTGTCCGGCCCTACCAGTCCACGCCGACCACTCTCCCTGACCTAGTCTCATCTACCTGCACTCAGACCATAACCCTCCAATCCCCTCCTATCCATATACCTATCCAATTTACTCTTAAATAATAAAATCGAGCCTGCCTCCACCACTTCCACCGGAAGCCCATTCCATACAGCCACCACCCTCTGAGTAAAGAAGTTACCCCTCATGTTACCCCTAAACTTTTGTCCCTCAATTCTGAAGCTATGTCCCCTTGTTGGAATCTTCCCCACTCTCAAAGGGAAAAGCCTACCCACGTCAACTCTGTCCGTCCCTCTCAAAATTTTAAAAACCTCTATCAAGTCCCCCCTCAACCTTCTACGCTCCAAAGAATAAAGACCCAACCTGTTCAACCTCTCTCTGTAGCTTAAGTGCTGAAACCCAGGCAACATTCTAGTAAATCTCCTCTGTACCCTCTCCATTTTGTCGACATCCTTCCTATAATTTGGCGACCAGAACTGCACACCATACTCCAGATTCGGCCTCACCAATGCCCTGTACAATTTTAACATTACATCCCAACTTCTATACTCGATGCTCTGATTTATAAAGGCAAGCATACCAAACGCCTTCTTCACCACCCTATCCACATGAGATTCCACCTTCAGGGAACAATGCACAGTTATTCCCAGATCCCTCTGTTCCACTGCATTCCTCAATTCCCTACCATTTACCCTGTACGTCCTATTTTGATTTGTCCTACCAAAATGCAGCACCTCACACTTATCAGCATTAAACTCCATCTGCCATCTTTCAGCCCACCCTTCCAAAAGGCCCAAGTCTCTCTGTAGACTTTGAAACTCTACTTCATTATTAACTACACCACCTATCTTAGTATCATCTGCATATTTACTAATCCAATTTGCCACACCATCATCCAGATCATTAATGTAAATGACAAACAACAGTGGACCCAACACAGATCCTTGGGGTACTCCACTAGACACTGGCCTCCAACCTGACATACAATTGTCAACCATTACCCTCTGGTATCTCCCATTCAGCCATTGTTGAATCCATCTTGCAACCTCACTATTAATACCCAACAATTTAACCTTCTTAATCAACCTTCCATGTGGAACCTTGTCAAATGCCTTACTAAAGTCCATATAGACAACATCCACAGCCTTGCCCTTATCAATTTCCCTGGTAACCTCTTCAAAAAATTCAAGAAGATTAGTCAAACATGACCTTCCAGACACAAATCCATGTTGACTGTTTCTAATCAGGCCTTGTTTATCCAAATAATTATATATATTGTCCCTAAGTATCTTTTCCATTAATTTTCCCACCACAGACGTCAAACTAACAGGTCTATAATTGCTAGGTTTACTTTTAGAACCTTTTTTAAACAAAGGCACAACATGCGCAATGCGCCAATCTTCCGGCACCATCCCCGTTTCTAATGACGTTTGAAATATTTCCGTCATAGCCCCTGCTATTTCTGCACTAACTTCCCTCAATGTCCTAGGGAATATCCTATCAGGACCTGGAGACTTATCCACTTTTATATTTTTCAAAAGTGTCCGTACCTCCTCTTCTTTAATCCTCATAATTTCCATCACTACTCTACTTGTTTCGCTTACCTCACATAATTCAATATCCTTCTCCTCGGTGAATACCGAAGAAAAGAAATTGTTTAATATCTCCCCCATTTCTTCCGGCTCAGCACATAGCTGTCCACTCTGACTCTCTAATGGACCAATTTTATCCCTCACTATCCTTTTGCTATTGACATATCTGTAGAACCCCTTGGGGTTTACTTTTACATTACTTGCCAAAGCAGCCTCATATCTTTTTTTCGCTTTTCTAATTTCCTTCTTAAGATTCCTTTTACATTCTTTATATTCCTCAAGAACCTCATTTACTCCCTGCCGCTTATATTTATTGTATATCTCCCTCTTTTTCCGAACCAAGTGTCCAATTTCCCTGGAAAACCACGGCTCTTTCAAATTATTATTCTTTCCTTTCCACCGAACAGGGACATAAAGACTCTGTACTCTCAAAATTTCACCTTTAAATATCCTCCATTTCTCTATTATATCCTTTTCATAAAACAAAAAGTTAAATTTCACTCCTTTTAAATCCTTTCTCATCTCCTCAAAATTAGCCTTTCTCCAATCCAAAATCTCAACCCTTGGTCCAGATTTGACCTTCTCCATAATGATATTGAAACTAATGGCATTGTGATCACTAGACCCAAAGTGCTCCTCAACACATACCTCCGTCACCTGACCCATCTCATTTCCTAACAGGAGGTCCAACACTACCCCTTCTCTGGTAGGCACCTCTACGTATTGCTGCAAAAAACTATCCTGCACACATTTTACAAACTCCAAACCATCCAGCCCTTTAACAGAATGTGATTCCCAGTCTATATACGGAAAATTGAAATCACCCACAATCATTACTCTGTGCTTACTACTAATATCTGCTATCTCCTTACATATTTGCTCTTCCAATTCTCGTTCCCTATTTGGCGGTCTATAATACACCCCTATAACTGTTGCTAAACCTTTCTCATTTCTGAGTTCCACCCAAACAGCCTCCCTAATCGAGCCTTCTAGTCTGTCCTGCCAAAGCACTGCTGTGATATCCTCCCTGACAAGCAATGCAACACCCCCACCTCTTGCCCCTCCGATTCTATCACATCTGAAACAATGAAATCCTGGAATATTTAATTGCCAATCGCAACCCTCCTGCAACCATGTTTCACTGATCGCCACAACATCATACTTCCAGATGTCAATCCAGGCTCTAAGCTCATCCACCTTTCTTACAATGCTCCTAGCATTAAAATATACACATTTAAGGGACCCATCATTTCTTATTCTCAGTTTATTTCTTTTCCCTTCTTTCTCTCCTACATATTGGGTCTGAGTGTTTCCCTTTTCTGCCTCCTGCCTCACAAACTGCCTATTAGCTATCTGTGTTTGAGTCCCTCCCCCCAACCGTACTAGTTTAAAGTCTCCGCAATTACCTTAGCAAATCTCCCCGCCAGGATATTGGTTCCCCTCAGGTTCAGATGCAACCCGTCCTTTTTGTACAGGTCATACTTCCCCCAGAAGAGGTCCCAATGATCCAGAAACTTGAATCCCTGCTCCCTGCACCAGTTCCTCAGCCACGTATTTATCCTCCACCTCACTCCATTCCTATTCTCACTATCGCGTGGCACAGGCAGTAAGCCTGAGATTATTGCTTTGGAAGTCCTTTTTTTTAAACTCTCTTCCTAGCCCCCTAAATTCTCCTTTCAGGACCTCTTCCCTTATCCTACCTATATTGTTGGTACCTATATGTACCACGACATCTGGCTCCTCTCCCTCCCCTTTCAGGATATCCTGGACACGCTCAGACACATCCTGGACACCGGCACCAGGGAGGCAAACCACCATCCGGGTCTCCCGACTGCGTCCACAGAATCGCCTATCTGACCCCCTCACTATAGAGTCCCCTATTACTATCGCTCTCCTCTTCCTTTCCCTACCCTTCTGAGCAACAGGGCCGGACTCCTTGCCAGAGGCCCGGGCACCGTCGCTGCCCCCAGGTAGGCTGTTCCCCCCAACAGTACTTAAACAGGAGTACTTATTTCCAAGGGGTACAGCCACCGGGGTACTCCCTAGTCCCTGCCTCTGCTCCTTGCCCCCCCTAACCATAACCCACTTGTCTACCTCCCGTGGTCTTGGAGTGACCACCTCTCTGTAACTCCTATCTATAACCTCCTCACTCTCCCTGACCAGACGGAGGTCATCAATCTGCCGCTCCAGGTTCCTAATACGGTCCCTTAGGATCCCCATCTCGTCGCACCTGGCGCAGATGTGGATGTCTGGAAGACTATCAGACTCCCAGATTCCCCACATCCGACACCCAGAACAATAAACTGCCCTGGCACTCATACTCCCCAAACAAAGCCCCGTGCTCGGTTTACTAAACCTACCGCCCGGCCGCAGCTCCAACCGCTCCAACCGCCCACCCAAAAGAACTGAGTGATCTCCTGGGAGAGGCGAAAAACCGGATAAAAAACCCAGGCCAATTTGGGAAAAAAAATCCGAGAAATTCCTCTCCGACCCCAAGCTAGGCGATCGAAACTTGTCCGGGAGATCACACAGGTCTTACTCCTTACTTTCCCCACACAATACTTCCCAAGCAACACAGCTTGGTGCTGCTACTGCTGCTGATTGCTGCTGATTGCTGCTACTGCTGCTGATTGCTGCTACTGCTGCTGATTGCTGCTACTGCTGCTGATCATTGTGGGCTTGATCTTTCCTGAGTCAAGATGCAGGCTCTGCTTTGTTCTGTACCTTCCCATACCTCTAGTTTCCTCCTCCCTGATTCTCAGTCTGATGACGGGTCTCGACCTGAAACGTCACCTATTCCTTTTCTCCAGAGATGCTGCCTGACCCGCTGAGTTACTCAAGCATTTTGTGTCTATCTTCGGCGTAGGCTAAAGTTGAGTATGAAGAATGTTAAGAGGTTCCTCAGGGGCAACCTTTTCACTCAGAGGGTAGCTTGTATCTGAAATGAGCTGGCAGAGGTAGCAATAGAAGTGGATACAATTACGACTTTTTAAAGATATTTGGACTGGAAGTGTTTTGAGGGCTATGGGCCAAATTCAGGCAAATGGACCAGCTCAATATGCCAACTTAGTCAGCATCGATAAGCTGGATCAAAGGGCCTGTTTCTGTGCTGTGCAGCTCTATGACTTTCTGACATGTAAACAGGCCCTTTGGCCCAAGTTGTCCATGCTCATCAGGTTTTATAACTTTGCCAGTCCCATTTGGCCCAAATCTCTCAAAATCATTCCTATTCACATCCCTGTCTATATGCTTTTTAAAAGTCACCATTATATCTGCCTCTTCAGTTTCCTCTAGCAGCTAGTTCCATGTACGCACCACTGGCTGCACAAAGAGATTGCCCCTCAGTTCTCTGAAAACTTTTCCCTCTTACCGTAAACCTCTGCCCTCTAGTTCTGGTAGTGGTAGTATGACACACTGACTTCTACCGGGCTGAGGCCAGGCGACAACTCTCAGACACCTCCTCCTACTTATCTTTGGACCATGATCCCACAGATGAGCACCAGGCCTTGATCTCAAACACCATTACTGATTTCATCACTTCTGGCTGTCTGCCTTCCACAACCTCCAACCTTATCATTTCCCAGTCCTGCACAGCCCATTTTTACTTTCTCCCCAAAATTCCCAAACACAACTGCCCTGGCAGACCCATTGTTTCTGCCTGCTCCTGTCCCACGAAAATGATTTCCACTTACCTCAACTCCATCCTATCCCGCCTGGTCCAATCTCTGCCGACCTATATCCAAGATACCTCACAATGCCCTTTGTCTCTTAACTTCTGCTTTCCGAGCCCCCACTCCCTCATCTTTACTATGGACGTTCAGTCACTCTACACCTCCATCCCCCACCAGGAAAGCCTAAAGCCCTCCGTTTCTTTCTCGACCGCAGAACCATCCAATTTCCCTCTACTAACAGTCTACTCTTGCCTAGCGGATCTGGTCCTCACCCTCAACTACTTCTCCTTTTACTCCTCCCCACTTCCTCCAAGTCCAAGGCATAGCTATGAGCACCTGCATGGGCCCCAGCTATGCCTGCCTCTGTCGGGTACGTTGAACAATTCCAGTTCTATGCGTACACAAACTCTATCTCCGTTACATTGATGACCACATCGTTGCTACCTCCTGCACCCATGCAGAACTCATCAACTTCACTACCAATTTTCATCCTGCACTCAAATTTACTTGGACGATCTCCGACACCTCCTTCCTCTTTCATGATCTCAGTCTCCATCACAGGAAATAGAGTATTGGCAGACGTTTATTACAAACCCACTGACTCCCACAACTATCTCGACTACACTTCTTCCCACCCTGCTTCCTGCAAAGACTCTATCCACTACTCCCAATTCCTCCGTCTACACCGCATCTGCGCCCAAGATGAGGTGTTCCATACGAGAACATCGGAGATGTCCTCATTCTTTAGGGAACAGGGGTTCCCCTCTCCTCACTCGTATCTCCTCGGTACCCCGCAGCTCCGCACTTGCTCCCCCTCCCCCTAGTCGCAACAGAGACAGAGTCCCCCTAGTCCTTACCTTCCACCCCATCAGCCGTCGTATACAACACACAATCCTCCAAAATTTCCACCACCTTCAATGGGATCCCACCACTAGCCACATTTTCCAATCTCCACCCCTTTCCGCCTTCCGCAGATACCGTCCCTCCACAACTTCCTAATTAACTCATCCCTTCTCACCCAAACCACCCCCTCCCCAGGTACCTTCCCCTGCAACCACAAAATATGCAAAACCTCTCGCTATACCTTCTCACTCGACTCTGTCCAGGGACCCCAGTCCTTTCAGGTTGCACCTCCTCCTTCCTCATCTACTGTATCCGTTGTTCAAGATGTGGACTCTTATACATCGATGAGACCAAACGCAGACTGGGCAATCGTTTTGCGGACCACCTTCGCTCAGCCCAACTGAACCAACCTGATTTCCCGGTTGCTGGACACTTTAATTCTCCTTCCAATTCCTACACAGACCTTTCTGTCCTTGGTCTCCTCCATTGTCAGAGTGAGGCCAAACGCAAATTGGAGGAACAGAATCTCATATTTCGCTTGGGCAGCTTACAGCCCAGTGGTATGAATATTGATTTCTCTCACTTCAGGTAGTCCCGGCATTCCCTCTCTCACTCTCTGTCCCTGCCCCACCCAAGTCGCACTAGCTTCTCATTTTCACACTACAAACAGCTTACAATAGCCTGCTTCCTTTATCATTGTTACTTTTTTGCAAATCTTTCATTCATTGTTCTTTATTTCCACACATCACCGTGTTTATCTCAAGTTTCCCTTATCCCTAAAGGGTCTCGGCCCGAAATGTCACCCATTCCTCTCCAGAGATGCTGCCTGTCCCCCGCTGAGTTACTCCAGCTTTTTGTGTCTATCTCCCTTCTATTGACTCCATTTATACCTCATGCTGCCTCGGCAAGGCCAGCAGCATAATCAAGGACAAGTCGCACCCTGGCCACTCCCTCTTCTCCCCTCTCCCATCAGGCAAAAGGGTTAGAAGTGTGAAAACACACACCTCCAGATTCAGGGATAATTTCTTCCCAGCTGTTATCAGGCAACTGAATCATCCTACCACAACCAGAGAGCAGTGCTGAACTACTATCTACCTGTTTGGTGACCCTCAGACTATCCTTGATCAGACTTTGCTGGCTTTACCTTACACTAAACGTTATTCCCTTATCATGTATCCATACACTGTAAATGGCTCAATTGCAATCATGTATTGTTTTTCTGCTGACTGGATAGCACACAACAAAAACTTTTCACTATATCTTGGTACACCTGCCAATAAACAATTAACTAAACTAAGCATGTCCAATGCCTTCTTCGTCATCATTTTAACAGACCCGTCACTTTCAGGGAATTGTGTACTTGTACCTTTGGGTCACACTGTTCTGCAACATATTCCAGGGCCCTACAATTTACTGTGCAAGTCCTGCCCTTGTTTGCCTTACCAAAATGCATCACCTCACATATATCACAGTTAAATTTCATCTGCCATTACATGACCAACTTTCCCAGTTGATCCAGATGTTTTGTAAACTCAGATAGCCTTCCTCCCTGTACTACAAATGTTGGTGTCATTCACAAACCTAGTAAGCATGTGAACAACATTGTCATACAAATCATGAATGTTGATGACAAACAATGGACCCAGCACAGATTTCTGTGCACACCACTCCAATCAGACGAATAATCCTCAACTACCACCCTCCGACTCCTTCCCCCAAGACAATTGATCTAATCTTCCAGACAAGCCTGCCGTATGGGACACTGACAGCAGCCTTGCTAAACTCCATATGTCCACTGTCCTGCTCTCATACGAATTCATAAAGATTATGAAGGGCCAATCTCAGCATAACATCTCAAATATACCACATTATAATCCAGCAGTAACATTAACCTAGATTAATTAAACAAACTAGCTCACCCTTTGAATCCATAATCTTGTCTCAGAGGCGATTATTACAAACTGATATGTTGCATAAATAGTAGCAAGCATAGAAATGGCATTGAAACAAAGCAAGATCTACTCCATTCTTAAATATAGATTTATGACAAACTTACATTGCCGAGATAGCATTGAGAAAAATCATACAAAAATCAAAGTCCCCACCAACACCCCCATAAATTGGTGGATTCCTACTTTCTGCTTTCCTGTAATCTGTCATCTTCAGGTCCATCTCCTCAAGTGCACTATATTCCGCTCGAAATTCATTTCTTTTATTAAAAAGATAAGCATTCTTATCCTTTTCTAAACTGGCTATTCTGGATTAGGAAAGAAAGACAATGAGAAATATTAATATTTTACCAATGCAAAAATGTTCGAATTAAAAACATATAATCCCAAATTACTATTTATTTTGTTATACTGTAATTGGCATGATTACTGCAAAGCTATAAACATGTTTCTGCTGAAAGCACTGGCTTTAAGTGGAATATAATTCCATGGCACTTTGTTCTTTATATGCCAGTCTTGAAACTAATCAGCTGTTTGTTATTAGATTGCTCAAATTGCAGCCAAGATTTGTTATTTTAAAAAATGGATGTTAAGTAAAGAGATACTAAAAATGGATGTTAAGTGAAGAGATGTTAAGTGAAAATAAGCAGGTCAGATAAACATCCGCAGACAGAACAAATTAATTTATTTTTCACGTATAGATTCTTGTAAGAGTTACTCTATGAATGCTAACTCACCTGCTTAGTATTTCCAGCATGCATTGTTTTTGGTGTTAAACGTGAAACAGATTTTATTCCTCCTTGGACTGGAATACTTAGCCCAAAAAGGGCTGCTACTTCACTAAAATCAGTTATCTTACAATTCAACAACAACTTTCAGCTTGGAATTTATTAGCCAAAACTGTTTAATGCTGCGCTGAGTTTGCTTATTAGATAAAATAAGTAAAATTACTTTTTTTTAAACTGTTGTATGCATTTGCAATTTTGATTGATAAAAAACATTAGAAATTAGTTTCTTGTTGAACACTGAACTTTTTATGAAGACTTAATTGGAAAATCCCAAGAATCTTCAAAAGGAAGAGTTTCAACAAAAGTAGTATTTTTTTTTTTTTAAATACAATTTTTGTGTCAGAAATATGTTTTGAAGCAGGAAGATGAAAGCAAAAGGTGAATAGGTTTAGGGAGGAAAATTGGTAGCTGAAGACATAGCTGCAAATCACACAAACTAATCAAATTAAAAAATCAAGAGATCAGGATTAGATGCATTCTGTTATTTCCGAGTGTTGTTGGGCTGGAGATCACAAAGATATGGAGGAAATACTTCATGGAGGGATTTAAGAATTTTAGAATTCAGGCATTGCATCACCCGGATCTAACACCAGTCTGCAAGCACTTGGTTGTCTAATGGTTGAACAGTTAGGAAGCAGGCAGCAGTTTTGGAAGACATCAATAGTAGAATAAGGCAGGCGAGTCATGAGTGCACAGAAAGTCTAAAACGGATAGAGAGGAAATCTGAAAGTTTTTTCTCAAACTGCAGAGGCACATCCAACTGAAATATATTAAAAGATAGATTAATATGATTTTTGTCAGGCAAGTGATAAGGACTGTAGAATCATGTGATGTGTTTTAGATGGCGATCAGCTATGTTTCAATCAAACAGTGAAGGAATCTCAAACCTACATGGACCTTCTCCTGTACCGTGGAGTGACTGAGAAGTTCCTTGGGAATTATGTGACTTGGCATTCATCTGCTTATTTGCTGATTTTCTTGGACAGCACCTAAAACAAAGTTTTTCACTGTACATCATAAGTATTTTCCTTTCATCCAATACCATCTCAACAGGGTTTTTAAAATTCAACCCAAAGCCCTGAGATGAATTAAGTCACTAATTATATATTCACTGTCCATTGCCCTCCAAAGTTCATCCAATGGTTCTCCCCTTTTTTGCTCTGGATTTCAGCATCTGCAGTCTCTTGTGCCTCTTTATTGAAATCTGGTTATTTTCTTCTTTTCAAAGAACTTGTGTACCTCCATTAAACATTTAAGCACTTTCAGCCGGTTATTTAAATTTTGAATTGTGTTATTATACTTCAAGTCCTGGAAACCCAGGGCTCTTGAAAGCGATTAATAAAGAAAACAATCACTGATTTGCATGGATAGCTTAAGAATAATTTAATAAGTGTATATGGAGAAGCAGCAAGGCATGAACAGAGTTGCGTAGATGTAGAGTTAAGAATTAATTCATTTGCAGACTAAATTTTAGATATTCTTATTCCTTTTGAAAGTCCTCACACTATTTGATTCCTCCAACTGAAGGTAACCCTTCTTTCCTTGCCTCTCACCGTCAGTTAATTTTACTGATTGTATGCCTCCTTGTCACCTACCCCTCAGCTAACAATGAACCATTCTACATTTTCCCGACAGCGTCTGCTTTGATCTGTCGTTTTCATATTTTATCCTTCCATATCTCTAGACTCCCTCTGTTCTGACTCTCAGTCTGAAGAAGGATCTCGACCTGAAACGTCACCCATTCCTTCTCTCCATAAATGCTGTCTGACCCGCTGAGTTACTCCAGCCTTTGTGTCTGCCTTCGAGGTAAACCAGCATCTGCAGGTCGTTCCTAGACATTTGATTCTTCATTAGCCAGATAGAGGAATGGATGCGAAAGAGTTAAAGACACGAATATAAACACCCAATAATACCATTGGTCTCACATCTAGTCTGCTCCAATATGTTTCAACCTCTTCCCCTCCCCCAATCCAAATGAAGGAGATTCCCTCATCATTAGATGGCGAGTTACACTCACTGGAGCCCCAGTTTCCGCAGCTCCTGGATGAACGCCGTCGTCCTTTCAGAGTCCCTATGGCCCGACATGTGGAGCCGCTGCCGCCGCGGCCCCGGCGCCGACTGCGACCTCAGCGCCCGAACACCCACCTGTAGGCAGCGAGGGACAGCCGCTTATTCACAGACCAAAGAGGCGGCCTGGAGCCCGGGCAAAACGGTGCACAAGAAACCAGTCTCCCGCCTGCCCAAACTCCACGCAACACCCTCCCCCAAATATAAAACACTTGGGGGACCCCCTCTCCATCTCCCAAAACACCACCACCCTCCACCGGACCCCCCTCTCCATCTCCCAACACCCCCCCCCCCCCACCCCACTAAAACACTTGGGGGTCCCCCTCTCCATCTCCCAAAACACCACCACCCTCCACTAAAACACATGGGGGACCCCCTCTCCATCTTCCAAAACACCACCACCCTCCACCGGACCCCCCCTCTCCATCTCCCCCCCCCCCTCCACTAAAACACATGGGGGAACCCCCTCTCCATCTCCCAAAACACCTCCACCGGACCCCCCCTCTCCATCTCCCCCCCCCCCCACTAAAACACATGGGGGACCCCCCTCTCCATCTCCCAAAACACCACCACCCTCCACCGGACCCCCCTCTCCATCTTCCAACCCCCCCCCCTCTAAAACACATGGGGAACCCCCTCTCCATCTCCCAAAACACCCCCCCCCCCCTCCACTAGAACACATGGGGGACCCCCTCTCCATCTCCCAACACCCCCTCCCCCTCCACTAAAATACATGGGGGACCCCCTCTCCATCTCCCAAAACACCACCACCCTCCACCGGACCCCCTCTCCATCTCCCAAAACACCACCACCCTCCACCGGACCCCCCTCTCCATCTCCCAAAACACCACCACCCTCCACCGGACCCCCTCTCCATCTCCCAAAACACCCCCCCTCCACTAGAACACATGGGGGACCCCCTCTCCATCTCCCAACACCTCCCCCTCCACTAGAACACATGGGGGACCCCCTCTCCATCTCCCAAACACCACCACCCTCCACCGGACCCCCTCTCCATCTCCCAAACACCACCACCCTCCACCGGACCCCCTCTCCATCTCCCAAAACACCCCCCCCTCCACTAGAACACATGGGGGACCCCCTCTCCATCTCCCAAACACCACCACCCTCCACCGGACCCCCTCTCCATCTCCCAAAAGACGAGCAACTCTGCAAACACCAGACACCCCCAAACTGCTGGGGAACCCCTTCCATCTCCCAAAACCACCCGGGATCCCCGTCTGCCCCAACACTCGGGGTACTCTCTCACCCCCATATATCCGGAACACCCTCCTATCCCCAAACAAAGCAGCCCCATCCCCCTAAACACCATCCACTCTCCACACGACCCGGGAACACCTCCCTTCCCCAAAACAACCGGTCAGAGTCGGCGGCGTCATCCCCCACCCCCCACTTACCCCCCAAATACACGCCGCGGCCCCTCATCCCCAAAATAACATTGGGGACTCCCTCCTCTTCAGCAAAAATTACATCATCGGGTAAACCCGCCCTCCGCCCCACAGCTGGAATGTCCCTTCCCCCCAAACACCGGGTACCTCCCTCCCCCGGACCCCTACAAACACCGGGCCCCCTCCTCCTCCTTCCCATCTCCCCGACACCAGGTGGTCCCAGGGCCGCCCACCCCCCCCGTGGGCAAGGGGTGGGGGCCCGCTGCCCACCCGTTGGCCGCAGGGCGCCGCCGTTGCCAAGGCGGCCATTTCCGCCGCCGTGCCCGCTGCGGCCGGCAGGTGGCGCCGAGGCCGACCCGCTGCAGAATCAGCGGCGCAAGTGTGCTGCTGCTGCTGCCGCCGCCGCCGCCAGATATCCCGCCGTGAATGACTGCGCCCCCCCTCCCCCTCCCCCTCCCCCTCCCCCTCCCCCTCCCCCTCCCCCCTCGGTCCCTGCCCGCCTCCACCCAACCCCTTGCTCGCCTTTACTCTTTGCGCACGCACGCACACACACACAGACCAAATGTCTGCAAGTTTTCCGCAAACGCAAATGAGTGGCTTTGCGGAAATGTTCCCCACAAGTCGCTTTATTCGCACATGATTGAACCGGGTGTTTGACGTTAAGTCTGCGGATTCCGCAAAACAGGCCACAACACTTTCGGGCATGTTGTCCGTTGGGAGGTGGCCACGTGGTGCAGAGAGTTGGCCACGTGGTGCAGAGAGTTGGCCACGTGCTGCAGGGAGTTGGCAGATTTCAGCAAAATGGCAGAACAGCAACAGAGGCTGCACAAATTTAGCTCTAGATGAGTTGGAGGTGCTGATTATAGAGGTGACCACCCATAGGGACCAACTTTTCAGCCGTGCCCACAGATTGTCACAGGGAGATCATGACAAAATATGGCAGGATATCACTGCCAAGGTCAATGCAGTCTCACGTGTCAAAAGATCTGTAAAGGCCATCAAGACACGTTGGGATGACCTAATGCGGCGCACCATAGAGGTAGCTAATTTGGCGAGAGCAGCACACCAAATTCAAGTTGGACCCTGCAGACCAGAAGACCTTACCCCAGAGGAATGGAGAGTCCATAGGGTCATGCATCCTCAATCAATAATTTGCATGGGTGGACCAGATCCCACAGACTTTCCATATTGGAGACAAGTAAGTGTTTCCTTCAATTAACACGTAACAGCACTAAATCTAATTTGAGCGTGATAGGCATTGAGCCAAGATTACATTATAATGAAATAATGTGTTGACTTCACAAATGCAGGTATTTGATTCCCCCAAATGATCACACTTTAACTGTTTGTTGCATTTCACACTCACCCGCTCATCACGAGTTAGTTATCCTGTATGTTTTACATTAACTAATTTCTGATATCACAGTAATTCATTGCATGTAAAGTCCTTTGGTAACCCTTAAATGCCATGTAAAGGCAAGTTGATTTTCAATGGTAGTAGGGATATAATCGGGTTAATTGGATCAAATGGCCTATTTCCATGGAACACAAAAAAAATCAGATGTTGAAATCCGAGTCAAAAAATAAAGTGCTGGAGGAACTCAGCGAGTCAAGGAGCATCTGTGGAGAGAATGTACAGACAATATTTTGGGTTGGGGCGAAGAGGAGAGAATCCTGGAAAACACGGGGGGTGGGGGGTGGCAAAGACTGGCAAGTGATCGATGGAGAAAAAGGTAAAGATAAAGAAAGGAGAGAAATGTAATGCCAGAGGGAGAGAGCTGGGTGGAAGGGGAGAGAGGGGGAATAAAAGGGAAATTTTGGACAAGGGCATTTGATTTCCTTTTCACTTCTAGCCTTTGCGACTTAATCCACCCATCTGCCAATCACCCATCCTCACCTGTATCCACCTATCATTTGCCAGGCTTTGCCCCACCCTACCTCTATTTTCCAGCTCTTTATCCCCCCTACACTATCAGTCTGAAAAAGAGTCCAGACTGAAAATGTTGTCCATTCCTTCCACAGCTGCTGCCTGACTCAGATTTTCTCCAGCACTTTTGTTTTTTGGCTTATTTTCATGTTTAACATGTGTGTGTCAAGATTCAGATTTAAACTGACTGATTCCAGACTATTCAAATAATAGTTTCAGGAACAAAACTAGGAAATATACTTTCTTAAATTGGCAATGGAAATATGCTTAGCGTAACTTTCTTGGAAGCCGAAGGTTCAGAATGCAAGCTCCTACCCAGACTGACAGGTAAACAAACGCACGTTAAATCAAACCCTTATGTCTTCATATTTGATATTCCATGGACAGATATTAAAACATAAAATCTTTTTTAAATTACAGGATTAAACCAGTCATCTCTGCTCCAGTAAGATCACGGCTGACATTCTTCTTCTTAGGGAGTCCATCAGCGATGGAGGAGAACTCGCTTTCACTCCAGTATGGTGTTTCTGAGATGCCTAATGGGACCAATGTGGGCACCACAGACCTTTCACAGACTGGGCTGGAGAAGTCCGAAGGACAGGCTGGTGAGTTGGTTGATTGTTAGGTAGTGCACTACTTTCACAGGATTTCTCTGTACTCCCAATGCATGGTTTTAAGGATTTCAATACAATCCCAGACATATTGGACCTGAGCATGGTCCAGAATTTCTCAGCAGATGGTGAGAATACTTCTTTAAGGAAGCCTTCAGCACATCCTTGAATCTTTTTCCAGATGGTAATCTCCTCCCATGCCAGGGTGCCTGTTATGAAACTTTGGTACTGGACATGTGAATGTCTCAACCTGCCTAACATTGCTTGGGAACTTAACCTGGGAGAGGATGTTGACATTGGTTCGTTTGTGTCTCCAGTAAATTTGGAGGATTTTGTTGAGTCAGCATTATTGATATTTTCCCAGTGCCTTTGCTGCTGAAGATGATTCATGCATCAAAATGTTAAGGGAGGGCAGGGATCAGGGCTGCCTTGGTTAACCAGAGGTTTTATGTCCGATTTAAAGTCTCCCCCAAAACCTTATTTTTGTACTGATCAAAGATCATAGTGGTGCTCATTGAAGACCTATGACTTCATATCAATCCATCTCTCATTGAAGCTAGAAACACGGAACTGCAGATGCTGGTTTACAAAAAAAAGACTCAAAGTTCTGGAGTAACTCAGCAGATTAGGCAGCATCCCTAGACAACATGGATAGGTGACGTTTTGAGTCAGGACCTTTCCTGGAAGAGAAAGAGAAAGATGGGGGATAAAAGTGAAATGTTAGACTTAGGAACAGCATATTGTCTTTCTTTCACCTTTCGCCTTTAGCCAGGGATGCTGCCTGACCCGCTGAGTTACTCCAACACTTTGTGTCTTTTTTCTCATTGAATCTATATAGTCGGGGAGTGGTACGGTGCTATGTGGACAGATAGGTAGATGACCACAACTCTTCCAAAGGTAGACTGCAAGACCCATCCTCTCATGCTTTGGTGAATGAGTTGGAACTCAGTCCCTGCACGTGTTCAAACTCAAGCATCATTACAATCATACAGCACAGACACAGATCCTTCAGCCCAATTCATTCATGCCAACCAAGATGCTCATCCCATTTACCTGCAATTTGGCCCATATCCTTTTGAACCACTCCTAAGTACCTGACAAAATACCTTTTAAGTGTTTTAATTGTACCTGCCTCAACCACCTGCTTCGGCTGCTCATTCGATATATCCACCACTCTGTGTGGAAAAACGTCCCTCAGATCCCCTTTAAATCTTTCCCCTTTAAAACCCATCCCCTCCAATCTAAGACGCCTCTACCCTGAACAGTTGATGTTTCGCATCGATTCTAAAGAAGAGTCCTGACCCAAAACGTCATATGTCCATGTCTTCCAGGAATTTGCCTGACCCACTGAGTTACTCCAGCACTTAGTGGGGGGAGGGGGGGTCATCAGAATCTTGTATGATTCAGTAAGATAATTTCTCATCCTCCTGTGCTCAAATACATATAGACTCAACTTGCTCAGTCTTTTTTCATATTTTTCCCTTCAACGCAGAAATCCACTCAATGAATCTCCTCCACCTCTCTCCCTCCAATGCAAGCATATCCTTCCTTAAATATAGAGATCTAAATTATATACAGAATTCCAGATTTGGTCTCTGTAAATGTCATTCAAAGTGTTCATAGGCAATTATTCCTCTTCCCCAGCTGGCCTCTCCTGCGGGGTTCCACAAGGCTCTATCCTAGGCCCCATTCTCTTCTCTCTATACATGCTCCCCCTCGGCCAAATCATTCAAAGGCACGGCATTTCTTTCCACTGCTATGCGGATGACACACAACTTTATCTCCCCCTGAAACCCAACAACCGGTCAAATTTAATCAGCCTCATGCACTGCCTTGAGGACATAAAATGTTGGATGGCACAGAACTTCCTTCAACTAAACGAGAGCAAGTCTGAGGTCATCCTATTCGGCCCCCCCGACTCCATCAAAACGATAACAGGCAGCCCTGGAAGCCTATCCCCCCTGGTCAAACCGCACGTCAAAAACCTGGGCGTGATATTTGACTCGGCATTAAAATTTGACAGGCAAGTCAACGCTGTGGTAAAGGCCAGCTTCTTCCAGCTTCGTACCATAGCGAAAATCAAACCATTCCTCAAATCTGACGACACTGAAAAAATCATTCATGCATTCATTTCCTCCCGCTTAGAGTACTGCAACTCCCTATACACTGGGATCAGTCAATCATCCCTGTCCCGCCTACAATTGGTCCAAAACGCCGCAGCGAGACTCCTGACGCGTACCCGTAAAAGGGAGCACATCACCCCAATCCTGGCCTCTCTCCACTGGCTCCCAGTAAGGTACAGAATCAATTTCAAGCTCCTCCTAATCACATATAAAACCCTAAACGGGCTTGCCCCCCCTTATATCAAAAATCTTCTATCCCACCACTCTATCTCCAGGTCCCTCAGGTCGGCCGATATGGGGGTACTCACTATCCCGCGGTCTAGGCTTAAGCTCAGGGGCGACCGCGCTTTTGCGGTTGCAGCTCCAAGACTGTGGAACAGCATCCCTCTCCCCATCAGAACTGCCCCCTCCATCGACTCCTTTAAGTCCAGGCTCAAAACCTATTTCTACTCCCTAGTGTTTGATGCCCTCTGAGGGGGCGCTGTGAACTGTTTATGTATTGTGCTGTTATGTTTGTGTGCCATTTAGTTGTTCATTTATTGGTACCTGAACTGATGTACAGCACTTTGGTCAACGTGGGTTGTGTTTAAATGTGCTATACAAATAAAATTGACTTGACTTGACTTGACCCTATTTTGCTACTCAACTCCCCTACAATAAAGGCCAGCATTCGCCTCAATTTCCTAACTACTTGCTGTTCTCGCATGATAATCTTTTATGTTTCACATGCTGGAACTCCCACATGCTTTGTACTGCAGAATTTTGTCATTTCCCTACATTTAAAAATTAATTTGCTTCCTATTTCTTCTTCCAAAAGTGGATATCCTCATATTTTCCCATATTCTGCTCCATCAGCAAACGTCCCACTCACTTGCCATATCTGGGTTATTTCCCTGCTTTAAAGGTGCTGATAATACAAGTTATTTCCATTTCCTAAATCAGCCATCTACTTGCGCCCTGAATAAGATACCAAGTAATATTGAATTGTTTGTCTCAAAACTTATAACGACCAGAAGGGTGATTTTATAAACTGAAACCCACCACCCATCATTATACAGCTGAGTTATTGTGTGATTTTGAATATACAGGCGCCTAATATTTTATGTGGGGATTGTGTGCCTGAAAAGCAGCACGTAATTCAAAAACGTGTAAATTGACCAAGCCGTCAGCAGTAAATTTGAGTGCGTTCGTCCAAAAACACTAGCGCACAAATCAAGCTTTGGTATTAAAGGAACAAGCGTTTTATTCCAAAAATGCTTTAATCAAACATGTAAAATGCCTGTACACCCAAATTCCAAACTTTGTTATCTTAACAGTGGTTTCTCCACAACAGGATGACGGATTTGCATACTTACTCTTTCCAAACCCGCCTCCCAAGTGATCTTTACAATTAATGAGGAGGAGGAATACAATATTCAGCTCATGAATCAGAGCTGACAAATACCTTGTCCTGGAAATAATAAATAACTCAATCTGCTGGATAGCATCTAGACAATTATTTCATTTAGTTTGGAAAAAAATGCACCTGGATCTAAAGAAGGTGATTAAGACAATATTAATTGAGGGGGTTATCACTGGAGCCAACAAGCTATTTCAAATGCAGACCATGGAAATGAGCTCCGAAGTATGATCTGCATTTGAAATGGCCTGTTGGCTCTAGTTCTAACCCCCTCAATTAATACTGTCATTAACCACCTCCTTTATATTGGTTTTGAATTTCCAGCTATGTCTTGGCTTTGCTTTGGAAAATGTCATGTGCAAGTGTCACAGCAGGTTGTAATCCCTTTTTAATTCTTTCAGGGGATGTCAGCACCAATTGCAAGGGCAACTTTTAATGACCACCCAGTGTTGTCCTTGAGAGGGTATTGTAAGCGTTCTTCCTCAAGATGGCAGCCTGTAAATTGAAGATGCTCCCGCAATTAACCCATCGAGCTGAAGAAAAAGTTAAATATTTCCAGGTTGGGATTGTGTGTAATGTGGGTGATCTGGCAGGTGCTGGTCAGAGGGAGGACTGAGATACGGAGGTGGGTGTCAGAGAGAACTCAACGGATCTCACAAGTTCACAAGCTATAAGAGTAGAATTAGGCCATTCGGCCCATGGAGTCTACTCCGCCATTCAATCATGGCTGATCTCTACCTCCTAATCGCATTTTCCTGCCTTCTCCCCATTGGAAGTCCAAAGATCACCAGTTGCCTTTAGCCTGCACACAGTTCTTTTTGGCACCTTCCTCCATTGGCTTTCAGCAAGTCAGGACCTTTCCCCAATGCAAGCAACCTGCTGCATTAAGAACTGATTTGGCAGCAGCAAGGCCCTTTCACCATCGCATTATTAAACCAACTCTGCTTTATATCCTCAATGATTCCAAATAAATTTGACTCATTCAAAATTAGATAAGACTTTCAAAAGTTATGTGGCTTTTTAAAAAATAATCTACCGTTACGACAATTCAAAACATTTAATTAGCCTCAATTAAATCCAATGAAAGCCTTTATTTACCATTCAGCAAACAATTGGATTTCTCCCACCAATTTTAACGGTCTCACTGTATTTGTGCCAGATAGCCTCCCCGAGAGCTTAAGAAACCCAATTAGACTCCATGATTCATTCACCAGCAAAATAAAGAGAAGTTATTTCTTATTGTCTGTTGCCTAATGATTCCACAGTAATTCTACCCAAATGTTGTAAACTGGTCTGGAAGAAACGCTGTTTGAATAAATTAGGGGGAACTTCCGAAGTCAGGTTCCAAATACGGTGCTGGGAGACGTTAAGGCAGGGTTCCTTTAAAGATTACACAGCCACCAGATGAGCAAGTCTACAAGTACCTGGTTGAGTTGTAGGTGTCCAAGGAAAGGCATTGTCTGGACCAATATGATCTAATTTCTACTGGCAATCATCTAAATCAGAATTGCACAGAATATTGTAATTTTGTGGGGAAAATAGTTCATCTATGCTAAACTGAAAATGCCCAGTCAGATATTTCAAGTGTTCCAGCTTGACCTGAAACCATCAATGGATGGGTTAGAACATAGAACAGTACAGCACAGGGACAGGCCCACAATGTATATGCCAAACATGATGTCATGACTAATTCTTATCTGCCTGCAGATAATCTATATCCCTCCATTCACTGCATATCCATGCACTCATCCAAAAGTCTCTTAAATGCCACTAATCCTATCCACCTTCAGCAGCAACCCTGGCAACACGTTCTGGACACTCATCACCCTCTGTGTAAACATAAACTCGCCCTGCACATCTCCTCAAACCTCTCACCTTAATGCTTTGGGTTCTAGTATTTGATATTTCCATCCTAGGATAAGCTTCTGACTATCTACCCTATCTATGCTTCTCATAATTGTCTGTACTTCTATCAGCTCTCCCCTCTCCCCTCAACCTCCAGCATTCCAGAGAAACTAACCCAGGTCTGTCCAACCTCTCCCTGTATAAAATACCCTCTAACCAAGGGATCATTCTGGTAAACAACTCCTGCACACTTTCCAAAGCCTCCACATCCTTCTTGTAATGGGACAACCAGAACTGCAAGCAATACTCCAAATATGGCTTAACCAAAATGCTTTAAAGCTGCATCATGACTTCCTGACTCTTATACTCAATGCCCCAACCATCTTTACCACTCTACTTGTGGTACAACTTTGAAGAAGTGATGGATTCGGACCCCAAGAGTTCTTTGTACATCAAATTTGTTAAGGGTGTTGCCATCAATTGTATATTTTCTCCTCACATTCGACCTCAAAAGTGCAACAGCTCACAATTGCTTGGCTTAAACTCCATTGGAGTTTCATCTAAATGTTGCAAGGTGGGAGTGATGCAGCAACCACATTTATACCGCAATTGGAGAGGATCAGAATCCTGAGAGGGTGCCCTTTGGGATGGCTAAAACAAGATTGGCAGAAGGGTAGATCCAAGAGTAGAAGAGTCAGATAAGAGGTTGTGGCAAATAAGTAGTCAAAGAGAGCAATTTTAATGGTTTAAAGGGCATTATTTCAATGGAAGGGGTTTAACATACAAGGGAGGGAGACAAAGACAGCCTCTACGCAGTCTCCCCCACGAGTAGCTTATAGGCTCATAAGCCCTTAAAGCAAAACTAATGTCTTTGCCACGTCTGCAGACCGCAAAACGCCATGCCTCCCCAGGCCAGGCGGCACCGTCAAAAGCCGTCAACTGTCGAGGTTTAGCACTACTGCAGCTCAACGTTGAAGGCCTTACCACCGCCAAGCTCAACGTCATCGAACAGATTGCCATCAAAAACAAGGTGACTGTGGTTCTACTGCAGGAGACTCACATCGAAAACAAGAACTACCTGAAACTTCCTGGGTATACACTGGCGGTTACACCGCCGACAAACATCATGTCGTTCGTAACGACATGGCCTGGTCAGCCATAGCACAGTCCGCAGAGGATGCAGAGGTAGAATGGATCACAACCAAAGTGCAAGACACTACCATCGTCAATATATATATAAGCCGCCTCCGAGCAGGTTGGGCCCAACATCTCTGCCAGACGTCCCAGCCCCTGTGTGTATGCTGGAGAATTCAGCAGCCACCATACAGACTGGGCATACAGCAGCTCCAACGCTGACGGCGACCTCCTGGCTGCATGGGCCTCGACCGCCAATGCAACACTCCTATACGATCCAAAGGAGCCACGCACTTTCTACTCTACACGCTGGAACAGCACCACCAACCCGGACCTGGCCTTCGCAAAATGTCGCGACATCGAATCGCTCCCAGTAAGACGCACCCTGGACAGGTTTCCCCGGTCACACCATCGACCATCGCTCATAACCATTCCATCTCTGGTCCAGCCCGTGGAAGGGAAAGACGTTGAGGTGGAAATTCCGGAAGGAAACTGGGTAGGCTTCACAAAACAAGTGAACAAGGCACCGCTGGTCTCCCACACCCACGCCTCACCAACCTGAACAACGCCTATGACTCATACTGCAAGATGCTGCTGGCCGCCGCCAAGAAGAACATCCCCCGCGGTGTACATAAAGCCTATGTTCCCTGCTGGGATGACGAATGTGAAAACATGCTTCGCGCCCACACAGAATTACAAACCAGCGTAGACAGGGACAAAGCAGCAAACGACCTAATCCGCAGACTAAATGAGAAACGCAGGCAAGGATGGACGGAGACAGTGGAATCAATTGATTTCACACACTCCAGCCGTCAGGCGTGGCAGACCATGAACAAGCTGATGGGCAGGTCGACAACTCCGGCACAGTGTCCCATCACTGCAAATTCCATCGTGTCGCTATTGCTGAGCAACGACCGCTTCCCCAAAGCAGACGAGGACTTCACCAGGACAACATCGGCGAGAGTCCACGAGCTGCACAAGGCCCCGAGCTGCGACTCCAAACTATCTTACGATTTCAGGACACAAGAAATCGAGCAGGCCATCCGACGGCTGAGAACCGGTAAGCACCAGGCACCGACAGCATTCACCCGGAATACATAAAAAACCAAGGTAAGAAGGAAACCGGCTGGCTGTGCTCCTTCCTCTCCACGTGTTTCTGCTGCTTGAAGCTGCCAAAGATCTGGCGCCATACCAAGGTGATCCCTTTACTGAAGCAAAACATGCCCAGCTATGACCCCAAGGGATACCAACCCATCTCACTGCTGTGTGTCCCTTACAAGCTCCTGGAACGTCTCCTTCATACACGTCTCAACCCAGTGATCGATCCCCAGCTGCCCAGAGAACAGGCTGGTTTCCGAAGCGGTAGGTCAATGGCGGACCAGGTGACCCTCCTGTGCCAAGACATAGAGGACAGCTTCCAGGTAGGGGAGAAGGCTGGGGCTGTCTTCTTGGACCTCACAGCTGCGTACGATACTGTCTGGCTGCGTGGTCTACATATGAAGTTTCTGGAAACCATCCCAGACAAGCACATGGTGAGCTTCATCATGGAGCTGGATGCTGCCCTCAACAGCGCCCTACGGACTGTCTCCGGATGCCTACGAGCCACCCCAGTAAACCTACTGCCCGTCCTTGCCGGCATCGCCCCGGCCAACATCAGACGAGAAGCAGCCACACTGGCCCTTTTTCGAAAGGCACAGACCAGTGATTTCCACCTTCTCCATCAGGTCGTCACAGAGACACCACGGCATGTGCGCCTCAAGTCACGGCGCCCTTTGCCCTGCAAGCCCACGAGCTGCTCTGTACAACACCGGTTGACACTTCCAAGATCACCTGGGTCAAGACGAGATGGAGAGACCAGTGGAAGTCAGCGGAACCATCTAGGCTACACCGCTACATCGGTGAAACCATGGACGTCCCTGGCCAGGACCTGCCCCGAAAGCAGTGGATAACCCTCAATCGCTTGAGGACAGGCGTCGGACGCTATGGAGTAGCGATGAAGAGGTGGGGGTCTCGTGGACAGTGCCTTCTGCGAGTGTGGGGACCCAACACAGACAGTGGAGCACATAGTCACCAGTTGCCCCAAATACCGGCCACCGAATGGTGAACGAGGTCTGATTGACCTGGATGATGACACGTTGGCCTGGCTCGCCTCAACGGAGCTGCAGGTCTAAAAGACATACGACAGAAGAAGAACATACAAGGCAGACGAACGTAGGGGTGTATAAAATCCTGAGGGCCATAGGTAGATAAAGGAAAATGCATAGTTTTTTCCCCAGGGAAGAGGAATCATAAATTAGAGGGCATAGATTACAGTTGAGGGGAAAATTCTTATATGGACCCCAGGGAAAACCTCCTCACAGAGGGTTGTGGAACGAGCTGCCAGAAAAAGTGGTTAAGGCAGCCACAATAACAATATTTGAAAGACATTTTGACAGGTGCTTGGAGAGCTATGGGCCAAACATGGGCAAATGGGACTAGCTTAGATGTGCATCTTGGTTGATAAGTATGTGTTGGGCCCTGTTTCTGTGGCTCTGGAACCGAGTCCATTCTGAGAAACATTGATTTTTCTGTATATAATGCCTAAAGGAAAGCAGAATGTCAAGGTGCGTCTATTAAGAAAGGGGCATGAAGCTAGTTTGCAACAATGTGGAAGAAGAAAGATTTATTGATCAAATAGACAAATTTATTTAAAGGGAGACGTGATGAAAATAGAGAAAATAAAAAAGCACAGAAAGAGGAAGACTGAGGGTAAGAGAGAGAAGAGAAAATATATTAAAATCAGTGGAGGTTACAAATCTGTGCAAGGCTCAATAAACGCATGTACATAAAGCAGCATGAACCAACGGTGATGAAACAAACTACAGAGCGGAGGTGCAGAACCTGGCGGACTGGTGCTCAGATAACAACCTGTCCCTAAACACCTCCAAGACCAAGGAGCTGATCGTCAACTTCCGTAGGCCACAACGGGGAATACGCTCCGATCTTTATCAATGGGGACAGTGTGGAGAGAGTGTCCAGCTTCAAGTTTCTGGGCACTCACATTTCGGAGGACCTCACATGGTCCACTAACACCGCTGCGCTGGTCAAGAAAGCGCAGCAACGACTGTTCTACCTGAGAACAATGAAAAAGTCTGGTCTGCCCCAACAGCTGCCGATGACCTTCTACCGCTGCACCATAGAGAGCATCCTAACGCATGGCATCCCTGTGTAGTACCTCAGCTGCACGGAGGCAGAGAGGAGAGCTCTTCAGCAGGTGGTCCATAAAGCTCAGAAGACTATCGGAACACAGCTACCAGTCTTGGAGGGCATCTGCAACACACGATGCCTCAGAAAAGCCACCAGCATTCACAAAGACTCCTCATACCCCTGCAATAGTCTGTTCGAACTTCTACCATCGGGCAGATGCTACAAGGCCTTCTACGCCCGCACCTCCAGACTCAGGAACAACTTCATCCCCAGGGCCATAGCTGCTATGAACCAGTCCTGCTGAGCCGGATGATCACATCACACAGCGAACCGGCACAGACCTACCTGAACTTTATTCTGTTTTAAAACTGTTTCTAATTTTGTTTCATTGGGTTGTCTAAATTTATACTGATTAGCTAATTAATTTATTGCATCGTATGGAAGGCGCATTCCCAATCTCGTTGTACCCCTGTACAATGACAATAAAGATATATTGTATTGTATGAAAAATATGTTCTTAAATATTACTATGCCATTGTTTCAGGACAGAAATGATGAGAAGGAAAATGAAGGTCACTCTGCATGTACAGTTCATCTAATTGACTACCAATACCTCAGAGACAAACTGACAGTAGATCTGTAATGGAGAAACTAAAGGGAAAAAAATGTTTAAGCTGTGTCCAATTCTTTTATCAGCAATATTCCAGATCTTTTAATTTTCAATCTCCAGTTGGGATAAAATTTTGTGCACAGATGGATTCACTGGTCTCTTTGTCCAAAGACAGCACTGGTCTTTGCAAGTGCTAATCCTTACAGCGACATGTCTAATTATCATTACAAAGTGTCTACGAGAAGCATAAAAATCTCCAAGGCATCTTCACATGAGCGATTAACATAAATTGATAAAGTAATCTGAATTTAACAGATTCATGTTTGAATAAAATTGAGGACAGCCTCGATGAAAGTGCATTTTCCTTAACAAGACACAAACGGCAGATTTTATCCATTCATTTTTCATTGCTTTTATTTTGTAAGGAAGGAGTGAAGCAGAAAGCAGATACACCAGCACTCGCATGGATCAGAATAGCATACACGGTTCATTTAACAAAAAATGTGGGTGATTGACTATCTCGATATGATTCTCCAGACAAAAATAGAGAATAAACTTGAGACCAACCACAATGGCTGATTACCTTAGATAGGCCATTTGAAAACACGCGTGATATTCAGCCACAGATATCCACACATTTGTAAAACATTTTAGAGAGCATAGGAGAAAAGTTTTGCAAGAATTACAGATTTAAAAACTGTTCAAGTACATACAGCATGTTACCCTAAAATACCAACACACAAAATTATACAAGTAAAAATAAGTGAATAAGATGGGTATACATGTGAGTAGAAGGCTGGATAAATGATTGTTGGCAGTGGGGACGGTGAATATCATAGTGAAACTTGAGGTTTTGTGGAGAGAGCAGACATCAACAATGAGGTACAGCTAAATGAGGTACACTAAAAAAAAATTATATAAAGCTTGCTGAGAGATAGTTGTGTTTTGAATATCCCCTTTCTCCTATTTGGCGATGGTTTATTTTGTGTCCCTACGTATGACTTGAAATAACAAAGACCGGCTGTTGGCAAGAAGTGTATGGGTCCATTTCTTATTACAAGAAGCATTTGAATTAATGTAGAGTCAGATCATAATGAATTATTGCAGTTTGAATGGCAAAACAATTAAAAAGGGGATATTTTCAATAAGTGGAAACAATGAACTGCAGATGCTGGTTTACAAAAAAAAGGACACAAAGTGCTGGAGTAACTCAGAGTGCCCTGAACCGAAACGTTATGTATCCATGTTCTCCAGAGATGCTGCCTGACCTGCTGAGATATTTCAACACTTTAGTGTTCTATTTTCAATAAGGAATGTTTCCAGTTGTAGTGTGTGGGGGATGGTATGGGAATGAGGGAGGGAGGGAGGGTGTTTTGCATGGAGAAGTAGTCATTACTCCAGTAAAATCCCACATCCAAGAATTTTTTGTACCACAGGTTTCACTGCTACGTTATGACAAATGTTGTAACAGATTAAGAAGGTGCTATTTAGGAAGAGAAAATTGTTTTCTTAGGCCTCAAAATGATGATTTGAATTTACTTTTACTTTTCCTAAACCTTGGAGCCAAAAATCCAGTGTTTAAATGGCAACAATAATTGTAAATTTAATTTAGCTTCAATTATCTTAATTCCAAACTGCTTTGTTTTTCATAGGAAAGGGACAATGTTGCTCTGAGATGTTATTTCATGATAATTTAGTGTTTATAATTAGAGGAAAACCACAGGGCTTTAACATGTATCTCATGGCACCTGATGCCAGACAGGTGTGGTTTACTAAAAACTCTTCCAAATGGCTTACAGTAAATGCTTCACAGCATGCAATCCTTTGAAATGGTCTGCCCAAAAACCCATTTAGAAACAATATATTTTCAACTTCAATTACAATCTTGTTATTTTGAAGCTTGGTTTTTAAATCTAAGTTTAAACAATTTAATTCTTAATTGCTTATTAAGATTTCGACATTGTGTCATTCTAGTGATTTAACAGGAAAACTTTAAATATTTTTTCACAGTAAAAGAGGAAAGAGAATGCACTGCAGAGGAGGCTGGGCCATCAGGAACACGTGTCACTTCCCATGAGGACGGAGCAAGAAGTTGGACACCATCCTCAGAATCTCCCTCTTCCCCTCATGTGCCATCCTCTTTACCAGAGCCATTCCTGTCACAGGGATCTTTGCCCCCCACCCAAGGACAGCGTGATGAATGACTTTGATAGGCAACTGCTTGCTGCTCAAAACCAGCAAACTGCGCTATTGAGAGATTTTTGGGAAGGATTCCAGCCTCTCATGCGGGACCTCACACAGGCAACTCGGGAGCTCGCTCACGAAACGCACTTGGTTGCTCAGCACACCCATCAGGTGGCCCAGCAGACAAAGGGAGTGGCCGACAGCACCAGGGAACTGGTGACGCAGAATCAGCGGTTGATCCTTAACACCCAGGAAATGGCTCAAAACATTTCAGAGATACGTCTGTCTATGCAGCAGCACTTTTCCCCAGCTTCACGGGAGCCAGTCAGGTTCACAAAGGCTGTGCTTAGACAGTCAGAGCACGCGGTAAGCTTACTGGGCCACTCACCTACACTCCTTCAACCGGCGAAGCGTCCAGAACCTTCTGAAGTGGAACAGCGTGAGATATTTGGTTTGGCACAAACAGGGAACAACTTCAGGAGCTTAGGAAGGAAAAGACGATTAGTTTAGGGATCCTGCTACTGAAATAGACTGAGATATCACAATATTTAATTCTTGATCTTATTTTTTAAGCATTGTTTTTTAATGCAGTATGTTCAATTTTTAAACTTTTTTTTCAAATATTAAAAAAGATAAAACTACAAGCCCATTAGCTAATTTGCTTTTAACTATATTATCGGAAATTAATTGGGTAATAATTAACTAGTTTGTATGTATTTGCCTTAGTTTTAATGAACAGGACGCAACTTGGCAATTTTCCACTTAAACAAAAAAACGTATGTGCTGGAAATATAAAACAAAAGCAGAATGTGACAGATATTCTGATCAGTGCAGGGACAATCTTTTTAGAGAGAGAGAGAGAGAGAGAGAGAGAGAGAGAGAGAAAATGTACACTTCAGTCACGGACCTGTCAACAGTGCATCAGTTCTGATAAAGGGTGACTGACCTAAAATGTTAATTTCTCCTTCCACAGAGTTTCAAGTGTTGTAAAGTTAGGAGACTCCCCAAACAAGGGTAGGGTTACAGTAGAACTAGAAAGCCAAAGTTCTCAACAATATTACATTGGGATTAGAATAAATTTGGAACTATGTCTCTGCATGATAACATTTAGACTTAAATCATTGTCACACTGCCTTTTGGAAAGGTAGTAAGTGAGTTCAAACTCCATAGTTCTTCATTTTTAAAATTTCTATCTCTTATGCATTGCATTGCATAATTTTGCTACCAATACATTCAACAACTGCCAGACCCTTTAGGCCAATTCAAAGGGCATTCAACAAGTTGACTGGGAAAAGATTTGGGTGCGATTTTATAGCAAGCCATTAGTTTCATCGCAAATTTTATTTAAATGAAGGCACAAATTACCTAATTTATTAAACTTACATTTACTACTTAACACAGTGGGATTTGAAATCAAGATCTCTAAATTAGTTGCATGATAATCTTACTTACTCCATTTCCAGACCACTCCAAATAAGAATCGCCTGCCTTGATTCCCAAGTAGAAGAGATTCAAAGGAAAAGGCCAATCACTATTGCATTAATATAACTGTACACTAGATGGAACACTTGGATGAATTTTCTTGAATAAAATTGATAACATTACAGGCATCAATTGGTGAAAAATATTCACCACCATTGTGATAAAAAGGTGTAGAATGATATTGTTTTATGCAAATGTACTTGCAAAAGAAGTTGCAAATATATATCAGTATCAAAAACAGCAATGCCATACTACAGAGAACAACTGAGTATATTGGAACTACAGAAAACAAGACATCATCAATATGATGAAAGGTGTTACTGAAATTGCTGCTAGGTGGCAACTATCTCAACATTGACCTGCTAAAAGACAATTGCTAAAAGACTTCTCTTAATATCACCCAAACCAGTGGACTCTGCATCTCATTTGTAGCCATAGTTTCAGACCGCATGGAAACAAGCCCTTTGGCCCAACTTAATAATGCTGACCAAGAGGCCCCAGCAGAATTGCAGCAGTGTGATGAGAGCAACGTGCCTTAAAATGAACGCAGCATTTGAATGAACGTAGCATCAAGGAGCTCTGGTAAAACTGATGTTAATGACCATCAAAGGGAAACCACTCTGATGTTTGGAGTCACACCTTGCACAAAAGAAGGTTGCTGTGGTAGTTGGAGATGAATCATCCCAGGGCTTGGTTATCATGACAGGAATTCCTCAGGGCGGTCTCCGAGTGTAGCCATCTACAGGGACTTCCATGAGATTAGTTTAGCTTGACATCATGTTCGGCGCAGATATTGTGGGCCAAAGGGCCTGATTCAGAGCTGTACTCTTCTACTTTAGATGAGTCAGAAATGGGTATGTTCACTGATGACGGCACAAATTTCAGCTCCTCAAAATTGGCTTCAATCCACCCTTGAATGCAGTAAGACTTACACAACATGTAGACAGCTGCTGTAGTAACAAGTGAGTACTCCAGCACTTTGTGGTCATTGCCAGGCAATAACCATCCCCAGTATGGATCCAGGTGAACTGGCCAACTGGATTCAGGATTGGCTTGGTGGAAGGAGTCAGCGGATGGTAGAGGATTGTTGCATTCCTGATTGTTGCATTCTAGTGGTATGCTACAGTGATCCATGCTGGGTTCACTGTTGTTTGTCAATTATGTTAACAATTTGGATGATACTGTAGGTCCGTGGTTCGTAAATTTGCAGATGACCCCAAATTGGTGATACAATGGACAGTGAGGAAAGAAATTCAATTTTACAAAAGGATCTAGATCAACCAAGGAAGTGATCCAAAGCATGGCAGATAGGTTTTAACTTAGACATCTGAGGTCCCTTTGTCCCGCCCCCCTGACATCAGTCTGAAGAAGGGTCTCGACCCGAAAGTCACCCATTCCTTCTCTCCTGAGATGCTGCCTGACCTGCAGAGTTACTCCAGCATTTTGTGAATAGATACCTTCGATTTGTCCCAGCATCTGCAGTTATTTTCTTAGACATCTGAGGTGATGCATTTTGGTAAGTCAAATAGTCAGAAGACAGTAAATGGTAAGCCTGGAGAGTGTAGAGCAGAGATACCTATGGGTACAGGTACACCCAAAAACAGTGACACATGTGGACAGAGTGGTGAAGAAGGCATAAGCCACTTTGAATACAAGAGTCTGAAGAAGGGTCCCGAACCAAAACATTACCTATCCATGTTCTCCAGAGTTGTTACCTGATCCGCTGAGTTACTCCAGCACTTTATATAAAAAAATTTGTACAGCACATTTGCAGTTCCTTGTTTCTACATTGTATACAAGAGTTGGGCTGTCATTTTTCAGTTAACTAGGCCGTATTTGAGAGTATTGAGTGCTGTTCTGGTCATCACTCTAAACGATGTATGTAGTTAAGCTAGAGCTAGTGCAGAAAAGATTCACAAGGATGTTACCTGGAGTTGAGAACTTGAGTTATAAGGAGAGGCTGGATAGGCAAGGACTTTTTTTTCCTACAGCATAGATGACAGATGGGTAACTTTATAGAGATACTCAAAATCATGAGGCTATAGATAAGGCGAACGGTCGCAGACATTTTCCCAGGATAGAGGAGTCCAGAACTACAGGGCATACATTTATGTTGAGAGGCGAAAGATTTAGAAGAGACCCGAGGCTCAATTTTCGTCATAGAGAAGGTGGTGCCTGTATGGAACAAGCTGCCAGAGGAAGCTGTAGAGATGGATACAAAGGAAATGCTTAAAAGATTGGTCAAGAGGCCTGGTTCTGTGCTCAATTACTCTATACAGTAAATGGAGAATTTAACTTGAAATGTAATAGCTAAATCCATCACCACTTCCCACCACCACCACCATCAATACCCAGAGGTTAGCTGGGGGGGGGGGGGGGGTCAGAGGGGGGGAATGGTTATCATTGACCTGGAATTCAATTGAGCCTGCTACATAAATACCATTTTACATAAACAGGTATCTTGAGTGAGTAAGGTGCAAGACCTCATCATACCCCAAACGCTTTGTGATTGTGCCTTCACCATCTAAAAGACATAGCAGGACATCATGGGGTTCTCTACACGTATGTGGATGACTCCAGCACTGATAACACTTGAGAATTCGACCAGTGCAAGGTGGCCTATTTGGCTTTCTAATACAACATGCTAAACACTCTTTCTATCCACCATTGGTGCACAGTGCCTGCAAAATGTGCCACGTATGTAAATGTGTTGTGGTTACTCACCTGGACTATTCTGCCAGCACTTCCAAAGTTCATGGCACCTACCACCACAAAGGACAGTCAGCAGGCATAGAGGAACTTGTATAGATTTACATGCAGCCTGCACAACCATTCTGATTTGCAACTACATTGATGAGACAGATTTTGTCTCATGGTCTAAAACCACAAGCTCTGCCCTGTAGCATCATTGATGTCGTGTCATTGAAAGAAGTGATGCAGCATTTCAACAAGATGGTTTACCAAGGCAAATAGGAACAAGCAATAATCGCTGGTCTTGGCAATAATACCCAAAAAGTGAATGAACAAAAAAAACCATTAGTGCAAAGATTAGTATATGTACCTCACATTATACAAATTTAGCTTATTTTGTCCCCCAAATAATGACAAATTCATGTTATATTAAGCTTAATACTGTACTTTGCACAAACACCTCATAATAGAGGCATTTGCAGGATTTCAATGTCGTTAAAATTGTTTTTGCACCACAAGAGAGACAAAATAACTGAAATAGTTACCATAAATCACAACACGGTCCCTAAAATATCTTCATTTGTGAAACAAACAAAATACACAGCAGAAAGTTGACTATTTGTCCTAAAGTAGAGGAAACTTTGACACATTCTCTAGGTTATGGCTCCAGTGTGGTTCCTGATCTCAGATCTGTACCAACTTCTTGTCAACGGGATCCTTTGTCAGACTGCAAATTTGACATTGACACTAAGGAGAACTTTAGCAGTTATGTTCTCTATTGTAAATTATAAATAAGGTTTCAAAGAATGCTTTCGAACATGCACTGTCTCAGAATGTTTAAATTAATTCCTCTTTAGTTGGTAAAATTACATTGTGAATTTACAGAGCATGTTTTGTATTTGCTTAATAAGGGAGACCAGCAGCCAACAATCCATGACGTCAATGTTACTCCTGTTCGTATCCAAGCTTGGGACACAGGGTACAGATAGAAAACAGGCGAAAGGTGCAAACAGATAGAAAACAGGCAAAAGGACCAAAATGTTCAAACGAGAGAATTTGAGTACAGGAGCAAAGAAGTCCTTCTGCAGTTGTATAGGGCCCTGGTGAGACCACATCTGGAGTATTGTGTGCAATTTTGGTCTCCTAATTTGAGGAAGGACGCCCTTGCTATTGAGGCAGTTACAGTGTAGGTTCACGAGGTTAATCCCTGGGATGGAGGGACTGTCATATGGGGAAAGATTGGAAAGACTGGGCTTGTATTCACTGGAGTTTAGAAGGATGAGAGGGTATCTTATAGAGACGTGTAAAATTATAAAAGGACTAGACAAGCTGGATGCAGGAAAAAAATTCCCAATGTTCGGGGAGTCCAGAACCAGGGGACACAGTCTAAGAATAAAGGGAAGGCCATTTAAATCTGAGGTGAGAAGAAACTTTTTCACCCAGAGAGTTGTGAATTTGTGGAATTCTCTGCCACAGAAGGCAGTGAAGGCCAATTCACTGGATGAATTTAAAAGAGAGTAGATAGAGCTCTAGGGGCTAGTGGAGTCAGGGGATATGGGGAGAAGGCAGGCACTGGTTATTGATTGTAGATGATCAGCCATCATCACAAAGAATGGCGGTGCTGGCTCGAAGGGCCAGATGGCCTCCTCCTGCACCTATTTTCTATGGTCTATGTTCTAGTCAGGTTTGCAAACACAGATGAGAGTTCTTCACCCAAATCTAATTATACAGTGTGATAAAACATGAAAGGAACATAAGAAAATAACTGAAGATAGGGTCAGAGTATAAAATTCCATTATTCAACTTTGTAGGGCCTGGAGAGGCAACTCTGCCTCAAAAATGTACCATGTTCACCCCAATGTTTTCCTGCAATTTCTCCTGCTAGTCATTTTTCTATTCTTTTTGAGAAGGGTTGCAATATTCAGTGTGGAATTTAATTTAAGTTATTGGAGTGGACCCGTGTTTCTTTTGAAGGTAAACACAAAATGCTGGAGTAACTCAGCGGGACAAGCCGCATCTCTGGAGAGAAGGAATGGGTGACGTTTCAGGTCGTGTTTCTTTGTTCTTTATCAGAATTCAAGTAATTGGGGATGATTTTCCTTCGTATTTCTCCACTTCCAAAATCCTTAAAATCCCTACCCGAATTCTGGAAGGACAATATTCTAACTGATGCATCTCTTGTTATTGCCGTTATATCTTTTGTACAGATCTCTTTTAAAACCACTTTGTTATGGAATTCAGAATGAAATTGCACTCCAATCTTCTTTTGATAATAAAGTTGTCAAGACCTTTATATATAAGATAAGTATACATTAAAAATTGATATGCAGGGATTTACTACTCTCTTCTCTTTGGACTTCAGCCATTCTAGAAACTTTGCATACAACTACACGAGTAAAAAATACAAAAACACAATCAGAAACACAATTCGAAATCTCGAAAATCTGATTGTGTTTTTGTATTTTTTACTCGTGTAGTTGTATGCAAAGTTTCTAGAATGGCTGCAGTCCAAAGAGAAGCGAGTAGTAGCTGAACACCTCCGCTCAGTCCGCCTAAACCTATCTGATCCCCCGGTTGCTCAGCACTTTTAACTCCCCCTCCCATTCCCATTCTGACCTTTCTGCCCTGAGCCTCCTCCATTGTCAGAGTGAAGCCCAACGCAAATTGGACAAACAGCACCTCATATTTTGCTTGGGTAGCTTACACCCCAGCGGTATGAACATTGACTTCTCTAACTTCAAGTATCAGTCTGAAGAAGGGTCTCGACCCGAAACATCACCCATTCCTTCACTCCAGAAATGCTGCTTGTCTCGCTGAGTTACTCCAACATTTTGTGAATACCTTTGATTTAAACCAGCATCTACAGTTCTTTCCTACACAACCTACAAACCTGTACGTCTTTGTACTGTGAGAGGAAACCGATGATCTCAGAGAAAACCCATGCAGGTCACGGGGAGAGCATACAAACTCTGTATAGACAAGCACCGTAGTCAGGATCGAACCCGGTTCTCTGGCAGAAAGGCAGTAGCTCTATCGCTACGCCACTGTGCCGCCCACAATTAAAATCATTTCTCGGTGTTCCCTGCAGAACATTGAGCCTACACTGGGCATGGGTGGAGCAGTTGTTTCCTCGACAAATGTTATTTACTTTGGTTTGGTCTCTGTTGCTCAACATTGGCCAGAACACCACCCCAAGCAGCCATATTGAGCCAATGAGTACCTGAAGAATGGTAAAAGACAATAGGATGTTCACACATCAGACTATGAAATTATATCCTTTGAATCATTAATTGGTACATTATTCTTCGGACTGTATATTACATTTGACCATTTCACCATTTCCCTCTCCTCATTCTAAGCTTAGACTGGGTCCTTTAAAGCGGTTTTGCCCACAACATACCAAAATTATGCATTATGTTAAACACATGGAAGATCACCACCTATAGTTTAGTTTAATTTATTGTCTTGTGCACCAAGGTACAGTGAAAAGCTTTTTTTGTATAAACTTTATAGGATTTTTGCAAAAACTTTATATAACACATTTAATGCAGCAAAACATTCGCAAGAGAATTGTCAACTGAAGTTAAGTTAAGGAATTAAAAGAGCAGATGATAAAAAGTTTATCAGAACATTTTGTTTTATGTAGTGTCATAAAGGAAGGGAAAGGTATAGAGGCGAAGAGGTTTCAGAAAGGGAATCCCAGTCTTTGAACTTTGGCAGCTGAAGGCAATGGAGTCAATGTTGGAGTCATTAATATGTAGGAATGGGCAAATTTCTTGAAGAGTTACCTATTCGAAGGCGATTACAAAATTAGGCAGAGCTGAGACCAGGGGCAATTTAATATCAATGATAGCGTAAAAGAAATGCTACAAAACTCATGCATTTAACTTCATCTTTGCTGAGGATTACTGAATGATGTATTTATGATTAGTAAAGCACACATGTGGATGATGAAGACTTCCAGTTACCTTTAATTTCAATGAATGGAAAGTAAATTGGGACGTACACGCCACTGGAGATAAATGGGTCTATTGTGGATAGGGTGAGCAGTTTTAAATACTTGGGAGTCCGCATCGCAGAGGATCTGACGTGGGCAACGCACATTGCCGCACTGGTGGGTAAGGCTAAGCAGCGCCTTTACCACCTTAGACAACTGAGGAAATTCAGAGTGTCTCTGAGGATCCTTCATTGCTTCTACTCTGGGGCTGTAGAGAGCATCCTGTCCGGCAACATTACAGTCTGGTTTGGGAACAGCTCTGCCTAGGACAGGATGGCCCTGCAGAGAGTAGTGCGTTCGGCAGAACGCACCATGGGAACTACACTCGTCCCCCTGCAGGACCTATACATCAGGAGGTGCAGATCCAGAGCAAGCAAGATCATGAGGGACCCCTGCCACCCCAGTAACGGACTGTTCCAGATGCTACGATCAGGCAAACGCCTCCGCTGTCACGCTGTGAAAATGGAGAGGATGAGACGGAGCTTCTTCCCACAGGCCATCAGGACTGTCAACTTTTATAACCCCAGAGACTAAATTTTTGTCGACACTAATAGTAACTTATTAACTTTATTTATATGCTGTAACTGTAATTCTTTTTGTGCACAACCCGCAGGCATTGCCACTTTCATTTCACTGCACATCGTGTATGTGTATGTGACAAATAAATTTGACTTGAATAGAAATAAGGATGAAAATTGATTCCCTAACACGAGAAAACAGTTTTGTCTTCTACAAGAGAAAATGTTGAAATTGCAAGAGATCAGTTGTTACATAGTTGTGGCACTAAAAGTATTTTTCAAAAAATTATATTGCCTGTAGTAAGTAATTTGCCAGTCATTTTCATTGAGCATTTAGGGAATATGTGGGTTAACATCTACGTAACAACTTTTCTGAAGAATATAATTGCCTTTTGTCTCTTTTGTGATTCAGCCATGCGTCTTATGCAACATTATTTAAAACAGCCCTCTAAATATTCTGTCGTGATTCAGTTTTTACCAAAACCACGTATATGTCAGTTTTCGTTTGATCATGCTCCATACTCCTCTGCAGGGCTCTAATTATATGACTAATATACATAAACCAATATACTATCATCATTTTGTAATGTGTCATACAGATGAACAATCTGAAAGCTTTTCCTCATATTCACAATCCCACTAAAAAGAAAATCCTAGGATTAAAAAAAACCCTCTGTAAAACATTCAAACTTTTCTCCTGGAGCCAATTACTCGTATCTGGATTCTAAATTTCTCAGAGCCAAACACTATTTCCTGGAGCTAAATTGTGTTTCATAGAGTAATAAGTTTCATATGGCTCCTTGGCCTATTGTGACCAGTTCGAACTTTCTATGAAGCATCTAACTAATTGACTTTGCCCACATTAGTGCCCTATCCCTCCTACAGCCAATACTAGTTCCAGGAATCATACACTGTTTTCCGGGCCAAATACCACAAAATATTATTTCTGTATGCTCAATAAGGTCTCCTGTAGCTCAACAAACATAGCTCCAGGGACGATGCTTTGACCCTTATCATTGGTGCTGTTTTTATGGAGGTGGTATACTTGCCTACTGACTGCCTGCTCTAGTTTCCTCCCGTATCCCAAGCAAATGCTGGTAGAATATTTGACTACTATAAATTATCCCTCAGAGTAGCTATGTGGTAAAGAATGAAAGGATAGGAAATGTTTAGAGGGATATGGGCCAAATGCAGGCAAATGGGACTGGCTTAGATGGGCCACCTTCGTTGGCATGAAAGAGTTGCTCTGAAGGGCTTAATGCCTTGCTATATTGCTCCACGAGCCTATGAAAGTTAATGGGTGTGTGAGAATACATAAAGACTTAAATTGTTTTCTGAAGCCAGTCATGTCTCCTGGAGCCTTATTTTTTTCCGGGAGAAAAGATTTCATGGAGTAAAGTCCTGTATCCTGGAGCTGCAGTTGGTGTTGCTACTTCACAACTCCTGGAACCTAATGCTGATCCTAGGTGCTGTCTACGAGGAGCCTTCCGGGTTCTCTCTGTTACCATGTGGGTTTCTGCTGGGTGTTTTGGTTTTCTTCCACATCCCAAAGAACAACTAATAAACTAATTGATGGGCAGAAGAATGAATAAGCTGAAAGATTACAAGAAATAAGGAGAGGAGCATGGAACCGATGGAATTGCCTTGCTGCCTTGCAATGCACCTGATGGGCTAAATGGCATCCTACAATGTTACATAGAAACATAGAAAATAGGTGCAGGAGGAGGCCATTCAGCCCTTTGAGCCAGCACTACCATTCATTGTGATCATAGCTGATCATCCACAATCAATGTTGTAATATTAGTAAGTATAAATAAGGGAAAAATACTCTAATGTGGAACCTACCACTTCTCCCAGAAACCAGTGGTTTAGTTTAGTTTAGAGATACAGCATGGAAAGGCCCTTTGGCCCACCGCATCCACACCGACCAGCAATCCCCGCACATTAACTCTACACACGCTAAGGAAATTTTTACATTTATACCAAGCCAATTAACTTACAAACTTGTGCATCTTTGGAGTGTGGGAGAAAACTGAAGATCTCGGAGAAAACCGATGCAGGCCACGGGGAGAACGTACAAACTAGAGATACAGCGCGGAAACAGGCCCTTTAGCCCACTGAGTCCGTGTCAACCAATGATCACCCCGTACACTAACACTATCCTACACACGATAGGCACAATTTACAAATTTACCGAAGCCAATTAACCTACAAACATGTACTTGTTTGGAATGTGGGAAGAAACCAGAGCACCTGGAGAAAACGCATGCCGGTCTGGGGGAGAACGTACAAACTCTATACAGACAGCACCTGCAATCAGGATCAAACCCGGGTCTCTGGCACTGTAAGGCAGCAGCTCTTCCGCTGCACCACTGTGCCGCCCAGCCAATTATGTTTTGTTGGGCTAAATGCTGTTTTTCAGATCTAACCACAGTCTCCAGAGCCAAAGTCAACATCCTGGCACTAATCATGTCGGCAGGACCTAACTACAGACCTAGTTCTAAGCATGGTGTCCTAAAGCCAATCACCGATTATTGAAGCTTACCTATGCACCCTGAAACCTACTACTGTCTAGCAAAGCAGCAAAACCTCCGGAAGCTGACAGCATTGTGAATCTAATCTGAGCATGCCAGGGCCAACCATGGCTTCTTGGGTATCAGTATTATCTCCTGGAGTATTTCATGATCTCCTGGAACTAACCCCGGATGCCTGGAGCAAACAAGGATCCATCTTCAGGTGATAACCATGCAGCTCTTCTGAACCTAACCATGATATCCATTGCTACCACAGTCTCCTAAATCCTCCCTCCAAGATTTAATCATGTACTTTTGTATTTACCAAGCTCACATTTTGTTTTGCAATGTTGTTGCCAAGAAAATTTCCACTGCAAGTAACTTCCAGTACATGGCAACACCTTATCAGTCACTGACGTGGATGCTCATCATGAAGTGTCATACTCATTAGGAGATTGTAGTTACAGAAGCTCCATATCCAAGGCATGATGTAACAAAGTTGAGCTATCTGGGATTTAAAAATTGGCAATTTTTTGCTTAATTATATATTTTTCTGGAAAATGAAGACGACGACTTGTCACCTTTTGATATTACATAGTCAACATTTAGGTTCCAGTTTGGTTGATGTCATCTTCCTTAATTCATTGCATCCCTCAAAACTGCTATACGAAAACATAGGCAGTTGCCTCCTGAATGACTATATGCCTCAACAACAGTCCTTAGCATGGTACTTTATGGCAAAAGATTATCCCAGAATCATTCTCAGGAGTTTTCTAGAACAAAAACTGAAGGAGGTTGGAATATGATTACAACTGATGAATCCAGACTCTCTGTTTGGCCTTCTAAGTGGCAAAAATCTCTTCCCTCTCTACAAGGCTAATGATACCAAAGTTGACAGATTAGAATCCTCTTGTATTGGCAGTGTCATCCAATATATCAGCCAATGATCAGACACAGTTATTTGAAATACTAATATGGTTGATTGCACTTTTAGAATGGCAATGAAAAATGAGTAATGGCCACTTTCAACAGGGAAATAAATGAACTGTTGTCAAATAGCAAATGTATGGTTACAAATGTAAGAAGCATAGTTACAAAGATAAGATGAAAATCGCTGGTGGGGAGGGGGTCTGTGCATTCTAATTCCTCAGTTACTGCTTATTGCTATCTGCTAAAATGCCAAACATCAGATTTCAACCTTAGGAAGTATCAGGACCACTTTACAAACTTCCATTTTGGTCAACTTCAGCATATGTATCAAATGCAACAGCCATCACAAGAAAGCAATGTTGCCCTACCTAAATGGCGACACAGTGGCACAGTTGCTGCCTCACAGCACCAGGGACCTGGGTTCGATCCTGATTATGGGTGTTGGCTGTATGTACTTTCCCCGTGACCTGCGTGAATTTTCTCCGGGATCTCTGGTTTCCTCCCACACTTTCGGATTTGTAGGTTAATTGGCTTGGTATAATTGTCCCTAGTATGTGTAGGTTAGAGTTGTTTGCAGGGATCACTGGTTGGTGTGGACCGAAGAGCCTGTTTCCGCGCAGCATCTCAAAACTAAACAAAACAAAAATTACCTGCTTCAACCTACCTCACTACAGCAAAGGACAAATATCATTCTAACATTTTGGATGAAGGATGCAGAATGGGGGTGGTGCAGCTGTAATGGGCTTGTGAAGCCTGTTGCAAATCAACGATTTTGATGGTCATTAAATCAGAATTGCTGGATTTAAAAAAATGCTCATGTCAACATTGTGCTCACATAATTAAGATCATGAATACATGAATAGATGCAAGATAATGTTTCTGAAACACTTGATCTATCAACATCGATGATAGAATGTGGATAATTAGATAGTGTTACTGCTGTGACCCACCTGCCTATTGCATTATATATCATACTTTGATCTAATAAATGTAATTTTAAACTGAATTATGAGTGTCTTAAAATACTCGCCAGCAGTTTTAATAAAACAATAATGCTGGGATGAATATTTTAAAAACAGTTATATTTTGAATGCAACTATGATACTTCCAAGATATGGCTGAATCATCACCAAATCTCTGGCATTGACCAGAAGTAGACTAAGAATCAGGAACATTTAAAGTTCACTGTGACAATGTCATTAAACAAGCATTTCTATTTACAGTCATAGAAGGGCTACACATATCGACACATATTGTTCAACCAATGTATAGTTACCTTAATTAGGAAGAGATTGAGTAGAGAAGAGAAAGGATTCAAAGCTTTCTTGGAAAAACGGCATTAAAGGTTCTTTGTGAGTCTAATGGAACAGAATAACCCTTTCCTGGCAGTGGGCAATCCCTGGTCCATGACTGCTCAAGATGAACGGGCATTCTGGATGGTATTGAGAGCATAGAGTCCACTAATTGGGAGTATGCAGAGGCGATGCAAAAATAGCAGAATCAACGCAGCACTTCCCAATCCACCTGCCCCACCTGCCCCACCTGCCCCACCTGCCCCACCTGCCCCACCTGCCCCACCTGCCCCACCTGCCCCACCTGCGGATGTAACTGCGATTCTCACATCAGCTCCATCAGTCACCACAGATCCTACAGAAATGAAATGCAAGGAAGTCATTTTTGATCTTGAACGACTGCTTAAGAGGACTTTAATCACAGTTATATTATTTACCACAGTAGAAAATTAGATTTTTTGTTCTCTTGTGATTAGAGTACGCAAATGCAGACAACAGTTGTTTTAAAATGTTGTTTTTGCTGGTTAAAACTCACCATTTTTATTTATAAGCTTAGCCAAAGGTGCACCTCCTCTCACTGTTAGTTCAGTGAGGTCAAATTTTAGGTTGCATGAGGCATATGTCATTTCTTTTAGCATTTAAAGATTCTTTGTGGACTAAGAGGAACAGTATTACCTTTCTTGGTCCCAAAATGGTAAATTGTGTTTAAAAAAACACAATTTCTTTTCAAGCAAAAAAGTGCGGATGCTAGAAACTGAAATAAACAAATACTTGTATTCAACAGTTCAAGCATCATTTGTGGTGAGTGAAACAGAGTAATGTACCACATTATTTATATTTCAAGAGATCCCACCCTTAATCAGAATCTAGTGTGAAGAAGGGTCTCGACCCAAATCGTCACCTATTCTTTTTCCCCAGAGATGCTGCCTGTCCCGCTGAGATACTCCAGCTTTTTGTGCCTAACTTTGGTTTAAACCAGCATCTGCAGTTCCTTCCTACACATCCAGTGTGAAAGATTGTTTGTGCATTTCAAAATTTTAGCAGGTAAGGATTGTGCTGGCTTGCAGGATTCCCAAGGCAGAAACTAAGGTGACTAATATGTCACCACGCCTGCACTGGTTTTGTAATAAATCTTTATTCAGCACTAACAGCAATTCTGGAGATGACAGAATACCAATGTTACCTCCCTCTCTCTTGCCCTAAAGTGCATTTTGTTTCAAGTTAATTCCATTATCTCCCACAATCTCTCTCTCCATTAATCAATCTAATCAAGAAGTTTTGAGGTCTGCTCAAGATAAGAACATGTGGATCCGCTTGAAAGTCCATCAAGACTGCACTGCAATTCATTAAAATCATGTCTGCTCTTAAATCAAAACTCAATGTCTGACTTATTATTCTTGGACAATAATCTCTGCATTTAAACTATCCAGCCAGGAGAAACAACCCTCAGCATATATTCTTTCACATCCTCTAATATATATGCTTAAATCAGATTTATTCATTTTATAAATGCCATAGAATAAAGGTCCATTCTACTCCATCACTTCTCACATGGCTCTGCTGAACAGCTTCAAAAGCAGTTTATCCACCTTGGGTAATGTGAACAAAGCAGTTCAGAAATATACAAGACACAGCAGAAGATGCTGGATGCATTCAGAAGATCAAGCAGCATCTGTAGATATGGAAACCGAGTCAATGTTTCAGCTCAAGGGCCCTTCATCAGAATTAGAAAACTGAGAAAACCAGTCTGTTTTAAGTTGCAGAGAGTGTGGGAGGGGAAGAGTGCTCAGGGAGAACATTTGTGATCGCGCACTGACCAAAGTTGTCAGGTTAACAATTAGTTTTAAAAATGGCAGTTAGAGAGAGAAGAGAGAAATGGAAGCAAATTGAAACAAAAAAATATACGACTACATCTGTGGGGTAAAAAGGGTGATTACATGCAGTTGTTAAATTCACGATTAATTCCCAAAGGTTCAAACATTCTCAGACAGTAGATAGGATGCTGTTACTTGAGGTTATGCTGGGCATCATTGAAGAAGTTGAAAGGTCAGAGTGAGAGTTGGACAGAAAATTAAAGTGGCAGGAGAATGGAAACTCAGGCCTGCCCTGGTTGACGACACAAAAGTGTTCTGCAAAGCAGTCGCCTAACTAGTGTGCTTTATTTAGTTTTGTTTATTGTTACGTGTACCGAGATACAGTGAAAAACTTTTTTGTTGCGTGCTATCCAGTCAGTGGAAAGACTATACATGATTACAACTGTGCCATCCACAATATCCGCAGAAGAGACCACATGGTGAGCATAAAATTCAGCATACTAGAATGGAATAGGGACAAGTCAATTACTGCTTCACCTGGATGGTGGGAAGAGTTCAAAGGATAGATATTGGATCTCCTGTGGATGCAATGGGAAAGGGCCTTTCCAAAGAGTTATGGTAGAGACAGAAGAACAAACCAAGGAATCGTAGAGTGAGCAGTCCCTTTGGAATTCAGATAGAAAGGGGTAGAGAAAGAGATGTTTGATGGTGCAATCTCTTTAAACCTCTTCAACAATGTCACTGGAAAATAACCGAGATAGAAATCTTGCAATGTTATCCCAAAGTCACATAACCGAAGTACTATTGCTGTCAGGAAATTCCATTGAAGAAACAAAAATACTGAGATCAGGAAGACAACACATCCTGGCCTTTTCTCAACACTAAAAATGTCTTAAGTTATAATTTTTTTTTAAACAGAATACAGATTTTGTTTATCAGCAACTGGTAGAAGAAGATAGGTTACCTTTATTTTCTCTTGGACATATTATTAAACTGTTATGTATTTCCAAACTCCGTTTGTCTTTTCAGATTTCAATTACCTTCAGTTATTCATCACTTTTATGAAGAAATTCAGTGATAGAAAATAAGAATTATGTGAATGAAGGTCCAGATATCACAGTTCATTTAATGCACACCCATGCATGCATGTACACCCATGCATGCATGTATACCCACATATGTTGATACCTGAATAGAGTTCAGGATTTACGAACACAAGATTTATAAGAAAAGCAATGAAAGAGGAAATAATGGTATTCAGTCAGCAAAAAATTGATATCAATGTGTGGCTTCTTTCCTAAAATATACAATACTCTGTGAAACTGATCTATTTAGATTAACTGTTAATTTATTGCATATTTATTGTTGTTATACCTAGTGATACACCATAAAATAATTTAATTGTTTTGGTTTATCTCCGGTACATATGACAAATACAGATGTATTGTTAAAAGTAATTGGAGGATTTCATGGTGTTTTGACTTGAATGAGGGTGACTTGAATGTGTGGCTAAATTGGGTCATTTCACAGATTCTTTAGCTGGTAATGAACAAAATGATTAAAAACGCTTAGCTGTGCATGATCTGAGTTGTTCAGGGCACTTCTTGTTGAAAGCTACTGCACAAAGTAACAATTACTGGCAACTGCAGATCAGGGAGATGATGATATAAATTTGGGCACAGTGTTGACTTGAAGCCATCATCTTTCCAGCTTCACACTACAGACAAATCCTGTATAAGTGTTGCAAGTTGTAAACACCCCGAAGCCAAGGCAGCATTTGCATCTACTGAAGTTAGTAAGAAACAAAATATTCAGAACAGGAAATTCAGCCAACTCACAATAAACTTTTGCTGTGGGGTCAACTGCACCTTCAACGATCCAATATAAAACTTTGGGAGCTTTACATATGCTCAGAGCTATTGACAAAGCAAGAGAAAGAAGACGTTTTTTAAATTTAAAAAGAATACCTCGAGAATTATAAACATAAGATACAGTAGTGTTCATGAATGTGGTGCATAGTGAGAAAAAAGAACAATACAATAAAAATGCACGCCCAACAATTTATTTTGAAGCATTTCAGTTTGTTTGGCTGTTTTTCCATTTAGCATTATCTTCTCATGCAACTTGTACGTTTTTTCTTATTTATTCAAGGGAGGTGGGTGTTACTGGCAAGGACAGCATATATTACCCAGGCTGCTTAGCCTTGAGAAGATGACGTTGATCACTTTCTCAAAGCACTGCCGACCCAGTCATTAAGATGCTGCTATAATGACATTAAATAGAGAGTTCAAAGACACTATCTCAAAATTTAGATTTATGCTTTTAAAGCCAGCAGCCTCAATGAAGTAAAGGCAAGAGTCACGAGTTAAAGGCACTGCTATATGCTGGCATACGACATACAGATGAAATTAGGCAAAAGGATAAGGGTGGTTAACAATTAATTGAATTCCTTTCAATAACTAATATAGTTTCTCACTATCACATTGCTGAATACTACATTTTTATTTTCCTCCCACAGCATTTAAAAAGTGCAACAATATCTAACTTTAAATAAAAAACACAAAAAAAGGAAATTCACTAGTAAATTAATGCCAGGGAGGGGGGGGGGGGGTTGCTTAGAGAATGTAGAATATTCCATCAATGATTGGTTTTCAGATGCTGATTTACACATTTTAAATAAAATGTTTGAGTTACAATATGATTTGCTTTCGCTGTGGAATTAATCCTAGCGTTCTGCACTTCCTCAGAAGGAATGTAGGTCAGAGATCATTTTAAAATTATAATTGACTTCGCCAGTCTGTAATCCTAGAAGCCATAATTATCCTGTACATTGTCTGGTTCAAATATACCTTTTAAAAATTTTCTACAATATTACTCTTGACATTATTACTTAGTGACACGGAACCAGGGCAATGACCTCTCCCTCAATGTCAGCACGATGAATGATCTAGTTATTGGCATCAAGAGGCATAGTGGACCACATGTTCTAATCACCATCAATGGTGCGGAAGTGGAAATGGTTGAGAACTTCGAGTTCCTTGAAGTTAACATTACCAATAATCTGTTGTGGACCAACTACACTGAAAGAAACATAGAAAATAGGTGCTGGAGTGGGCCATTTGGCCTTCGAGCCAGCACCACAATTCAATATGATCATGGCTGATCATCCAAAGTCAATACTCCGTTCCTGCTTTCTCCCTACATCCCTTGATATCGTTATCTATAAGAGCTATATCTAACTCTCTCGAATACATCCAGTGAATCGGCCTCCACTGCCTTCTGTGGCAGAGAATTCCACAGATTCACAACTCCCTGGCATTGAATAAGTTTTTCCTCATCTCAGTCCTAAATGGCCTATCCCTTATTCTTAAACCGTGACCCCTGGTTCTGGACTCCCCCAACATCGGGAACATTTTTCCTGCATCTAGCCTGTCCAATCCCTTAAGAATTTTATACGTTTCTTTCAGATCCCATCTCATCCTTCTAAATTCCAGTGAATACAAGCCCAGTTGATCCATTCTTTCATCATATGTCAGTCCCGCCAACCCAGGAATTAATCTGGTGAACCTACGCTGCACTGCCACAATAGCAAGAATGGCCTTCCTCAAATTAGGAGAACAAAACTGCATACAATACTCCAGGTGTGGTCTCACCAAGGCCATGTACAACTGCAGTAGGAGTTCCTTGCTTCGATACTCAAATCCTCTTGTTATGACGACCAACATGCCATTAGCTTTCTTCAATGCCTGCTGTACCTGCATGCTTACTTTCAGTGACTGATGTACAAGGACACCCAAGTCTCCTTGCACCTTCCCTTTTCCTAATCTGACACCATTCAGATAATAATCTGCCTTCCTGTTCTTGCCACCAAAGTGGATAACCTCACATTTATCCACATTATACTGCATCTCCCATGCATCTGCCCACTGACCCAACCTATCCAAGTCACCCTGCAGCCTCAGAGCATCCTCCTCACAGCTCACACTGCCACCCAGTTTTGTGTCATCAGCAAACTTGGAGATATTACATTTAATTCCTTTGTCTAAATCGTGAATATATATTGTAAATAACTGAGGTCCCAGCACTGAGCCTTACAGCACTCCACTAGTCATTGCTTACCATTCTGAAAAGGACCCATTAATTCCTACTCTTTGCTTCCTGTTTGCCAACCAGTTCTCTCTGCATGTCAATACCCTACCCCCAATACTATGTGCTCTAATTTTGCCCACTAATCTCTTGGGACAACCAAGAAGACACACCAATGCCTCTACTTCCTGAGGAAATTTGGCACATCTCCAGGGACTCTTACAAACTTCTCCAGATGCACCATAGCGAGCATACTGCCTTTGACCATCTGCACTGACCATCGATCACCCATTATCCCAGTTTTGCATCTTTCACACTAGGGGCAATTTACGGAAGCCAATTAACCTAAAAGCCCACTCGTCTTTGGAGTATGGGAGGAAACTGGAGCACCTGGAGACAACCCACACAGTCACAGGGAGAACATACAAATTCTGTGCAGACAGTATAGTTCTATGTCAGAACAGGAACTATGTTCCAGAACTCTAAAGATTCATCTACAATGACTCGGACTAAAAAAACAAAGTATGAATGGAAAAGGATGGATCGTTTTGCAGGTTTGCACAACTCAGCATAGATTTTGCATAGTCAGCATTGAACCCAGAACTCTGGCACTGCAAAGCAGCAACTTTACCGCTGTGCCACTGTGCCAATAGTTACATCACAGCTTGGTTTGGGAACAGCTCCCCTTTGTTCTAACTATTGTACTTGAGTTTGAACTGATTATATATATGTATGGTATATCTGATCTGTTTGGATAGCATGTAAAATAGCTTTTCACAATAATAAATACAAACCTAAACCTAAAGATATTTCTTAAGGTGACATACCAATATCTAATGAGAATTGTCTCTAGAGATAGGGGTTAAATCTTTCCCCATTAACTTCACCTCCAATGAGCTAATTTAAAAGTATTTTTACATTAGCTGCTCTGTGTTGGCTTACATTATGTTGTATGATCACACATTCTTTGTCCGCATATCTAGGACGTCTGACTTACACATTACACACTTTACCGCTACAAATCTGGGAAGGAACACTTTTGCTTCTGCTGAAAATGATTCTGATCATTGGCAAAGGTCTATGGGGTAAATAATTTGTATTTAAACACACTATCTGTAATAGGTTATGCATAGTAGACTAAATCTCTAAATCATGTATTAATCCAAATTCAGAAAAAAAGTAATTTCTATTGAATCACAACGACATGTCTTCCTTTGGCATTCCAGACGCTGCACCCTAATTCCTAATTAAAACCATGTTAGGGGTGTTTTGTTCTTTGTGAGGCCTTCACACGCATTGCAAATGCAGTCAAAAATTGCTCAAACATATCTCTGCTGGAACCCTTAAATAAGCAGTCAATGTCAAAGTCAATCCCATTAATATGGTCAGATGCAGTTTAAATCACAAAGGTGAGTGGAACGATATTTTTCATATTACACATGGAATTCTCTCAGTACAAATTTGGTTTAATGTCAGAGGCATGGTAGAATCACACAGGACTCTGGCCAATCTGGTGTTTCCAGCATATTAATGCTTAAACTTGATTTTCTGAAAAACTACCTGCCAGTTATGAAGCTTTTATCTACTCATTTGCCCGGGGGCAAGGTCTGTCTGTGCTCAGTGGAGATCATGGAACCTTTACATAAAAACTACGGCAAGTGTTTGAAAGCATTTTTTCTCCCTCTTCCTTGACAATCTGTGGCTGTCTGACCACCTGCTTATGACTGTGTCGCTGTCAGCAGCCTGGAAAGTGTCATTGGTGCATCAGTGCTGACCCTTAGGACACACGAACCGTCCACCTCCTATTTAAATGATTTGTGCGTTGTCCTCTTCTGCCAAAGCCAGGCTTCCTGATTCACAAAGATGACCCAAATTCTTTATTAAGGAAAAAACAGGTGTGTTGCCAGAAAGCAAAAACACCAGCTGAGAGCAAATCTGTTACAATAAAAAGGATTAGAAATAAAAGTCCCGCAAAGTAGAAAAATCAACTTTTAATATATAAATTATATGTTTTGACTAATTTACAGGATGCTATCGTTTCTGTCAAAGCCCATGTTAAGCGTAGGTTTACGAGGTTAATTCCCGGAATGGCGGGACTGTCATATGTTGAAAGACTGGAGCGACTAGGTTTGTATACACTGGAATTTAGAAGGATGATAGGGGATCTTATCGAAACGTATAAGATTATTAAGGGGTTGGACATGTTAGAGGCAGGAAACATGTTCCCAATGTTGGGGGAGTCCAGAACCAGGGGCCACAGTTTAAGAATAAGGCCATTTAGAACAGAGATGAGGAAAAACTTTTTTAGTCAGAGAGTTGTGAATCTGTGGAATTCTCTGCCTCAGAGGGCAGTGGAGGCCAATTCTCTGAATACATTCAAGAGAGAGCTAGATAGAGCTCTTAAGGATAGCGGAGTCAGGGGGTATGGGGAGAAAGCAGGAACGGGGTACTGATTGAGAATGATCAGCCATGATCACATTGAATGGCGGTGCTGGCTCGAAGGGCTGAATGGCCTACTCCTGCACCTATTGTCTATTGTCTATAATTGTGCAGATATTATATTGACCTAGAATTTGCAGTCAACAGTGTCACTCATAGCCACCATACATGAAAACATCAAACTTAGCTTGATCTGGTTCCTCTGGAAAAGGCTCACCAATTAAAGAATGTTTCTCAGCATTGAGACACAACATGGAAGGCCTACGGTTCTGTCAGTTTTATTACATGTTGAGGCCAGGGGAAAAAAAGTTGTCTTGCAACTCATTGCAAATACTTTGAAAGATGGTCGGTGGTGGTTGTATGGAATGAGCTGCCAGAGGAGGTAGCAGGGACGATCACAATGTTTAAGAAGCAATTAGACAGGTACATGGATAGGACAGGTTTAGAGAGATATGGGCCAAACATAGGCAGGTCCAACTATTGTAGATGGAACATGTTGGTCGATGTAGGCAAATTGGGCCGAAGGGCCTGTTTCCACACTGTATCACTCCATGATAGTCCTTTGCCATTCCTCAGTTAGACCATGAACCTGGCTTAGATTGCTTTCAAACTACTTGTGTATTTGTGAATGGCCCTGACATTCAAAAACATATTAAATAAATTAAAAAAGTGAAGTCAGATGAAATACCTCAATATTTAATGATGTTTAAATCATCAATTAAAGTGTATCTAATGGTAAGCATGTTTCCCCGTGTTTGTTTTCCTCCGTTGAATTTGGTGGAGAAGAGTTTCTTGAAGCAGGTGGTTGAAGTGGTTGCCCCATCATGAGAACAAACAGTCTTTGGAATTTCAGCTTCTCACACTGGGCTCTCAGCAATGCAGAGCTAGAATGCAGTTGGGAAAACTACCTTGATCAGTTACCTGCAATTCCAAGACTTCCATGCTTCCCAGGAAATCAGTTTAGTTCAGTTTAGAGATACAGTGTGGAAACAGGCCCTTCGGCCCATAGACCACACTGACCAGCAATCCCTGTACAGCAGCACTATCCTACACACTAGGGACAATTTACAATTCTTACCGAGGCCAATTAGCCTACAAACCTGTATGTTAATGGAATGTAGGAGGAAACCGGAGCACCCAGAAAAAACCCCATGAGGTACATGGGGACGACATGCAAACTCCGTACAGACAGCACCCATAGTCAGGATCGAACCCGGCTTTCTGGCGCTGTAAGGCAGCAACTCCACCGCTTTGCTACTGTGCCACTCCTGAAATTCTGAATTTGCTGTTGGCTATGCAAGTTAATATTGCCAGTTATATGAGTAACTTCCAACATATCCCTATAAATTCAAGTCTATTTTAAGAAATCCAATCATCTAACCAACATTTAAAAACAAACACCTTTGTCACCTACATTATAGAGGCACTGTTATTTGTTACAAATAAGTAAAGTACTAAAAACGGAGAATGCTGGAAAATCTCAGCAGGTCAAGCAGCATACGTGGAGAGAGTTAAAGTTTCAGGTTGAAGGCAGCACTGTGGCACAGCTGATAGAGTTGCTGCCTCACAGTGCCAGAGACCCGGGTTCGATCCTGACCTCAGATGCTGTCTGTGCAGAGTTTACACGTTCTCCCTGTTTCCTCCAAGTGCTCTGGTTTCCTCCCATGCCCCAAAGACATGCGAGTTTTTAGATTAATTGGCCTCTGTAACATTGTGCCTAGTGTGCAGGGAGTTGGTGAGAAAGTAGGATAATCTAGAATGAATGTGAATGCATTTGGTTTAGGTTAGTTTGAAGAGACAGCTTGGAAAAAGGCCGTTCAGCCCACCAAGTCCATGCCAACCACTGGGTCAGCATGGACTCACTGGGCAGAAGGGTCTGTTTCCATGCTGTATCTCTGAACTAAACTAAAATCTTTATTTACTTTAACATGCACTTCACTGCTAATCTTGGCCAATGCTCACCTCCCACCAGCTGGTAGCATCTTGGAAAGCTGAGTCTACAGTATCATTTTGCACCATTCTAAATTCATATGAAAGTCCAGCTTAATGTTTATACATTAACAGAGCAAACAATGAAAATCATTTTTCTTTAATTGTTGTAATTATATTGGAAAGACAGTGGAATGTTTTAAAATATTCAGTACCTCTAAATGACATCAGATGAATTCTATTTTTGCTTATCAGAGAAATACTTTGTATTCTAGTGACGTTATTTATTTGCGTCGTGAATGTTCCAAAGATTAGAACTAAAAGAAAGCAAGCAATTAAATTCCAGCAAAACAACTGTTGAATTGACTTGGAATGGCAGGAATTTGCAACAAGAGGATAAAGCGTTTGACATTATTGCTATTAGACGACAAACACCAAACAAAGGAAACATGGACTGATATATTACATTGTAACAATCACAATTTGACACTGTAATTACCTCCCTTATTGTCTCAATTCTAAGACTTATAACAAGCATCATTTATAACGTGACAAATGTTCAATTTGAATGATAATTCCACTAACTAACAATAAGGAGACAAGGAAATTCTCCTTCTACTTCTTTCCTTTCTCTTTCTACTTCTTTCCTTGGAGATCGAGGATCAAGAAGGACTTGTTTCTGCTCGTTGTAGGACTTTGAGGTATATAATGAGGTCAACATAGGAAACAGTGTCTTCCACAGATGTGGCAGGAGGTGCCTGGGGGGATGGGAGGGGTGGAGCAGACTTGTGGTTAGTTGGTGTGATGTTGGCTTTGGAGGATGTAACATATTTATCCTTCCTTTGCATTTAGGGGATTTTGCAGAGAGAGAATTAATTGTACCAGTGCTTTGAGATACTTGCTGAAGGTTGTCCAGGTCACTGAATCATATGTGAAGTTAAAGATCACAGCTGTCCACTAGACCATGTGTTTTGTGCCTGACAATTGAATCATCCTACCACCACCAGAGAGGTCAAGTCAGTGGGTATTTTTAAGGCAGCGATAGATAGATTGTTGATTAGTACAGTTTTAGTTTAGTTTAGTTTAGAGATACAGTGCGGAAACAGGCCTCTCGGCTCTCCGGGACCGCACCGACCAGCGATCGCCGCATATTAACACTATTCTACACCCTCAAGGAGCAATTTTTACATTTACCAAGCTAATTAACCTACAAACCTGTACGTCTTTGGAGTGTGGGAGGAAACCGAAGATCTCGGAGAAAACCCACGCAGGTCACGGGGAGAACGTACAAACTCCATACAGACAGACTCCGTACAGAGGTTATGGGGAGAAGGCAGGAGAATGAGGTTAGGAGGACAGATAGATCAGCCATGATTGAATGGCAGAGTAGACTTGACGGGCCGAATGGCCTAATTCTACTCCTATTACTTATGGGCTTATGAGAGCAGTCCTGAACGTCTATCTACCTCATTGGTGACCCTTCGACTATCTTTGATTGGACTTTTCTGGCTTTACTGTGCACTAAACATGTATTTGTACACTGTAAATTGCTCAATTGTAATAGCATGCAATAAAAGATTTTCACTGTACCTCGGTACACATGACAATAAACTAACCTAAACTTCGCAATGTCTTGTTGGCCAGGAGTGATGACAAGGCTGGCCTAAGTAAACAGTTACTGGATGGAGTCAAGGGCAGAGTCACAGTTGAGGTTTTCCTTTCAGTTGGAGTCGATTTCCTCTCGATTTGTGATGAATGAATCCTCATTCTAGGCTCTTAGACATGTAGGCTGTTAGGTGTTTGTAACATGGATGGGTTTGACTGTCAATGAGTTGCTCGCCTCTTGCAGTCTCTCCACCACCATTGTAGCTGACAGGCTGTGAATTGCTTGTTCAATTTCAGATTTCCAGCAGGCATGGTTCTTCATTTTTAAATGATGCAATTCATTGGTGATTTTATGAGTCAGTACTTTACAATTACATCTCATTGTACTGCAGTTGTATTGTGTTGCCTCATCTGTTATCACACTATCCAGAATATCTAGAGACTCAGAATCAGGAATATTATGCTTGCTAAAAATAAGAAATTGTTACCCTCTGTTAGATTTCATTTTGTGTTTGGACAGGCTTCTTAGCTTCACACTTTTAGTTTACTTTAGTGTATTTCTCTCATCAGCTGCCTTGACTGAAGCTGTTTAATTAAGATGCAGGGATGCAAATATCTGTAAGCCAGATACCAGAATTTGAACTGATAAAATTGGATCCTTTAATCCACCGATGAACATCAGGAGATTTATGGTACGAATATAAAGAAGTCTATGATTTAGCTATTAGTTGTCTGCCTCTTGAAACCCAAACTAAAACAATTATGTAACAGTGGAAATTTTATTTAGTTTAGTTTAGAGATATAGCTCAGAAACAGGCACTTTGGCCCACTGAATCCGTGCTGACCAGCAATCCCCGTACACCAATACTATCCAACACACACCAGCGACAATTTACAATCATACCAAGCCAATTAGCCTACAAACCTGTACATCTTTGGAATATGGGAAGAAACTAGAGATCCCAAAGAAAATCCACAAAGGTCATGAAGAGAACATACAAATCCCATACAGACAGCACCCATAGTCAGGATCGAACCCGGATCTCTAGCGCTGTAAGGCAGCAACTTTACCACTGCGCTACCATGCTTATTCTTAATTCTCTTTAGATCCCTCAAATCATATTCAGTAAAATCACACATCCTGAACAGAGTCTGCTCTGTTCTTGTAATTTCACGAGGGTGAAATCCAGGTAGGCTCCATCATGAGTGAGCAACTCCCCTCTCCATCTATTCTCCTCAATGTACCCGAGCTGGTGATTCGTTATGCCAAAGCTAAATGGGAAAATAAATTGCTGCAAAATATCCAAATCTTCTTGCTATGTCAAAGTATCCTCACAGGGAGGGATGGCATTGATTGGGATTCAATGCTTCAATGGTGCTTTTATGTGTGAAATACAAACACAATTAAATTCTTTTTCATGCAAACAGTCTAGTAGAGTTTTGCCATATCCCGATCATCAATTACCAAGTGTACAGAAATAGTCAACTGAGTCCGCGTTCAAGAGGCACCATGTTTTGGTGCCATTTTCAAAGTTCACAAGTAGAGCAAGTTGGCAAATAAATAGAAGACAGTGAACCACATTGGAACACCCACATACTTTATGCCTTCGCATTCTACCTGGACAGCTTTGACAGCTCGTTAGTGATGCACTTTAAGGGGTATTCTGCCTCATGAAAATTTGTGGCATGAAGATGGAAGTTGTTCTAAATTCCTAATATTTTTGTGCAAGAAACTTACCAAACTCCAGCTTTTAAATTTGCATCCTGAACTAGAAATGTCTAAATATATTTAATGTATTAACTATCACAGTCACGACGTTTATTCTGTATTTCTTCTCACACTGCATTTTCTTTTTTGAACCAATCCAGGCCATCAACTTTCATCACATACTTTTATTACTTTAGTTTAGAGACACAGTGTAGAAACAGCACTTCAACCCACCGAGTCTGCATGGACAAGCGATCACCCTGTACACTAGCACTATCCTACACACTAGGGACAATTTACAGAAGCCAATTAACCTATATACCTGTACATATTTGGAGTGTGGGAGGAAACCAGAGCACCCAGAGAAAATCCATGTGGTCACAGGGAGAAAGTACAAACTCCGTGCAGACATCACCTGTAGTCACGATTGAGCCCAGGTCTCTGGTGCAGTACGACAGCAACTCTATTGTGTAAGTGGCCACTGTGTTGCCGCTTATACGATCAAAGCCAATTTGATAAGGGAATTGAGAAATTTTAAATATAGTGATCCAGGTATTTTATTAGGAAACCAGTTGAAGAATCTTTACCTCAAGGTATGTGCAGCATACTGACAAAATGATCAAGTACAATAAGTGAATTTCCCCATTTATTTCCATTCCATACAATTTGTTCAAGCTTATAATATTTACACATTTTTGGTTCAGGATGCCAATCTAAAAGCAGGAGTTTGGTAAATTTCCTACAGAAAAATATTAGGAATATAGAATAACTTACAACTTCATGCCACTTATTCTAAGGAGGCAGAATACTCTTTAACGTACATCACTATCATTTGAAAAAGAAAACAAATCTCACAGGAGCCTCTTGCCAAATATCCATCCATTAAACTCCAGTTGCGATAAGCGTTCTGTTCAATCATATCTAAGTATTCTGGAGGATGAATGTATGATCTGTGTTCCTCTGACACTTGCAGCAGGTTTATTTTGGGAAGTCATGGCTGTGCACCCTTGATTTTCCATCTGTGCTGAAAATTGGCTGCACGCCTGAATTTCCCTTCAATTGCATTTCCATTGTAAACATTAAATCATGGAGTAGTCATCCTCAACGGTGTAGGTTCCAGCTTTTGAATTACCCTGGAGCATTTAACAGAATTACAAGAATAAGTCTAGGGCTTAATGTTCTCTGTTTTGAAGAATTAACCAAACTGAAATACATAAAAAATAGTAGGGTGACCTGTTGTTTGTAGCACATTATACTTGTTTGTCAAAATCTAACTGCCCTATTATCAAATATTCCCCAGAGCAACCCTGGCCTCAATCTATCACAGATATTCTCATTGGCCTATCCATCCCTTTACCTTCACTGCAACTTTCAACAAACTTATTTTTCTTTCTTTCACGTTTCTGACAAAGGCTTTAAAACTAAAACGTTGATTCTACTTTTCTTTCCACAGATTATCATTGACCTGCTGAGGGTTTGCAGTATTTTCTGGTATTGGTTCTTAAATAAGAAGGTGATGGGAAACCTCCTTCAGGAACCATTGTGATAGATGATGGTATGGCTTGTGGTAAATCATTGTATGTTGCTGTTAGGTAGGTACTTTCCAGGCATCTGACCCAATGATGATGAAGGAATAAAGATTTATCTTCATGTCAGGTTGATGTGTAACTTGAAGTGGACTTTCCAATGCACCTGCCATCATTATCCTTCAGTGTGGTAAAGATTGAGGACCATGGGTTGCTATCCACGAAGATTTGCTGGCTGCTACACACAGCATCGAAGGTGCGCAGTGACGAGAATATATACTGAGGGATGTGGATGGGTTGCCAACCTCAGAGGAACATAGGAATAGAAGTGGAGGATGGCCCATTAGGTCCATCAAGCCTGCTTTGGTATTCAACAAGTTTGAGGCTGATCTTCTGTTTCACTTTCCACCCCTATCCTTTGATTCATCCAATATCCAGAAATGCATCAGTCTGAAGAAGGGTCTCGACCCAAAGCATCACCTATTCACCTATTCCTTTTCTCCAGAGATGCTGCCTGAATCACTGAGTTACTCCAGCATTTTGTGTCCATCTTCAATCACCTCAGGCCTCTGAGGTAGAATATTCCCATGAGGCAGAAATTTCAAAGGTTCACCATCCTTTTGCATCAAGAAGGTAACAAAATTTATCTCAATCATAAATGGCCTGCTCCTTACTTTCAAACTGTGATCCCCTTCTAGACTGTCCAGCCTGGGGAAACACTTCCCTGCATCTATCAAAACCTCTAGGATTGTGCTTTTCAAAGGGGCCACCTTTCAATCATATAAATCTTTGAAAATGTAGCCCGCGCCTATTCAATCTCTCCTCATTCCACCAACAGTTCCACCAACCCAGGAACAAGCTTAATGAATCTTTATCACACTCCCTGTACAGCAAACAGCCCTAAGTAAGCTGATCGACATTATACAAACCCCTCTAGGTGTTGTTTCACTCAGGTCCTATATAACTGTGGTAAAACATCTTTACTCTTGTATTCAAATCCTCTTGTAATGAATGTTATCTAATGAATGTTCCTACCTCTGGAACTGCCTATCTTAAGGGCCTTTCCACTTCAGTTACCTCTTTTAAGACACACAAATCATTGCTCTACTGCCTGATATCAACCTTTCCTTGATAGTTCATTGGAAACATTTTGAGGTGACTTTCTATGTTAAAGGTTCCTCAAAATTACATCATAAATGCAAGCTGTAGTTCCTAGTTACCAGAAAACCCCATGCACATGCAATGAGAACAGATGAATATAAATAAACCAAATGACACAAGATGCTGGAGAAACTCAGCAAGTCAGGCAGCATCTCTGGAGAACATGGATAGATGACGTTTCGGGTCTAGACCCTTCTTCCCTTTGAACATAAGTAAATGGACAGCTGGACCCTGCTTCTCTTCTCGTGTACAAATATACCATAGATGGGGTCAGGCTGCTATTATTAATTCTGGCAGTGGGAGATAAAGAGAATTTGAAGCAGGGAGGTGTTGATAACCTGGCCTCCTATATTTATCCAGTCTACGGAAAAATACAGCCTTCAGTATAGAAAGTGAATTTAGGTGGGACAAGTTCATTAGGGCTTCTTTATCATACCTTTCTATTCTGAAGGAGGCAAAAATACTGGGCAAGGAGAGGAATGAGACAGATAAGGTGGAAGTAAAATTGTCCTTTTTGTTTCATTTGCTAAAGTGATGACTGTTCACAGAAAGGAAGAAGAAGCCTTATTCCAACTCAATATTACGAAAAGGTGTGGGCAGCATATTATTATTAATTGGCCTGCACTCATTGCTTTGTATTGTACTCACTATGTTCTTTTTTCTAATGTTTTCAATTTTTAAGAAGTACTTAGATGTGTTTTCCATTTCATTCTGTTGAAACATTCAGGTGTTTTTTTCACCTGATGTGCCAGATCTCCCACTCACCATTTTCACCCACGCTGGGAGTGAAGTGGAATGATTGCAGAGAGCTACATCATGTTTTTTTTCCACAGTTAGAACCCATGTCCTCGCTCTTTTCTTTCCTCAGTCAAACACCACAACTATACCAGCTTTCACGAAGCGTTGGTCTGTATTATCTTTGAGTAAAATATGTTAAAAACAATTAAACAACCAAAAGGAAACGGAAGTTATTGGACTGGTAGGCAGGTTTCCAGACCACAGATCAATTCAAATCTTACAATGTTAATTAGAGAACTGAAGTTCAAGTAATTAAACTTAAAAAAAAAATATTCTAGTATTCTAGTTAAAATTATCATGAAACTACCAGATTGTCATTAAAAACAAAAATCCTGATCCTGCGGGTGCATTACTGTCATGTCCTGGAGGAAATACTTCGTAAACTGGCCAAGGATAGGAACTTATCATATCAAGCTCAACGGATAAGGATCTTCAGGGACTATCCCCCTGAAGTCGCTAAACAAAGAGCACTCTTTTCCAAGACAAGAGGAATACTCTTGTCAGACTCTTGTCTTTAATACCAGGAGTTTGATTTAGATTATTATACCCGGCCAAACTCCGTGTCACACATGACGGTGCTGAATCCCTCTTCACTGACCCAAACGAAGCATTACTGTTTGGCCAGAGCATCACCAGAGTCACCAAGGGACAAGTACTAGCCCATAGAGGCTATAAACTACTGGCTGTTAATGGCTCGCCGCTTGATAATATGGTAGAAATACTACTAACTGAAAGATAACTATTACGAGACCTATGTCGGTTAACTATTTATTCAGTTACCTTGACGACTCAAATTTTGCTACTGGCGGAGTTACTTTAAAGACTCCAACATCCAAAGTGTATTTCTTAATTATCTGCTGAAACGCAAATAGGACGAGCTTTGACTTCTTCCACACAATATGCCATCCTATAGAATGTTAAGTAGAATGGAATGTTGAGCCTTTAAAAGATGGTTCTGTTTAGTTCTTTAACACGTTATAGGTGCAGGGTTATCAAATAAGTACAATACTAGTATTAGAAGTTAATTGTAAGGAAGGTTACCTTAACTTTACTGCCGTTGCGAGATGTTTGTTAGCGGCGTCTCTGTACTTTGTTCCTTTTTTCTTGTTTTCTAATTATCTATTTCTTTCTTTCCCTTATTTTTGCAATATATACCTTAGTATCTTGCGCTAATGTGCATTTCTCTTGGTGATATTCACGGGGGGTGGGGGAGTGGGGTGGGGGGTTTCTTACTCAGCCTATATTCCAAAAAATACTTTAATTACTGTGTTAGAGCATTTAGTTCAGCAGAAGATACATACACTAACTATGCAAGATGATGTAGCAAGCAAAAGGGGGGGGGGGAAGGACTTACCTTTTGTAGTTGGAATGTCAAGGGCGTGCATGAACCAATAAAAAGGGGTAAAATACTAGTTCACTTAAAATCCCTTAACACTGACATAATATTCCTCCAGGAGACTCATCTCAAGAATGACTCACACAACAGGCTGAGGTGCAGGTGGATTGGACAGCTGTACCACTCCACCTTTCCCTCAAAAGCCAGGGGTACCACAATCTTAATCCACAAAGGTACCCTGTTCAAACATAAATCTACAATAGTTGATAAGGAGGGCAGGTATATCATAGTGACCGGAGAAGTGTATTCAACCTCACTGACTTTGGTGAACATATACGGTCCAAATTTTGATAACCCCCAATTTTTCACTAAAGTATTTAATTTAATCCCAGATATGTTCCAGTCCAATTTGATAATCGGGGCTGATCTAAATTGTGTATTAGACCAATACTTAGACAGATCTTCATTCCGTAGAATAATTACATCCAAGTCCAGTGAACTTTTGAATACGTATATAAATAACACAAATATAAAAGATGTATGGAGGATTGCCAACCCCTCAGGAAGAGAGTATTCTTTCTACTCAGGTGCCCATAAAGTATATACAAGAATAAATTATTTTTTGGTCGATTCTAAACTTCTGCCATATACCCACAACCCAAAATATCACAATATTATTATTTCAGATCATTGTCCTCTTACATTCTCTGTGAAACTGGACGGAATGGCGAAAAGACAGCCGTGTTGGAGATTTAATGCACAAATACTCGCAGAGGCTAAATGTTGTGAATACCTGAAGTTACAGATGGAAATCTTCTTTGAGACAAATGACACCCCTGGCATTTCGCCAACATTGCTTTGGGAAACCTTTAAAGCCTACCTTGGAGGCTGCATTATTTCTTACCGAGCATCGCAGAACAAGAGAAGAAAGGCAGAGCAACAGGAACTAGATAAACAAATATAACAGTTGGACTCAGAAAATGCTGCTGACCCATCCATAGGAAAACATAACAAAATAGCTGCACTTCAATACAAATTAAACCAGATACTCTCAGCAAGAATCAGTAGGGCATTTCAATTTACCAATCAAAAAATACTTTGAATTCGGCAATAAACCCCATAAACTTTTAGCAAGACAACTTCGCAAATTAGAAAATTACCGTACGATACATAAAATTAGATCGGAAAAAGGAGAACTACTTTCACTGCCCAAAGATATCAACAAAAGATTTCAACAATTTTACCAAACCCTTTACTCATCTCAAACAACAGCCGACTCAGTGATGATGCAGACTTTTCTGGATAAGTGCAATCTTCCAACCCTCAGTGAGACCGAACGTAATGAGTTGGGTTCAGAGATAACAGTAAAGGGCATTTCAGAGACTATTAAATCATTGAAAAATGGAAAAACCCCTGGCCCAGACGGGATCAATAATGAATTTTACAAAAAATTTAACGATATAATTTCCCCACTTCTACAATGCCTGTATATCCAAGCGTTCAAGGAACAGACTTTACCGCACACTCTAGCAGAATCAATTATTACATTAATTCCGAAAAAAGATAAGAATCCAGAAGAGCCAGGATTGTATAGAGCAATTGCCCTTTTAAATACCGATTAGAAGATCCTAGCCAAGACACTGGCTCGTAGATTCAGCCTAGTCATTGGCAAACTTGTACACTCAGATCAAATCGGGTTCATACCTAAACGACACTCATTCTTTAATCTGAGACGTCTGTTTAATATAATATACTCACATAGAATACCGAATAAAGACCTCACAATCATTGCATTGGATGCGGAAAAAGCCTTTGACCAAGTTGATTGGTCTTATCTTTTCACAGCGCTGGGAAAATTCCAATTAGGCGAAAACTTTATCTTATGGCTGAAGCTTTTATATGGGAACCCGAACACCAGAATATTAACCAATCAAACCCTCTCATATAAATTTTGCTTATTCAGGGGTATTAGACAAGGATGTGCTCTCTCCCCGATGCTATTCGCATTAGCCATAGAACCACTTGCTGAGAGCATCAGGTCCCACCCAGGCATATACAGATACAATACTAAACATACTACGAACTAAATTTCCCTCTGCGCAGATGATGTACTATTATACATCACTAGCCCCCGAACTAGTATCCCAAATTTACTATCCATTATAGACCAATTCAGCATCTTCTCTGGCTACAGAATTAATTGGAATAAAAGTGAAATTATGCCAATAAACGAACAAGATGTTACCCGGCTCCAACAGTTCCCTTTTAGAATTGTTACCGATAAATTCAGATATCTCTGAGTTTACGTTACCAGGAAATATTCCCTCCTGTTTAAAACAAATTTCCCTCCATTAATTACAAAATTTCATACTTATATTCAATTTTGGAAAACTCTACCTATTTCCCTCCTTGGCAGATTGAATGCCTTAAAGATGATTTTTCTCCCGCAGCTTTTATATTTATTTCAGACAATACCGATATATCTTCCCAAATCTTTCTTAAAAAAATTGACTCCATTGTTACTAACTTTATATGGGACTACAAAAGTCACCGAATACATAAACGGCACTTGTGCAAATCCAAAGAGAATGGACTAGCTTTACCCAATTTTATTTCTTACAACGAATATTAAAACCATAATCTTCTGGTTGGATGATTCATACCAATAGGCCAATTGGCTAAAAATGGAAAGAGAAGATTGTTTGCCTTGTTCCATAGGCTCGATTGTCCTTTCTCCAATAACTCTGAATAAGTCAATGTACGATTATAACCCTATAATTCATGGTACTATTTGTATCTGGAAACAGTTGAAGTTCAGTCTTAAATTGAGAGACATGTCTCTTCTTCCTATTGCAAATAACCCCTCTGTTAAACCCTCTATTTTAGACGGTGGAAGAACAAAGGAATTAATACTGTGGGAGACCTATACTGGAAGGGGACTTTTTCCTCCTTCCAAGAGTTGCGGGTGAAATATGATTTGAATACGAATAATTTTTTCAGATATCTTCAGGTTAGGGACTATGTGAAAACATATGCAAAACTACAACACTGCAAGTCCAGACAAACTTGACGAATGTTTGAATAGACATGCAGATACAGAGAACTTGATATCCTACATTTACAATGTTCTTCAAAACATCAACTCCCCATCATCTGAGGTTTACAGGCATGTATGGGAAGATGAGATGGGTCAACAAATTTCCAATGATACATGGGACGAAAGCTTACAACATATCCATACTTGCTCCTTAAATGCCAGACATTGCCTGATACAGTTCAAGGTGCTGTACAGGTTATACTATTCAAAAACCAAACTGAACAAAATTTTCCCCAGTGCTTCCCCTCTTTGCGATAAGTGTTAATTCCAAGAAGCCACTTTAATCCATAGTTTCATACTATGTAAAGAAATAGAAAGTATTTGGACGGAAATATTCAACGTTTTCTCCAATATACTGAAAATCCCATTAGAGCCAGACTCAAAACTGATAATACTGGGAATATCAGAAGCATGTAGTACTGTTTTTCAGCGGCACTTTGCCGGCTATGGACTAATATTAGCAAAAAAAACTCATACTTAAATTCTGGAAAAGTGCTGAAGTTCCTCCAGTGAAGATGTGGATTACAGAAATGATGGACACATTACATTTAGAGAGAATTAGTTTTATCTCAAATGACAAACTGAAGCAATTTTTTTAAATATGGTCAGCTTTTATAGATTTTCTCGAACAATACAATATTTGAACACAATTCAAAATCACTCGTAGGGCTGGGTGAGCGGGCACATGGCCTGGTTGTCGGGTGTATCTCCCCTTTTTTCTTTTGACACTTTTTGAACAGTGTTAAAATTGAAGCTGTTCATAAAGCCACAAAATTGTCATGTTTTTTTCACACAAATGCTTCCAATAAAACAAAAATAATAATAATAAAAACAAAAATCAATTTGTCACTACCATTGCAGGAAGTAAAATTACCACCCTTTCTTAATCTGTTCCGCTATTTATTCCAACAACGTGGTTCAATATTAAACAATATTGGAGCAATATTAAACTGTTAGTTAATGGCCTCTTAACGTGGGGCAATTGGGGATGGACAATAACTGTTGGCATTGGTAGTGATAGACACATCCTGTAATAGAAATTGTATTGCTGCTGGCTGACAAAGTTCCTTGCAAATGCTATCTGCTTGGCCTGAAACAAAAGGAGTTCTCTTTCATGTAATGAAGCTCCCCGATCAAGACCCAATGATCAAGGTCAGACAGCATCCTAGTTGAAAAAGGTGGAGGTTATGTAGGAGCAATCTTCAGGCTTTTCAAGATGATTTTAAAATAATTTACTTGCTTACATCACGGTGGCACACCTCAGTCTAAGTCATGGGATCGGTTCACAGCCATTAATAGTGTTGTGTCTGATCCACTGGGCACATTAACCAGATTTTCCTGTTACATCTTTAATCTCACCACACAGTTGAGTGAGCAACATTCCAGTCCGAAGATTGTAGAGGAGGAAAATAGGAAGTTCCATTGTTTTCCATCTTTGGAAAATAATGACTTTATAATATGAGAAAGAACAATGTGTTTTGGTTGCGAGACAGTAACAGGATAGGGAGGAAGGAAAGTCAATCAAGTTCTGCCCTCACATACTGCCGACTGGAAAAAAGCCTGCCCCTGCTCTCTTTGCTGAGGGATTGGAAATATATCAAGAGATTCAAGGGTGTCATGTGAATTAAATATCTGAGACAAAAATTAAATGAAGTCTAAAAACAAACAAATCATTTAAAAGCGCAAATACCATAGAGGAGAGAAATAGATCAACTGCAACATTTAACTTAAGGTTGGCCAGTAGTTATTATTTTACTCACTTTGTGAGATATGGGCATTATTGCCAATGACAGTTTTTATTGCCCAACTTTGAGGAGTTGGTGGTATCCACCTTCTTGAACCATTGCAGTCCTTGCAGTAAAGGTTTTCCCACAATGTTTTTGGGGAGTAGTTCCAGGATTTAGACCCAACAGAACTGGAAAGCAACCTGCAGGTGACATGATTGATCCTCTGATTCTCACAAAAGGATTAGGGATACGCTAGCCTCGTCTGGCGGCATTCTCATTCCAGACTCAGCCAGTGGTGGTGCTATCGGGCCAGTCTTGAAGTCCTTGACCCAGAATATATTCTGCGCTGACTCCACTTTCAATGCTTCTTCAAGTGTTGTTCAACATAGAGGAGAACTAATTCATCAGCTGAAATATTATTATAGAAGTTTTGAAGACGGCCTTTGTATTATTAGTCTGGTAACTTAGCCACTGCATCACCACTGCTCCTGCTTAGTTAAAGTAGATACGAGAGCCAACACAAGACTGCAGAAATGAAGACTAAACTCTTGATTACACATGGTATCATTGGCACGCATCTTGCACCTAAAACCTCAGATTTAGTGCTTTGTATAATTTTAGGTTCAGATACATTAAAAAGACAAGCATTTATATAGCAAAATTCACATTTACATATGGTAACATTGACATGCATTCTGTATCTAAAACCTCAAAATTAGTACTTTGTGATCATTTCATATTCGCACATGTTAATACATTAAAAAGACCAGCATTTCTTAAGCAAAATTCACAAACTCAAAAATATTCAATGGATTTACACCTAATAGTTTTGGAAGAACTCAATGGACTAACATTTTGTAGTGTTGGTCTTAAATCTTTGAAACTTAAACACACTTAATAATTGGGAACAGAGAATAAACCACTACCTCATGAATAAACCACCCCCATGTGGTCCTGGCTTATCCTGGCAGCTCAGTCTTTGCCTCTGGGTGTGGGTGCAGTCCCTTGCTGTCCGTGGGCAGGAAGAGGCACTGAATAATTATGACCGTGAAATTGACTAAATTCTCACATATTATTCATATGATATGTACGCACCGCACCCATCCATCAAAATGGGTGGGTACAAATCTGCCATTCTCATCCAGCCTGGCCTGTGATTACTCCAGATCCACCCTATGTGGTTGGTTCTTAACTGCTCTTTGATATAGTTCAGCAAGTCATCCAGTTGCACCCGTGCAAAAACAAAGGATTAAACTGAATGGATTATCTATCCAGGAGACTGGTATCTAAACTGGGAGCTATCCCACAGACTAGTTAAGAAGAGGCTGGGAGAGGAAGGCTGAAGTTGTAACCAGTAGAATAGACGAGTGAACGAAGTGACACAGTTCAACTGGACTTTCAGATGCCTTTAAAAAGGAGTCTCAAAACGATTATTAAACAAAACTTGAGTGCTTAGTGTTGGGCAGAATAGATGGGTGTTGGTGGAAGATTGGATAATAATCAGTAAATGAAAGTTAGGATGAAATGGGCCATCTTCAGGTTGGGAGGCTGTGACGAATGCTGGGCCCCAGTTGTTCACAAACTATATTTACAATGTACATTAATGATTTAGATGAAGGAATTAAAAGTAACACTAGTAAATTTGCAGATGACACAAAGCTGGGTGGCAGTGTGAACTGTGAAGAGGATGCTTTGAGGATGCAGAGTGACTTGGACAGGTTGGGTGAGTGGGCAGATGCATGGCAGATGCAGTATAATGTGGATAAATGTGAGGTTATCCACCTTGAAGGCAAGAATGGAAAGGCAAATTATTATCTGAATGGTGTCAGGGGAAGTACAATGAGACCTGGGTATCCTAGTACATCAGTCACTGAAAGTAAGCATACAGGTACAACAGGCAGTGAAGAATGCTAATGGTATGTTGGCCTTCATAACGAGAGAAGTTGAGTATAGGAGCAAAGAGGTCCTTCTGCAGTTGTACAGAACGCTGGTGAGACCACACCTGGAGTATTGTGTGTCGTTTTTGTCTCCTAATTTGAGGGAGGACATTCTTGCTATTGAGTGAGTGCAGTGTAGGTTCACAAGGTTAATTCCCGGGATGGTGGGACTGTCATACGATGAAAGAATGGAGCGACTGGGCTTGTATTCACTGGAATTTAGGATGAGAGGGGATCTTATAGAAACATATAAAATTATTAAGGGATTGGACACGCTAGGTGCAAGAAACGTGTCCCGGTGTTGGGGGAGTCCAGACCCAGGGAGCACGGTTTAAGAATAAGGGATAGGGCATTTAGTACTGAGATGAGGAAAAACTTTTTCACACAGAGAGTTGTGAACTTGTGGAATTCTCTGCCTCAGAAGGTAGTGGAGGCCGATTCATTCAAAATTGAATGCATTCAAAAGAGAGTTAGACAGAGCTCGGGGCTTGCGGAATCAAGGGGTATGGGGAGAAGGCAGGGACAGGATACTGATTGTGGATGATCAGCCATGATCACATTGAATGGAGGTGTTGGCTCGAACGGCCGAATAGCCTACTCCTGCACCTATTGTCCATGTATCTATCTATGTATCTATGAAATGGGAGATAAAATATATTGAAAAGAAGATCAACAACCTGGATAGAAAATTAGAAAGCTGGAATATTTTATCATTGTAACAGATAGAAGAATGTTTGCGCTCAGAAAATGTGTGACATCCTTGTGCAGAATCTAAGCACACACAGACGCACTGACCACATACCCACATATGTGTACGTGTACATGTGTGTGTGCGTGGCTGCACAAGAAATAGAAGCAGGAAAAGACCATTTAGCTTCTTACACAAGCTCCACCTTTCAAATGGATCATGGCTAATATTTAAGGTCAGTGTCATTTTCCTGTGCTAACTTCAAATACCTGTATTTCTTAATATCCAACGATCTATTGTTCACTAATTTAAAGATACTCAATGACTGAGCATTAACAGAAATTAATTCTAATTTTAGTTCTGTATTGCTGGTCCTGTATTTTGAGGTTATGTCTCCTAGTTGTAGACATCCCGAGCAGAGGAACAGCTGCATTTCTCCTATAAAACCCCTTATGAAGTTTGTATGTTCCAATTAATTTTTCAATCATTCTTCCAAACTCAAGCAGGCATGTATCCTTGTACAACAACTCCCCATCCAAGTTAAGTTTTAGTGACCTGCATTCGAGGACATAGGTCCCTCCAACACCAACACTTTTCAACCAGTTTCCCTTATCCCTAACCAGTCTGAAGAAGGGTCTTGACCCATTCCTTCTCTCCAGAGATTCTGCCTGTCCTGTTGAGTTACTCCAGCTTTTTGCGTCTATCTTCAGATTAAACCAGCATCTGCAGTTCCGTCTTACACTTTTCAACCAGTCACCATTTAAACCAGCCACCTCTCTATTTTTTTTTCTCAAGTTGAAAATTTTGGCTTTTTACACCTTATATTCAATCTGCCATGTTCTTTTTTTAAACTTTTGCATCAGGGATCCACGTTAATTTTTGTGATTTTTTCCCCCTTATCTGAAGCAGCTTTAATGGTCTGTTATGATGTTTCTGGCTCATTCCCATATGCAGGAGAGGTTTGGGCCCAACAGGTTCACCTGGTCTAGTGAGATCTAAAATAGGCGACTCCCTTGTTGGAATCTCAATTTACGGATCTAGAAAAACATTTTGTATACTCTCCACACGATCATCCTCCATACTATTACTGGCGATTTATATAGATTAAAGACCCTATGGTGACTGTAACTATTAGTCATTTAGATTGATTAAAGATCCCATGATGACTGGTACTATCCTTGTTATTTGTTCCTCTAAACTCCTGGTTTATAAATGTATTATCACAACTTTTAGCGGCATAGCTAAATGCCATCAACATTGTCTGATTCTTGCTGTCCCTTACTTCCACCCTGACTAATTTTTCATCTTGATCCTTCGTCCCTTATCCTGTATCCAAATTTTGAATATCAGCAACCCCCCGCCCCTCTTTCTCCTATTTTGCCCATCTCTTGTGAATATTAACAGTCCTACAACACCCAATCCCAACCAATTTGCAACCACTGTAAAAGATCTTGGCCATTTATTTCCAGCATTTCACCTTGTTGTTTATGCTGAATACCATTAGGTGAAGGGTCTTCAGTTTTATCTGTTTATTATTTTTCTCTGGTTTGAATGTACTCGGAGGTGTATTTGATTAATCTGATCCCTCCGACGCCTTCAAATTTTCATTACCTATTTCACTCCTCCGCGCCGCCCCCATTTTAAAAACAACTTTCTAAATTTCCCCTGACTTGAACCCTCCTCCAGCAATTTAGTTAAAAAACTTTCCACATGTAAGCCTGCTGAAAACAGGTTAATTTAATGGGTTGTTCAGTTTATTTCTGGAATGGCATGTGGTTGGGCTGGGCTAGTATATCCAAAAACAAAATCATACCAACGCTAGGACATTATATTATCTTATCTTCCAGGTGCACCAGCACCAAGCAGAGAGGAGTTGGCATCAGCCCTCACCACAGCAAAGACGACCAGAGGTGGGTGTTTCACGGGCTCATGCATTGCTATTGCTTGTGACCATCTCTCTGCGTAAAAACCAACAAAGTTGTTTCAAACTGCTAAAAACTATATTCTGCACACTGGATCTTACTCTTCACTCTACCTATTGTACCAGAGTTTGGGTTGATTGTATTTAGTTTTGTTTAGCGATACAGCGCAGAAACAGGTCCTTTGGCCCACCGAGTCCGCCATGACCAGTGGTCCCTGTACATTAACATTATCCTCCATACACCAGGGACAATTTTGCATTTATACCAAGCCAATGAACCTATACACCTGTACGTCTTGAGTGTGGGAGGAAACCAAAGATCTTGGAGAAAACCCACATGGTCACAGGGAGAACGTACAAACTCCATACAGATAGCACCCGGGTCTCTGGTGCTGTAAGGCAGCAACTCTACCGCTGCGCCACCGTGTCACTCAAAATATATTGTATTCTGAATATATAGTATTATCTGTTTTTCACAGTTCCTCGGTACCCTCGACAATAAAAATAAACCTAAACCTAAAAAGCGATGACTTGGTAATCAGAGGATTGTAACTATTCCGAATTAGACATAAGACAATATACAGTGGGTGCAGGAATAGGCCATTCGGCCCTTCGAGCCAGCACCACCATTCAATGTAATCATGGCTAATCATTCACAATCAGTACCCCGTTCCTGCCTTCCCCCCCATATCCCTTGACTCCGCTATCTTTAAGAGATCTATCTAGCTCTCCCTTGAAAGCATCCAGAGAATTGGCCTCCACTGCCTTCTGAGGCAGAGAATTCCACAGATTTACAACTCTCTGACTGAAAAGGTTTTTCCTCATCTCCGTCTAAATGGCCTACCCCTTATTCTTAAACTGTGGCCCCTGCTTCTGGACTCCCCCAACATTGGGAACATGTTTCCTGCCTCTAACGTGTCCAATCCGTTAATAATCTTATATGTTTCAATAAGATCCCCTCTCATCCTTCTAAATTCCAGTGTATACAAGCCTAGTCACTCCAGTCTTTCAACATACGACAGTCCCGCCATTCCAGGAATTAACCTAGTGAACCTACGCTGCATGCCCTCAATAGCAAAAGTATCCTTCCTCAAATTTGGAGACCAAAACTGCACACAGTACTCCAGGTGTGGTCTCACAAGGGCCCTGTACAACTGCAGAAGGACCTCTTTGCTCCTATACTCAACTCCTCTTGTTATCAAGGCCAACATTCCATTGGCTTTCTTCACTGCCTGCTGTACCTGCATGCTTCCTTTCAGTGACTGATGCACTAGGACACCCAGATCTCGTTGTGCGTCCCCTTTTCCTAACTTGACACCATTCAGATAATAATCTGCCTTCCTATGTTTACCACCAAAGTGGATAACCTCACATTTATCCACATTAAACTGCATCTGCCATGCATCTGCCCACTCACCCAACCTGTCCAAGTCACCCTGCAACCTCAAAGCATCTTCCTCAGTTCACACTGCCACCCAGCTTTGTGACATCTGAAAATTTGCTAATGTTACTTTTAATCCCTTCATCCAAGTCATTAATGTATATTATAAATAGCTGCTGTTCCAGCACCGAGCCTTGCGGTACCCCACTAGTCACTGCCTGCCATTCTGAAAGGGACCCATTTATCCCCACTCTTTGCTTTCTGTCTGCCAACCAATTTTCTATCCATGTCAGTACCCTACCCCAAATACCATGTGCTCTAATTTTGCCCACTAATCTCCTATGTGGGACCTTATCAAAGGCTTTCTGAAAGTCTAGATACATTACATCCACTGGGTCTCTCCTGTCTATTTTCCTAGTTACCTCCTCAAAAAATTCCAGAAGATTAGTCAAGCATGATTTCCCCTTCATAAATCCATGCTGACTTGGAACGATCCTGTTACTGCTATCCAAATGCACCGCAATTTTGTCTTTTATAATTGACTCCAGCATCTTCCCCACCACTGATGTCAGACTAACTGGTCTATAATTTCCTGTTTTCTCTCTCCCTCCTTTCTTAAAAAGTGGGATAACATTAGCTACCCTCCAGACCACAGGAACTGATCCTGAATCTATAGAACATTGGAAAATGATCACCAATGCGTCCATGATTTCGAGAGCCACCTCCTTAAGTACCCTAGGATGCAGACCATCAGGCCCTGGGGATTTAACGACCTTCAGTCCCATCAGTCTACCCAACACTATTTCCTGTCTAATGTGAATTTCCTTCAGTTCCTCCGTCACCCTAGGGATCTCTGGCCACTAGAACATCTGGGAGATTGGATCTGTCTTCACTAAGGAAGATACAAACAAAGTACCAGTTCAACTCGTTTGCCATTTCCTTGTTCCCCATAATAAATTCACCTGCTTCTGTCTTCAAGGGACCCACATTTGCCTTAACTATTTTTTTCCTCTTCACGTACCTAAAACTTTTACTATCCTCCTTTATATTATTGGCTAGCTTACCTTTGTACCTCATATTTTCTCCCCGTATTGCCTTTTTAGTTATCTTCTGTTGCTCTTTAAAAGTGTCCCAATCCTCTGGCTTCCCGCTCTTCTTTGCTATGTTATACTTCTTTTTTCATATTTTTTTCATATTTTTCATATTTCAGAAACAGATTTTTATTTTTATGCTGTCCTTGACTTCCCTTGTCAGCCACGGGTGCCTCTTACTTCCCTTAGAATCTTTCCTCCTCTTTGGGATGAATTGATCCTGCAACTTCTGCCCTGCTGGGGTCTCCTTCCAGTCAAATATGGCCAGCTCCTCCCTCATGCCTCTATAATCCCCTTTGCTATACTGACACTTACGATTTTCCCTTCTCCCTCTCAATTTGTAGATTAAAACTTATCATATTATGATCAATGCCTCCTAATGGCTTTTTTACCTTGAGTTCCCTTATCAAATCAGGTTCATTATACAATACTAAATCCAGAATTGCCTTCTATTGTATTGTATGGGAATAGGAAATACTAACAATTCTAAGATTTGTATGGGAAATACCTCGGTTTTTTATCCTCACGGACACTGGATTTGTATCTGCCCCATATTGATGAGCTGAAAATCTCTCTCAACTGGTTATAAGGGTCTCAGATGAAATTAACAATATTTAATTTAGATTAGTTTGTTGGATGAACAGTTTATCTGCTCACACAAGCTGGCAACTTTTCCAAATTGTGCTTAAAATACATTTCAGAAGAAAATAGTCTGTACTTTGCTACTTATTTAACATATTTGTGACAATATCTTCTACAGTGGTGAACAAAATGTCCTGAAATAAATTAAATTGTTTGCCCTAAAGAAATAAAGGAAATAAATCATTGGGTTTACACAGCACTTTTCATAACTTGATGATATTTCGAATCATTTCATATCAAATGCACTGTTTTTGTTACAATAAAACAGAGCAAGCTGGAAGTACTCAATATGCCATGAGGCATCTGTAGAGAGAAGATTAGAGTTACTGTTTCAGGTTCGTTCAAATTCTGAGGAAAAGTCATTGACCTGAAACATGATCTCAATTTCTTTGTCCACAAATGATCCACGTTTTTATTTCAAAGTTCGAGCACCCGCAAAATACTTTTTGAAATGGTTTCTGTTGTAATGTCGAAATCACAGCAGCCACTTTGTACACTCACGGTCCTAAAGGCAATAGTGCAATAACGACCAGATACCATTGCAGCTTCTGCAGTGTAGTGCAACCTAACTGCTCCTTTATTCCTACCAGTTCCCCAGGGTGGTAATTATTTCGACATGGTTGGTGGGTTTTCCACAGTATTCCCTTGTACAAGGGGTGGTCCAGCAGTAGAGTCGCCGCCTTACAGCACCAGAGACTCTGGTTCGATCCTGATAATGCATGCTGTCTGTATGGAGCCCATGACCGCGTAGGTTTTCTCAGGGTGCTCTGGTTTCCTCCCACACTCCAAAGACGTATAGGTGTGTGGGTTAATTGGCTTTGGTAAAAATTGTAAATGGTTCCTTTTATGTAGGATAGTGCTTGTATACAGGGATTGCTGGTCGGCACCGACTCTGTGGGCCAAAGGGCCTGTTTCCGCTGCATTTCTAAACTAAACTATCTCTAAATTAAACTAAAAATAGGGTTTCAATTTGGGGAAGCTTATTTAGTCGTTGCATGCTCAGGGGATCCAAATAAAAGCTTGTAACCAAGGAGTCTACTGTAACATAAGCACCTATTCATGTGCCAAAATACCTTGCTGTAGATTATAGATCACCGATGTAGGCAGTGGGCTCTTGGCCATCTGGCAATACTATGGGCCTAATGTAGGATATTGGATCCTGCTGGAAGCTATGGGATTCTGCAGTTGTCCATAAGAAGGGACTCCACAGAATATTACAGAACTCTGACACATACAATGGAAACTTGCCAAAGGATTGCTCAATTGCTCATACTTTGCTGGAGGGCGGGGGACTTTTCATGACTCTCTGATATAGGTCACGGGGCTCTGTTGGAATGCGCAGGTCTCTGCTGTAGGCTTGGATTGCAATATACCAAGGGTTTCCAGACTATGGCTTGCTGCAGAGGGCCACATGATCCTGCAATGCACCCTGGATACTGTTGCAATATAACCATAGTCTGCAACCCTTGTGCAGAAGAAATACTTTTACAAGATGTTTGAAACATTGGGGTTTATAACAATTTAATACCCCTTCCAATATATGTGGGAGCAATGTACTGGGTCACCTACATCAGACACTTTTATGGTGTCAATTGAGTAAAAATACCTTCTTGGAAAGTAACTGTCTTATTCATACTTGCATTAAAAAACAAACAGGAGATCACTGAAGTTTAAATTACATTAGAGTTTAGAGATAGAGTAGGGAAACAGGCTCTTCGGCCCACAGAGTCCACACCAACGTACACCCTAGGGACAATTTTCAATTTTACTGAAGCCAATTAGCCTACAAACCTGTACATCTTTGGATGGGAGGAAACCAGGGCACCAGGAGAAAACCCACACGATCACAAGGAGAATGTACAAACTCTGTACATACATCACCTATAATCAGAATCGAATCCAGTCTATGGCGCTGTAAGGCAGTAATTCTACCCCTGTGCCACTGTGCTGCCCTTGTGTTGGATGTTGGGTACTGCTGGGAAAGGAACTCCCCACTGCATGAGTACCACTGCCTTATAAGAGTTATGTCATGGACTGGCATTACATTCATTTCAGTAGTCATTCCCAGACCAATTCTGAATGAATGAAAAATAGACAACCCCATTCTGAAATTAAAGCAGTTGATTGGAATTAGGGTAACTTAGTGCTAATCCAACAAGATGGGCAGCATTGGGGCCCTGGTGAGACCACACCTGGAGTATTGTGTGCAATTTTGGTCTCTTCATTTGAGGAAGGACATTATTGCTATTGAGGGTGTGCAGTATAGGTTCACCAGGTTAATTCCCGGGATGGCGGGACTGATATAAGATGAAAGAATGGGTTGACTGGGCTTGTATTCACTGGAATTTAGAAGGATGAAAGGGGATCTTATAGAAACATATTAAATTCTTAAAGGATTGGACAGGCTAGATGCGGGAAATTTGTTTCCGATGTTGGGGGAGTCCAGAAACAGGGGTCACAGTTTAAGAATAAGGGGTAGGCCATATTAGGTCTGAGATGAGGAAAAACCTTCACCCAGAGAGTTGTGAATCTGTGGAATTCTCTGCCACAGAAGGCAGTGGAGGTCACTTCACTGGATGTTTTCAAGAGAGAGTTAGATTTAGCTCTTAGGGCTTAAGGAATCAAGGGATATGGGGATAAAGCAGGAACGGGGTACTGATTTTAGATGATTAGCCATGCTGCTCGAAGGGCCGAATGGTCTACCTCTGCACCTATCTTTCTATGTTTTTCTGTTTCATTGGCATCTTTTGAGTCAAGCAATCTAGTTAATTTCAATTTCCTTGTCAGGTCACATGGATGAGTTGAAATTAGTTGTCCAGTGGTCAAATATAAAGAAAAGGAATTGAGATTAACAAATATAGCTAAATGATCGCAGGTGAAAAGGTCCATAACAAGTGAAATTGTGTTGAATGGATCTTGTAATACATTGAAGATCTTGTAATACACTAAAGTTGCATGTTGTCTATAATAAAAGAATCTCTTACGATGGAAGACATTGCCATCAACTGTACAGATACCAGCTCTCAAAACAATCCTTCCCCAATCTCATTCCCCAATTTCTTTCCAAGGAAACTAATCTCTCTCATTGAGAGAATTTCATCCCGAATTTCCTGCCATCACCAACATAAGGGCTGATTTAAGGCAGCAAATTAACATATCAACCGGCAATCTTTGGTACGTATGAGGAAATTGGAGCACTGGGGAAAGAACACATGGTAACAAAGAGTACTGGCATTAGCTGTGAAGCAACAGTATTAACCACCACATCGTAGCACCATCCTAATCCAACTGGACACGTGAAGATACTTAATCTGTGTAATTTGATTCAAATAGTCCAGGTCCAGTCCAATTCTATTTTCAGATCACATGGATGAGGGAGAACCAAACACCTTGACGTTGCTTATAATGAATGAAAAAGGAACAGAGATTAGCAGATGCTAATCAAAGTATTTTGAGAATCTGAAAATATTATGATCAATAAATAGCAATTGCTAGCAAATATCAAACACACAAACTGTTCATTTCTGTAAAAATTAGACTGGCTTCTTGGGAATGGAGGCAATTAATAAGAAAGTAGGTCTTGGATTAACTGAGAAAAAAAGTGATCAAATGTCCTTTTACTAAAGTTTCCAAAAGCTTCACTTTACAAAGTTCAAACTTCTCACTCCTCTCCCCAGTTGGAGAGGGCCACTGGAGGCCCTGCAGCTACCAGGAGCTTGGCTGGTCTGGATGCCACTCCAAGAGGTTGAGCATGTGGACCAGACGCGGCCTACAGCGGTGGAGCAGCGGCAGAGGACTCCGCGGCTACTCTTGGCCAGGCCAACTCTGCAACAAGAGCCAGGACAATGGATCTTCATGGTCAGATCAAGATCCCTGCACTTACAACAACTGGGACTTAAAAATGCACCTTACTGGTGACTCTGTATACTGTCTCAAGTGTACTACTGCTATGCACTTGTACTGTACCTGAGATACTTATCTAATATGTATCTATGTGCTTATGTATCGTGATACTTGTGCTGGACTGTATACAAAAATGAATTTCACAAATGTAGTAATAGTAATCCCACTATTATTAATATCATGCATGCCGTTGCTAGTTCATAACATGACAAATTGAAAGCACACGTAGCTGGTGCCTCTTATTCTATTGTTCGTAAAATTAAGGATCTGAAATAAAATATTGCCCATATCCAAGCTTGCAACAGCCATGTTCCTGTTAAGTAGTGTAATGGAGTCACTGCTGCAGAGACATACAGCAGGGGAACAGGACCTTCCGCCCAACTCATCCATGCTGACCCAGGTGCCCATCTAAGCTAGTCCCACTTACCCGCATTTGATCCCTCTAAACCTTTCCTATCCATGTATCTGTCCAAATATCTTTGAAAAGTAGCTTCCCATTTGGAAAATCCTCATCCCCATGTTCCTCATGCTTACTTTCTCCCTATTTCTGTAATCTCTGCCACCCCCTCTTGCAGCCTCCGGCCCATTTAAGCTGTGGAATTTCCTCCCCAAATAATTATGTCTCTCTATCTCTCGCCTGTAGAACCTATATTTGGTCTTCTGCCCCAATTTATGGCTTAGCAACAGTTTTGCATCTTTTAGCACATTGTGAAATGCCCTTTTTCTTGCTATGTTAAATATACTACGCAAATAAAGGTAGATGTTGCTGTAGTTGTACCTTTGCCAAGAATCTGCAAGGTCAGTGGGTATCGAGGGAGATGAAACAGGAGGCAACTTACTAAAAGAACAGACATATATAATTCAAAGAAATAAGCATTCACAACAAATGAAAATTACATTCTTCCCAATATATTTTTAAAGCTTCATAAAATAATGATTCATGCTTTGCTTGAAGAAAATCTGCAAGTGTTCCCCTTATTTCATGTACCCATTATGGCTTTGCGGCTTAAAAGACGTGTACAGTTGGAATGGAGAGGTCTGGAACAGACATTCATCAGGATTACATGGCTAATGGAAGGAGTGTGCGTCATCGATTGGGAGCAATTTTCATTCAGGGACATTGTTTAAATGGTCCCAGGCACATTCAATCACATTTTATTTCTGACTGTGACCCCTATACGTGATATACTTGTTCAATGTCAGCTGTATAGTTCTAACAAAGACTGCTCACGTTACAATTTTTCAACGCCCCCGTCACTGACAGGCCACACCTGTTCTCCTAGTTTGTAGTATGCCCAGTGGAAGTTGCCCAAGTCAATGAGCCACAGCCAAGTGAAAGTGATTGGGGCCATAGGTTAGAAGGTTGTGGGTAGGAATTGATAATCAAACTTTCAGAAAAGGCTTAAATGTCAGCAACTAAAAAATAACAGAGATCATTTTATGGAAACTTACTAAATGCATCTACTAGGGAAACAGGTGAAAGAGTCAAGTGCAGGAAAGGTCACCCAAGAGGAAATGAGAACAGTGGAAAGAAAATAAACTGAGGAATAGTGTAGTTTGAGTTTGAAACAAGCGAAATATAATCAAAATGTGGCAACGTAGGAAACCAAGAAATGAAGAGCAGGTGAATAGAACAACTTTATGCCCTTTCGTTTAGAGGTAGGTGCTTGGTCTGAATACCAATGGGTAAAATATGCAACAAGCTAAAAATAATCAAGTAGAATGAAGGCATTAGAACTTGTGATTAATTAGAGATCAACCATTATTTAGGCTATAGAGAAAGGAAAAGGGCAGCAACAATGAAGGCAGTATCTATGAAAGGGTGGGACCGAGAGAAAGTGAATAACACAAGCAGAGGTGATGCTGGCTGAGATAACATGATGAAGATTTAGTCATCGCAGATGATCTCGCAAGAGGATACATGAAGAGGAGGCAAATCAAAGCAGGAAGTGGAAAAAGGAAGAATAGAAAATAAAAGCAATGCTGCAAATGTAACATTCTGGAGATAGACACACAATGGAATAACATAGGCAGCAATTCTGGAGAAAATGGAGAGATGACGTTTTGGGTCGGAGCCCTTCCTCAGATTTATTAGAGTGGGGGGGGGGGGGGGGGGGAGAAACTGGAAGCGAGAAAAATAACCAGGACACATCAGGGCCAGCAACAGGTGACCTCAGGCGAGGAAGTTCGCTGTTAGGCCGATTGTTAGCTAGAAATTATGTGATCCGAAAAGGGATATATCGTGAACTGTGGAATTGGTTATAGAGTCATAGAGTTACAGTGTGGAAACAGGCCCCTTAGCCCAACTTGCCCACACGGACCAACATGTTCCTGCTACACTAGTCCCACCTGCCCACTTTTGATCCATATCCCTCCAAACCTGTCCTGTCCATGTACCCATCTATAGTATTTGTTTCTTAAATGTTGGGATAGTCCCAGTCTCAACTACCTCCTCTGATTAGCTGACTATTAGTGGAGGGAGAGGGGGGAGGGGGGGGAGGGAAGACAGGGGAAGGAAGTCTATTTAGAAGTAACCTAAAATTAGAGCATTCAACGTTCATACTATTGGGTTGTAAAAGTTACCCAAGTAGAATATGAGATGTTGTTCCTTCAGTTTGCATGTAGCCTCACTCTGGCAATGGAGGCAGCTCAGGACAGAAAGGTCATAGGACAAAGTTAAATGGCCTGCATCAAGCCAGGTCTACGACATTTTGAAGAATCAAGGAGTTGCAAGTGTTGGTTAATACACAAAAGGACACAAGGTATTGGAGTGGGTCAGGCAGCATCTCTGGAGAACATGGATAGGTGCCGTTTCTGATCTCAACCTGAAACGCCATCTATCCATGTTCTCCAGAGATGCTGTCTGACCCACTGAGTTACTCCACAACTTTGTATCCTTTTGCCTGACATTTTGAAACATTGCACCTTTGTGACAAAGATCAAGGAAGGTTCCAGACCAGATATTTTATCCCTTAGAACATCAAATGTGGCCGTAGGCACATTTGTTCTGTCAATCAATACTTGGAGTATTTGTAAACTCAGAGAATCAGCACTTACACTGTGTTGAACATAGGCTCAGCGGCTTTAGGGGGATATAGTTCTGAACTACCCTGGTTCAACAAAGATGTTGTCAATTAAGATGTGCTTCCACTGCAAGTGTACAACTCTATGGAAACACTTGGCTACACCCAATGTATTGAAGTGAACCATACAAAAGAATTACTATTGAAATTGTATTTAATCACTTGCTTTTGTCTTTGTGGTCAGGAGTGCAAAAACTCAATGTGCTTTGGGTTCAGAGAGATTCTATCATGAGAGTCTCCCACCAGTGCTCGGTATGTGTCTGCTGATGCTGAATAAACAACAAGGTTACACTGACAGCTTCACACCCAGTGTGGCTCGTTCAAAGTCACAGCAGAAAGGAAATTTGATTGAGGTTAGACACAAAAAGCTGGAGTAAATCAGTGGGACAGGCAGCATTTCTGGAGAGAAGGAATGGATCGAGACCCTTATATGTTTAGACAATGTAAACAATTAAACTGTGTTCCCAATAGTGAGAATACAAGGAATAAGAAATATAGACAAGATTTTGGGGTAAGGGAAGAATGACCTGGAATTGCTGCCTTTGAGGGTGGTGAAAGTGGAGAATGTCAATGATTTCAAAAAGGAAATTGATCAGCACCTGAGGGAAATAAACTTACAGGGTCATGGGGATAAAATAAATAGAATCATTTAGTGAGAGGCGGCATGGATTTGTTGGGCTAAGTTGTTTCCTTCTGTGCTTTAATGACTCTGAGTTACGCTAAAGTGGAGAGCCCTGGAAAACAGATTTTTGCCTTGATTAAACGATGTCAATAAGCAATAGACAATAGGTGCAGGAGTAGGCCATTTGGCCCTTCGCGCCAGCACTGCCATTCACTGTGATCATGGCCGGTCATTCACAATCAGTACTCCGTTCCTGCCTTCTCCCTATATCCCTTGACTCCGCTATCTTTAAGAGCTCTATCTAACTCTCTCTTGAAAGCATCCAGAGAATTGGCCTCCACTGCCTTCTGAGGCAGAGAATTCCACAGATTCACAACTCTCTGGGTGAAAAAGTTCTTCCTCATCTCCGTTCTAAATGGCCTACCCCTCATTATTAAATTGTGGCCCCTGGTTCTGGACTCCCCCAATATCAGGAACATGTTTCCTGCCTCTAACATGTCCAATCCCTTAATAATCTTATATGTTTCAATAAGATCCCCTCTCATCCTGCTAATTTCCAGTGTATACAAGCCCAGTCGCTCCATTCTGTCAACATATGACAGTCCCGCCATCCCTGGAATTAACCTCATGAACTTACGCTGCACTCCCTCAATAGCAAGAATGTCCTTCCTCAAATTTGGAGACCAGAACTGCACACAATACTCCAGGTGTGGTCTCACTAGGGCCCTGTACAACTGCAGAAGGACCTCTTTGCTCCTATACTCAACTCCTCTTGTATTGAAGGCCAACATGTCATTAGCTTTCTTCACTGCCTGCTGTGTCTGCATGTTTACTTTCAGTGACTGATGAACATGGACAACCAGATCTCGTTGTACTTCCCCATTTCCTAACTTGACACCATTCAGATAATAATCTGCCTTCCTGTTCTTGCCACCAAAGTGGATAACCTCACACTTATCCACATTAAACTGCATCTGCCATGCATCTGCCCACTCACACAACCTGTCCAAGTCACCCTGCATCCTCATAGCATCCTCCACACAGGATCTGCAAATTTGCTAATGTTACTTTTAATCCCTACATCTAAGTCATTAATGTATATTGTAAATATACAATTAATGTATATTGTAAATAGGTGTGGCACCAGCACCGAGCCTTGCGGTACCCCACTAGTCACTGCCTGCCGTTCTGAAAGGGACCATTAATCCTTACTCTTTGTTTCCTGTCTGCCAACCAATTTTCTATCCATGTCAGTACCCTACCCCCAATACCATGTGCTCTAATTTTGCCCACTAATCTCCCATGTGGGACCTTATCAAAGGATTTCTGAAAGTCCAGCTACACTACATCCACTGGCTCTCCCTTGTTCCTTTTCCTAGTTACATCCTCAAAAAATTGCAGAAGATTAGTCAAGCATGATTTCCCCTTCGTAAATCCATGCTGACTCGGACCAATACTGTTACTGCTATCCAAACGTGCTGCTATTTCATCTTTTATAATTGACTCCAGCATATTCCCCACCTCCGATGTCAGGCTAATTAGTCTATAATTCCCTGTTTTCGCTCTCCCTCCTTTCTTAAAATGGGATAATATTAACTACCCTCCAATCCACAGGAACTGATCCTGAATCTATAGAATCTAATAATATGTCCTTTTGACTGTACAGTATGCACAGAATATTGTGCTGAGGACTCATTTAATGTGATTTTAGCATTCAGCCAGGATGATCATATTTTTCAACATTGTCGAGCATGGGTAAATACTTCTGTGAGTAGTTAGCACTGTGGCAAAGTAATAAACATGATTAAATGCATTATTATTATTATTAAAGTAAGACTGCAATGTGTCAAGAGAGAGGTGTTTTATAGCTGCAGCAGGAGGTGCATCTTTTTTAGTGGCCTAAGGCGCTTGTGAGAAGAAACGGCACAACACAAGAAAGAGCAGACTGTTTCATCTTTTCAGGCAGCATGGTGGCACAGCAGGTGGAGCTGCTGCCTCACAGCGCCAGGGACCTGGGTTCAATTCTGATCTCAGGTGCTAGCTGAGTTTGCACATTTTCCCCATGACCATAAGGTTTCCTCGAGATGCTCTAGTTTCTTCCAACAACCCACAGATGTTTGAGTTTGTGGGTAAATCGGCCTCTGTAAATTGCTCCCGCGTAGGGAGTGGATGCGAAAGTGGGATAACTATAGAACTAATGTGAACGGGTAGGCACAAAAAGCTGGAGTAACTCAACGGGACAGGCAGCATCTCTGGAGAGAAGGAATGGGTGATGTTTCAGGTTGAGACCCTTCTTCAGACCTGAGGACTTCACTTCTTCACTTCTGGGACTTGGCCAAAGGAAATCCCTTTTTGTATTTTCCTTTGAAGGAAGGTAATTGAGGTCTGAAGAAGGGTCTCGACCCGAAACATCACCCATTCCTTCTCTCCAGAGATGTTGCCTGTCCCGCTGAGTTACTCCAGCTTTTTGTGTCTATCTTTGGTTTAAACCAGCATCTCCGGTTCCTTCCTACACATAATGTGAACGGCCGATCGGCATGGACCCAGTGGGCTGAAAGGACTGTTTCCATGCTGTATCTTTCAAAACAACCAATCTTAATTTCTCTAAATGCCTTCGTGACTGAGTTGGAATTGACGACAGCACTTCTTTACACACAGGGATCAGGAACCCTTTAGGGGAAGTGGCTGCAAGAGGAGACAGCATTGTGGCCCTTGTGGCTCAATGCAAAACAATGCTTCTAATGTTTCGCTAAAGCACTTCTGAACATTGAAACTGCAATATTGTTCAAAAAGCTAAAATCACCAAACCTCTGCAATCAAACCTCCTTCCACTCAAACACAAAGGAACTGCATGTGATTGCTGACCCCTTAAAGTGAGGTTCGAGGTGGGCGAGGTGAAGAGGAGGTGAGATTCTTTCCTGAAGCTAAATGCTGAGGTCTTAGTGTGTTCCCAAAATATAGCATTGGCTGGATTGTCATTCCATTTTGGGACGACAGGCATCTAATCAGCATTACATTGGGACTGATGTCATGTTCTGCCTGTCCTGTATGCTATACATGTGTGCAACTGCCCTTCCAGTTATGGTGGGATGAACACATCAAACTAAAAAATGTATACACACGCAGTACCCATATAATTGCTACCAAATTCCCACCCACAACACACTTACTGGGAGAACCAAGAGTTGTGCACAATAGAAAACACATGATATTTCAGGGCAGCTAGGGAGAGAATATTTAAAAAACACACTTGACAGGTCAGACAGCATTGCTGGAGAACATAGATAGTGACATTTCAGGTTGGAACCCTTCTTCAGAACCTTCCAGACCGAAATGTCATCTATCTTTGTCCTCCAAAGATGCTGTCTACCTGCTGAGTTACTCCAGCAAATTGTGTCTTGTTTTTGTAAACCAGTATCTGCAGTTCCTTGTTAGAGAATATTATCTGTTTTCCTGGAATTTCTCAGAATTGTGTCTTTGAAACTCATTTAGTTTGAGTCAGTGCTGTTTTTTGTAGACAGGAAGGTGCTGGTACGCACATATCAGCTGATGTGATGCTATTGATTGCTCTACATCAATCTAGCTTTCAACTGTTGAGAGGTGCCCATACACTGTACTGGCACGTACCATCATGATAAAGTGCTGTTCAGTCTTTAGCTTAGTTTAGAGATACAGTGTAGAAATGGGCCCTTCAGCCCACCGAGTCCAGGTCAACCAGCGATCCCCACACATTAACACTATCCTACAACCTTTAGGGACAATTTACAATTTTACCAAAGCCAATTAGCCTACAAACCTGTACGTCTTGAGTGTGAGAGGAAACTACAACACCTGGAGAAAACCCACGCAGGTCTCCGGGAGAACGTACAAACTCCATACAGACAGCACCCATAGTCAGGATCAAACCCGGGTCTCTGATGCTGCAACTCTATCGGTGTACCACCTTGCTGGTTGAGCTATCGCAAGATCTGCATCATTGTTTCACTTGACAATGGCTCAAATAACCCCATGAAAATATTCTTCATTAAGGATGGGAATTAATCAAACATACATCTTTGCTGCCTCCATATGGCTGTCAGTATCAGGGAAAGAAATTCTGACTTCTTTAATGTTTCGTGAAAATTTTTGACTAAACCTCCACTTACACTTTTTTGTATGATGATTATCATTACACTTTATGAAATGTTGCATTTTTCAAACAGATTTTGGTTTAGGGACTATTCCATCAACACCTAAAATGAAGCATTTCAATGACTAGAAATTCATAAGTATCTTATACACAATAAATTTAAAAAAATAGACAATGTTTGATATTTAATTCACAATTATGTATGAAGATAGTCAGAAATAAGTAGCAATGGATTTAAACATACCAACTGAAAGAAAAAATATAACCACGAGTAACATAAGCTAACATTTAGAAAAGGTACATTTTGGTTTTTTTTCCCCGATGGATATTATTGTTATCTTGTACCTTGATTAATGGTGGGGGGGGGGGGGGGGGAGACGTAGAGTAATTTTCCCATTGTGTAATAATGCATAATGCATTCACATTTCACCCAAGTTGATGAATACAACATCAGAAGAGATGTTAATGGACTGCTGACTCATTGTTGCCTGCATAAACGAGAGCTGATATCTTTATTTTTTTGTCCACTCGCATTAATGGCTAGATTAATATCAAGATCATCAAAAATTCTTTCATTTAATCTGTTTCTGAAGACATCAGAAAACGTGTTTTTTTTTTAAATGGCACGCTATCCATGAGATAGGACATACTTTGGAGGAATCAGTTCCAAGATATTTATTGAGAAAGATTTTTTCAAAGGCTTTTTAAACGAGGTGGAAGCAAGTCTGTAAGGCAAACTGGCTTTGGATGAAAATATCTAGTGCTATGGTGTAATGACATTAGCTTACCCCGATGGAGCAGAAAATAAAGAGCAATTCAGCTTTGGGGAGGTGCTTGGAGAAGGTTGCAAGATGCTCAAATTAACTGCCAAAATGATTATTTGGCCAAAACTAAGCACGCCTCATTTGACCTGCCTGATCTCCCAGTTGCCAAACACTTTAATTCCCCTTGCCACAATGACCTTTCGGTCCTAGGCCTCCTCCATTGTCAGAGTGAGGCCAAACACAAACTGGAGGAACAGTATCTCATATTTTGCTTGGACAACCTACAGCCCAGGGGTATGAATGTGATTTCTCTAACTTCAAGTAACCCCTGCTTTCCCTCTCTCTCCATCCCTCCTCCACCCAAGTCATACCAGCTTCAAAGTCATTTTATTTCAAAGTTTCATTGTCTGTACTTGTTTTCACCTAACAAACAGCTAACACCTGTTTCCTTCATCATCGTTACTTTATTGCATTTCTTTCATTAATTTGTTCTATATCTCTCTACATCACCATCAATATCTCTCGTTTCCCTTTCCCCTGATTCAATGTCCGAAGAAGGGTCTCAACCCAAAACGTCACCTATTCCTTTTCTCCAGAGTTGCTGCCTGACCTGCTGACTGACTCCAGCTTTTTGTGTCTGGTTTAGGGAGTGAATTTCAGAACATCCAGTCCAATGATCATTCGGAAGGACGTTTGGTTTTGTTAAATCCAAAAGCCGACAAGGAAGTAGGAAAAGCTCAAATTCCTCTTCTTTGAAACCCATTTCAAAGAGTCACAGCTTCCCAACACCCATCCTCACCCATGATACTATGTACAAGGAGCTCCTGGTTCACTTCTTGTCCAAATTAGGGGTTCACATTTCAGTTTGTGGCAAAAAACTAGTAGCAGATTGACTGTAACTTTAGTTCTGTATTCCTCCTCATGCACCCTGACTTTTCCATGGCACCATGACAATATGTCACCTCCGATCTCTCCTCCTGCATCTACGTGCTGCAGATTCTGGGATTCTTTAATTATTTTTGTTTTCTCTCAATGATCCAGAGGCACAGTGCCAGCGTCACTGTGCATACCAATGATATTTATCTCCCTCTCTCAATCCGTGGCATCAATCCCACGGCTGTCACCACCTGCTCCAGTTGCCTGGGTGAGTCAGTCTTTCTCCCTCTAAATGTCAGCATAGCTGAAACTGTCATCTTTGACCTATAAGCCACTATCCTCCATACCTTCAGCATTACAGTCTGCCACTTGACACTTGACATGCAATTGCGGTTAATTTGCTGTTAAGTTTAAAAAGCTTTTGTTACTCACATCCCTCTGATCTATGACTGGAGGTCGTTAACCAGTGGCATTGCCCATCTCACCCTCTCTCTCCTTCTCCGCAGCTGCCAGTGCACTCAATCGCATATTTGCTGGCCCGCAGTTCATTTTCTCCAGCGCTCTCCTCTCCACACATCCCAAATTCTTTCCCTATGAGCTGGCATGGTAGATTGGACAGATGACAGCCCTTCAGTTTTATGGTTGCTACTGATGTCAAAGCAGGAAACTAATCAGGCAATTAAAATGTCTGTAATTTCTAACACTCGAGGTGTGAATGGTATTCTGTCTCATGAGGAATATGCCTCAGGGGGAGCCGGTTACTATAATCTCAATTGAAGAGTGGCAAAATCGATTAAAGCTTTGTGAGGAAATCCCCAGCATTAGTTTACAGCACCTGACATAATTGAAACCAAAACACTGAGTGGTAAGAAGCACAGTTAATATGCAGATATTACTGGAATTATGCATTGCATACCTTCGTTCTACTCCCTCCAGTTCAAAATATATTTGCCCTTTAAATTGTTGAAATTGCAATGGGACACTGGGAGAATTCGCACATTCAGGGCTACCATATTTCTATATATGATGATTTACAAGTTTTGGGAAGTGAATTAAGATTTATTTCGCAACATGAATTAACAGAGAGAATTTGAGTGCAAGGTGCAGAATGATGAACCAGAGAGAATCAAAGGTTGTAAGAAATGGGGCAACACAGTGGCGCAGCGGTAGAGTTGCTGCTTTGCAGCACCAGAGACCCGGGTTCAATCCTGACTACGGGTGCTGTCCGTATGGAGTTTGTACGTTCTCCCTGTGACCACGTGGGTTTTCTCCGGGTCCTCCGGTTCCTCCCACACTCCAAAGACGTACAGGTTAATAGGGTTCTGTAAATAGTAAATTGTTCCTAGTGTGTAGGATAATGCTAGTGTACTGGATGATCGCTGGTCAGTGCGGACTCAGTGGGTCGAAGGGACTGTTTCTATGCTGTATCTCTAAAGTCTAATAAGTCTAGAAAGAGTACATATCTCTCGAAAACAAAGAGAACTCTTAGTTTTAGTTCCTAACTGGACCAAGTGGACCCGTTGGGCCCAAAACACTCCTGCATTGGTGCAGCACTCTCCCCCACCCCCACTCACCGCTCTCTCTCTCCCCCCCCCCTCTACGGTTGCCTCTCCCGCATTGGTGCAGCACCCTCTCCACCCCCACTCTCCCCTCCCTAGGGTGGGTTTCTCTCTCTTTCTCTCTCTCTCTCCCTCCCTCTCCCTCTCCCTCTCATCTGTAATCAACCTCCATATGGTCTCCTGTTTTACACCTCACTCATTGCCCCAGCTGTTTTGAAAGGAGGGTCCCGACATCTCTCAATTTCCTTCCACAGAAGCTGCCCAGCCTGCCAAGTTCCTCCGGCACTTTTTTCTTCTTCATGATTCCAACAACTGCAGTGTCTCATGACCCTTTCATTCTTCCTTCATTTAAGAAGCCGTCCCTGACACAAAACATTGGCTGTAGGCATAAAATGCTGGAGTAACTCAGCGGAGTAACGGGTGACATTTTGGGTTGAGATCCTTCTTCAGACCCGAAACATCACCCATTCCTTCTCTCCTGTGATGCTGCCTGACCCGCTGAGTTATTCCAGCATTTTGTGTCTACCTTCGATTTAAACTAGCATCTGCAGTTTTTTTCCCCTATAAAACATTGGCTGCTTTCTCTTTCCACAGAGGCTGGCTTAGTTTTTCCAGCTTTGTCAGTTTTTGCTCTAAATTCTATGCAAGAACTGACTATTCATCAAAATTCCCAAATTGTCTCTCAAGCACCTTGGGACATCTTGATTATCATTGCATTTTTCCATCACTGCTTTTTTTCTTGTAATGCAGTTAAAAAGATGACCTTCAACTGATCTCGTCATGTTTAAGGCAAAGAGAAATTTGAGTGCATAGAGGAAGAGTTTACTTATTCCAGATGGTCGTAAATCTCCTCTCAAGGAATGCATATATTCAGTAGATGAATACTACCAGAGCAAAGTGCTACCAATGCTGGAGATAATCTAAAATCAAAACAGAATATGCTGGGAATAATAGCATTGGTGGTTGGAGAAAGGGTTCAGGACAGCTATTTTCATCAGTGCTTGTAGGCGCTGTTGAGTAATGAAAATCTGCCTCCATTGGCACAAGCTCTCGCAGTTTGTCCACTTCCCCTGCTGATTATAGCTAACACGTAGAAACCTAATGATGCAACCTTGACACGGAGTTCACCATCAGAGCCTTTTTTCCAATTCATGTGCCCAGTCTTGCTCACTATCTAAATACTACTAAATCACTTGGGATTTATATGGCAGTTAACGTGAGAAAAATTATCTTGTCATGGATGAAGTAATCAATAGTATACATGTTATTGGTCACCTGACATGTACTCAATGACCAAATATTCAAATATGGTCAAGAGACCTTTAGAGAGTCTGTCAATGGCACAGTTTACACTATATTAAAATATATTACATTTTCAGCAAAATGATTTAAACACTTCTGATATAAAAAGAATATACATTATTGTATAAATATATTTTTATACCTTTACACTGTAAAAATAATTTGTAACGCTATTGCCTTAATAGCAAATACAATGCTATGTTTAGAACAGGATGACACTTACTAATTGAAATTATAACTGCCTTTCCTTAACCTGTTCTCATAAAAGACAATATTCAAAGGATAAACAGGCCAAAGAATTTGAAGAGACCATTGCCGTGATGTCACGTCAGAAAGCGCAGTGTTTTTGGAACAATTACATAACATTTAATGAAAGGTCATTCACAAACGTGAGAATGAGAATAGGAAAGGGTTCTACAGGAATCTAGGCTATCACCATAGGGATTGAATGCAATAGGAATATATTTATTCCAGGTCCCAAACCAGAAGACGACAGAATGAGTGTTGGCATACAAGACCTGAGACAGGCAGCTTATGCCTTCTATTAATGAGAGGCAGGGAGGCGATTTTCATTTGCAAGAGTCTTAGCAATGCTCTGAGAAATTGTTGACTCAATCTGAATCACTTACTTGGTTTTTTTATTGTTCTCTTGATATTGAAATGCAATTATGTCAGTATTTCCATTATTGAATATGAATCTGATAGATACACAACAATTGAAATCTTGCTAAATAAAAGTAAATAAAACTAAGCAAGACTAGGAAGGAGACATTGAACTTTGTAGCATCTGTTTTTTGGGCACTATCGGCCATTTTAGAGCTATTTCGGAGTAGATTTATGATCTAAAGTACACCAGACACTATTTTGATGTGTGAGGGTTTGCATGTGCATGTGTTCAATATTCCCTGGAGGCATGGACATATGGAGGACAGTTAGATATTGTTAATAGTCAGGGTACCACACTGATGTGATGTTAACAGTGTCAGTGAAGATCAAAGTGTACAGCTGATATCCTCTTTTAATTCCACACTGTCGAACATGATTTAAAGCAATAGGAAGGACTATGGCCCCAGCCTCTCATTATCCACCTACCTCCAAGTGAAGCAGTCCATCTTTGCACGCAGCAAGTTTCAAACAACATAAATAACATAACTTTCATGCAACAAAAGTGCCAGGCAAAGATAGACTGTAACAAAAATGTACCCACTTACCCTTAAACAGAGTGGCTACAAGAACAGGTCAGAAGCTGGCTATCCTGCATAGAGGTAACTCGTTTTGAGACACATAAGCCTTTCCACCAGAAAACAATCATGGAATGATTGCTTATGTTGTTAACTCCACCAGGACTCAAGTAGCTTGCCACCATCCAAAACAATCTACCCCTTCTATCAATATTCCAATCACCTTGGATCAAATAGCTTGGAGACAATTTTTATCTGAGTAAACACTCATCAGATATCTTACAATGCTTTACCAATGTTAAAAGTCCCGTTCAATGCAAATTGTTGTTTTTATTGGTTTCTTATGGAAAATGCTACATTCCCATGTGAATGGTTCATAATTTTATTCACATAAGTTCTTTATTTTGGTGCACTTCTCAATTTTTGATGTGATTTTGTGATCCTAACCAATGCAAAGATCATAAAACTGAATATTTTGCATGTTGTGTTGGGTGGAAGTATGATTCCGTTTCTTTTATGGATGGATATGCAACAGGATAAATGATTTTATCTCTAATTTATTCACTTGATAGACATAGAAATTTTCTATTAACATTCAAAATAGTTGGATTCTACCATTTTTATAACTCTTGATACATATCTCTATAAAATAAATCATTAGTTTTAATTCAAATACACTTTCACTGCTTTTCAATACATCACACTGGAAAAGAAAAATTGGAAGATTTATTTTGGAAAAATCGATGTCCATAATACATTTCACCAGTGGTGATTACATATTACATGAACAAAATTGACTGTAAAGTGATGACCACAGGCTGTGACAAGCACCAATTTATTTTATATGATTTAGTCAAAGAGGCATACAGCATAGAAACAGGCCCTTTGGCCCAATTTGCTCACACTGACCAACATGTCCGACACAGCACAGACACAGGCCCTTCGGCCCTCTGAGTCCAGACTGACCAGTGATCCCTGCACATAAACACTATCCTGTACTAGGGACAATTTTTACATTTACACCAAGCCAATTAACCTACAAGCCTGTACGTCTTTAGAGTGTGGGAGGAAACCAAAGTTCTCAGAGAAAACCCATGCAGATCACAGGGAGAACGTACAAACTCCGTACAGACAGCACTTGTAGCCAGGATCGAACCCGGGTCTACGGTGCTGTAAGCGCTGTAAGGCAGCTGTAAGGAAATTCAGCAGGAGGATGAGGTTCCATGATCTAGCAAATGGCCCACAGCTATGTTGGAAGGAAAATGAAAAAAAAAACTCATTTAGTTTGAAGAATTTCCACAAGTCTATTTTGAGTTGCGTCAGCCTCGTTATATTTTTAAATTATATTAACTCAGAACATTTCATTGGCCATTCTTACTTTGCGTGCTTGAGCAGAGGACATTGACAAGCTAGTTGACGGTGGGTAGACTTTCACCCTTCACATGATATGTACTTTCTCCCTTCACATGATATCTGTTTGTGTGAATTCTCAACACATGGGGAGCCTAGACTGAAATTTCTCTTTGCACAGTCACCATACAGTATGAACCTTTGGAACAGCAGGCTCGATCAATCATTTGACTTTATATTTAACAGTATTGAATCAATTAATAGCATAAGGGAGATGGGACACCAGAAATAAACTCACACCTCTGATTCAAGTAACAGAAATCTGCTAAACTAACAAAATCAGAACAAATTCTGGTTAATTGAAATTATTTCATTTTGTTCATTTGGTGTCAAACTTTGTTTTCAGCAGTTTGGCTCACAATTCTGATCACTAGAAAACCAAAACTCAATAAGTTGTAGGAGGGAATGAGCGTGATATGCCACAATAATTGAAGCCTTGAAATATTCTCCACCAGATACAAACATTCCCTGTGCACCTCGAGAACACAATATCCGCCCTCAACTCCAATACATGCAAGTCAACTTAAGCTATAAATAAGTATACAAGAGCTTGCTTACTCCACAATAGATTGAATTTTCCATTAACTGGTGGGTATTCTATCCAGTTGAAGCTGTAGACAGGTTTATTATCAAAGGTCTTAAATCATCCAAAACTGCAGTGAGAGAGCATTCAACATTTCCATTATTTTTGTCACTTGGCAACACAGGAGCATACAAGCTATGACAGCATGTTAGTGTTTTACCACACATTAAAGTCGTGATGGTTAAAATCTGTAGTCGTGACTGACCTTGCAAACACTTATATGACGTGAAATAATACAATATGTATTGTATTGTCCCATTTTGCATCCTTTTTGACACCATATTTTTGACAGACTGCAGTGATAGTGGACCAGATTTATTCTTGGGAAGAAGGGTCTGAAGAAGGGTCCCAAATGGAAATGTTGCCCATCCATTTTCTCCAGAGATGCTACCTGACGCGTAGAGTTACCCAAACTGAAATGTCTTTGCATTAAGAAAGAGAAGTTTTATATCCATGCCCAAAAAAGGGGTACATAACTGGATTGGCACAATTTTACTAGAGTACGAAAGCAAGTCGATCGCGCTATTAGGAGTACTCATAGACAACATGTTTCTTCCATTCTTGAGGGAGAGCAACACAAGGCGTTTTGGAGATATGTGAAATCTAGACGGACAGACAACACTGGTGTCCAGATGCTTAAGGTAAACAACTGTCTGATCACTGAGGACCAGGCGAAGGCAGCAGCTCTTGCAAACCAATGTCAACACGTTTTCACCCGGGAAGAAACGGAGCCTTCATCATTCCCAGATCTACCGCCCAGCCCATATGCTGATATGCCTGCTATTAAAATTGAGGTTGAAGGTGTAAAGAAGTTATTGCTCAACATCAATATAACAAAAGCTATTGGACCTGACCAAATACAGAATCAAGCCTTTAAGATTGCAGCCAAAGAACTGGCTCCTGTTTTGCAGTTCATTTTCCAACAGTCGCTTGACTCAGGTGATGTTCTGCTGGATTGGAGGAAGGCTAACATCACTCCTCTCTTTAAGAAGGGTTCAACCATCAACCTGGCTAATGATCGTCCTGCTTCATTAACAAGCACTTGCTGCAAACTACTGGAGCATATAATCAATAGTAATCTGATGAGACACCTTAGCAAACATAGCATACTTGCTGACAACCAACATGCATTTAGGAGGCATAGATCATGCGAGTCTCAGCTTATCCTGACGACAAATGACCTGGCCAAGTACCTTGACAGCAATGTGAATGAATGAATGAATGAATGAATAAATGAATGAATGTTTATTGGCCAAGTATGCATATACAAGGAATGTGCCTTGGTGCTCCGCTCACAAATGACAACACAAACACACAGTTAATATATTAAGAATAAAGCAAAACACATCAAAACAATAAGGGAACACAATTACGGTCTAAACATGTGGGTGAAAATAAACCAGAGCAAAAAAGAGACTACAGACTTTGGTAATTGAGTAGAACTATCAATGTCGTCACGGATTTAGTAATACTAGACTTTACTAAAGCATTTGACGTCATCCCACACCAGAGACTGCTTCTAAAGCTTGACTTCTACGGTGTTCGTTCCAACACGAAACAATGGATTTCCAGTCATCTGACAAAACGTCTTCAGCGCGTGTGTGTGAATGGAAAAAGCTCTGATTGGCATCCAGTATTAAGTGGTACACCTCAGGGCACAGTACTGGGCCCACATCTGTTTTTGCTTTACATTAATGACATCCATGAAAATGTCACAAGCACGACCAGACTATTCGCTGATGATTGTTTGCTGTACCGTCCAATTAAGTCAGCTGATGATTAAGATGTTCTCCAAATCTCGATACTATGGTTGAGTGGTCACAACAATGGGGGATGCAGTTCAATCCTTCCAAATGTGAAACCATGCGTGTCACCAGGAGGAGGAAACCAGACGAAACATCATATAATATCCTTGGTGCCACCATTGAAGAATCCAAACAGACCAAGTATCTTGGCATCAAATTACAGAACGATTTATGTTGGAATGGTCAGACTTATCATACAACGGTGAAAGCAACAGGTGTCCTAAATTTTCTGAGACAAAGTTTATCACTGTTCAACTTCTATCAAAGAGAAGTTATACTTCACCCTTGTTGGACCACATTTGGACCACGCAGTTGCAGCATGGGATCCACACACAAATAAAAATATTTCTTCCTTCGAACGTGTCCAAAGACAGGCAGCTCGTTTTGTTACAAATACCTACGAGAGAGAAGCGAGTGTTATCGAACTTCTAAATTCATTGGGGTGGAACACTCTCCAAGACAGACGTAAAGCCCACCGCTTGACCTGTTTTTACAAAATGTTAAATGGTCAGCTCGACATAGATTACCACATCTACACCAAACCCAAACCTATCAGGAGTAGATGAGGGCATTCGATTCAATTTGAGACACCAGCTATCAAGACAGATGTGTATAGCAATTCATTTTTCCCTCGCACAATTAAAGCATGGAATAGTTTTCACCCTACTATAGTTATTCAACCAGACGCAACTAAATATAAGGCAGCTCTTCTTCTCCAAGAAGCCATTCTTGCTTAAGTCCAAACTCCGCCAACTCCAGTTTAAATTCCATTTGGAATATTTTGGAGGACCAAGAACCAAGAACCAAGAACCAGCACTCTGTGTCTATCTTTGATTCTTGGGCAGGTGGATTTTCACATGAGGAGAGATGAAGCAGATTAGGCCTGAGTTTAGAAGGGTTGTGATACACAATCCTTAAGGGACTGCCAAAACTGATGTTTTCCAAAGCTGAAAAGTCTAGAATAAGGTGTCTAGAATGTCTAGAGTCTCAGAATAATTTAGGAAAGAGAGAAGGTGAAATCCATTTACACAGAGGGTGGCGAATCTCTGGAATTTGTAACCTAACAGGGTTGTGGAAGCTTGGTCCTTGAGTACACTCAGGGATGGGACTTGGGCAAGACTGGCAGCATTGGCTTCAGGATGGATTGGTCTTTACCCTGGCCTATTCAGGAAGGTTTATAGGAAACGGCTGTGGAGGGGGAACTTGCACAGAAAGACAGAGGGGGAGCGAAAGAGAGAAATGAAAGACAGAATAGGGAGAAGAAAAAGTGGAAGGTAGAGTAAACAAATGTGAGAAGCAAATAGGGCATTGTACTATAAAAACCTGAGGCCTAAACTAATGCATTCTGCCTAAATGTGCAGAGCAATTACATTAAAGTAGTTAGAGCTCATAGAGTGAGAGAGCCACACAGCATGGAAACAGGCCAACCAGCCCAATTTGACCATGGCAAGTTGTCATTCTGGGTAATCCCATTGCTTGCATTTTGCAAATCCTATTTGCTTAAGGGCCCATACCCCTCAAAACCCCTACATAAATCTCTTCAAATGTTTTGTAAAATTTATAATTTATCCACCTTTGCAGCTTCCTCTGTTAGCTTGTTTCAGGGTACCGGAAAGGTTTTGAGAGTTACTGTATGGGCCAAATATGGGCAGGTGAGAATGGTGTAGATGGGCATCTTGATCGGCATGGGCACATTGGGCCAAAGGGCCTAATTCCGTGCTGTAGTACATTGTACAGACTAAACCTTGAGTGAAAATATTACCCCCCAGGGCCCTCTTAAATCTCCCCCCTCTCACCTTAAATCTAAGCCCTCTAGTTTTAGAATCCTCTATTCCAAAGGACAGTTTAAAAAGATTGTGATTGCAGGCAGTGGTGGCCGACATTTTACAAAACGTGGTTCAAATTCAGAAGAAATGTAACTGACCAATTGTAGTCCCCTGATCGCAATCCCATTAGTCCCATTTGGGCAATACCCACACCTATTTATTACTTCTACTGATCTTTGTCCTCTTTTAATGTCTTGAACCGAGATCTCCAAAAGTTTCCAGCTTTTCCCTGTTCATTCTGTTGCTCGAGTCTGATAATTGTCGTCACTGAATTTTCTCCAGAGTTCAGCTAATCTTTTTGCAAAACATTTTCCTCAATGGTAATCTATTTTGGTTTGAAAAGCATTACTCACCTTATGGTTGAACTTATTCTGCATGTTCTTTTTAACTCCATGGTTAATTAGATCAGGTAATGTTATTAAATTAGTGCATACAGAAATTAAGTACTAAAATTAACACACCCAAAATCTTCAGCCACCTATCTTTGGAATGCTGGATCATTTAACTCTTACAATGCTACAGACAGCTAAATGCTTTAGCTATCTCCTTTCAGCATTATTGAACAACCTACTTCCTTGATACTTGTACACAACTTCAGAGGGATATGGTCCAAATACAGGCAAATGAGACTAACGCGGAAGGACAATGCAGGGCTGGGCTGAAGTGCTTGTTTCTGTGCTGTATGACTCTATGACTTTTTATTTGGTCAATCCTAGATGATGCCATACTAAAATTCCACAGCCATCTTCAAAAGTGAATAAATGCAGCAGATTTCTAGAACTAACATAGAAACATAGAAACGTAGAAACTAGTTGCAGGAGTAGGCCATTCAGCCCTTCGAGCCAGCACCACCATTCAATATGATCATGGCTGACCATCCAGAATCAGTACCCCGTTCCTGCTTTACCCCATATCCCTTGATTCCGTTAGCCCGAAGAGCTAAATCTAACTCTCTCTTGAAAACATCCAGTGAATTGGCTTCCACTGCCTTCTGTGGCAGAGAATTCTGCAGATTCACAACTCTCTGGCTGAAAGGTTTTCCTCATCTCAGTCCTAAATGGCCGACCCCTTATTCTTAAACTGTGACTGTGAAAGTAGACAGTGTGCTCAGTTAAGATACCAAGAAACAATTATTTTCAGCTAAACCCAAAAGAACCCACAATCGCTAATGGTGGGCAGCAGGGTATCCTGGACAACCCCTTATTCTTAAACTGTTCACAGGAACCTTACTGCCATTTGAGTTGTCATGAGGAAGGCGGGAGGGATGGGGATGTGTCCTGCCATCCTTTTGTTGCGCTCTCCCCCTGATGCCAGAGCAGCAGCAGGAAAGAATAAATCTCAACTTACCTTCCTTCAAAGGAAAATACAAAAAGGGATTCCCTTCAGCCAAGTCCCAGAAGTGAAAAAATGAAGTCTTCAGATCTGAAGAAGGGTCTCGACCTGAAACGTCACCCATTCCTTCTCCCCAGAGATGCTTCCTGGCCCGCTGAGTTACTCCAGCTTTTTGTGTCCATTCCAGAAGTGACCTATTGCTTTTAGCATGAGGCACAGTCAGCTTCCAGAGTTCACTAGACTCAATTCAAATGAAGGATAAGATGAGCCATTACTGTGACTTTAGACTTAGAGATACAGCGGGGAAACATGCCCACCCAGCCTGCGCCAATCAGCGAACACGCTGGACAACGGCCCTAAGCACACAGCCAAGACAACGCAGGAGTGGCTTCGTGACAAGTCTGTGAATGTCCTTGAGTGGCTCAGCCAGAGCCCGGACTTGAACCCAATCGAACATCTCTGGAGGGACCTGAAAATAGCTGTGCATCGATGCTCCCCATCCAACCTGACAGAGTTTGAGAGGATCTGCAGAGAAGAATGGGAGAAATTACCCAAATACAGGTGTGCCAAGCTTGTAGCGTCATACCCAAGAAGACTTGAGGCTGTAATCGCTGCCAGAAGTGCCTCAACAAAGTACTGAGTAAAGGGTCTGAATACTTATGTAAATGTGATATTTCAGTTATTTCTTTTTAATTACTTTGCAAGATTTTCTAAACACCCGTTTTCACTTTTTTATTATGGGGTATTGTGTATAGATTGATGATTTTAAAAATGAATTTAATCCATTTAAAAATAAGGCAAAATGTGGAAAAAGTGAAGGGGTCTGAATACTTTCTGAATGCACTGCGTCTCTTTTGTGGATATCATCATTTCCTGCTTTCTTTTTCCTAGTGTTGAGTTGACAATTCACGGAACTGTACAGCATAAAAGAGGCCATTCATCTCATTATATCTGTATTCCATTTTTAAAACAATGATCAATTTGCCAATTTCATACATCTCTCACTGGCGTGCTCTTGAAATATCTTCCAACTATCCCTTCTATATTGTTACCAGTGATGATGTAAATACATCTAGACACAAGAAACAAGAGATGCTGGAATCTTGAGCAAAAAACACCTTGTTTTTCTATGTATGCAGGTACATTTGGACAGATATGTGGGTAGGAAGGATCGAGAGGGCTCTGGGCCAAACTCTGGCAAACAGGACCAGTCCAGTCTGCCGACTGGTCGGCATGCACAAGGTGGGTCAAAGGGCCTGTTTCCGTGCTGTGCAGCTCCTTGACTCTGTAACTCTATTTCTACCTCTTTGGCAGATTCAGTTGGTTCCCTCGTAATTGCTGTTTATCCCATGACTGGCATCCAGATAAGACATTGCAATGAGAAACTAATTTTGTTATGGACCAGATTATCATCTCACAGGACCTAATGACTGGCCTGGGGTTTGGAAATATTGGATGTAGCATGAAAGACTTGAACCTTTGAACTGACATGAACCATGGTTGAGTGCGAAGGATTTGTGGAAGAAGGAACAAGTAAACAAAATTAAAAAGTTGCCACATCCAATGGATCAGCAACTTTATATGGCCTAGGAGGGAACAATGATTTGGATTTTTTTGGTTTGATGATCCATTTTGTCTGCTTGCCAGAAGAGGCTCTAGAATTAACATTTGCGAATGGCTGGAGCTAAAGATGTGTATGAAGGAACTGCAGATGCAGGTTTACATCAAAGATTGACACAAAGTGCAGGAGCAACTCAGCGGGACAGGCAGCATCTCTGGATAGAAGGATTGGGTGACATTGAGTCAAGACCCTTCTTCAGGGAGAAACCTGCTTCACATCCTGACTGGAGGGTAACTAATATTATGTCTCCATTTAAGAAAGGCTGCTAGATAAAACCTAAGAACTGCAGATTGGCGACCCTTACATCAGTTGTGGGTAAGTTATTGAAGGGGAGATACTGAGAGATGAGATCTGCAATGGCCTTGGAAAGGCAAGGTATGTTTATTGATATTAAGCATGGCTTTGTGTCTGAGAAGTTAAGCTTCACCAATTTCATTGCGTTTTTAGAAGAGGTAACCAAGAGGATTGATGAGGGCAGTGCAGTAGACACATCTACATGGATTTTAGCAAAGCCTTTGACAGCATACCACATGGTTTGATGGGTTAGTGTCCTGTGGCTACAAGACCAGATTAAGTGGTAGTGAATTATCCACCTCCTGACTCTCCATGTACAAGTAGCAAGGGTGACGAAAGACTCTCCACTTCCCCAGATGAGCACAAAGAGAACAGTAAGCATTACAAATAAGAACAAAATACTTTGCTTGATCATCATTCCTTCACCATTTAGATCATCTCTATGACTTGAATGAATGGATTAAAAGTACCATTAGCAAATTTGCAGATGATACAAAGCTGGGTGGTAGTGCGAACTGTGAGGAAGATGCTATGAGGTTGCAGGGTGACTTGGACAGGTTGTGTGAGTGGGCGGATGCATGGCAGATGTAGTTTAATGTGGATAAGTGTGAGGTTATCCACTTTGGTGGTAAGAATAGGAAGGCAGAGTATTATCTGAATGGTGTCAAGTTAGGAAAAGGGGACGTACAACGAGATCTGGGTGTCCTAGTGCATCAGTCACTGAAAGGAAGCATGCAGGTACAGCAGGCAGTGAAGAAAGCCAATAGAATATTGGCCTTCATAACAAGGGGAGTTGAGTATAGGAGCAAAGAGGTCCTTCTGCAGTTCTACAGGGCCCTAGTGAGACCGCACCTGGAGTACTGTGTACAGTTTTGGTCTCCAAATTTGAGGAAGGATATTCTTGCTATTAAGGGCGTGCAGCGTAGGTTTACTAGGTTAATTCCCGGAATGGCGGGACTGTCATATGTTGAAAGACTGGAGCGACTAGGCTTGTATACACTGGAATTTGGAAGGATGAGAGGGGATCTTATCGAAACGTATAAGATTATTAAGGGGTTGGACACATTAGAGGCAGGAAACATGTTCCCAATGTTGGGGAAGTCCAGAACAAGGGGCCACAGTTTAAGAATAAGGGGTAAGCCATTTAGAACTGAGATGAGGAAAAACTTTTTCAGTCAGAGAGTTGTGAATCTGTGGAATTCTCTGCCTCAGAAGGCAGTGGAGGCCAATTCTCTGAATGCATTCAAGAGAGAACTAGATAGACCTCTTAAGGATAGTGGAGTCAGGGGGTATGGGGAGAAGGCAGGAACGGGGTACTGATTGAGAATGATCAGCCATGATCACATTGAATGGCGGTGCTGGCTCGAAGGGCCGAATGGCCTCCTCCTGCACCTATTGTCTATTGTCTATTGTCTATTGTCTATTGTCTATTGTCTATCTCTCCCACCTACACACCACGGATGCAGTGTGAATCCTCTGTAAAATATTTCAGAAATGTCTTTTTAATTGCGTTTCCCCAACCCAGGACTTCCACCACTGGAAGAACAAAGGCAGCAAACTCATACCATCATAGTTAAATGTTACACACCATTGCTTTGAACGTGTAATGCAAATCCTTCATCATCACTTAATAAAAACCTGGGTCTGAAAAAAGTAACCAAAACTTCAATTTGATACAACAGACTGACCTACAAGAATTACTCTTAATAATGAAGTACGACAGTCAAATGACCTTTAATTTAGCCATACATTTCATTTGATTCAATGTTATGTTACTGTCCTTTCCATACATTCCCATTTCAAACATGAGACTAAGTTAGTTCTCTCCAGAGATGCTGCCTGTCCCGCTGAGTTACTCCAGCTTTTTGTATCTATCTTCGTTTTAAACCAGCATCTGCATTTCCTTCTTGCACATAGATTAAAATTAATTTGAATTGAATTAAAACAATAATAATCTCTCAGTTCGGATGGAAGGCTAATATTATGAAATGTTAACTCTCACTGAAGAAGGGTCTCGGCCCAAAACGTCACCTATTCCTTTTCTCCAGAGATGCTGCCTGACCCGCTGAGTTACTCCAGCATTTTGTGTCTATTTTCGGTTAACTCTCACTCTCTCTCTCCATGAATACTGCTCGACCAGCTAAATATTTCCAGCATTTTCTATTTCATTTCCAGCTTCTTCATGCTTTCTCACAGATAATGCTTCTGCAAAATTATTTTGGGAATGTCAAGTTTTATTTTCTAAGATGCCGTACGTTTAACTGCATTACCTATAATCCGACTGAGTCCCTAGCATGGAGGATAGTGTTAGTGTGCAGGGTGATCGCTGGTCAGCACGGACTCGTGGGCCAAAGGGCCTGTTTCTGCGCTGTATCTCTAGTCTAAAGTCTGAGATTCACTACTCAAAGGAATATTGAAGTGTACCACCACTTCAGATCAGGTCTGTGCTCAAAACAGGTGGGTAGGAAGGTGGCAGGTAGGAAAGTGAGTGATATCACTTCACTGCCGTTGAATAATTAATAGTTCTAGCTTAGACCGAAAAAGATGGAACTTGACTGATTAGTTCAGACAAACATTCTTCCTTTTCCAGAAGATGAATATTTGGATCATTAAGTTAGACAGTGTGATTGCTTCATCTGCTGCCAGGAGATCTATATAAAGCTTTTGCCACATATTTCAGATGCCAAAAATACAATTTTCAAGATTCAGCATGCGATGAAGAACAGTCACAAAATACAGAATTAGTTTTTTTTTCAAATCTGAAGGTTTACTAGGACACAATGTTCCACATGCTGTTAATGGGCAGCCATTCGTGAAATACCAAGATGTCTTGGTAAGTGGGTTAAGCAATTTCATAGCTGATCTCTGTGGCAATTTCACAACTGATCTCTGCAGCAGTTTCATAGCTGATCTCTGTAGTAGTTTCATAGCTGATCTCTGTGGTAGTTTTACAGCTGACCTCTGTAACAGTTTCATAGCTGATCTCTGTAACAGTTTCATAGCTGATCTCTGTAGCAGTTTCATAGCTGATCTCTATAGCAAATTCTCAGCCTTACTTAACCTGCCAACAGAGGATGCTTACACAACACAGAAGGAGGCCTTTTAGCCTATCAGCTCCACATCATGTTTCAGCAGAATAATCCACAGTCTCAGTCCCCCTCTTCTTTAGTTTAGTTGGTTTAGTTTGGTTTGGTTTGGTTTGGTTTGGTTTGGTTTGGTTTGGTTTAGTTTAGTTTAGTTTAGTTTAGTTTAGTTTAGTTTAGTTTAGTTTAGTTTAGTTTAGAGATACAGCACGGAAATAGGCCCTTTGTGGTCTCCCGAGTCCATGCCAACCAGCGATCACCCTGAACACTAACACTATCCTACAACACCTGGGACAATTTACAATTTTACCGAAGCCAATTAACCTCCAAGCCCGTACGTGTTTGGTATGTGGGAGGAAACTGGAGCACCCATAGAAAATGCACACCGGTCACAGGGTGAATGTACAACCTACAACCGATTAAACCCGGGTCTCTGGCATTGTAGGGCAGCAACTCTACCGCTGCGCCACCATGCCGCCCCATTCTTATTTCCCTGAAGCCCTGCAGCTTATTCACTTTCACAGGCCCATCAGCTCCCTTTTTTGACTATTTTGCCACTACCCACGGACAATATTTAAAGGTAGACACTGAACCTACAAGCACATGTTTCAGATGTGGCAGGGAGCTGGAGCAGCCCGGGGAAACCCACATGATTACAGACGTGTACAAACTTGACAAAGTCAACACAGGGGGTCAAGATGAAACACAGGTTCGTGAGCTACATCACCATGCAACCTTACTGGGCAGAGAACACTTAAATGTATTTGCAGAGTTTTATTGGTGCATTTTTTATATAAATTCATTGTCTTAACTGTAAAAATAGCTTTCTAGGTGAATTATTAAATCAGAACCTACTCCTTAAAATCTGGCATATCTTCACTGTTTTCGACAAAACAGTACTTTATCAGCCAACCATGCATGCTCACTACATTATTGACCTCATTCTCTCCACCAGCACTCTCCAGCCATCTGTATGTCTTTTGCCTCCTAGAAACATCGAAACGTAGAAAATAGGTGCAGAAGTAGGCCATTCGTCCCTTCGAGCCTGCACCGCCATTAAATATGTTCATGGTCGATCATCCAAAATCAGTACCCCGTTCCTGCTTTTTCCCGATATCCCGTGATTCGGTTAGACCCATGAGCTGTATCTAACTCTCTCGTGAATACATCCTGTGTTCGTCATCTTCTCTCCTTCCAGCCTATATCAACCCCATTCCTCCAGTGAACCTTGGCTTCTTGCTGTCTCTCTTTCAATCAGATCACTCCCTCAGTTGCTCTTCACTCCTTAATTTCTTCATCAATACTTCAGTGCCTCTTTGTTCCTCATTGTCTCCAGCACTCACTCTGTTCCTTCATTCCCTGGTTTCTCCGATGCTCCCTCGCAATTCCCACACTCAGAGTGTTCTCAGGTGCTCCCTCAGAATTCCTTCACTCCTTTACTTATTCGCCACTCATTCTCCCCCTATTTCCTTTGGCTCTCACTTGCTGTCCCTTCACTCCCCAACTTCTCTGGCATTCCTTCAGTGTTCCATCACCGATTATTTTCTTCAGTTTCTGTTCCCATTTTACCTGCAATTTTCCTACAACCTGCATTTTCTTTAATTGAACTCTGTACTGTCACCGGTAGGCATCATGGACTGTGATCAATAATTTCAAGGCCCCCAGGCCAAGAGAACAATGAAAGCCGTGTCTTGACAATGGAAAACCCTTGGAGTTGTGGTTTACGTCTCTAGGATTTGCTTTACTGTCTGGCTCAGGTACGGCTGGCCCCTTTAACTTGCACTGACACAGGCCTGGTCCATTTCCATTGGGTATATTCCCATAGAAGATTGCAGCAGTGGTGCCAATTGTGCACGGCACACCTAAAAACCCACAAACTGGTCCGGACGAAATTCGCCTTAGATCCTGAGGGACTGTCTAAGTAAAAGTTAGAAAGTCAGTGTCATTGTAGTCAGCCAAGTGAACCACGTGCATGATATTGATATCACTTAACAAAGTAAGGTGTAGGATCATTTTTCTGAGTTTAGACTGAAGACTTTAGAGATACAGCATGGAAACAGGCCCTGCAGCCAACTGAGTCCACGCTGACTAGAGATCACCCCGTACACTAGCACTATTCTACATACTGGGGACAATTTACAATTTTACAGAGGCCTGTTAACCAACAAACCTGTACGTCTTTGGAGAGTGGGAGGAAACCGGAGCTCCCAGAGAAAACCACGCAGTCACAGGGAGAACGTACAAACTCCTTATAGATAGTCCCCTTAGTCAGGATCGAACCAGATCTCTGGTGCTGCACCATTGTGCCACCCCTGGCAAAAAAACATTGCATATGTCGCAGAATTATCAGACGGCATCATAGAAATTCCAATCTTTGCAACGTCCCTAGTTCCAAATCTTTGAGAAGCATGAAAATGTTTAAATGTGCTTTATTTCTAAACCCTGATCTATATAAATGACCCCTCAATGATTTCAAGGATAGGTATTCATTTTGTTTTCTTAATTGCACTGAGAGGTTGTCCCGTGTGAGTGAAATCCATTTGTCTTCCACACACACACACACACACTGAAATACAGTTCAGATCATTGAGAGTAGGACAAGGGCGGCACGGTAGCGCAGCGGTAGAGTTGCTGCTTTACAGCGAATGCAGTGCCGGAGACTCAGGTTCGATCCTGACTACGGGTGCTGCACTGTAAGGAGTTTGTACGTTCTCCCCGTGACCTGCGTGGGTTTTCTCCGAGATCTTCGGTTTCCTCCCACACTCCAAAGACGTACAGGTATGTAGGTTAATTGGCTGGGTAAATGTAAAAATTGTCCCTAGTGGGTGTAGGATAGTGTTAATGTACGGGGATCACTGGGCGGCACGGACTTGAAGGGCCGAAAAGGCCTGTTTCCGGCTGTATATATATGATATGACATTAGCTTTAAACCGAATATTTCTCAGGATTTCTATGCACAGAATTTGTATGGATGCTGGAATATACCAGCATTATCAACAATGGAAATGCTGATATGAGTCATTCAGACATTTAATAACTGTTGGAGGCAGAGGGAACTTCAGATTCTGGAATCCTGAGCAAAAATCAAATTGTTGGAGGAACTTGGTGATTCTGGCAGCATCTGGGGAGGGAAAGGAACAGATGACGTTTAGGATTGGGACTCTTGTTCAGAATGATGATCCTTTCCCAGCTTCTCAGCAGGACTTTCTTTTTGTAGGAGAGAACAGCAGATGCTGGTTTAAATCGAAGTTAGCCACAAAATGCTGGAGTAACTCAGCGGGACAGGCAGCATCTATGGAGAGAAGGAATGGGAGACGTTTCGGGCCGAGACCCTTCTTCAGACTGAAGGAAATCTAGGATTTTTTTTTTGTTGGCTTCCTCTGTGAATTATAATGCAGAAGTGGCAGGACTCATAATTGTTAGCAACTCTTCCTGCTTTTTACATGCATTAGTTTTAACTCAGATGATTGTTAATAGTTCAATATTATGCGCTGCATGATGAGCTATTTGACTTAACCAGTCAATGCCTCCCCATTACCTGTCAGCGAAACTGTTTCGAAAATTGAAGCAGGGACCACATTTGAAATTCATCAAACATTTCCTGCAGTTTCCTTTGATGAGAAAGATTAGAATCTATCCACCCGGTAGCGCTGCGATGGCAGCCTCGCCTACAGTCTGTCTGTCCTTTCCGTTCTTTTTTTGTTGGTTTTGGTAAGTTTTAAAAGTCTGTGTTAATGTTCTCTGGTTTGTTTTATGTGGGTGGTGGGGGAGGGGGTTGGGGGAAACCTTTATTCAATCTCTTATCTTGCCAGAGATGCGATTGTTTTCCAGATCATATCTCCGGTCGCTCTGCGGCCTAACATCGTGGAGCTGGAGGCCTTGCCTGGGACTGACTTTGAGCCCCCGCGAGGCGTGGACTTACCATCTGAGCTTGCGATTCCTTGCCTGGACCGACACTCCAACCGTGGCCTGTGGACTTTAACATCAAGCAGCTCGCAGTCTTGGGTTGAGACTGAAGTCAGGAAGCTCCAAGCCGCACGAATTTCGACAAGCCCCGACCCGGGGTAGATCGCCCGGCGTGGGGTAGCTGAGATCCCCCCCTCCCCCCGACGCAGGAGCATGATCACCCCGACAAGGAAGGCCCACCGCTGGCTCCGGGAGTCTTAGATCATTCCGTTAATGGAAGGTTAGAGGCCCCCGACAGCTGGAGGACAAAGAAGGGAGAAATGTAACTTTTTGGGGGGGAGGAGTCACTGTGGTGGATGTTCATGTTAAAATATATTTTGAGTGTCCTGGTGCTTTTTATTGTTATGACTGTATGGCAAATGAAATTCCTCGTATGTTGCAAAACATACTTGGCTAATAAAGTATGATTGGGATTGTGATTGTGATACAAGCACTGTTGTCATAACAGAAAGATAACTGAAAGATCGGTCTGAAGAAGGGTCTCGACTCGAAACCTCACCCATTCCTTCTCTCCAGAGATGCTGCCTGTCTTGCTGAGTAACTCCAGCATTTTGTGTCTACCTTCAATTTAAACCAGCATCTGCAGTTCTTTCTTACACAGATAACTGAAAGAACAGCTTCATTATTCCAAACCATTATTCCATTGAGAAATAGCCTCTTCAATTCTTGTTCCACAAAATGGCAGGATTTCAATATAATGATCTTATTTCAAATTTTAAAAACACATTCAGCCATTATAATGTTGCCATTATTAGCATATAGATGCTTACAGTAACACCTTAACCAACATGATCTCCTGGTGGTTGAGCACTTCAACTCCCCCTCCCACTCCCAGTCTGACCTTTCTGTCATGGGCCTCCTCCAGCGCATAGTGAGGCCCACCGGAAATTGGAGGAACAGCACCTCATATTTCGCTTGGGCAGCTTGTAGCCCAGCAGTATGAACATTGACTTCTCCAACTTTAGATAGTTCCTCTGTACCTCTCTTCCCCTCCCCCTTCCCAGTTCTCCCTCTTTCTTCCTGTCTCCACCTATATCCTTCCTTTGTCCTGCCCCCCTGACATCAGTCCGAAGAAGGGCCTCGACCCGAAACGTCACCCATTCCTTCTCTCCTGAGATGCTGCCTGACCTGCTGAGTTACTCCAGCATTTTGTGAAACAAATACCTTCGATTTGTACCAGCATCTGCAATTATTTTCCTGCAGGTCTCCAACTCTCCGAAGGTAAGTAGTTAATGGTACAATTCTACTTTTGTTATATAATGAACACATAAGTCTTGGGAAACAAATAAAACCAGGCTAAAGTGAACACAATCTTACATTTCATGGGTTGCAGAAGAACAAGCTGACCTGCTTAAAGGGGGGCACAAGAGAGTATTTTATCATTTTAGTACACAACTGGTGGGACACATCAGCTGACCACCTGAGAATGGCAAGTGTGCCAGGAGGCCCAGACCAGTTTTTTGGGCCAGACCTCATTTATGCAGAACTGTGAAGCGACCTGCTGATTCAGGTCACAAAAATATTGTGCGGCCAAAGGCAAGATACATGCCGAGAGGGGTTGAGGGGTTGCAGCTAAGGGGTTAGGGTGGGGATTGAAATCACAGTGATGATGACCCAGACCATTTCTACTTACAGCATCATACAGCAATGGGCGGCATGGAGGTGCAGCGGTAGAGTTGCTGCCTTACAGTGCCAGAGGCCCGGGTTCAATTCTGACCATGGGTGCTGTCTGTGCAGAGTTTGTATGTTCTCCCCGTGACCTGCGTGAGTTTTCTCTGGGATCTTCAGTTTCCACCCACACTCCAAAGGCATAAAGGTTTGTATGTCAATTGGCCTGGTATAGTTGTAAATTGTCCCGAGAGTGTGTAGAACTAGTGTTAGTGTGCAGGGATTTCTGGTCGACACGGACTCTGTTTCTCCAAACTAAACTATCATAAATGTAAATTTTCTTCTACCTTTGAGAGCTTTGGTTCATAGAATTGGCCCAAAAGATGATCTGACCTGTGTCAGTCCATAGAAATGCATTCTGAATTGAGCCCATTGATTAGACAGCTAAGGGACATCTTAGTTGCACAATATACCATCAAGCAGATGATGAAAATAGAGGTAGGTTTGGATTTGATCAGTAATGCCAAGTATCTGCTGGTTGAAGATGGTGGCACAATGTACAGCTGGTAGAGCTACAGCTGCACAGCACCTGAGACCTGTGATTAATCCTGACCTCAGGTGTGTGGAGTTTGCACATTCTCCCTGGGAATGCATGGGTCCCTCTAGGTGCTCCAGTTTCCTCCCACATCCCAAAGACACGAGGGTTTATAGGTTAATTGGCCGCTGTAAATAGCCCCTAGTGTGTAGGAAGTATATGAAAAAGTGGGATAGCATGGAACTAGTCTGAACAGATGTTCAATGTTTGGCGTGGACTTAGTGGGTTGAAGGGCCTGCTGTATCTCTAAACTAAACTCCTTCTGAAGAAGGGTCTCGACCCGAAACGTCACCCATTCCTTCTCTCCTGAGATGCTGCCTGACCTGCTGAGTTACTCCAGCATTTTGCGAATAAATATGCTCTAAGAGAATGTTGGTACTCGCAACAGTAATACTCCTTACTCGTTTCCTTATGGGGTAGAAGCTGGGTCATGGATTATTGATGCTTACATTTTGCCAAGAGAATGATGGACATGTACAGACAAATCACTTGAAAGGGTTATTTACATTCAATCCAAATTTGAATTAATGTACAACAGGCAGTAATTGTACAATGAAAATAGTTTTTAAAAATATCGAGTGACACAGTCTTCAACTCCAATTCTAGTTGCCCATTATTTTCTGGTGACAAAATAGTGACAAACTCCTTTCCCAGAAAAATATAACACATTGAAGTAGATGTGTCACAATGTGATGTGCAATTACTTGGAATAGGAAGAGAACAGTCCTATTCATCAACCTACAGTATATCTTGAGACTCAGGTATTGTACATTTTGTTTTATTTGCTTTTTATACTATTTTGTTCTGACATTGGGTGGGGAACATGAAGATATTTGCTGTAATGCAAGTGGGTATTAAGTGAAAGAAATGACTGGATGACAATCTAATGCCGAAGATTGCTGATTTCAGTGTAGGGATTCATCAATGTGACATTTCTCATGATAACCAGTGTGATCGAGAGGAGATGAGACACATTAATTTAAGAATTATGTCAACTTATCTTAATTTGGGAATGATAGCCCACCTAGATAGTGTTTCTCTATTTAATGAAGTCTAAGTGTGTTAGATATTATTAAATGCAAAGAAAAGTAGGTCACCACTAAGAATAATCGAGAGTTTCACAAAGAGTGGAAAATAATTATTTTAGGACAGCTCTTTTACAGCTTTGAAACAACATAGTGAGTGCACATCCATGCATGAATTTTGCAGCTTCTTTGCCTCACCTCATGAGGTAGCAGTGGAGCTTGGTACACTCAAGTATATTTTACCTAGGAAAGATTATTTGCTCTAAACCAGTGCAGTCATCCCTTGATTCAGCATGGAAACAGACTCTTTGGCCCACCAAGTCCATGCTGACCATCAATCACCTGCTCACACGTTCTGTTATCCCACTTTTGTACCTTCCCCCTGCACACCGAGGGCAATTGTTGGATTAATTCACAGTGGAGAATACCAGAATAATATGCAAATAATGAATCCATTTAACCCCTTAACACATGACTTACTATTGCTTGCTCAACATCATGTCATTCATCACGGCTAATGTTACCCAAGGAATAAAGATTACTAATTCATTTAGATCTGCGTTTAAAAAGGGTCACATGAAAGGACAGATCCGAGGAGACAAATAGAAAATAACTTTCAGTTATTACTAATGACTCTATTGTGAAATTCTACGTTCTATCATTGCATAGATATGATAATATCCAAACCACATTTAGGCAGCTGATGCTTCAATTGAAGACACATCCAAGCATGTTACACCTCTAGTTTTCTGCAATATTCAATTTACAAACCACTACAAGCCACAATATCCTCCTTCTCTGGTGCATACTTATCTGCCAGATGATGCACGTAATGTTAATAGACTACTGAAGCAGTCATTGCAATCTTGACTGATTCCTGTGCACTGAAAACTAATCAAAGAAACTTGCTCATGCTGTAGATGTGCTCCAGCAACATTTTAGGATGGGTAGAGAATACTACATGATCAATCATTCCTGATCAGGAAGCCTGAGGAGGACAATCATAGAGTCATAGAGTCTTACAGTGTGGAAACAGGCCCGACAGCCCAACTTGCCCACACCGGCCAACATGTCCATCTACACTAGTTCCACCTGCCTGCGTTTGGCCCATATGCCTGTAAACCTGTCCTATCCATGTACCTGTCTAAATGTTTCTTTAAAGTTGCAATAGTACCTGCATTATCTATCTCCTCCGGCAGCTTGTTCCATACACCCACCCACCCTTTGTGTGAAAAGGTTACCCTTCAGGTTCCTATTAAATCTTTCCCCCCTCACTTTAAACTTAAGTCCTCTGGTTCTCAATTCCCCTACTCTGGGCAAGAAACTCTGTGTTTGCTATAATCATAACATAGAATCACAAAGTGTTTGCAGCACAGAAGGAATCCATCCAGCCCATTGTGCCCAATCACACTCTCTAACAGAGCAACTCGCTAATTCCATGCCCTGCTCCTTCATAATTGCCCTCTAAACCATTCCTTACTGTCGATTCATACAATTTCCAATTAAAGCCCACAATGGAAGGTGCCTCCGAACCATAGGCAGGCTGTGCATTCATGATTTCAACAACGCACTGCATGAGAAAGCATTGCCTCACATCGCTCTTCCCCATTATGTTATACCCATGATCTCTAGTCCTTGACCCCAACAAGATCAGCAACGTACAACCCACGCATCATTTTATATACTTCAATCAGATCTCCCTTCAGCCTCCATTTGCCCAAGAAAACAATCCCAGTCTCCCCCAATCTATTCCTGTAACTGTGATCCCTCATTCCAGGTAGAAGTTTTGAAAATCACCTCTGGATCTTCTCCATTTTCTCCACATCCTTATTATAATGAGGGAGCCCAAACTAAACACAATACTCCACTTAACACCAGAGCATTATTTTCTAAAGAATCTGCATGACTTTTTTTGCATTTATACTCTGCCTTCATTGGTAAAGCCCAGAATTGCATTTGCTTTATTAACTGCTTTCACAACCTGCCTGCCACTTTCAATGACAGGTGTTCCCATGTCCCCAGGTGCTTCTGCTCCTGCACCCCTTTAAGAATAGTATACTTTATTCTATATTGTCTCTCCTCACATTTTTCCACATTCAACTTCATCTGCCTTCCAGCTGCAATTTATCACAATTCTCATTGCAGTTCGTAGTATTGCCAGGTTTTGTGACATCACGCTAGCCAGGAGACCCAAAGCACTAAATCGAAGGAGCATTCCCGGTCAATGGTTCTCATCCTTCCTTCCTTCCTAACATTTTGTTGGACACCCAAATATGATAATACATCAATACAAAAGCTGAACTGCAAAGGGTGACGTGAAGATGGTGACCCTCCACACCAAAACTACATTTGATCAAGTGACGAAGGAACTTAGTAAAACTGAAGCTATTAAGGACTGGAAGAAGTTCTGTCCAGGCTGGAATCATATCTGGCATAATGACACTATTTGCAGTATTGTCTTCAGTTTTGGTAACTCTGCTACAAGCAGGATGTTGTTAAGCAGGAGAGAATGCAGAGAAGATTTACGAGGATATTGCCAGGACTTGAGGACCTGAGTTATAGGGAGAGGCTGGGCAAGCTAGGACTTTATCTCTTGAAGAGTAGGAGGATGAGGGCTGATCCTATAGAGGTGTATAAGATCATGCAGGGAATAGATAGTGTGAATGCACAGAGTTTATCAAGAATCAAGAGCAGACATAGTTTTAAAATGAGTGGGGGGGGGGAGATTTAATAGAAACCTGAGGGGCAACTTTTTCACACAGGCAGTGGTGGGTCTATGGAAAGAGCCGCCAGAGGAGATAGTTGATTCACATCGTGTACATACAGAGATCCTGGAATGTGGTGAAGGAGAAGGCCAACCGGCTACTGCTCTGTTTATAGGCAATGATAAGGTGATGACATCCATACAATGTGGGGCCTGATTAGCATGGAGAGCAATGGACCATATAATGAGATAATGGATAGAGATGAATAATGGAGTACAAAATGCTTCCAGAAGGCTTTTGATGAGGGTTGTTAAAACAGAGCATGCTTCTATCACATCTTCAGGCATTGCACTCCAGATTCTAAGCACATGCTGCTCCAGAATGTCTTTCCTTTTTTTTGCCTGTGACATTTAGTCTTTAAACTTTAGAATTTAGGGATACAGTGCAGAAACAGGCCCCTCGGCCCACCAAGTCCGTGCCGACCAGTGATCACCTCTTACTATCCTGCACACTAGGGACAATTTACCATTTGTACCGAAGCGAATTAGCCTACAAACCTGTTCATCTTTGAGTGTGGGAGGAAACGGGTCACATGGAGAAAACCCACACCATCATAGGGAGAACTGAGGGAGAACAGGGAGAACCAGGGAGAAACTCCATACGGACAGCAGCCATGGTTAGAATCGAACCAGATTTAGAGCTTTGGGTATACTGGCTTGTGTCTGCTGCAGGTAGATTGCAGGTTTAAAGGAAATTTACTTTTTTTTGTGGACCAAGTAAAATAATTATAATTGACATTAACCTGCATCCAAACTTATTCTGAGGTTTTCGTAAGATCTAATGAGTTTGTGTGACCTCCAATATCTTTGTCCATGGGCATCTGGGCAAACACACCTTGATTTTGTGCTTCTATGGATGACTTCAGACAAGGCAACTGGAGTGACTGAAGCTCTGGAAGTTTCCCCAACATATACATTTCAAAATTAGTCTGTCTCATAAGAATTATTCAAATAAAACCTGGTCACATCGGACTTGCAGCTGGGCCTATCAGTCTTCATTTATTTGACTTAGCAATACAATTTCCCTGCAGTTCAATAGTACCAGGGCACAAAGATCACACAGTAGGATTTACAGTAAATTGCTGTACATTAGACAGCATAAGCTGCTTATTATAAGTGGGATATAATATTGACTTTCTCTCTCACTTAGGAGGCAATTCTCTTTGTTGGCAGGTTGCCTGGAATTTTCATTAAGAACTCCCTGTCACCCCTGGAAATAATTGTATTTCTTTATCTCCACACTCATGAGATAGTCAGAGATTAGAACTAGGGGGCCAGAGTTAGTATCGTGCACAGTCTGTGAGTTTACACAGCCTATGAGGCAGTCAGGGGTTCCAAGTGGATATGATATCAAACTGAGTCTGTCATTTATATAGCCATTGTCTATGGTGATGCAAAGACCCAAACTAAGTCTTTGCACAGTCTCCAAATGACAGACGCTTCTCCATGATACACCTGATGATTCACAAAATCTTCACCAAACTACTACGCCTCAGCTCTGCCCATTCTACAGTTCACTAAATGAAACAGTTGCATTTCTGCCAGTCACATGTCAACTCAACTGCTGTAGAAGTACAAAATGAAAATGATTACAGACACAGCGATCAGACAAATCAGCCAAAGTAAATTTGGTAATTCCCGGTACAGGTACTTTGATCGGCCTCAAAAAATATTCAAGATAAAATTACTTTTTCTTTTTTATTATCTACAGCAGAACAGAAAATTGGACAGATTAGACAAGAGCTTGACAATGATCTATTGATCATTACTAAAAGAGGAAGGACAATACAGCCGAAGCCAGCAGATGCACTTCAATGCCAAAATTGCTATTAATGAAACTGACATTCTCAGCTGCCCTGGTAGATTCCATCAAGCACAGCTTTACATCTATCCACTCTTCAAAAGCCTTTTCAGGAATCCATTGTCAATAGATTTTTACACCAGCCCTCATCCACCAACGATCTCCTGCCCATCAATGGGGGAGTTAAACTACTCTGAATTATCCTCCAATTGCTTGGTAGATGCTCCGATATCATCAGTTATAGGAGGTCTGCAGGCTGTCAGTTGTGTTTCACAGAAAACTACAGTAATTGTCAAATGTTGCATTATTTTCCAATAAGGTGATGCTGAGGTGACATATGAGGGAAAGGCATTACTGCTAAAGGGGTGCAGCCTTTGATAGTCTGATGATGGAGGATCCAAGGGAGAATTCCACCAGCATCACATGCAGGATGTATCCACAACTCTCCATCCCAGCCCATGGCATTGTGTTATAGTCATAGAGGCAAACAGCATGGAAACAGGCACTTTGGCTCAACTTGCCCACACCGGTCAACATTCGCATCTATACTAGTCCCACCTGCCTGCGTTTGGACCATATCCCTCCAAACCTGTCCTATCCATGTACCTGTCTAACTGTTTCTTAAAAGTTGCGATAGTACCTGCCTCAACTATCTCTTTCGGCAGCTCTTTCCATGCATCCACCACTTTTGTGTAAAAAAGTTACCCCTCAGGTTCCTATTAAATCTTTAAACCTATTTTAAACATTAACACACATTAAGCCTATTTCCTCTCAATTCTTCCACTCTGGGTAAAAAGATCACCTCCTCATGCGGCATCTACATTTCAGAAAGTCTTGAGGACAGGCAGTTTCTTATCAATTCAGATTAGAATGCTTCATGGAAGTTCATAGAAGACAGTGGTGCAGCTAATAGAGCTGTAGCACTGTAGCAACTTAGATTCAATCTTGCTCTGCTGCTGCCTGGGTGGTGTATGCATGTATTCCCCGTGACCAAGTGGATTTATCGCAGGTACTCCAGTTTCTTCCGACATCCCAAAGACGTGTGTATCGTGGGGTTATTTGGCCACTGTAAATGGCCCCGATTGTTTTGGTGAATGGTAGAATCGGGGGGGGAAGGGGGGTATTGGTCAGTATGTGGGTAGAATAAAATGACATTCATGTAGGAAAGGATAAATGGATACTGAATGTTCATCACGGACTCAGCATACCAAAGAGTTTGTTTTTGAGTCTGAATCTAACCATGTAACATTCAAATAGAAGTATAAAATTGGGAAACTTGCACAAGTGCACTAAAGTGCAACTTAGTTTCAATAAAGTATGCCTATAAAGTATAACATTAAAGTATTTCCAGTATGACCTGGGGGCAATCAGTCCCATAAGATTTTAATTGATGTTTGTTGCTACATTTCCATTGTAATTCAGCATTTAGATCCCAGCAATTATGTTACCATGGTTCTAAATATAAATGTTTATACATCATTTAAATTGCATTAAAAATAGTCCAAATCACCTTTACCCAACATTCTTTTTCACTGCGTACAAAAGAGAGAACTGGGAGAACGTACAACCTCCATCCAGATAGCACCCGTAGTCAGGATCGAACCCATGTTTCTGACGCTGCAAGGCTACTCTACTGCTGTGTCACTGTGCCACTCCCATCATGTAATTGACAGATTTAATGATGTAACCAGAATTTTGAACTTAAAAGAAAAGCTTGAAAAAAAGGCATTAGTAAGATGCATTACTTTAAAAAACAAACAAACCACAGGTTAAAAACATATTGTGCATTGATCTAGCTCACCAGCCATTTAGCAATACAGATGATTAAAGGGTTCCTACTTTTACCCATGTCTATTAAATGACAGTTTAAACCATGTGATTGAAGGCAAGGCCTTTGATGTAGAATTATTTATTCACATCTGCACTGAATCAAATCGGTTTTACCTTTTAATGTCCATCTGATGAAAGTTTAAGATTAAAATTGCTGCTTGTTTTCAAATACAGCTTCATGTGGAGTTATTTTACTGTGACTCTCATGGGATTCTACTGCTTGTTGCAGTTTAGAAGATGAGATTGCGGACAAGAGAGCAAGCAACTGGCAAACATTATTTACAAAGTTAAAGATGACCACATCCTTGCCATTTGGTTTTATAGACTTGAGTTTCCGTGCCTAAAAATCTCCGACACGTATCTGCTCAGCACTTTACAGCACCACCCACCCAGCACATGTATGTGTACAATGGAAACACAAACCCGTGGTGATGTTTAATGAGCTGCTGAGACAATATCAGATGTCCCACACTCTCATTAAAAGTCAACATTACCCCGTGTGTGGCAGGCCCATTTTAATTAAATGTTACTAAACCGCTCATACCTCAGTTTAATTACAAAGGGTAATCGCCATGTGATTTGTAATGGGTTTTTTTTGTTTTGTGTTTGTCGTGCTTCTAATCTGTGATTTGCATTAACCTTTTCAGAAGCCCTTCATGCTTTTGGCCTTGCTTGGCAACTTGGCACAGCCTCAAACAAAACTGCTGACTTCTTACTTTTACTCACAGACGTGGCTCTTCAAAAACTGCAGATTTCAAACACTGAGCCATTTTGTAATTATTGTTGCGGTTCAATTTTTCAATTCCTGCCAGTGTATTGGAAACAAAGCAAAATTGATCTTCAGGTCCGTGGAGATTAAGTGAGTCATCTAGGGGAATTCCTTATGGCAAAGTTCCCAGTGATGACACGGAAGCAGAGAAGTGATGTTGTGGGATGGAAGTGACGTAAGGCCAGTTTATGGTGGGATAGAGTGATTAGGGAACACAGCATGGACATTGGCCCACAGGTCCACCTGGAATGAACCATCAATCCACCTATTTGCACTAATTTTACATTAATCCCATTTCTTGCTCTTCCCAAACTTCCATCAACTCTCCCAGAATCTGCCGCTCATTGACAAACTCTGTGGGCGGCATGGTGGCGCAGTGGTAGAGTTGCTGCCTTCCAGCGCTTGCTGCGCCAGAGGCCCATGTTCGATCCCGAATATGGGTGCTATCTGTACGGAGTTCGTACGTTCTCCCTGTGACTGCATGGGGGTTTTCTCCGAGATCTTTGGTTTCCTCCCACACTCCAAAGACGTACAGGTATACAGGTAACTTGGCTTGGTAAATGTACAAATTGTCCCTACTGTGTGAAGGATGGTGTCAAAATGTGGGGATTGCTGGTCGGTGCGGACTCAATGGGCCGAAGGGCCTGTTTCCTTGCTGTATCTCCAAACTAAACTAAACTAAACTAAACTAAACTAAATTAAACTAAACTAAACTCAGGGCAATGTACAGTGGCCAATGAACTTACCAACACATACATAATTGGGATGTGGGAGGAAAGTGGAGAACCAGGAGGAAACCCATGTAGTCACGGGGGATGCAATTTCCACAAGGGCAGCACCAGAGGTCAGGATTGAACCTGGGTCTCTGGTGCTGTGAGGCTGCATTGGCGAATGGTTGTTCATAGCAAACTAGGAAAAGAGTTGCTGATTTCCAGGAGGGGCCTGATCATTTATTGCTCTTGAACTGAGTGGCTTGATAAGCAATATCAGAGCGCATTCAAATGTAAACCACTTGAAGTGGTTCTGGAGTCACCTTTGCACCAGACTGGGTAACAATGGGAGATTTATTTGCCTGAACAACATCAGTACACCAGATGATTTTTTACAACAATCCAGTAGTTTTTGCAGTCATCAATACGAAAATCATTTGTTACTTATTTCCCCAAAGTCAACATTATTATGAATTGTTTGGTGAATTTCCATTCCACAGCTGCTGAGGTGCAATTTGAAGTCAGTGCTCTGGAATACTAGTCCAGAACTTTTTAGTTTAGTTTAGAGATACAGCAGGGATACATGTCCTTTGTCCCACCAAGTCCACGCTGACCATCCATTACCCACACACTAGCACTATCCTACACATTACCCATGCACTAGCACTGTCCTACACATTACCCATGCACTAGCACTGTCCTACACATTACCCATGCACTAGCACTGTCCTACACATTACCCATGCACTAGCACTGTCCTACACATTACCCATGCACTAGCACTGTCCTACACATTACCCATGCACTAGCACTGTCCTACACATTAGGAGCAATTTACAGAAGCCAATTAACCAACAAACCTGCACATTTTTGGAATATGGGAGGAATCCAGAACACCCAGTTAAACCCCACACAGTCACAGGGAGAACGTACAAACTCCACACATACAGTACATGTAGTCAGGATTGAACCCATGTCTCTGGCACTGTATGGCAGCAACTCTACCACTGTGCGCATTGAGCCATTGTACCAACATTGTATATTTTAATGACAAGAAAGCTTTTGAATTCTTTCACATTACTTCCCAACAGACAATCAGCCTGATTGACAGTTATTGAGAATAAAACTCTAGTTACATTTCAGGTATGCAACCTCATTAAAATATTTCAGTGACAGGTCCACTACTGGAAAGCAACCTGCCTGTGTTAAAACAACATTTAAATGTTAACCACCTCTTCTCTCTGTCAACATGTCACAAGGAATTAAAATGATCCCCATATGTTTTTCCAAATGCATTGAAACCCTGCTTTGAATGTGTGCAGTATCAGTGAGGATGGTACAGAGCAGTTGCTTAGCAAAACTCTGAAAGAGTAGGAGAGGCCTCTTCCAACCGGCGTTCGTCAAACCACTGTTTTGTCAACCTGCTGCGATAGAAAATTAAAAATTTATTCTCACTTCAATCAGCACATCAAATTATAAAAGATTTTGGACCCTATTGACAAGGACCCAAGCAAGAGGTGAGATGAGCATGTCTCTGTCTTCTGTGTTGCAAGGCATGAAATGCCGTGACATACACTGCTACTGGCCACTGATCTTCTGCAGACCTCCCAGGTATTCTCCACCAGTGATGGTGAGCTCAAAACTTTAATCCTCTATGGCAGCATGATAACCCAACTTTGATTTAATGATGAAGAGGACGTCTCCTGTGGTTACTGATTGCCGGTGGTGGTTGGTGTATCTACCAAAGCCCTGCTCATTTGAAAGGTGGTCCAACCTACATTTGTATATTTCTTCTCTGCTGAATATTTACTTTGTTAATTAATTAATAGGTGTGTAACCCAGCTAACAAATGGCGACAGTGAGGAGGATTTTACAAAGCACATTGAGCTGTTAAGGCCCATAATCCAGAGAAGAGTGAAGTAGCTTTTGCATCTTATTGTTCACAAAAGGAGGGAATTGCATCATACCATATAGCCCTCAAATGAGACTCTGCTGAGTGCATGAGATGCAACAAAAGTACATTGCGATGTCTAGAAATAAAATAATTGGCTATTACCAATTCTCATACACAACCAGGAGCAGGAACACATGTTTGCACCAGAGCCACCAAAGTCAAGGCAGCCAAAGAGATGCTAAACCCAATGGATGTTGCAGGAGTCTAACACCATCAGATGATCGTCAACTATCTGAGCAAGTTCCTAAGTGAGACATTATTCAAATATCTGACCAAAAAAAGATGTGGCGTGGCATTGTCTGGACTTGTGTGAGCAAATGATCAAACACATCCAACAGACAGTCTCGCAAAGCCTAGGTTGTGACATGTTGATAACAAGAAGGAGCTGACACAACAAGGCATTGGAAAAGAGTCTTTATGCAGTAATCTTGCTGGAGAGTGGCATACACAGGCAGAGCTCTGGCAAGAAGGGACTCGACCCAAAATATCACCTTTTTCCTTTTCTCCGGCGATGTTGCCTGATCCGCTGAGTTACTCCAGCTTTTTATGTCTATCTACAGTGCTCAGAGATCCCTGGTGGCACAATACCTGCTGTGATGTTAGCATTAGATGGGACAGCTCCAAATCACTGGTGATCATTGCAGTTAAGCCCGTCCACAGAGCATCAACATTTCTGCTGGGAAAACTTGTGAACAAGTGATGCAAACAACATAAAGATTCAGTGCTGCCCAGACAAAGACATGCATGCCGAAGACACACCTAGCCAAGACCATCACAAGGACATAAGAAATGCCAATGATACTAGGCTGTATCAACATTGCAAAACTCTCTGCCTTTGATCCACAAGGCTGTGAAGACGAGTAGGCAGATGATATGAAGCAATGCTTGAAACAAGGAACTGCAGATGCTGGGTTACAAAAAAAGACACAAAGCGCTGGGATAATTCAGTGGGCAACACCTCTGGAGAACATTCAGACCATCAGTCTGAAGAAGGGTCCCAACCGGAAACATCAACAATCCATGTTCTCCAGGGATGCTGCCTGACTCACTGAGTTATTGCAGCACTTTGTGTTTTTTTAATATGAAGCAATGCTTGAAACAAATGATTCAGGTGGAATGGAATGAGATACGATACTCGGACTATATTTCTACACGGGGAATGAACTGGGCACTCAGGGTGATCTGCTCTTTAGAGCCAAAATAATTATTGTTCCCAAACTACAAAGGAAATATGTAACAAATTGTCAATAGTCAATAGTCGTTTATTTGTTACATACACATAAATGTGTAGTAAAATGAAACATTACCCGCAGTTGAACAATAAGACCAATAAGATTAATCAATAAAAATGCAATAACACATACAATCACAACTAACACCAAACAAAAAGAAACATCCATCACAGTGAGTCTCCTCCAGTCCCTCCTCACTGTGATGGAAGGCCAGAATGTCTTTTTCTCTTCCCTGCCGTCTTGTCCCGCGGTCAGGCTGTTGGAGTTGCCACGTCGGGGCGGTCGGGGCTCCCGATATTGAAGCCCCCGCTGGGCGGTGAAAAAAAATCCCGCGGCCTATTTCAGGCCGCGCCGGATGGTGAAAGGTCCGCGGCGGGCCGACCCAAGCCCCGCGATTCGGGGCGGGCGAACACGTTGCCTCTGCCGCTGCCGGAGCTCCCGATGTCGGCCCCCATCCAGGGGCCTGCGGGCTTCCGACGTCCACGCGGCCCGCGCCGGAGCCTCCGGAGACGAGTCGCAGCCGTTCCCGCAGCATTCGCAGGCAGCCAGCGCCGCAGGTGGTGAGTCCGGACCGCGGGCTCTGCAAACCAGAGACCCAGGTGGTCCCAGGTGCATGGCCGGTGGTAGGCCGCAACGGGAACGGAGACACGGCACAGAACAAAGGTCGCGTCTCCGTTCTGGAGAGAGAATGTTACAGTTACAGTTCCCGTTCCCTCCCACCCCCCCCCCCAAAACATAACATACAACACTACATCATATTAACACTACAATTGAGACAAAAACAACAAAAAACACAAAAGACAGACGGACTGCAGGCAAGTCAATACAATACAATACAATACAATACAATATCTTTTATTGTCATTGTACAAATACAATGAGATTGAGAATGTCACTTCTATGCTATAAAATATATAAATAAATCACAACGAAAACGAAAACAACAAAAGGGGGGTAAAAAAGGGGAAACAAGGTAAAGTTAAAATAAAAAGTTCACGCAGTTGTGCCAGATGACCCTGGGGGCAGAGACAGATCATGGCGGGCTCTCAGCAGGACCGATTCAGAACAGCTATAGCTCTAGGGATAAAGCTGTTTCTTAGTCTGGAGGTGCGGGTATAGAAGGCTTTGTAACGTCTGCCAGATGGAAGTAGTTCAAACAGATGGTGGCATGGGTGTGTGGAGTCTTTGTAGATGCTGGTGGCTTTCCTGAGGCAGCGTGCCTTGTAGATGTCCTCTAGGGCTGGTAGCTGTGAACCAATGATCCTCTGCGCTCTGCAGACGACCCGCTGAAGAGCTTTCCTGTCCACTGCCGTGCAGCTGAGATACCACACATAGATGCCATATGTCAGTATGCTCTCTGTTGTGCAGGGTTAGAAGGTCATCAGTAACTGTTGTGGCAGACTGACCTTCTTTAGCGTTCTCAGGAAAAACAGCCGTTGCTGTGCTTTTTTGACGAGCGCAGCGGTGTTGAAGGACCATGTGAGGTTCTCTGAAATGTGTGTGCCCAGAAACCTGAAGCTGGACACTCTCACCACTTTGTCTCCGTTGATGAGGACTGGAGCGTATTCCGCATTCTGTCACATTTGGGGGTGAATATTTGCATCTGCTCATAGACAACATATCTATTGGTGATGGATGAATGAGGAGATTAGAGATCATACAAATGGCCTAAAGATCTTTCAACAGGAACCTAACAAAGGAAACATCATTTGATTCGTGAGGATTCAGAAGCACACTGAATCTTTCAATGGTAGGACATTCCCGAGGTGAGGACCATGGTAATGAGTCAGAGTTGGCAGTAGACAACTTTGAAAGGTTCTCAAAGGACTTGCAGCTTAATCATTGGACAGCATCACTTCGGCTTCTACAGAGTATAGGGACGGCAGGGACTGCTGTGATAGTGGTCAAATAACTGAAGACAAAAGTTAATACAACACTGCCAGACCCCTGAGCATCTTAGTCTTCCAAAGAACCCCAACCCAATGGCATACAGACTGTCCTGTGCAGAGACATATAGGTAGAGCCACTGGAGGCTCTACTCTAACACCAGAAGGGCAATACAGGTGTAAAGAGTCCAAAGAAGGCTGGCACACCACTGGAACTGAAGTGCCATGGATGCCACCACTGAAGGTTGCAGTTATCAAGAGGATAAAATTCTAGCAGATGAACACCAGACGAGGCTTAAGGCAAGAGTGGCGTTCGATACATCACACTCGAGATTAGGTGAGATAATCACAGGGGAGACTTTCTATACCAAAGGAGAAAATGGTATCTCTGGAAGACCACTGAAGATGCTTGCTGGATGTGTGCAGATGTAGAGATACCAAAGGTTCACTGTTGACCTTGTGGAGATAGAACTATGAATAAAATATATCAAGATAGTACATGGATCATGTTTCCATAATGGGACATTGGGAGATTCTTAATTCATGGACATGTTGGGTGGCCAAAGGGAAATGATAACCTCTGGGTATATGATTGTCCTGAGAACCCTTCCTAGTCGGAACCAGCTTCAAATGTATTTTTGAGTTTGTTTTAAGTTTCCAGCAGTTTTTGAGGTTGTAGAAGAAGTAACCAAAAAGGTTGATGAGGGCAGGATCACAGATGTAGTCTATATAAGCTTCTGCAAGGCCTTTGATAATGGTTCTGCATGGTGGGCTATTCTGGAAGGTTAAATCGCAGGGGATTCAGAGAGAGCTAGTGGGGCTAGTGTAGCTGGAACATGTTGGTCTGTGTGGGCAAATTGGGCTGAAGGGCCTGTTTCCCACATTGTATGACTCCATGACTCTAGCTAACCAAATGGATCCAGAATTGGCTTCATGGTGGAAAGAAGGCAGGGGTGGAAGATTGTTTATCGGTCTGGAGGTCTGTGACTAGTAGTGTGCCTCAGGGATCAGTACTGGGCCCTTTTCTGTTTGTCACCTATATCAACAATTTGGATAAGAATGCACAGGCATGATTAGTAAGTTTGCAGATGAGACTAAATTAGGTAGTATCAAAGACAGTGAAGATGCTTATCAAGAATTACAGTGAGATTTTGAACAGCTTGGCAAATGGGCTGAGGAATGGCTAATGGAATCAAACTCTTATAAGTGTGAGGTGTTGCATCTTTGAATGTCAAACCAGGGCAGGATCTTCATAGTAAATGGTATGGTCTTCGGGAGTGTTGTTGAGCAGAGGGATCGAGAAGTGCAAGTACATAGTTCCCTGATAGTGGCATCATATGTAGATAGGTGGTGAAGAAACTTTTAACATGCTGGTTTCATCAATCAAGGAATTGTGTATAGAAGGTAGTGCATTGTGTTACTGTTGTACAAGACATTGGTGAGGCCGCACTTGTAGCACTGTGTTCAGATTTGTTCACTGTGCCACAAAGAAAAATGCCATTAAGCTTTGCAGAGAGAATTTTATGAGGATGCTACTAGGATTGGAGGGCGTAAGCTACAGGGAGAGGTTGGCAGGCTGGGACTATTTATTTCTTGGAGCACAGGATGCTGAGTAGTGATCTTATAGAGGTGTATAAAATAATGAGGGGAATATGTAGGGTGAATTCCTAGAGTGTTTTTCCCATGGTAGGGAATTCAAGAACTAGAGGGCATAGGTTTGAGGTAAGAGGGGAAAGATTTAAAAGGAACTTGAGGGGTCAATTTTTCACACAGATGGTGGTGGATATATGGAATGAGTTGCTAGAGGAATTTAGTTGAGGCAGGCACTATAACAACTTTTAAAAGATATTTGGATGGGTTCATGAATAGGAAAGGAAGAAAGGTATAGAGGGATATGTGTCAAACTAAGAGGCTTAGACAGGGCATCTTGGCTGAGTTGGGCTGAAAGGCCTATTTCCATCCTGTATGACTATGGTTCTGAAAAGACCATGATCTAAATGGGAACAGGACAGAAAACAAAAACATGATTACTCTCAGAAAATTACAAAAGATTGAATTTGTTTGATTCTACAACATGTCACCAGAAATTACAAATCGTATGACAGCAAGGGGAATAATGTTTCCTTTTTGTTGCTAAGCATCTTTCTACATTCAGATACTGAGATCATATCCCCAGGGAAATAGAACAAAGAACCTTTTATATTTTTACATCAATATGATGTTAATGACTCGTTCATGTTTGCCCCAAAAACCTAGAATCATTGTTGACATTAAGAGCTACAGCAACAGTAAAGAGATTGTATATCTTTGCACTTGCTCCTGATTCAGTGCAACATATTTCTGTCAGTAGGAGTCAGGTTTGGAGACTGAGGTGGACTAGGTAGATGCAAGTGGAGCTAATCTTTCCAACACTGGCGATAGACACGAAAAGCTGGAGTAACTCAACGGGACAGGCAGCATCTCTGGAGAAAGGAATGGGTGACGTTTCGGGTCAAGACCCTTATTCAGACTCTGGCATCAGGATTTATTGGCAATATGACCTGTTTCTGACCTCATGCTCCATCAATGTTGGTCCTGATATTCTTTTTCCTCATGACCAGTTTGGAGAGCTGAATGCCTTGGAATCGGACTCCCATTTTTATATACCAACATAGCCTGGTCAAACTGCCAAAGGCAGCACACTCCCTGTTGTCCTGTCTCCATGAATCTGTCGCTCTGTATTTTCTTTCAGCTAGCAGCACTCACATCTACAATGGCTGGCTTGTCCTTCTGGTGCCATTTCCCCTGTTTCTGACCTTTGTTGCAACATCGATAGTTCTCACTTTCATTACATGGCTCATCACATGAGAACAATTCACAGACTTTTGTTTCCACTGAAAGCTGTAATATCGTGTGGACACTAGTAGGATTCATTTTTTTTAAAACATATCATTCACAACCTAAAGGTTAATTCTGCTTAACATAAAAATATTAGTTAAAAAATATTATTGGATTCAACTGTGGACCCATCCATACTATGGTTCTCATTGAAGGCTGTAATACGAGGTAGGTTAATAGCTAGGGCATCACATATTAAAAAGGCCAGAATGAAAACATATAATAAGTTGATATTAGATCTGAAGGATTTAGAACAGAAGTACAAAAATAATAAGGACCAGAGAACTTATAAACAAGTAGAAGATTTGAGGGGACAAATGGATGGAATATTGGGTCAAGAGGTGGAGAAAAAAGCAAGATTTGTAAAACAGGTACATTATGAGCAAGGCCCTAAATCCACTAAATTACTTGCCCGGAGGCTACGCAAAACAACAGGCTGACAACACCATACACAAAATTAAGGACCCCCTGTACACAGAAATTGAAGAGTGATCCAAAAGAAATAGAACATATCTTCCAGGAATATTATACAGAATTATATACATAAACCTCTACAGTAGATGGGGAATCAATGAGGACTTTTTAAAGTACAATAGATCTGCCCTGTATTGGAGAGACACAACATAAAACAATCACAGCAGAAATATCAATGGAGGAGATAGAGAAGACAATTGGTAGGATGAAAACAAACAAGGCCCCAGGCAGCGACGGTTTCCCTATAGAATGGTATAAAATATTTCGGAATGAGCTGAACCCACTTCTACTGAGAACCTTTAACTGGATCATCAAAGAAGGCAAGACACCCCCATCATGGAAAGAGGCAATTATAACATTAATCCCCAAAGAGAACAAAGACAAGGAAAATTGTACCAACTACAGACCGATATCAATTCTAAATGTGGACTATAAAATATATTCTTCAATTATCTCCAAACGATTTGAAAAGTTCATGCCAGATTTAATTGATGAAGACCAGACTGGTTTTATAATAGGCAGACAAACACAGGACAGTATTAGAAGAACCCTACATATAATACATAAGATTCAAAAGGAAAGTACGCGCGCTGTCCTGATAAGCCTAGATGCGGAAAAGGCTTTCGATAGGGTTAATTGGGAATTCTTATATCAAACACTAGAAAGATTTGGCTTTACCGAAGATTCAATTCAAGTTATTAAAGCAATTTACCAGCAACCTACTGCAAGAGTAAAGGTGAATGGGTCCTTAACTGAGAGATTTGTGTTAGGAAGAGGAACGAGACAGGGATTATAAGAATATGACGTAATGGTGTATCTCACAGATGTAAACACCTCCTTTCCAAGGATGATGGGGATCATAGAGAAATTTAATTTCTATGCAGGATATAAATTGAATATTTCAAAAATTCAAATCCTCCTATTTAATTGTGCTCCTCTAGAAGAAATCAAGCAAAAGTATAATATTAAATGGGATTCAAAATCAATCAAATACCTAGGGGTATATATAACGAAAAATATATCAATGTTGTATGGGGCCAATTATAATCACATCAACCAAAACATAAGAAAGGATATAGAAAGATGGTCCACCTACCCAATGGATTTTAGTAGTAAGATAAATGTGGTGAAAATGAATATTTTGCCAAGGATATTGTACTTGTTTCAATCTCTGCCAATAGAGGTACCACTAAAATAATTCACAGAATGGGATAAACTAATATCTAGATTTATTTGGGGAGGAAAGATGGACAGAGTTCGATACACTACACTCCAGTTGCCAAAGGACAAAGGTGGAATGGCACTTACAAATTTTAGGATATATTTCTATGCAGCCCAACCTCGACCACTAATTAATTGGTGTAAGGATAGCTACATAGCTAGGTGGAATGAGATTGAGACATATATCCCTGACGTCCACATCCAAACACTCTTGGGAGAAAAAGCGCTTCCTGGACATATCAGGAGTATAATCGATCCAATAACGATCGCAATACTGTGTGGCTGCGCCTAACGGCTGCGGCTCGCTGGCAGTCTGTTTGTCTTTTTTCCTTTTTTTTGTTTGTGCGCCGGTGTTGGGATGGTTTTTGTTTTTGTTTTTGGCTGTGTATGTGTGGGGGGGTGGGGTGGGGCGGGGGGTGGTGGGGTGGGGTGGGGGAAACCTTTCTTTTTTTAGGTCTCTTCCCCGGGGCGCGGCTCGGGCGCGGCTCGGCCGCGGCTCGGCCGCGGGGCCTTCCATCGCCCGCCGGGCCTTCCATCGCCCGGCGCGGCTCGGCCGCTGGACTTAACATCGCCGGCGAGGCTCGGCCGCGGGACCTAACAGTGCCCGGTGCGGCTCGGCTGCGGGGCCTTCCATCGCCCGGTACGGCCGTGGGACGTTTCAGCGCTCGGTGCGGCTCGGCCGCGGGGCCTTCCATCGCCCGGCGCGGCTCGGCCGCAGAACGGTTTAGCGCCCGGCATGGCCACGGGGCCTTCCATCGCCCGGCGCGGCTCAGCCGCGGGACGGTTCAGCGCTCTGTGCCGCTCAGCCGCGGGACCTTCCATCGCCCGCGGGGCCTTCCATCGCCCAGCGCGACTCGGCCGCTGGACTTAGCAGCGCCTGGTGCGGCTCGGCCGCGGGGCCTTCCATCGCACGACGCGGCTCGGCCGCTGGACTTAACATCACCGGCGCGGCTCGGCTGCGGGACGTTTCAGTGCCCGGTGCGGCTCAGCCGCAGGGCCTTCCATCCCCTTGCGGGGGCTGTGCGTGTCGGTCGCCTCGGTAGGGGTCGAGCTGCCTGTCCGTGGGCGTGGGGGAAAGAGAGTGGAAGTTTTTGGCCTCCATCATAGTGAGGGGGTGTTTGGAGTCACTGTGATGGATGTTTGTGTTGGGGTTATGTGTACTGTGTTCTTTTCTTTTTTGTTGTGTTCTGTGACTGCTGGAAATGTAATTTTGTTCGGTACCTCGGTACCGAATGACAATAAAGTTCTGTATTATTAACTGTATTAACTGTATATTTACTTTAGAAACCTGGTTCACTCTTACCAAACAACTTAAATTGAATAAAGGACAAAAAGTGTTAAGATGGATAGCTTTGGATAATGAATTTAAACCAGGGTTGTATGACTCAACCTTTAAAGAGTGGATGAAAAAAGGAATGACTGCATTTTGTACTGTTACTGAAAATGGAGACCTAAGAAGTTTTCAAGATTTGAAGGACAGATTTGCACTTCGGAACCAAGACTTGTTTAGATACCTCCAACTGAGAGAATATTACAACACAAATGTAAAAAGGGAGGCACCAGAAGAAAAGAATCCAGTGGTAGAAGTGATAGTCAATGTGTATCATCAAAAAACATCAAGGATTATTTCTAAACTTTATCATAGTTTAATGGAATGTCAAGCTAAAACTACATTTTATGTAAACTTTAAGTGGGAAAGGAATTGAACATCACAATCTCAGAAGAAGAATGGCATCATATGTATGTAACACTACAGACATCCACGAATTCACAAAAATGGAGAGAATTTAATTGGGAAAATTTGATTTGTTTCTTTATTACGCCTAACATAAAAAGCAAGCAAATTGTAAGGCAACAAACATGCTGGAGGCAATGTGGCCATACAGACGCAAATCATGCACATATCTTCTGGAGTTGCCCAAAAATAGAACCATTTTGGGACAGAGTGAATTCAGTATTAAAGGAGGTATTAGGATATATAGTCTCCAAGAAGTGTTCCATTTTATACCTGGGTAATATAAATACAGTGGTGCTGAAGGAAGATCATTACGGTTAAAATTCTACTTACAGATGGCAGAAAGGCCATTACAAGAAACTGGCTTGTAGCGGACACACCCAGACTTAGACAATGGTTAGACATAGTACAGGAAATATTTGTGATGGAGAAAATGACATATTCTCTAAGAGTGAAAGAAGATGAGTTTAACAGAAAATGGGAAAAATGGATTAGGTATAGAAATAAAGACATAAACACTATATAATTTTATTGACAATAATGTAAGTTATTGGAAAATGTTTTAATAAGAAAATAGTTCTGTATACTGCATCATTAATTGCAAACTGCACTGTTGTAAGTTTCGGTGTTATATGTGTGTTTTATTTGTGTATGCATAAAAGCAATAAAGATTAAAATGACAAAAAAGAAAGCTGTAATATCATGTGGACACTAGTAGGATTCATTTTTTTAAAACAAATCATTCACAACCTAAAGGTTAATTCTGCTTAGCATAAAAATATTCGTTTAAAATCTATTATTGGATTCAACTGTGGTTCAGACAGAGCATGGATTCATTGAGAGATTTCAGCCATTGAGTACTTTATGGATTTTTTTTCATGCTGGCTCTGAATAACTACATTCAGCTGCTCAAGTCTATTGAACCTATTTGATCTATTCTTATTCATCATAAATCTTAAAAGCAAGCTCATTTCAGTTTTGGATTGGTCAATTGAGAGCCTAAAGCACATTTGTCGTTGAGAATTACTGATTTCCTTTGTGTGAAGTTATGCTTTCTGATATCACCTGCAAATGGCCAAACATTTCAGATTATGTGCCCTTATAATAGACTCTCCCATCAGAGAAAACTATTTGCTTCCATCCACTCCATCAATTTGTTGAATCATTTTACTGCCTGTGAAGGAAGTGGAACTCAATTATCTTCGGCCTTTGAATATTCTCCTAGTAGTTAAGCAGCAAATAAATAATTTAGATATAATGATTAAATCAAAATGGCTACTGTTCTGTTTAACAGAGCTCGCATTTGGGGTATATTTGTCATGACAACTGATATCAATAAAATAGGGTCATCAATGCATGCAGTCAGCTTCAAATTAATCATCCCAATGGCTGCAGGACTTCAATTGAGATACAGTTACAAGTGTAATTATTTGCAAACCAGTTTAAAAGTAATGTGACATTAAACTACAAATGAAGTACCACAATCTTATTCTTGCTTATGTTTATTTGAACAGTGCATTTATAGATAAACCAAGATTGTATAATTGTGTGGCACAATGTAAAGCCAGAAAATTGTTATAATCAAGAATGTACTTACATTTACTTTGCAAAGCTCAAGTGACTCCAAAGCACTTTCCAGTCAATTTATTATTTTTTTTGTCAAATTGTTTTGAATTAAGGAAAAGCACAAAATATTCACAAGGCCATTTAAGTCACAGTGAGATTACTGACAATGTAATTTGCCCAATGGTGCTGGTTAAGGGATAATTAACAGTAACTCACCAGGGAGAATTCCTATGCTCTTCTTCAAATACTGTTTACATTCATTTAAGGGAATGGGCAAGGAATCGCTGATAGTCCTGCTACTCACTGTCTGTACAATATCACAGGGTGAACATCACCATAACGGCAGGTAGAATCAGTGTAAAGAAACTGTGCCTAATTTTCCAACCTCAAAAGTACAGATTTGATGTGATAATCACAGAGGAGGCTTTGCATGATGAAGGAAATGATGCCATCTCAAGAAGACTATTAATGGCTTCAGATACAAATGAAATATATCATTAAGCATATCCAAGAAGATCTGAAGAAGTCATTGCTACTAATTTGCAGGGTACTGGACATGCAGTCTTCTGAGTTATTTGGCCAAAAAGCATAAGTTAGATAAATCACAGAGTCATACAGCGTGGAAACACGCCCCTCATCCCAACTTGCCCACACCAACCAACATGTTCCTTCCACACTAGTCCCACCTGCCTGCGTTTCACTAATTTGCTTTTCACTAATTTTAACCAATAGTTTGACCAATACTTCTAAATTATATTGTTGTAGATTCATATAAAGTGCAAGGAGCTTCAGATTCCTTGGCGTTAATATTACCAATGACCTGTCGTAAACCAACCATATTGATGTGACACCAAAGAAGTCACACCAACACCTCTACTTCTTAAAGAAATTGACTAAATTTGGCTTGTCTCCAGTGACTCTCACCATAGAAAGCAAACTGTCGGGTTGCATCACAGCTTGGTTTGGGAACAGCTCTGCCGAAGACCACAAGAAATTGCAGAGAGTTGAAGATGTAGCCAAGTCCATCACATGGACCAGACCTCCCACCATTGACTCCATCTACACCACGGTGCCTCAGAAAAGCATCCAACATCCAATCAAAGACTTGTCCTACCCTGGTCATTCCTTCTTCTCCCTGCAGCCATCTGGCAAAAGGTACTGAAGCTTGAAAGCATGCACCAGCAGACTCAGGAACAGTTCGTTCCCCTATGTTATCAGACTTAAACTCGTCTACCGTCCGATTCACCTCTACCCCATTGAGGACTTTGGATTATGTCTAGGGAACTAATGTACTACAATGCGCTACATTGTGCAGAGTTATTTTCTGCACTTTGTATCTTCCCCTTTGCTCTATCTAGTGTACTTGTGTTTGACGATTGTATTTATGTATGATACATCTGATCTATTTCAATAGGGTGCAAAACAAAGCTTTTCAATATACCTCAGTTCAAGTGTCAATAATAAACCCAAACCTAAACCTCAATGTTTGTTTTACCTTAGATAGACACAAAGTGCTGGAGTAATTCAGCGGGTCAGGCAGCATCTCTGGAGAAAAAGGATGGTTGATGTTTAGGGTTGGGACCCTTCATCAGACTGAAAGTCGGGGGTGGGGTCAGGGAGGAAGAACTGGAGGTGAGAACAGACCAGGACTAATCAGGGCCAGCTACAAATGACCTCAGGCGGGGCGGTGCCCTGGTATGTACATTGTTGGCCAGGGAGGGTGTGATCTCAAGAGAAACAATGTGGAGAACTGTGGAACTGGTAAAATGAATAGGGTGGAGGAAAGGGGCGGGAGGGAGGGGTAAGGGGAGAGTAAGATGAAGTTACTTAAAAGTGAGATCATGCCATCTCTAGCCAACAACGAACCCATGAGGTCACCACCCTGCCTTTTGTCATTTGTAGCTGGCCCTGATCGGTCCTGGTCTTTTATCGCCTCCAGCTCTTCACCTCCCTCCCCATCCCCTACTTTCAGTCTGAAGAAGGGTCCCAACCCAAAACGTCACCTTCCTTTTTCTCCAGAGATGCAGATGCTACCTGACCCGCTGAGTTACTCCAGCACTTTGTGTCTATCATTGGTGTAAACCACCATCTGCTGTTCTTTGTTTCTACTGTTTATTTTACCTTTACTATTTACTATCCGATATTCTCCCACAAGGGCACCTTGAGGTCACACTTTGCAGGTTTGTCTATCCCAGGTTCTTCACTCTTCTGTTATGATCCAGTGTACCAACAGTAGTGACTCTTCCCCAGAAATGGAATATCTCCTTTGTGCCTCAGTAACAAAAAATAATCTCAGGACTGAAGAATGACCTGATTACAGCATTGTACTATTTTAGCATGAGTCTGAGATGTGCTGTATAGTTCACCATTTCACTTCATTTGCTGATTTGCTGCTTCACAGTAACTTAATATATTGACTCTAATGTCACTAATATCCAAGAATTTCTTTAAAACTGTATCTGTTACAGCACTGTGCTTTTATTTGTTCCAATTATCCATGGCAGATTTCATCTACCAAGAGTTCCATACAAATCTTCATTTTATTTATTTTTAACTTTCACTTCAGATTTCACTGTCCAGCTCACTTTGACATTGCCTGCGCTGTGTCATTAGTGGCAAAGACAAAAGTATTTTCCTCAAAATGCTGGAGTAACTCAGCAGGTCACGCAGCATCTCAGGAGAGAAGGAATGGGTGACGTTTCGGGTCGAGACTCTTCTTCAGACTGATGTCAGGGGGCGGGTCAAAGGAAGGATGTAGGTGGAGACAGGAAGATGGAGGGGGAACTGGGAAGGGGGAGGGGAAGAGAGGGACAGAGGAACTATCTAAAGTTGGAGAAGTCAACATTCATACCGCTGGGCTGCAAGCTGCCCAAGTGAAATATGAGGTGCTGTTCCTCCAATTTCCGGTGGGCCTCACTATGGCACTGGAGGAGGCCCATGACAGAAAGGTCAGACTGGGAATGGGAGGGGGAATTGAAGCGCTCAGCCTCCGGGAGATCAGGTTGGTTAAGGCAGACTGAGCAAAGGTGTTGAGCGAAACGATCGCCGAACCTGCGTTTGGTTTCGCTGTTGTAAAGAAGTTGACATCTAGAGCAGCGGATACAATAGATGAGGTTGGAGGAGTGCAGGTGAACCTCTGTCTCACCTGGAAAGACTGTTTGGATCCTTGGATGGAGTTGAGGGGGGAGGTAAAGGGACAGGTGTTGCATCTCGTGCGGTTGCAGGGGAAAGTGCCCGGGGATGGGGTGGTTTGGGTAGGAAGGGACGAGTGCACCAGGGAGTTACAGAGGGAACGGTCTCTGCGGAACGCAGAAAGGGGAGGGGATGGGAGGATGTGGCCAGTGGTGGGGTCCCGTTGGAGGTGACGGAAATGTTGGAGGATGATTTGTTGGATACGCCGGCTGATGAGGTGGAAGGAGAGAACGAGGGGGATTCTGTCCTTGTTACAAGTGGGGGAAGGGGGAGCAAGAGCGGAGCTGCAGGATGTGGAAGAGACCCTAGTGAGAGACTCATCTATAATGGAAGAGAGGAAGCCCCGTTTCCTGAAGAATGAGGACATCTCTGATGCCCTAGTGTGAAACACCTCATCCCGGGCTCGGATGCGGCGTAGACGGAGGAATTGGGAGTAGGGGATAGACTTTTTGCAGGAGACAGGGTGGGAAGAAGTGTAGTCCAAATAGATATGCGAGTCAGTGGGTTTATAGTAGATGTCAGTCACTAGTCTGTCTCCTGTGAGAGTGAGGCGGAGGAGAGTGTTGGTAGATGGGGATTGGCTGGTTCTACGGTCGAGGAAGAAATGGAGGGATTCAAGACCATCCTTGTGGGGGATGGAAGTGTAGAGTGACTGGACATCCATGGTAAAGGTGAGGGAGTGGGGGCCTGGAAACCGGAAGTTATCGAGAAGACGGAGAGCATGTGAGGTGTCTTGGACGTACGTAGAGAGGGGTTTGACATGGGGGGATAGGATGGAGTCAAGGTAGGTGGAAATAAGTTTGGTGGGTCATGAACAGGCAGAGACAATGGGTCTGCTGGGACAGTTCTGTTTATGGATTTTAGGTAGAAGGTAATAACAGAATCCCCCTCGTTCTCACCTTCCACCCCACCAGCCAGCGTACCCAACAAATCATCCTCCAACATTTCCGTCACCTCCAACGGGACCCCATTACTGGCCACATCTTCCTATCCCCTCCCCTTTCTGCGTTCCGCAGAGACCGTTTCCTCCGTAACTCCCTGGTCCACTCGTCCCTTCTTACCTCAACCACCCCATCCCCGGGCACATTTCCCTGCAACCGCAGGAGATGCAACACCTGTCCCTTTACCTCCCCCCTCAACTCCATCTAAGGACCCGAACAGTCTTTCCAGGTGAGACAGAGGTTCACCTGCACCTCCTCCAACCTCATCTATTGTATCCGCTGCTCTAGATGTCAACTTCTTTACATTGGCGAAACCAAACGCAGGCTCGGCGATTGTTTCGCTCAACACCTTCGCTCAGTCTGCCTTAAACAACCTGATCTCCTGGTGGCTGAGCACTTCAACTCCCCCTCCCACTCCCAGTCTGACCTTTCGGTCATGGGCCTCCTCCAGTGCCATAGTGAGGCCCAACGGAAATTGAAGGAATAGCACCTCATATTTTGCTTGGGCAGCTTGCAGCCTAGCGGTATGAACATTGACTTCTCCAACTTTAGATAGTTCCTCTGTCCCTCTCTTCCCCTCCCCCTTACCAGTTCTCCCTCTATCTTCCTGTCTCCACCTATATCCTTCCTTTGTCCCGCCCCCTGACATCAGTCTGTAGAAAGGTCTCGACCCGAAACGTCACCCATTCCTTCTCTCCTGAGATGCTGCCTGACCTGCTGAGTTACTCCAGCATTTTGTGAATAAATACCTTCGATTTGTCCCAGCATCTGCAGTTATTTTCCTACATAGTATTTTCCTCGTTTAGTTATAACATAGCCCTGCAGAAAGTGGAAGATTAATTTGTTCTAATAGATGCCATAGAAAGAACTTTTACAGCTGTGTGCCTCAAGTTAGCCAAATAACATACCAATCAATAAAGCTGTTCTATATTTGGTGGAAGGAATAGTATTTGAATATGGATCCATTACAGCAAACATAGTAACCAAACTTTGGATTACATTCTTGTGTTTGCATATTGTGCTGTAAATAAGCAAAATATGTTCTGAGCAACTTTGTTTTTTAAATATTAAATATACTCTAATGTAATTGTATAGGATCAACATGCCACATGGAATCGAGGCAGCTGCGAAGAGCTGTAACATTTCTCACAGTTAAATATAGAGTGGTGATTTGGGGAGGATGCTTGCAGCTAAGTAAGATGCATTTATGTCAGTGCATTTATGAGCGGAAACTGAACTGGAATAGGCATATATACAGCGTGGCTCAGGAATCCTGCAGCAATTAGCTCATCTCCTGACCCCACAAGGCCTGTCCACCACCCACGCGACACAAGTCAGGAGCATAGAAAATAGAACCGCACTGCACAAGAACAGGCCCTATGGCCCACAATGGCTATGCCAAACATGATGCCGAGACCAACTCTTACCTACCTGCACATAATCCATATTTCTCTAGTTCCTCTATATCCATGCTCTTATCCAAACATCTCCTAAATGTCACTGTTATATCCGGCTCCATCACCACCCCAGCAGCTTGCTCCAGGAACCTGCTACCTTCTGCATTAAAAAACGTGCAATGTACACCTCCTTTATACTTTGGCTCTCTCACCTTAAAGCTATTCCCTCTAGTATTTGATATTTCCATTCTGGGGAAAAGGTTCTGAGTGTCTACCATATCTATGCCTCTCATAATTTTATATACTGTTACCAGGTCTCCCAGCAACCTCCGGCATTCCAGAGAAAACATTCCAAGTTCATCCAACTTCTCCTTGTATCTAATACCCCCTAATCCAGGCATCATCCTGGTAAAAGGATACAAAGTACTGTAGAAACTCAATGGATCAAACTGCATCTCTGGAGAACATGGATAAATGACGTTTTGGGTCGAGACCATTCTTCAAAGTAATTGTAGATGTGGTGGGGAAGAAAGCTGGAAGAGAGGAGAGGCAGTACGGAGCATGGCAGGTAATATGTGGACACAGATGAGGAGGGGTTTTGATAGGAAGATGGTTGGATATAGGCCAGAATTAAAAGCAGGTGTGAATTGTGAAGCCAGAGGAGGGGAGGTGGGGGGGGGGTTGTTAAAGGTTACCTATAATTGGAGAATTTAATCTTCATACCATTGGGTTGTAAGCTACCCTAGCAGAATCTGAGGTACTGTTCCTCCACTTTGCTCATGGTCTCACTTTGGCAATGGAGGAGGCTAGGACAGAAAGTTCAATATGGGGATGAGAAGGGGAGTTAAAATGGTTAGCAACTGGGAGATCCAGTAGGCCGAGGCGGACCAAGAAATCTGCCTTCACTTTGTCAATATATTATGTGCTTATGTCTTCTCATGATGAAATGCAGGGCCGTGCAGAAAAACAAATGCACTCACAAGAGAAGCCACAAAAGTAGAAATACCATCAGATTAACTTCAATTTAATGCAAACACAGCCAAACAATTCATTGGGAATGTAGGCAGGGCATGCTAAAAACTGAAGGACATTCACTCAGTGCCCATGCACTAACAACAGGAGCTTTGCTTTTACACATTATCTGAACATTCCCATATTAGGGTATGGTGCAGCTTTCCACTACAGTTGGGTCTTTTGCTTATTCTCTCTTTATTGAAATACATGTTTTTATTCAAATGGAAGCCCATGGTTTCAATTGGATTATCAACAAAATAATGAAGGTAAATTCCGATCAGAGATTTTAGGTCGATATCATTTATTAGCAACATTTCATTCTTGTTTGGTCAAATAAACAAATAGGAATTGGGAACCATAGTTACAAAGAAAACTGACGTGATACGGTCTGCTGAATCAGGGCGAATGCTATTTATGCCTGTCCTTCAATGTCATTGGAGACAAATTAAACAAAGAGACAGTGAGATGAATGACTCATTGAGCTGTTTTAGTTCACAGAAAGGTGAACATCAGGACAACAGATATGACAAGACTCACATGCAGCCATTCAATTAATTAACTTGCTCTTTCGCAATAACACACAATGAAGAACATTCCACACAAGCTCATGGGTTATCTGACTTGATAGCTTCCAACAAATCTAACCAGATTGCTTCAGTAAAACGTTTTACAGATTTCCCAGCCTTCCTGTATCAAAAATAAAATATCTGTACACTTTCATAAGGTCAAAAGTGATAGGAGCAGGATTATGCCATTCGGCCCATCGTCTACTACGCCATGCAATCATGGCTGATCTATATCTCCCATCTAACCACATTCTCCTGCCTTAGCAACATAGAAACATAGAAAAATAGGTGCAGGAGTAGGCCATTCGGCCCTTCGAATCAGCACCGCCATTCAATATGATCATGGCTGATCATCTAAAATCAATGCCCCGTTCCTGCTTTTTCCCCATATCCCTTGATTCCTTCAGCCCTAAAAGCTAAATCTAACTCTTCTCCCCATAACTCCAGATACCCGTACTAATTACTGTGTATACTTGCTGTAAAACATCTTGTCAGTGCGTCCTGAGCTTTTCATTGCTACTTACGTTTTGTAAGGTTGCTATAAAATATTAGTTGCAAGAAACTTGATTAATAGTTTGGTAATGTGGACAGGACAGCTGGATACAGTAACGATATTCCAGGCCTCGAGAGTTCAAAACCAGGGCCAGAGCACGAAGGAAAAGGGAATAACGTTTAGGACCAAATTTAGAAATTGTATTATTGAGGTGGTAGTGAACCTATGGATTTCTCCAGCACAGAAGGCAGAGAAGTGCAAGGCATTAAATATAAACAAGAAGACAGAAATGTTTCTTGATACTAAAGGGATCCAAGGATACCGGGAACCTGAAGTGGATCAGCATGATTGTGTGGAATGGTGGAGCTGTCCACGGAGCCCTGACAGCTCTTCCCTTCTGTTTCTCCGTTTTCTTATATTGCTTATTGCTTCTGAGAAATATCAAAGGTGATGTTGCAGTACAAGTTATCTCCAGAGTGTGAATACTATTTATTTTCGAATGCAGCACTAGTTTGCATCTCCATTTAAAGATGTTTATTGCAGCCAGTTTTGCAGTAATGTCAATAGACAATAGACAATAGGTGCAGGAGGAGGCCATTCGGCCATTCGAGCCAGCACCGCCATTCAATGTGATCATGGCTGATCATTCTCAATCAGTACCCCGTTCCTGTCTTCTCCCCATACCCCCTGACTCTGCTATCCTTAAGAGCTCTATCCAGCTCTCTCTTGAATGCATTCTGAGAATTGGCCTCCACTGCCTTCTGAGGCAGAGAATTCCACAGATTCACAACTCTCTGACTGAAAAAGTTTTTCCTCATCTCAGTTCTAAATGGCTTACCCCTTATTCTTAAACTGTGGCCCCTTGTTCTGGACTTCCCCAACATTGGGAACATGTTTCCTGCCTCTAACGTGTCCAACCCCTTAATAATCTTATACGTTTCGATAAGATCTCCTCTCATCCTTCTAAATTCCAGTGTATACAAGCCTAGTCGCTCCAGTCTTTCAACATATGATAGTTCCGCCATTCCGGGAATTAACCTAGTAACCCAACGCTGCACGCCCTCAATAGCAAGAATCCTTTTGTACTTTTAAAAATCAAATGTTTATGAGAACAGGGGCTGGAGTGACTGGTGGTACAATGGCTGTTTTTCATTGTGAAGGATATAACATCACATGTACCTAGGGAGGTAGGCATTACAATTTTGTGAGAACAGGTCCCTTACAGAAGCTCCTGCATCATTGGGGACCAATGCCTTTAAAAGTCCATTTTAAAGAATTAAATTGTACATAGGTTCATAACAATCATTTCAAAGTGTCAATCTGTAATTTTTCAATGCTGTTATTTTTCTCCCCATTCACTCGCATTGATAAGGTCGAGGTTTCAAGGTTTCAAAGTCAGTTTATTATCATATTATATCATATCATATATATACAGCCGGAAACAGGCCTTTTCGGCCCACCAAGTCCGTGCCGCCCAGCGATCCCCATACATTAACACTATCCTACACCCACTAGGGACAATTTTTTTATTTTTATTTTTTAATAACATTTTTACCCAGCCAATTAGCCTACATACCTGTACGTCTTTGGAGTGTGCACCAATTAAAGTACAGTGAGATTTGAGTTACCATACAGCCATACTAAGTGAAAAGCAACAAGCCACGCAACCACATAAAAGTTACCACAAACATCCATCACAGTGCGTTCCACATTCCTCACTGTGATGGAAGGCAATAAAGTTCAATCTTCTTCCTCTTGTTCTCCCGCAGTCGGGGTAGTCAAACCATCCGCAGTCGGGGCAATCAAAGCCCCCGCAGCCGACGATCGAAGGCCCCGTCAGGGTGATCAAAACTCCCGCATCGGGGCGGTTGAAACTCTCTCCGCAGCATGGAGCTCCCGAGTCGGCCTCTTCTTACCAGAGACCGTGGGCTTCATGATGTTAAAGTCCACAGGCCTCGCAGTTGGAGCTTCGATCCCCAGCAAAGGGATCGCAAGCTCTGCGATGTTAAAGTCCTGCAGACTCCCGCGGCTTGGAGCGCCCGTCGGTCTCCAGGAAAGGCCGCCAACTCCACGATGTTAGGCCGCAGTGGGGACGGAGATACGATAAGGAAAAAAATTGCATCTCCGTCGAGGTAAGAAATTGAAATATATTTTCCCCCAACCCACCCCCATATAAAACAAACCAAGGAACACTAAAACATACTTTTAACACATACTAAAAATAACACAAAGAAGAAAGGACAGACAGGCTGTTGGCGAGGCAGCCACTGCTAGTGGCGCCACCCAATAAGGACAGTAAGGTAAGGGAACCATGGATGAGCAAGGAGGTTGTAAACTTGGTCAGGAAGAAAAAGGAAGTGTATCTCAGGTATGAGGAGGTGACATGAGGAATATGAGGAATTATGGGGCTTATGAGCAAGTGGGAAAGAACTCAAACAAGTGATTAGAAGGGCCAAAAGGTGACATGAAATGTCATTGGCGAATTTGATTAAAGTAAATCTCAGCTTTTTATATGTATGTTAAAAATAAGAGGGTGATCAGGGAGAAGGTAGAACCACTCTGTGACCAGTGGAGGTCCACAGGGATTTGTGCTGGAACCGTTGCTGTTTGTGATAAATATAAATCCCTAGACATAGGTAAGTAAGTTTGCTGATGACAACATTGAAGGATATCCAGACAGTGAGGAAGGTGTGTCAGAAGATACAGTGGGATATACATCATTTACAGAAATGGGAGGAGAAATGGCAAATGGAGTTTAACCTGAGCAAGTGTGAGGTGTTGCACATTGGGAGGTTGAATTCAAGGGGAAATGGCCAGATAGCAGTTAATGACAACTTTCCCCACAACTTTCATTATAATCTCCCTCTGATCACAGGCAGGCATGAATTAAAGATTTTTATGAAATAAGATCTAGCTTAACATTGGGCAGACTTGAAACATTTTGAGGCAGGTTACATTTTAATATTGCCACTGAGTTACAGGCATAACTCAAATTCTCAGTTGTGTGTGAGAAACTTGCAGAAATAGAAAATAAAATACATCTGGAATATTACTTCAAAATAAGTAGAAACATTATGAAATGGTGCATTGATTTATATACAACACAATGGCATATTTTTCTACATTTAAGTTGTCAAATAAATGTAACTGGCGTTGATGTAGTACAAGGCAAATCTAGGAATGATACTCAGTTCAAAGATTCACTTTTAGTTTTAGTACATTTCTAGATCTAAAAGTTGATCCAAATGCCCTTCCTGTAATCTTGCAAATAATAACAGAAAACGCTTCTTCACAAAGACCTGACCTCACTTTTATCATTGTATCATAGCATTCAGCATAAATTCTGCAGATGCAGACACCTGTCTGATTTACACACATTGCTCAATTCAGTCGCAAGGCTGCAGGAACAAAGACTTAGTGTCGTTTCAGAGAACTATAGCAATAGTGTATCAGGAAACAACCCACGGGTAATTGGAAGGAGCTTCTGCTCCGTGTAACTTTATAATGCCCTTTCCAGGAGCAAGGGCAGGGCTCAATTACATATAATCAACAAAATGTAAATCAGGAAATGCAGACATGGCATTATGTGCACCACGTGCTCATTTCTGTTTCAGTTGGCAGAATCATTCAGTCATGTACTGGACGAGCACCCAGATTTGACTGGCCTGAAGAAATGGCAGCAAAACAGTAAAGAATCTGAACTGATACTTTTTCCAGAATCCTTGGGGTGAATTTTCATTGCCACTACCTGTGCAGTAAACTATTAAAACAAAGTGCTTTTCCTTCACAGGGCAGCTCCAATCCTTATTCAAATTGAGTTATTGAATTCAACAGAAATACATTTTTATCGGCTTTTCACAAACAGGTAATTCACTCTACTCGAATAACAAGCAACAATGAAGTCAATTTATTTCCTGCTATACTGACTCATTTTGTTATCACTGAATCTTTTATTGTTTCTCCATTTTTCACAACAGATATTAATAACCTGTCGTGAATATAAAAAATGTTTGAAAGCACATTTTGAAGGAATAGTGGTAGTGCAATCAATCAGCAGATAAGAACTCTCAGGAGCATCTAGAAACAAGCCTTTTATTATGTAATAGACTTGCTTTTGACTTTGATGGTGGCTGTAAGGTCATTCGTGTTATTGTCCACTGAGACAATTAACAAGGAAACAGCTACCACCAAAGCATGCTTTATTGAAGCAGCCACCACTCAACATTATTATATCACAAACCATACTGCAGGGTACACATCATTATTAAAGATACACTCATTTTCATATACACCCACACGGGCTCAACCTAAAAAAACAACCCTATGTAAACTAGAACCATCGACAAATACACAAGTATATTAATCATAAATTTACTCATAGTTCAGTCTTCCTGACTCTAAAATTTATCAGAGCTTAACATCACCACAGTATCCATTGCTAGTTCTGATAATACCGGAGAAACATTTCTCCAAGAAGCTTCATACATGTCTAAGCACATATCATGCACTTATAATGTAAAAAAATGTATGAAGGCACTTTTTGAAGGAGAGAGTTCTCCATTGCATCTGGCCCACAGATATAAGCATTGCAACATTGCTAAAATAGATGATTGCAAGAATTATAAGCTTCACACCATATTATCATAAGTAGATTGTGCAACATACTTTCCAATAAACAACCATTACACCAAATTGACAATACATGCCAACTGCTACATTAGTCCAAATTATATATGGTCTTCAATATTTTCCTAGATATGTAATAACATTTTCTAATCTCAATCTCTTCAATGGCTCTCCACATTTGTGCTCACTTTGTTTCGCTGGTTTATTTACAATGTAGGTACTTTGACTAAAACTGCATTCAGCAGTTCCACACACACATTCTCCATGCCTTATTGAACCAACATCAGTTAGCTCAGGATTTGTGCAGTTTCATCTTCCTCACTACATACTGACTTTCTGCGCTACATAAACGAACCTAAACTTTACGTTCACCACCATGCAACACACTCTAGGTTTTATATTATGTGATTTCTTTTACTTCTTTGGCATACAACAATTGTTTTGTTTAATTTAGTTTAGATTATTGTCATGAGTACCGATGTACAGTGAAAAGCTTTTTGTTGCGTGCTATGCATCAGCAGAAAGACTATACAATCAAGCCGTCCATAGTATACAGATACAGAATAAAAGAATAACGTATAGTACAGTATAGTACTTCCATCTGGCAGATGTTACAAGGCCTTCTACGCCTGCACCTCCAGACTAAGAAACAGCTTTATTCCTAGAGCTATAGCTGCTCAGAATCAGACCTGCTGAGTGCCCCCCATGATCTGTCTCTGTCCCCATGGTCATCTGGCACAATTGACCCTGCATGAACCTATTTGCTCTTTAACTTGTTTCTTTTTTTTTCTCCCTTCTTTTTGTTGTTTTTGTTTTCGCCATGTTTTATTTATTTTATAGCGTCTTTATGGAAGAGGCATTCTTAATCTCGTTGTACTTGTACAATGACAATAAATATATATTGATTGATTGATTGATTGATTGAAATCTAGTAAAGTTCAATTACAGATAGTCCAAGGGTGTCCAGTGAGGTAGATCATAGCGCAGGACCACTCTCTGGTTGATAGGATGCTTCAGTTACCTGGTGACAGCTGGGAAGAAACAGTCCCTGAATCTGGAGGTATGGCTTCCACACTTCTGTGCTTCTTGCCTGGTGGGAGAGGGGAGAAGTGGGAGTGACCAGGTTTGTAACTTTTATACTGCAATATGCAACTTTCTTACTGGGGCATGCAGCTTTATCCACTGTAAAATTCAGTTTAGATAATGTAATTAGAGATTTGTGATATAATCTGTAAAATGTAACTAATCTACTGTAAAATTCATCTGGCAGAATGTAATTAAGGATTTGCAACATATTTTCTGTAATATGCATCTTATTTGTCCTTGCCGAGGCAGCATGAAGGGGAGATGGATGCATTAGATGATTTTCTGGCTTATCACCTCTTGGGAAGGTTCTCCATGCCAGACAATTTTTTTTGAATTCCTTCATTAAGCAACATGCACACCAAGTGACCCTGCAAAACCAACTCTGAAAAGGTCAGAAAACTGCACCCTTTGTATAATGCGTTTAGCTTAATTAAATATTTGCCAAGCAACTTGTTTATTCGCAGGTTGCACATGACAAATGAGCAAATGTCAAAAATCCTAAATTGGGTTAACATCTTCTCCCAGGACATAAATATCCACATAAGGGACCTCATCTGCGGTTTATGGCACCATTAAATATGCAAAGTGCTTATGGCAATATTTTAAAAATCCATGAACGAAACGCAAGTTGACCTTAGGACAGGTCATGGGAAACTCCCCAACAAACATTCCTTGAAATACCACACCTGGTGGGCTAAACCTTATACTTATTGGAGGACAGAGGAGCACAGCGGATATCTCCCGCTTGATATTAAATGTATTTTGCTGAAAATTAGAGTGTGATTGTTTAAAATATTCACTGCAATATTGAGTTGCAAATTTCTCACCACAGTAGATAAGATACATATTACAGAAAACATGTTGCAAATCCTTAATTACATTCTAAAAACTGAATTTTAGGGTAGATTAGTTACATTTTCTAGAAAATGTCACAAATCTCTAATTACGTTATCTAAACCGAATTTTACAGTGGATAAGCTGCAAGCCCCAGTAGAAAAGTTGCATATTGCAGTGTCAAAGTTACAAATTCCTGATTACAATCGATAAATCACATATCCCCAATTCTGGTAGATCAAGTGTCCACGCAAAATAACATAGATGAGGTGGAAGTCCCTGTTTATGGTAGATAAACCGCAAACAACAATAGATAAATTGCAAGTTCTGATCAAGCGGATAATTGCACTATAAATATATCATCTGTAAACTTAATTGAACTCAAATTACAGCAGTTACATTGCAAACCCAATTTCAGGAGAAATGCTGCAATTATCATAGATAAACTGCAAATTGCCATGGTTGAATTGCAAACCCCTGGTTAGAATTGATGAATTTCATGCAGCTGAATACAGGGGATAATTACTGGGAGATCAGATGTTACCCCTGAATGTGCCAGATTTCTTAAAAAATCCCTGTTTACCCTGACTGGTTCTCTTTAGATTCAGTAGGTTCCTGCCAACAGGGAGATCAGTTGTATGAAGAGGAGATATATTTGTGGAGCTGAATGGAGCGGGAGAGTTCCACAAGTTTAAATCACTATCCCACAGGAAGAACTATCGGAGCTTTGTTCTGCAGCAGCGATGTGAGATAAGACTGGAAGTGGAAGAGCCCACAGCAGGGTAATCACAAGACTCATCCACAGCTTCCCGGAGAATTTCTGCACTTTGGTATTAGCATTGTCGCATGCACTGAGCTAGATTGAAAAGTTCAGTTTAGTTTATTGTCAGGTGTGCCAAGGTACAGTGAAAAGCTTTTGTTCCGTGCTTAGTTTTACTGCATTGTTTTACTGCTAACCAGTCAAATCATACTAAACACGAGTACAAACGAGCCATGCACAAGTACAGCAGGTGGTGCAAAGAGAACAATGCCAGGCTTCAGGATATAGTGTGACAGCAGTACAGTGTTACAGAGAAAATATGGAGAAAAAAAGTGCAAGCACATTTTTCCAGCCTCAAGCTTGTCCAGTTCGTTTATAATTTTATACGTCTCTATAAGATCCCCTCTCATCCTTCTAAACTCTAGTGAATACAAGCCCAGTCTTTCTAATCTTTCCTCATATGACAATCCTGCCATCCTGGGGATTAACCTCACTGCACTGCCTCAATAGCAAGGATGTCCATCCTCAAATTTGGAGACCAATACTGCACACAATATTCCAGATGTGGTCTTACCAGGGCCCTCTGCAACTGCAGAAGAACCTCTTTACTCCTAGACTCAAATCCTCTCGTTATGAAAGCCAACATGCTATTAGCTTTCCTCACTGCCTGCTGTACCTGCACGCTTACTTTCAGTGACTGGTGTACACCCAGGTCTCGTTGCACTTCCCCCTTTACTTAATCTGACACCATTGAGATAATAATCTGCCTCCTTGTCTTTGCCGCCAATGTTCTTTGTCTATGTTCTATGTTTCTATGTTTCTAAGATTAATCAAGCAGGATTTCCCCTTCATAAATCCATGCTGACTTGGACCAATCCTTTTACTGCTATCCAAATGCGCCATTATTACCTCTTTAATAATTGACTCCAGCATCTTCCTCACCACTGATGTCAGGCTAACTGGTCTATAATTCCCCATTTTCTCTCTCACTCCTTTCTTGAAAAGTGGGATAAGATTAGCTACCCTCCAATCCACAGGAACTGATCCCGAATCTATAGAACATTGGAAAATGATCACCAATGCATCTACGATTTCTAGAGCCACCTTCTTAAGTACCCTGGGATGCAGACCATCAGGCCCTGGGGATTTATCAGCCTTCAGTCCCACCCTCCAATTCCTCAGAGCAACCCAAAACAATCCATACCCATGCGTCAAATACCAAAACTGAAGCAAACTCCTCTCTTCTCAGAGAGATACTAAATACTCTAGATAGAATCTGGAACAAAAAAACAGACTGCTGCAGGAAGTCAGCAGGTAAGGCAGCATCTGTGGGGGAAATGGACAGTTGACTTTTCAGGTCGAGACTCTTTCCCTGGTTCTGCAGAATGAATTTAGCTACTTTTTCTGTTGAGTAATCCTACAAAGAGATTGGACTGGTTTAGACGTCAAGGAAACGTATATCATGATTATTTCTGAAAGCACACCACATCAAAGAAAGTAAAACATCTGGAACATATATAGGTCTTGAAATACATTGGAATCTAGAGTTTTTTTGCATTGGCTGTTGTAATGAAAAAAAGACAATAAAACTATTTTGGCTATACATTTAATCTACAGCCAGCTTATTGTTTCGATAATGTAATCTTCTATATATTACTAAAACTCTCATCTTGTTTGTTCCCCTGTTCCTGTATGTTTGTCCCCTAGTATGTTTGTTTGTCCCTTGTTTGTTTGTGCCGTTTTCCTCTGGAAAAAAACCGGTCCACGATAGTGCGACAATTCTAGGCCCACCCAACTCACCATTCCCATGAGATTTCAATTAAATGACTTTTGTTAGTTAAAAAAAAAATGTACCTAATAAATTTCTAAATGCGCCCCCCCCCCCCCCCCCCCCCCCCCCCGGGAGGACCAGCACCCGTTCTGGCATGCCCCGCGCCTGACCTTCCTCCCGTGGGTGCAGCGCAGCGGCAGAGTGTCCAACATGATGGCCATCGCCGTCCTTCACCGCTGAGCTGCAGGAGTGGCTTCGGGTTCACGGCTTGCTCTGGCTGCACCGCTGGAAGCACGGGGCCGAAGTGAGTGCCTCCCTCTCCCCTTTCCTGTCCCCCTCGCCCGCCCACAGCCCTGGGGGACACTCCCCACCTGGCAAACAGCTCCAAGGATCGTCTGTTTAGGGGAGGGTTGCCCAGCCCACAAGAGAGGCCTGCAGGAGAGGTTTGAACCCAATGGGTCCATGCCCGTCTAGTGTTATATAAAATAGATATAACACTTGGTTCCGTATTCATTGCACAACAAGGCTCCCAATTGATTATGCACCCCTCAGTGGTATAAGAAGTATAAGAATTTTTCGATTACTGCGGTTTGTAAACAATTTCCACCAGGCACACTAGTGCTGTCATAAAATTAGTTTTCCTTCAGCTCTTTCTATCACTTGGGTGGCACGGTGGCACAACGGTAGAGTTGCTGCCTTCCAGCGGCAGAGACCCAGGTTTGATTCTGACCACGGATGCTGTCTATACGGAGTTTGTACTTTCTCCCCGTGACTACGTGAGTTTTCTCTGAGATCTTCGGTTTCCTCCCACACTCCAAAGACGTACAGGTTTGTCGGTTAATTGGCTTGGGATTGAATACTTGGTATTAGTGTAAAACATAATTGTCCCTAGTGCATGTAGGCTTGTGTTAATGTATGGGGATTGCTGGTCGGTGTGGACTCGGTGGGCCGTGGTCTATCTCTAAACTAAATTAAACTGGTGCTCTAGAACCCAAGTTTCCCTATTTCACAGGGAGGTGGTGAAGAGCTTCTGAAAAACCCTCACCAGACTTAATCTGTAAAAACTGCATGCAGTCTCAGTTCACATTGCTTGGATATTCCCTCATTTCTCCCAATACCAGTCTGAGCGGCGGAGAAGTCTGCAAGGCAAAATGTGGCTCTGAGGCAAAGCTGAGGAGACTGACGTCAGGCAGAGCCATGGTAGTAGGGGACTCCATCGTGAGAGGTACAGACAGCGGTTTCTGTGTCAACAAGCGGGATTCAAGGATGGTGTGTTACCTCGCTGGTGCCAGGATCCAGGACGTCACGGACCGAGTGCAGAGCATCCTCAAGGGTAAAGGTGAGCAGCCGGAAGTGGTAGTGCATGTCGGCACAAACGACGTCGGGAAGAAGTGGAAAGAGATTCTGCAGCGTGACTTTAGGGAGTTTGGAAGAAGGCTGAAAAGCAGGACCTCCAGGGTGGTTATCTCCGGTATGCTTCCAGTTTCTTGTGCTGGTGAGGGCAGGAACAGGGAGATAGGGGATCTAAATGTGTGGCTGAGGAGCTGGTGCAGAGGGCAGGGATTTAGATTCTTAGACCACTGGGATCTGTTTTGGGGTAAGGGTGAATTGTACAAAAGGGACGGGTTGCACCTCAACAGGCGGGGCACCAGCATTCTGGCAGGCAGGTTTGCCACTGCTACACGGGTGGCTTTAAACTAAAGAGTGGGGGGGGGGGGGTTAAATGGGATAGACAAGGATGGAGTTAAAGGGAAAGAGAGTATAGGAAAAGTTAAGAAAGATTCCAGAGTTAACGGGACAGAAAGCTCACAAAGGGATAGGAGAGTATGGCCAAGTGTAATAGGAATTGATGCAAAAGATGTGATGAGTAATGGATTAAAAGTATGATATATGAATGCATGAAGTATAAGACGTAACGTGGATGAGCTTGAGGCTCAGTTAGAGATTGGCAGATATGACATTGTGGGGATTACAGAGACGTGGCTGCAGGAGGATCGGGACTGGGAACTGAATATTCAAGGTTATATGTCCTATAGAAAGGACAGGCAGGTGGGCAGAGGAAGTGGGGTAGGGATGAAATTCAGTCCCTTGTGAGGTGTGACATAGGGACTGATGATGTAGAGTCACTGTGGATAGAGTTGAGGAATTGTAAAGGTAAGAAGCCACTGATGGGAGTTATCGACGGGCCCCCAAACAGCAGCCCGGATATAGGGTGTAAGTTGCAGCAGGAGTTAAAACTGGCATGTAACAAAAGGTAATGCCACTGTGGTTATAAGGGATTTCAATATGCAGGTAGACTGGGAAAATCACTTTGGTTCTGGACCCTAAGAAAGGGAATTTGTAGTACCTCCGAGATGGATTCTTAGAGGAGCTTGTACTGGAGCCTACCAGAGAGAAGGCAATTCTGCATTTAGTGTTGTCTAATGAACCAGATTTAATAAGGGAACTCAAGGTAAAGGAACCGCTTGGAGGTAGTGACCATAATATGATTAGTTTTAATCTGCAATTTGAGAGGGAGAAGGTGAAATCAGAAGTGTCAGTGTTGCAGTTGAACAAAGGGGACTATGAAGGCATGAGAGAGGAGCTGGCCAAGGTCGATGGGAAGGATCCTAGCAGGAATGACGGTGGAACAGCAATGGCAGGAATTTCTGAATATAATCCAGAAGATGCAAGATCATTTCATTCCAATAAAGAAGAAAGATTCTAAGGGGAGTAAGAGGCAACCGTGGCTGACAACGGAAGTTAGGGATGAAATAAAACTAAAAGAAAAGATGTATAACATAGCAAAGAGTAGCGGGAAGCCAGAGGATTGGACAAGTTTCAAAGGACAACAGAAGGTAACAAAACGGGCAATACGGGGTGAAAAGATGAGGTTCGAAGCGAAGCTGGCCAAGAATATAAAGGATAGTAAAAGCTTCTTTAGTTATGTTAAGAGAAAAAGATTAGTAAAGACAAATATGTGTTCCTGGAAGGCAGACACGGGTGAAATTATTATGGGTAACAAGGAAATGGCGGAAGAGTTGAACAGGTACTTCGGATCTGTCTTCACTAAGGAAGACACAAACAACCTCCCAGATGTACTTGCGGATGGAGGATCTAGGGAGGAAGAGGAACTGAAAGAAATCTTCATTAGGCTAGAAATAGTATTGGGTAGACTGATGGGACTGAAGCGTAGGTTCACAAGGTTAATTCCCGGAATGGCGGGACTGTCGTATGTTGAAAGGCTGGAGCAATTAGGCTTGCATACACTGGAATTTAGAAGGATGAGGGGGGATCTTATTGAAACATATAAGATAATTAGGGGATTGGACACATTAGAGGCAGGAAACATGTTCCCAATGTTGGGGGAGTCCAGAACAAGGGGCCACAGTTTAAGAATAAGGGGTAGGCCATTTAGAACTGAGATGAGGAAGAACTTTTTCAGTCAGAGAGTGGTGAAGGTGTGGAATTCTCTGCCTCAGAAGGCAGTGGAGGCCAGTTCGTTGGATGCTTTCAAGAGAGAGCTGGATAGAGCTCTTGAGGATAGCGGAGTGAGGGGGTATGGGGAGAAGGCAGGAACGGGGTACTGATTGAGAGTGATCAGCCATGATCGCATTGAATGGCGGTGCTGGCTCGAAGGGCTGAATGGCCTACTCCTGCACCTATTGTCTATTGTCTATTGAAGGCTGATAAATCCTCAGGGCCTGATGGTCTGCATCCTAGGGTACTCAAGGAGGTGGCTCTAGAAATCGTGGATGCATTGGTGATCATTTTCCAATGTTCAATAGATTCAGGATCAGTTCCTGTGGATTGGAGGGTAGTTAATGTTATTCCATTTTTCAAGAGAGGAGCGAGAGAGAAAATGGGGAATTATAGGCCAGTTAGCCTGACATCGGTGGTGGGAAAAATGCTGGAGTCAATTATTAAAGAGGTAATAACAGAGCATTTGGATAGCAGTAAAAGGATTGGTCCAAGTCAACATGGATTTACGACGGGGAAATCCTGCTTGACCAATCATCTGGAATTTTTTGAGGATGTGACAAGTAAAAAGGATAAAGTGAGCCAGTGGATATAATGTATCTAGACTTTCAGAAAGCCTTTGATAAGGTCCCACACGGGAGATTGGTGAGCAAAATTAGAGCACATGGTATTGAGGGTAGGGTATTGACATGGATAGAAAATTGGTTGGCAGACAGGAAGCAAAGAGTAGGAATAAACGGGTCCTTTTCAGAATGGCAGGCAGTGGCGAGTGGAGTGCCGCAAGGCTTGGTGCTGGAGCCGCAACAATTTACAATATATATATATTAATGATTTGGATGATGGAATTAGAAGTAACACTAGCAAGTTTGCAGATGACACAAAGCTGGGTGGCAGTGTGAACTGCGAAGAGGATGTTAGGAGGTTGCAGGGTGACTTGCACAGGTTGCGTGAGTGGGCAGATGCATGGCAGATGCAATATATTGTAGATAAATATGAAGTTATCCACTTTGGCGGCAGAAACAAAGAGGCAGATTATTATCTCAATGGTGTCAGATTAGGTAAAGGAGAGGTGCAATGAGACCTGGGTGTCCTTGTACACATGTCACTGAAAGTAAGCGTGCAGGTACAGCAGGCAGTGAAGAAAGCTAATGGCATTTTGGCCTTCATAACGAGAGGATTTGGAGTAAAGAGGTTCTTCTGCAGTTGTATAGGGCCCTGGTGAAACCACATCTGGAGTATTGTGTGCAGTTTGGTCTCCTAATTTGAGGAAGAACATCCTTGCTATTGAGGCAGTGCAGCGTAGGTTCATGAGGTTAATCCCTAGGATGGCGGGACTGTCATATGAGGAAAGATTGGAAAGACTGGGCCTGTATTCACTGGAGTTTAGAAAGATGAGAGGGGATCTTATAGAGACGTATAAAATTATAGAAGGACTGGACAAGCTAGGTGCAGAATTTTTTCCCCAATGTTGGGGGAGCCCAGAACAAGGGGCCACGGTCTAAGAATAAAGGGGAGGCCATTTAAAACTGAGGTGAGAAGAAACTTTTCACCCATAGAGTTGTGAATTTGTGGAATTCTCTGCCACGGAAGGCAGTGGAGGTCAATTCACTGGATGAATTCTGTGTTTCTATTTAATAAGATGCTTCTGTTTGTCTATACTACGGGTGATGTTTCCTCAAAAGCTGACAAACCACATGCTTTTTATAGTTACTGTGACAGATGTGACAACAACAGAATCAATTTTCACAAGGCACACTCGGATGCTGGTCTGTGTCTGCGTTTTTTCCGTTGGTGTCGAATGCAATAATGCAGCTGCTAACACTTTTTTGTCTTTCTGGTATAAATTTACAAGCTTGGCAAAAATTCAAACGACTCCTTTCATGCTGCCTCAGCTGTAATTTTAGAGGAAACATTATTTATCATTTATTCCCTTGCTCACTCTGCCAGATAAGGCCCCATCCAGGTTCTTTTGACTAGTTCAATCATTTGTGAGGACTTCTATTTCTATCCATCTTGAACAGTCCTATTTGATTTGCAGTTAAAAAGAAATTCTTGTCCACATCAGGACTGTTGATTCAAGGGTCAGTGGAAATGAAGAAAACTGCAAATGCTGGAAATCTGAACTAAAAACAGAAAATGTGTAAAACAGCAGGAAAAATCCCAAAACTGCAGACATCTCTTCCCCCAACCCTCTCAATCTTCTTTTGTTCCTGTTCAGTTCTGACAAAGGGCACCCAAACTAAAACATTAACTCATGTTTCTCTTCCAATAGATGTGGCCTGACCCAATGAGTATTTCCAGCAATTTCTATTTGTTGTTTTGACCAAGCAGGACAGGCCACATCTGAAAAACAAAGTTAACGTTTCAGCTTGAAGATGCTACATCACAACTGGCAAAACAAGAGTTGACATTTCTGAACATTAACTCGTTCTCGTTTCACAGATGCTCTCTGATTTGCTGAATGTTTCTAGCTGTTGATTCCAAGGATGTCTATTAATATCCTTTTGACATTTTCTCCTGCTGACTTCTGCTTGATTGGAATTAAACCCAATATAGTTTGTCATGAGGTCATAAGTGATAGGAGTAGAATTAGGCCATTCAGCCCATCAAGACAACTCCGCCATTCAATCGTGGTTGATCTATCTCTCCCTCCTAACCCCATTCTCCTGCCTTCTCCCCATAATCCTTGACACCTGTACTAATCAAGAATCTATCTATCTTTGCCTTAAAACTAACCACTGACTTGGCCTCCACAGCCTTCTATGGCAAATAATTCCACAGATTCACCACCCTCTGACTAAAGAAACTTCTCATCTCCTTCCTAAAAGAATGTATTTTAATTCTGAGGCTATAACCTCTAGTCCTAGACTCTCCCACAAGTGGAAACATCCTCCACATCCACTCTATCCAAGCCTTTCACTATTCAGTATGTTTCAATGAGGTCCCCCCTCATTCTTCTAAACTCCAGCGAGTTTAGTATAGTTGAGGTTAGTTATTGTCACGTATACACAGATGCAGTAAAATGCTTGTTCTGCGTGTAATCAAATCACATCATACTATACATGAGTACAGATGATCCTCTTCTTGAGCAGCACACAGAGAGCCGTCATGTTCCGGTGCAATCTTGTAAATTACAAGTCTCTGGAAAGTCCGATATTGGCCGAAAGGGATATGTAATCGCTGACTTTCTCACTCTAAGGCCTGATGTCCTTGTGGCACTGGTTTGATGAAGCCGGGGTTGGTCTGGCTCAGCGCGATGCCATCAGCTCCCTCCATCATCGCTCTGTGCAGTTGTCCCAGGCTCTGCCCAGTCCACTCTTTAGACTTTACTTTAGACTTAATAGATAAAATGTTTTGGTCGACCAGTGATCACCCGTACACTAGACCTATCCTACACAATAAGGACAATTTACAATTTTATGGAAGCCAATCAACCTTCAAACTGTACGTCTTTGGAATGTGGGAGGAAACCGGAGCACCCAGGGAAAGCCCATGCAGTCACGGGGAGAACGTACAAGCGCCTGTAGTCAGGATCAAACCCGGGCCTCTGACACTGTAAAGCAGCAACTCTACCGCTGCGCCACTGTGCCGCCACAAACTCACTCACCTGGCTGCTACAAGGCCTCCTGTAGCCACCTCCACCAAGATCACAATAGACAATAGACAATAGGTGCAGGAGTAGGCCATTCAGCCCCTCGAGCCAGCACCACCATTCAATGTGATCATGGCTGATCATTCTCAATCAGTACCGCGTTCCTGCCTTCTCCCCATACCCCCTGACTCCGCTATCCTTAAGAGCTCTATCTAGCTCTCTCTTGAATGCATTCAGAGAATTGGCCTCCACTGCCTTCTGAGGCAGAGAATTCCACAGATCCACAACTCTCTGACTGAAAAAGTTCTTCCTCATCTCCGTTCTAAATGGCCTACCCCTTATCACGACCCATGACTACCACAAATGTGCCTCCAGCAGCCAACCCTCCACTTCATGTGCCATGGGTCATGGGTGCCAACTCCTGATTCCTGAGCTGCTCACCAAACTTTATGGTGCTTTCCCAGGGCGTAGGTTAGTTCCCTTTTCTCTTTTCTCTTCCACTGCAGCCATTTCGGAGATGTTTGTAACCTAGATAATAACTTATGATTGATTCTGCCTCACAACACTAGAGACCTAGGTTCGATCCTGACCTTGGGTGCGGTCTGTGTGAAGTAGTTCGCACTTCCTCTCTGCGACCACATGGGTTTTCTCTGGGTGTTGCAGTTTCCTCCCACAACCCCAAGGTATGCGGTAGGTTGATTAACTTCTGTAAAATTGCTCCTAATGTGTGGGGAGTGGATGAGAAAGTGGGATTACATGGAAGAAGTGTGAACGGGTGATCAATGGTCAGCGTGGACACGGTGCACCGAGTCTGTATCTCTAAAGCTACAGCTTGGATTCAGATAAGATAAAAGACGTAACCTTCCTCAGGCAAAAATGTCTCAGCTCAGCCTGCAAATAGTGGCTTCTGTTAACCCTCTTCTGGTCCCAGGGCCATTCTTGCAGATATTAAAGCCTGCCCTTTTCCATGAATATGATTCCATGTCAAAAGTGTTTAATTCTCAAATGCACGAGGAAGGGAACAATTAAGTTTTAACTTGCAGCTGCTTTACAGACATGTTAATGCAATAAGACATAAATAAATAATTAACCATACAAAAGATTACCAATGCTGCAAGATACGCAGGCCATAATAGTGCAACCCAAAGTATGTAATACATTATTTTTTAAAGATGAAGGCACACTTTCAATCCCTCATTGTACAGTGAATCCCTCGTCACTTCAAAATTCACGTCTTTGAAGTTTTGATTCTCTTCCGACATGTTTTCCAATTTTCTTCGTCCTTGCCTTCAATTTAATATCATTGTGAATGTGGGTGGAAGATGGCAAATTAAAAATATCTTTACTTGCTTTGATGACAGCTATGGTGTTCAGCACCCTCAGAATATTCTCACCTCTTACTGTGAGTCCAAATTTCAGAGAGCTCAACACGAAACCAGAGGAAACTTTACAGTGCTATACTGATAGCAAGCTGCATCGTTGGAATCATAGAGTTGTACAGCATAGAAACAGGTCATTTGGCTCAAACCACGCAAGGATAAAGGAGGGAATTTGTGGTTGGAGTCAGGGGATGTAGGCAAGGTACTAAGCAAATAGTTTGCACCTGTTATCACCAAGGAGAAGATCATGGAGGACATGATATCAGTGCCGAGTTAACTAATATACAAGGGCAGCTTGAGATTAAATAGGAGGGTGTGCTGTGGTGTATAAATTTCCAGGGCCCAATAAAATATATCTCAGATTAGCAAAATAGGAGATTGTAGGAGACTTGACAAATATCTTTTCATCGTCTCTAGCCACAAAGGTGCCACACCTCTGGTCCCAGAGGACTCGATAGTAGCTAATGTTGTTCCTTTGTTTAAGAAGCGAAGTAGAGAGATTGGCTTCGTATAAATGTAAAGATTTCCCTCGTGTGTGTAGGATAGTGTTAAATGTGTGGGGATTGCTGGTCGGTGTGGACTTGGTGGGCCGAAGGGCTTGTTTCCACGCTGTATCTCCAAACTACACTAAACTAAACTAAACCACTGATAGAAGATAGAGGATTATGGTGAGAGAGCAATATTCAGGCTGGAGATCTGTGACCACTGCAGTTCCACAGAGATCAGTGATGGGACCACTGCTGTTTGTGAAAAAAATACTTGAATGTAAAGATAGATGGTAGACACAAAATGCTGCAATAACTCAGCAGGATAGACAGCATCTCTGAAGAGAAGGAAGGGGCGACATTTCGGATCGAGACCCTTCTTCAGACTGATGTCAGGGGAGTGGGCGGGACAACGATAAAATGTAGTCGGAGACAGTAAGAATGGTGGGAGAACTGGGAAGGGGGAGGGGATAGAGAGAGAGGGAAAGCAAGGGCTATTTGAAGTTAGAAGTTAATGTTCATACCGCTGGGGTGTAAGCTACCCAAGCAAAATATGAGGTGCTGTTCCTCCATTTTGCGCTGGGCCTTACTCTGACAATGGAGGAGGCCCAGGACAGAAAGGTCAGAATGGGAAAAGGAGGGGGAGTTGAAGTGCTGAACAATCGGGAGATCAGATAGGTTAAGGCGCACTGAGCGGAGGTGTTGAGCGAAACGACCGCCAAGCCTGCGCTTGGTGCCGCCGATGTACAGAAGTTGACACCTGGAACAGCGGATACAATAGATGAGGTTGGAGGAGGTGCAAGCGAACCTCTGCCTCACCTGGAAAGACTGTTGGGGTCCTTGGATGGAGTCGAGGGGGGAGGTAAAGGGACAGGTGTTGCAACTCCTGCAGTTGCTGGGGAAAGTACCCGGGGAGGGGGTGGTTTGGTTGGGAAGGGATGAGTTGATCAGGAAGTTGCGGAGGGAACAGTCTCTGCAGAAAGCAGAAAGGGGTGGAGATGGGAAGATGTAGCTAGTAATGCAATCCTGTTGGAGGTGGCGAAAGTGTTGGAGGATTATATGCTGCATGCAATGGCTGATGGGGTGGAAAGTGAGGACAAGGGGGGCTCTGTCCTTGTTGCGAATAGGGGAGGGGGAGCAGCAGAGTGGCAGGATATCGAGGAGACCCTAGTGAGAGCCTCATCTATAATTTCCTAAAGAATGAGGACATCTCCAATGATCTAGTGTGGAAAACCTCATCCTGGGCGCAGATGCAGCATAGACGGAAGAATTGGGAGTAGGGGATAGAGTCTTTACAGGAAGCAGGGTGGGAAGAAGTGTAGTCTGGATAGCTGTGGGAGTCAGTAGGTTTGAATTAGATGCCGGTCAATAGTCTGTCTCCTATGATGGAGACAGTGAAATCCAGAAACAGTAGGGAGATGTCGGAGATGGTCCAAGTGAATTTGAGTGCAAGATGGAAATTAGTGGTGAAGTTGATGAAGTCAGTGAGTTCTGCATGGGTGCAGGAGGTAGCACCAATGCAGTCGTCAATGTAGCAGAGGTAGAGTTTGGGGATAGGGCCAGTGAACGTCTGGAACAGTGATTGTTCGACGTACCCGACAAAGAGGCAGGCATAGCCCATATCTACGCCTTGGATTTGGAGGAAGTGGGAGGAGTCAAAGGAGAAGTTGTTGCGGGTAAGGACCAGCTCTGCTAGGCGGAGGAGATTATTAGTGGATGGAAATTGGCTGGTTCTGCGGTCGAGGAAGAAATGGAGGGCTTTAAGACCTTCCTAGTGGGGGTTCGAGGTGTAGAATAACTGGGCATCCATGGTAAAGATGAGGGAGTGGGGGCCTGGAAAAAGACAGATGGATTGGTTAGTAAGTTTGCAGATGACACCAAGATTGCTGAGGTCGCACACTGTGCGGAGGACTGTCAAAAAGTACAGCGGGATATAGAACAGTTGGAGAAATGGGCGAAGCACTGGCAGGTGTCAAAGATTAGAGGGCATAGCTTTAAGGTATGAGGGGAAAAACATAAAGGTGATGTGCTGTGCATGTTCTTTTACACAGACAAAGGTACGTACCTGGAATGGGCTGCCAGAGTGGTAGTGGAGGCAGATATGGTAGCGGCATCTAAGCGACTTTTCGATAGGTGCGTGGATAAGCAGGGAATTAATGCATAGAGATTATGTGTGGGCATATAAGAGTTTGTCCTTGCATTATGTTTGGCACAGACATTGTGGGCAGAAGGGCCTGTTCCTATGCTTAATGTTCCATGTTCCATATAAATACAGAATGAAATATTAGAGACAAAATATGATGAATGCAAAAAGATTAAAATAAAGGAAAACATCAAGATCTTTTATGATCATGTCAAGGATAAAAGATTATGAATAGAATAAGATAAATTAAGACCAAAAAGGAAAACCTTGAGGGAGCAGAGGGCTTAGTTGAGACACTCAATGGGAAATTTTCATTAATCTTAGTAAGGAAGAGGCTGCTGCCAAAGCCACAAAAGAGGAAAAGGGTAAAAGAAAACGGGACAAGCAAAAATAGTTAAAAGAAGGCACTTAAAACATTGGCAGCTCTCATAATTGAAAGTTATCGAATTCTGATAGGATGCACTCTGAGTGCTGACCTGAGGTAGGTGAATCTATTATTAAGAACATTTAGTAGCAAGGCACTTAAAATATAATTAGACAGAGCTGACATACACTGGAATTTAGAAGGATGAGAGGGGATCTTATCGAAATGTATAAGATTATTAAGGGATTGGACACATTAGAGGCAGGAAACATGTTCCCAATGTTGGGGGAGTCCAGAACCAGGGGCCACAGTTTAAGAATAAGGGGTAGGCCATTTAGAACAGAGATGAGGAACAAACTTTTTCAGTCAGAGAGTTGTGAATCTGTGGAATTCTCTGCGTCAGAAGGCAGTGGAGGCCAATTCTCTGAATGCATTCAAGAGAGAGCTGGATACAGCTCTTAAGGATAGCGGAGTCAGGGGGTATGGGGAGAAGGCAGGAACGTGGTACTGATTGAGAATGATCAGCCATGATCACATTGAATGGCGGTGCTGGCTCGAAGGGCCGAATGGCCTACTCCTGCACCTATTGTCTATTGTCTATTGACATGAATTTATGAAAGAAAATTAAAATTAAAAACAAGCAGATGCTGGAAATCTGAAATAAAAACAAAAATTGATGGAAATACGGCAACTGGTCAGGCAGCATCTGTGGAAAGAGAAACAAAATTAATGGTTAAGATCAGAGACTCTTCAGACTTGGGAAGGAGAGAACTCAGGTTAGTTTCAGATGCAGAGAAGGTTTAGAAGGGAAGGGAAGGTCAAAATAAATGTCTCCAAATGGGTGAGACTAAGTATAAATATGGCAGTTAGAGATAAATGCTGCTTTGTCTGTGTTAATGGTTGCTAATAGAATGCTTGTGGGTTATTTCCTGCAGGCCAGACTGTAGTAGCTGAGGGCGAGAAACTGCCACATTTATCCGGTTGGTCTTACCATATCAAAGATATTTCCATTGTTCTGCCCATTCCTCACCTATGTTCTCTGTAAATAAAACTAACATGTTTCTCTCTTTCCCTTAGACACAAAATGATGGAGTAACTCTGCGGCACAGGTAGCATCTCTGGATAGAAGGAATGGGTGATGTTTCGGGTCAAGACCCTTCTTCAGACTCTTAACCAGCAGTTTTGACACATTAACAGATTTTCTTTCCACACATGCTGCCTAACCGGTTGAGTGTTTCCAGTACTTTAGTTTAGTTTTATTTATTGTCACATGTTTCGAGGTACAATGAAAAGCTTTTTTTATGGAAGTAAAATTATGTTTAGCATATTTATTAGTCTTTTGAAGATGCAACTAGCAGGGTAGATTTGAGAAAACTGTTACAAATTTAGATTTTCAAAGGCTTTAATTACTTAATACATAAAAGTGACATGAAATAAAAGCTTACACAGTTTCTAGTTATAGATTGGATTAAAACATTGGTTAAAGGAAAAAGAGAAAAGGAATAAATGAATTTATCGCGGGGGCGGACAGAAAGGTGTGTGGGCGGGGGTGGGGTGGGGTGAGGGGAAATTGAGTGGATGAGGAGAGGGCGGTTTTCCTGAAGTTGGAGATTTCAATGTTTATGCCGTCGGCTTTTAAGCTACCCAAGCAGATCATGAGGTGCTGGTCCACTAGTTTGCATGTGACCTCATTCTGGCAATGGAGTAGGTACAGGACAGGAAAATGTTCTCACCTTATTTTCTATTCAAAGTTGTGGTATTGGAACGGGAAGGTGTGTTAAAATGCTGAGCAACAGTGAGTTCCAGCTGGTCTTGTTAAACAAAGTGCAAGTGTTCAGTGAAGAGGTCATCTGTTCTACACTTGGCCTCGGCAATATAGAGGAGGCCACATTGAGATGCAATAGACAAGGGTGACGGGGTGCAAGTACACCTCTGTCTCACCTGGAGGAGCTGCTCTGATCTCAGCAAGAGGGGAGGGAGGAAATATCAGGGCAGGTGATGCATCTCCTGCACCTGCAGGGTAAAGTGGGAGGAGGGATGAGCAAACCAAGAAGTCATGGAGAGAGTAATCTCTGCAGAATGCAGAAGAGATGTGGATGAGAAGATGTGACTGGTGGCATAGAAACATAGAAAATAGGTGCAGGAGGAGGCCATTTGGCCCTTCGAGTCAGCACCGCCATTCATTGTGATCATGGCTGATCATCCACAATCAATAACCCGTGCCTGCCTTCTTCCCATATCCCTTGATTCCACTAGCCACCTAGAGCTCTATCTAACTCTCTTTTAAATTCATCCAGTGAATTGGCCTCCACTGTCTTCTGTGGCAGAGAATTCCACAAATTCACAACTGTCTGGGTGAAAAGGTTTCTTCTCACCTCAGTTTTAAATGGCTTCCCCTTTATTCTTTGACGGTGGCCCCTGGTTCTGGACTCCCCCAACGTTGGGAACATTTTTCCTGCATGTAGCTTGTCCTTTCATAATTTTATACGTCTCTATAAGATCCCCTCTCATCCTTCAAAACTCCAGTGAATACAAGCCCAGTCTTTCCAATCTTTCCTCGTATGACAGTCCCGCCATCTCGGGGGTTAACCTTGTGAACATACGCTGCACTGCCTCAATAGCAAGAACGTCCTTTACTAATCTTTTTCTCTTAACAAACCTAAAGAAGCTTTTACTATCCTTCTTTATATTCTTAGCCAGCTTACCCTCGTACTTCATCTTTTCACCCCGTATTACCCTTTTTATGGCGAGATTATGTTGTTTTCTTTCATATACTAGACTGGGAGAAACTGACCTTCAACCACAGAGACTGAGACTCCGGGTCTCCCTGGTAGACCCACGGGTGTGTGGTGGAATCAACAAATCTTTGAGATAAACCAAAAGCTTGTTGAAAACAGAAATCACCAAAAGAGGAGCAATTGATGGCAGTAACCACATTTCAAATCTTCATCTGGGAATATAATCTACATGAACAAACTTCAAACTGTCGATATTCATTGCCTAAATTATGAAGTTAGACCACACTCTAAAATCACTCCAATATGCTGATTTATTTTAATACATACGGTAAAATGCACACACTGTGAAATTCAAAGAGTTCATTATATTTAATTATCTATTATTGTGAAAATCAACATGCTTTCTCTTGCTGAAGAGGATGGTATTAATCATGTTACCGCAAAAATAATCAATGGTTGTCTACCAAGACATAATAATGTTAAAGTACAAAATACAGAGAATAATGTATAACTAAGAATTTATTGCGGACCTTTGGATATTAAAGCGATTAAGGGATATCATGTTAGTGCAGGAAAGTTGAAGTAAAAAATCAGCAATGTTCTCGCAGAACAGTAGATCAAATGCGAGGGGCCAAATGGCCTATTCTCACTTTGGTTCCTTATGTCCTTAACGCAGGACAATCGTGCAATCGCTTTGAAGGTTGAAAGAAAGCCATGACTTGCTCTAGCACAGTAACCACGTACATTTGCCACTCACTGTCCACATTTCACTCCCGTCACCATCACTATTTCAATTCATAGACAAAGGACATGACACAAAATATACAGTATGTTTCTCACTCTATTAATCTCCATTCTCTAAACCATTCTAATTTGCCTTTTGCTAATTGACATTTTTATACCATGTTGACATTTTTATCCATGGGTATTGCTTTCTTACTCTTTCACACTCTCCCTCTTTTTGCTTTTTATTTGTTTTTCATATCACTCCCGACATTTTTCCCTGTGACTCTTCTTCTCTGGATCTTTGGTCCATTGTTTTCTCTGTTAGACATTCTTTTATCCATGTACATTTCTTTCTCCCAGTACACCTCTTTCCCTCTATGCCCCCTTTATCCTTCAGTATTTTGCTCCCTTTTTTCTTGCCTATTTTTCTGTATGTTTTTCTCTCCTCTTTGATGCACTCACTTCAATGAGAGGACTGCAGAACGCAAGAATGCAGCCAACCTGCCCAGCGTGTATTTGGCATAAAGGACCTCATGGATTATTCAGAAAAAGGACAGTATCCCTAGCATCATAGCGAGTATTTAATCTTCACTCAACATTCATTAAAATAGATGTTTTGGTCATTTCAGGCTGAGTGTAGGAGATTGCAGCGAGGTGTAGTGATTCCAATCTTCCACTGACAATATTTCAAAAGTATTTCAATGATTGTAAAGCACTTCAGGGCATTCTCAAGCAGATGTAAATAACGCAATAGAAATGCAAGTCATTTGCTCTTTCCAGCGGTAGCACAGTGGTACAGCAGTAGATTTGCTACCTTACAGTGCTAGAGACCTTGGTTCGATCCCGACTATGCTGCTGTCTGTATGGAGTTTGTACGTTCTCCCCGTGACTGCATGGGGTTTCCCCAGGTGCTCCGGCTTCCTCCCTCATTCCAGAGATGTATAGGTTAATTGGCTTTGATAAAGATTGTAAATTGTCCCTAGTGTGCAGGAAAGTGCTAATGTTTGGGATCACTGGTTGGTGTGAACTCGGTGGGTCGAAGGGCCTGTTTCCACACTGTATCTCTAAATTCAACTTTCCCCTTCTTAAGCCCCTTAAAGATTAGACAGCATAGATTTTAGGTGAGAGGGGAAAAGTTTAAAGGAGATGTGCTCTGTATGTATTTTTACACACAATGGTGCATACCTGGAATGGGCTGCTGGAGGTGGTAATGGAGGCAGATATGATAGTGGCATTCAAGTGGCTTTTCGATAGGTACATGGATATGCAAGGAATTAAGGGGTAGTGATTATGTGCAGGCAGATAAGAATTCATCCTTGCATCATGTTTGGCACAGACATTGTGGGCTGAAGGGCCTGGTCCTATGTTGTTTCCAAGCTATATCTCTAAACGAAACAAACTAAACTCTCTTTCCCTTTACGACTCTTGCTCTTTTCATTCCCTGCAGATGTCAGCTTTGTATCTCTTCTCTCCCTTCCCCCCCTCCCATTCGCTTTCATTTCTTGAGGGATTCTAAAGAACTGCCTGTGCCTCCTACAGTACATGCCACTGATCTATCTATTGGATTTCTCATTTATCACTAGGGTTATTTCTTACTTTTAGGCCATTGAGACAAAATACTGATACAGTGTTTAAAGCTTGTATGGTAATCAGAATTATTGAGATATTCCCAGAGGAAGTGGCCTCTTATAGTTTATAATAACTTTGGTTCTGGCCTTTCAGCCGTTTTCTCAATCAGAGGTGGTGACGTATAAAATAGCAATTAAAATCCTGTCGCTATGCAAGCAAAGCCTGTAAGCAAGAAAGCAAAGCCTGGAAGCAAGAGGTCTCAGAGTGGGCAATTCAGAGCAGGAATGAATATGGGCATTCTATGGCTAATGCTTTCTACCAGGCTTAATATAAGGAGGTATCATGGGAGGATGATTCATGTTGGATTCATGGGAGGTGGTCTTGGAGGGGAGGATGCTTCTCAAACTGTGGAGCATCCTGGACCATACAGCTCACCCCTTCCATGACACACTAGTCAACCTGAGGAGTATCTTCAGCAACAGACTGGTACCACCAAGATGCAGGACAGAACACCACAAGAGAACCTTCTTCCCTATGGCTATCAAACTTTACAATTCCTCCCCATTTACGTCGTGAGGTAGACTGAGACAGCCTCTCCCCCCCCCCCCCCCCCCCCCCCAATCTTTGCACTTTCCACTCGTCACTTCAATTTCATGTTTCATGTATTTTGTGTTTTTATGACTTTTGGCAGATCAATTTCTCTCCTGGGATAAGTAAAGTTCTATCGTATTGTATCATATCGTAGTTGGTAAGTGCAGCAGCAGAGGTCCAGTGTAGATCCTTCTTCAGTTGAAGAGTCCTGACCCAAAACATATCCTGTCCATTCCCTCCCCAGATGATGCCTGATCTGCTGAGTTCCACCAGCACTTTGTGCTGTGAAGGAGAACCTGCAAGGTGATAATCTAAAGAGACACACTCAAGCCACCATAGAAAGTAAAATTCAGATAATTAGCATTTTGAGAAGAGTAGATTAATATCAATGTAATACTGAAAAGCAACCAGCAATGCCATATCTAAATGGTATCTGCTCCCACTGCTGGGTGAATGCTTTCAGCTTTCAACTTTGCTGAATTTTACTCATCTACTTGAGGGTAAACATTGTGATGATGCCATTAGATCAAAAGAAACTTATGGTTGCATCTTGACTCTGACATGGCTGTGCTTTAAGTTTCAGGGTTGAAATTACTGCCATGGTGGAGCTGAATGTCTTGCCAGATAGTTGGACAAACTGCTGCAGGACTCCAAAAGGCTTTGCTAGATTGGGATCGCTGTACCCAGGGTTATCATGGAATAGTAATGAAAGTGCTTCAATAATGTGGTGGAAGCTTTGCACAGTTGGGATTCCAAACCCAAACTCGAATCCCACAGGTGTTTATGCTCTAGGTTTTTTTCCGGGAATCCAAAATCAACATTTCCAGACACTGACAGGCAAAACACTGCAATTAACAAAACATTTATTTCATGGGTCATAATTTGAAAGGCTTGAAATTTTTGAGTGGAAAATCTGCTGAGATGGCTTTCAATCAACAATTTGGAAATCTTCCTCTGTAACAGTTGTTTATTTTCCCCAACTGCCTCGTACGTGAAACATTGGCAAAATACTTAGAACGAGAGTTTTAGGATGCAGGGATGCAGCACCTTCTTGGCTCAGATTACCAAAGGTAGATTCTTTCATTCTATCTCTGGTAAACTGAGGTCAACCCAAAGCCTGTTGCTGATGCCACGATTGGGAAAGGTCCTCTTCATCAGTCAACCCTGTGCTTGTTTAGCTGCTAGCTCAATTTTGTTTTCAACTCCATCCACCTTCTCACTGTGATCTCTGTAACCTCCTGTTGCTAAAGCCCTAAATCTTCAAATTCCCTCCCTTTGACTTTCTACCTTTGTCGCTCTCTTCCTTGCCCTAGGCTGCTTAAAATGTATCCCTTGAACCCAGCTTTTGTTCATATACCCTAAAGTCTCGTGTTTTCGAAAAAGACAAGCCATTTTTCTACACTGAATAGGCATAAAGTGCAAGTTGTTGTCATGTTCACATATGAGATAATTAGCAATCATCCATCCCTTTCAATCTCTTGCATATTAAAACAATCTCCCTCCCTCACATTCAGCTTGATATTTTAAACATCTGCTACACCTCCTCTACCTCCTCCTCCTTTACCTTTTAACCTTGGATGATATGTGTTAAAAACGTTGTCTTGGAAACAGAGACATAGATCTCATACTTAAAATAGAATTGGTTACAATACATTTATTTTGTTCCAGTGTAATTACCTATCCTGAATTCTACAAAATAAAATGCTTAGAATATCCTTTTTTTAAATTATTTCTCCATGATATTGCTAAAGCATTAAGAATGGAGTTTCATTGAGCCATAGAGTGATAGTGTGGAAACAGGCCCTTTGGCCGAACTTGGCCACACCGGCCAACATGTCCTAGCTACACTAGTCCCATCTACCTGCAGTTGATCCATATTCCTCCAAACCTGTCCTATCCATGTTCCTGTCTAACTGTTGGTATTATCTCAGCAACAACTACTGCCTCTGGTGTGAAAAAGTTACCCCTCAGATTTCTATTAAATCTTTTCCCCTTCACCTTAAACATATGTCCTTGAGTCACCTACTCTGGGCAAGAGACTCTGTGCATCGATCCGATCTATTCCTCTCAAGATTTTTTCACCTCTATAAGATCACCCCAAATCCACCTGCTCTCCAAGGAATGGAGTCGCAGCCTACTCAACCTCTCCCTAAAGCTCAGACCCTCTAGTCCAGGCAACCTCGTAAATCTCTGTCCAGCTTGGCATCTTTCCTATAACATGGTGCCCAGAACTGAACACAATACTCTAAATGCAGTCTCACCAATGTCTTATACAACTGCAACATGGCCTACCAACATCTACACTCAAAACTCTGACTGATGAAGGTCAATGGACCAAAAGCCTTTTTGACCACCATATCTACCTGCGACTCGACCTTCAAGAAACCATGCACCTGCACTCCTAGATCCCTCTGCTCTACAACACTCCAGAGCCCTACCATTCACTGTGCAGGTCCTGCCCATGTTAGATTTCCCAAAATGCAACACGTCATATTTCTCTATTAAATTCCATCAACCATTCCTCAACACACCTAGCCAATCGATCAAGATCCTGCTGCAATTTTTCACAAACATCTTCACTATTTGCAAAACCACCCACTTTTGTATCATCAGCAGACTTGCTAATCTTGCCATGTATGTTCTCATCCAAATCATTGATGTAGATGACAAACAGCACCGAACCCTGAGGCACACCACTAGTCACAGGCCTCCATACTGAGAAGCAACCTTCCACCATCACCCTCTGCTTCCTTTCATAAAGCCAATTTTCTATCCATTCGGCTATCTCTCCTTGGATCCCATGTGACATAACCTTCTACCGTATTTCAATGCGAAGCAGAGTTTCAAAGCTACTTCCCACAGAAGACTATTTTCTGGAGAAGAATGAAAGTCACTATTGTCTTTCTAAACACTTGCTATCTTGTTCACGTGTTAACTTACAATTATAGCAGTGGCAATTATCAGATTTTGAGTACAATCTCAGTTGAGGACTGATTTAATGGTCAATATAGAGTTTTATCAGTATGATGTCACATGTTTACAAAGGCCCTGAAATCTAATAGCTTCATTTATATCCACAAGTAAGGGTGTCATCACTCTCCAAGGCCAAGAACTGCAAAGGAATGAAAGTTGAATCCTGGTTTGATTTGCAAAACTTGTTTTGCAGTTTCATTTTCTTTCTTGGCAGAGATTAGTTTAACATGGTATCATGTTTGGTGTGAACATGGTGGGTTGAAGGGTCCGTTCCATAGTTGTCCTGTTTTATGTTTTAGGTTATTAGAAATCAATTCAACTTTGTAACTTCTTAACAGAATAATCAACAAATAGTGCTTCCATTCCACACTACACAGAAACAACTTTGGGTTGCAGTCAGTTATCTTATTTAATGATCTAAAGCAAATTTCAGCAATAAGTGCAAACTAGGTACAAGGATAGATTTAATTACAATTATAACTGATATCACCTTGATTCATTTGGAAACACAAGTATCTTCATTGCTCCAACTTCTGAGTTGATTAATTGTGGGTTCAAACCTCACCTCTGAACTTGAAGCATTTTTCAGCCTGAAGTAGATCCATAGAAACATAGAAAAATAGGTGCAGTAGGCCATTCGGCCCTTCAAGCCAGCACCGCCATTCAATATGATCATGGCTGATCATCTAAAATCAGTACCCCGTTTCGTGCTTTTTCCCCATATCCCTCGATTCAGTTAGCCCTAAGAGCTAAATCTAGCTCTCTTGAAAACATCCAGTGAATTGGCCTCCACTGCCTTCTGTGGCAGAGAAATCCACAGATTCACAACTCTCTGGGTGAAAAAGTTTTCCCTCATCTCAGTCCTAAAGGGCCTACCCCTTATTCTTAAACTATGACTGTGAAAGTAGACAGTGTGCTCAGTTAAGATACCAAGAAATAATTATTTTCAGCTAAACCCAAAAGAACCCACAATCACTAATGGGTACACTAGGGTATCCTGGGCAACATTCCACCTCACCATTTTTCTTTGATTGTCTGAACAAAATTATTGCTACGATTAGATATAAAAATGATAATCTTGGCCAGCATGGATGAATTGAGGCAAAGGGCCTGCTTCCATGCTGTTTGACTGACTCCAAGGTGTTTAAATACCATGATTCATACTAAAAAAAACTGTTAACTGAAATATTGAATATTATACCATTCTCCATGAGAATTATTTTCTCTGCTCACCATCTGTGTGGTGTTGTGAATAAAAATGGAAAGTTCTTCTCCACTTGGTATTTCTGGTGGAATAATAAACTTGTTAACAATTTAGCAGAGGTGACAATCAACACTACAAGTTGCTGGAAAGCATTCAGGGGAAACAAACCCAAATGATATTTTCAGTGTCTCTAACCAGCTTCTCAATAGAAGTGGAAACTGTTCATTTTCAAGATTTATTTTAATATCAATTTGTGATGGGAAACAATAGTGGGACTATTCTGTTCAAAAGTTGGAGCATAAACCCTAATTTTATTGGTGCTCCATTCTCCACACTCACCATTGTCAATGACTCCTGCTGTCCCGTAGACTTGAACATCAGAGAGATTGGAATCTAACCCAAACATTCTCACTCTCGGGTTCGGAATGAAGAACAGCCATTTGTACAAAGGACTGGGGGACTTTGGAAGTATTTAAAACTATATTCCAGCATGGGTTAGAACAACAGTGGAAGCTATAAAGGGCATGGGAACCTACAACAGTTACATTTCAGGAAAAAATTATCAAATGTTGAGAGCCTGGACAAATAATGAAAAAAAGCATCTTATCCTAATCCTGGCTTTCTTGGAAAACGTTAGAAATTTAGTAAAGTGGAACAAGGAGCAATAAAAATCTTGTAATATTTTATAAAAATACAACAGCACAAACTCTGAGGGAATAACCTTTGGCAATATTCGCATGAGAAGCATTTCCAGGATGTATTGGGAAATCCTTGGGGAAAAATGTTATCTATAGTTTAGTAAGTCATTTTTTTCTGCTAATGTAAAAAACACACATAAGCCCTCCAATGGTTTTGTTAAAGTTGGAACTGGTGTATGTTATCCAAACACTTCATTTATATCATGTGCACAATCATTCAGCTGACATGCCAACACCCTTTACACATTAAATATAATTTTTCATTATGATTATTTACTAAAATACCATAGTAGTGGAATCGTTTCAGTAAAGCGGGGCAATTATCAGTGTAGATTTCTGCAGACAGTTTATTGGGGGTAAAATGGTGGTTAAAATCGAAGGTAGAAACAAAATGCTGGAGTAGCTCAACGGGTCAGGCAGCATCTCGGGAGAGAAGGAACGAGTGACATTTCAGGTCTCCATTCCTTCTCTCTCGAGATGCTGCCTGACCTACTGAGTTACTCCAGCATTTTGTGTCTACCAAAATTATATGCTCTGGTTCACATGCAGTAATTACACACAACACAAACAGCTTTCCCCATAAAATTCCACCTCTTAGAACACATTAATGCCTTGCTCCAGATGCAATGGCCCACATGTGTTATGGTTAGGGTGGGGGTTGAATATTGTTTCTGAATCAGAGATTGCCCTTCTTTTGTTCCACGGAGTAGATTTTTCACTGCCTTCAAGAGCATTATCAGAGTGGTAACGGCCTCATAATGGAGATTTCCTCAACAAGCTGTGAACACTGCAATGCGACCTGTCCCACTTTGAAAGTGACCCAATGGCAGGTGCTCAATTTACCTGCCATTTTTAGGTGATGGTTACCTTCTAATATAGAAATTATGGTTGGATGAAAATTAAAATCCAGATTGGATTTTTAGATCAAAACTGGTCAAATGGGCACATTGAAAACTCCAACTATTTTCACAGGAACGAAACAATTGTTGAACTAATTTCAGGGAAGCAGGAGCAGACAGAGAACTTTTTGATGGTTCATAGTCTGACTGTTAAATCCAACTGAGGTAGGAATTCCTCAGTCATTGGAACTGCAGATTCCACCAGTCAAAATCCACCCCGCCATAACAGCCTAACTCATTGCTTGAACATATCGTTCCTGCCATGTGGTGTGGATAGTTTGGTTTAGTTTATAGTGTCACGTGTACCAATGTACAGTGAAGCGCGTTTGTTCTGTGCTAACCAGTCAGCAGAAAGACAATACATGATTACAATTGAGCCTTCCAGTGTAGATGCACGATAAAGAGAATAACATGAGCAATGTTTAGTGCAAGGTGAAGGTCAGTAAATTCCAATTAAAGATAGTCTGTGGGTATTCAAAGAGGTAGATAGTAAATCAGGACAGCTCTCCAGTTGTTGGTCAGATGGTTCAGTTGCCTGATAACTGCTGGGAAGAAACTGTTCCTGAATCTGGAGGTGTGGTTTTCACACTTCTATACCTCTTCTCTGATGAGAGGGGAGAAGAATGAGTGAGCGAAGTGCGCCTTGTTCTTGATTATGCTGCTGGCCTTGCTGAGGCAACGCGGGGTGTAAATGGAGTCAATGGCAGGGATGTTGGTTTGTGTGATGGTCTGGGCTATATTTACAATTCTCTGCAATTTCTTGCCGATTTGGATGGAGCTGTTCCCAAACCGTGCTGTTTAGATTTCTCTCTTAACAAGATTCCCCAACTGTAGCATTTACAGAATGAGATTTGAAACAGCCTTCACTTCAGCCCATGTATACTTCCCAGACCTGCAATATCAAAATTGTTTTGGCCATGGTTCCAGTTTTCCATTTGTGCTTGGGAGCTTGCCATAGTGTGCATCAATGCACAAGTTTCAGTCTTTGGCCAAGAAATGTGATTGCACAGCAAGTTTTTAAGACAGAAACTTGATGGATATTTTTTAAAGAGGTCATCAAGTGGACTAATGGGGGCAGGGCAGTGGATATCATCTATATGGACTTTGGTTAGGTTAAACATGGTAGGCATTTCTGGAAGGTCAGATCATGTGCGATGCAATGCAAGCTAGCCAATTGGATTAAAAGTTATCTTGGAGGAAAGAATCAACATGGTTCTGGTTGATTACTGCGCAAACACCTCATAAGTGGTTATCTCGCTCAGGTAACATGCAGTTGTGGAAGTATAAGAAACTGCAGATGCTGGTTTACAAAATACGATACAAAGTGCTGGAGTATCGCAGGACAGGTAGCATCTCTGAAGAATAGGCCAGATGCTGCCTGACCCGTTGAGTTACTCCAGCACTTCGTGTCTATTGTGTAGTCGTGAAGGATTGTTTTTTTGGTTTGAAGGCCTGTGATTAGTTGTGTACTGCAGGTGTCAGTCATGGGGCCCACTGCTGTTTATAATATTGTATATTAACAATTTGGATGACAATGTAGTTAACATTTTTAGTATATTTGCAGATTATGTGAAAATTGGTGGTATAGTAGACAGCAAAGAAGGATATGCAAGTTTACAACAAGATTTAGATCAGTTGGGAAGATGAGCCAAGGAATGGCAAATGGCATTTAACTCTCCCCAGAGTGAGGTGTTGCACTTTGGTGCATTAAATAGGGTAGGACTTGCACAGTAAATGGTAGAGCCCAGGAGGGTGCTGCAGAACAGAGACCTGGGAGTACGTGTATAGTTCCCTGAAAATGAGGGTGGACGGTCAGGTGGATGGCGTGGTGAACAAGGCATTTGGGTTCCTCCCCTTCATCGGAAGAATACTCAGTTGAGACACCATGATGTAGCTGTACAAATCATTCATGAGAACACACTTGGCCAACTGTGTGCAGTTCTGCTTGCTGAGCTTTAACTCGTTTAAGTTTGACAAGGTGCAGAAGAGATTCACCAGTATGTTACCTGGACTTACAGGGAGAGGTTGAATAGGCTGGAACTTTTTTCATTGGAGCATTGGAGGCGGAGAGGTGATCTTATCAAGGTGTACAAGATCACGGGGACCTTGGATAACGAGAAAGCTCAGTCTTTTTCCAAGGTTAGAGGATTCTAAAACTGGAGGGCACTGGGAGGGGATAGGGGATATATGCTCAATGCATGGGTAGACCGTATCTGGAGTGAGCTGCCAAAGGAAGCTAAAGAAACAAAATACAATTATGACTTAAAAGATGTTTGACCAGAGACAATGTTAGGAAGGGTTTAGTGGACTATGGGCCAAGTCCATATGCTAAATTGTTCAGCATGGACAAGGTCAGGCAAAGGCGTTCCTGACTCTATGAGAAACAGAAAGCACAATAGCCTGCATTTCGTGTGGCTGTGCAGGCACAGTCCACAAGAGCATTGCCTTGCATGCTATTCGTCTTGTAATTGCCCTTTGGCCATCCAGAGAAACCTCCTGGAGTGGGCTTTGCACCCCATTGCCAATGCAGATTAGGAATTTATCAACATTGTTAATTAGCGTAATACAAACTGCTGTCTCTTCATAAATGAAGCAGCCAAATCTGTCGTACTTAAAGTGATCACTTAAGAGCTGGTATGATACGGGTTCTCTTTCTGCTTCCATGTTCAGAACCAGGTCTGCAGTCAATTTGCAAATACCTTGTTTTGACAATTATCTCCCTTGCAGACCCATCAAATACCCCACACAAAGCAACATCCAAGTTGCTGGTCTTCATCTTACCACTTGCCCCTCACTTCATTTACAGATCCCTCTCATTCTCTCCTTTCACTTCAGTTTCCACATTAAAAAAATCATTTTGTAAATCACTGACAACATAAAAGTAAAGGTAGACACAAAATGCTGGAGTAACTCAGTGGGTCAGGCAGCATCTCGGGAGAGAAGGAATGGGTGACATTTCAGGTCAGAGTCTGAAGAAGGGTCTCGACCCGAAACATCACCCATTCCTTCTCTCCCGAGATGCTGCCTGACATGCTGAGTTACTCCAGCATTTTGTGTCTACTTTCAATTTAAACCAGCATCTGCAGTTGTTTTCCAAAACATAAAAGTAAATCTGTATTTATATGAAAAACGCTAAACTTGTCCACTCATTAAAATAAATATTGGCACACTATGATACTGCGATAAAATTTTACCTCTTGCTGTTTAAATACATGTTCCATATCTGCCAATTAAAAAAATTCCCCGAAAAGTAAAGAAACTCTACAAGATTAGATTAGACAACTTTGCCATGTCTATTGCTGGGTTGCAACAGAAAAGCCCAAGAACCAAGTTTGTTTTACATATATAAATGGCTTGGATGTAAATGTAGATGGATTGGTTCGGTTTGCAGATGACACCAAGATTGCTGAAGTCACAGATTGTAAGGAAGGCTGTCAAACTATATAGCAGAACATATATCAACTACATAAATGGTTCGAAAAATGGCAGATGGAGTTTAATCTGAGCAAGTGTGAGGTGTTGCACTTTGAGGTCGAATGCAAGGGGAAAATATACAATTAATGGCCAGACAATAGCATTGATGTGCAGAAGGATTTTGGGGTACAAATCCATAGCTCCCTGAAAGTGACAGCACAAGGTGGTGGAATGGCAAAGACGATGCCATTTTCAGCAAGGTCTTGCATAACTGTAACATAATGTCCTAAGTTCTATATTCAATTCCCTGACTGATGAAGACCAGTGTGCCAAAAGCCACCTTCACCGCCCTAACTATCTGCAACACCACTTTCAGGGAACTATACACTTGTACTCCTAGATCCTTCTGCGCCCAATCCTTAACACCTTATCGTTCACTTTGAAGATCCTGTCCTGATTCGACTTCACAAAATGTAACACCTTGTAATTATTAATTAAACACCATTAGCCATTCCTGTCTACTTGGCCAGCTGATCAAGATCCCGCTGTAGTTCTTGATAACCATCTTCACCATCCACAAAACACCTATTTAATAACATCTGCAAACCTATTAATCATGCCTTGTGCATTCTCTAGACAATTTAAGACATCCTTACTTTAGGCTTTAGAGATACAACGCCGAAAAAGGCCCTTAGGCCCACCGTTCACATCAACCAACAATTAACCCATATACTACACACTATCCTACACACTAGGGACAATTTTTAAAAACAATTTTATCAAAGCCAAATAACCTACAAACCTATACTTCTTTGGAGTGTGGGAGGAAACCGGAGCACCCAGAGAAAACTCACGTGGTCACAGGGAGAAAGTACAAACTCCATACAGGCAGCACCCATAGTCAGGATCAATCCCAGGTCTCTGGTGTTGTACGACAGCAACTCTACCTTTGCACCACTATGCCACCCTAAGGCACATCTATATCAACCAACCCACTATAGCTGCAATGTGTTCCAACTTTTTGATTGGAATATGTTGGGAACTATTGGGATGAATCCAGGAAAGGGGACTTCAGGCTGCAGAACTTGGGCCTCTCACTGAATTGAAAGGCACTCCAACTAGCTCTATGTAAAACAAGGGGAGCCATGCTCCATGGAATCAGAGTACCCAAAGTTTTTTTTTTAAGCTAGATGAATGGTTCTTCACCATAAAAAGCAATGACCTGTTGAAGGTTATGTTGAGAGCATCATCACCCCTACTTCCCACTCCCCATCATTTCTGGATCTTACTGTAGGGGCTGGATTCCCTGCAGCTTGGATCAGGCAGAGAAGCAACATGCATGGAACAGAAGTGTTGATATCATGGCGAAGATTTCAATCTTTCTGGTTTCGCTTAAGAGAGTCTGAGGACTTGAGTTTCTTTCCTAAGAAATATATTTCCTTTGAGCAGTAGCTTATTAGCTATCTGCAAAAGATTAGAGATAGGGACAAGCCATCTGTTTTACCAAGGATGGCGAGAGAAAATAGCATTTAATGCAACAGAACCACTTGGAATACATGCAGGAGGTTGCAGACATTAATTATTACCCTTGGTGTTTCTGCTTCCCTATTCTTTGAAACAAACAAGCTTCTCTTTTTCTTTCTCTCATCCTTCCTACTAAAAAGTTTAAGTGAATACATAAACCTGCACAAACTTCCTTTATTATGGTTTCAATGCAACTTTCAAACATTTTTTTTGCCCAATTGCCCTTTTTAGGCAATAGCCTGAAAGTTCTCAAATCAAAAACGTGTTTAAAAAAACCCTCATGGACTAATTCCAATTAAACAAGTTAATTGATACTCTGCAAATGGATTACTTCATTAGGCGAAAAGAGCTGAGGAATCTTTAAAGGTCACGAAGGAATTCCAACAGCCTCATAATTGGAACATAATCTAAAATCATATTAGTGGACATATTTATTGTTAAAAAGTTATTAGCAATAATAAATTTCATAATTGACTCCTATCCCATAAAATGGAAAACTTGCTCAATTTTACTCATGGACCTTTGGTGAATGTACTGCACTTGGTTCATGCCTCCTCAAAAACAGAAATTTAACCAACACAAGTTGAAATTCCTATTCACACACTATTATACTGAACTGAGTCTTAAGACTAGTCAGGAAATTCTTCATAGAGATGTCATTACATACACAGCAGCCATCAGTCATCAAGCAACAAACCCAAGGGACTCCTGGATCACTGACAGTTTTCTGACAGGTTACACTGTCAAAGTTCTTTTCCATGGTGCCCAAATATCTCTGACAATGATTTGTGATCCTATTTAATGAATCTCCCACAGCTTTAGGGCAGATACAAAGTGCATAAGGCCATTTGGCACAGTAACATCAAGATTGCCTCCAAGCTCAGTGCTGAATAGAAAGGGCGTGCTGCTTTCACCTCCGATGTATTCTGTAATTTCACTGTATAATACACAGGCAGGAAGGTCAGGAATGTGCTGACACTCACTGCAGATAGCTTGTGGTCACGTGCATCAGATTTATATTCTGCATTCTAATACAGCTTGAAACCAAGGAAAAATTATGGCATTCTGCTCCATCCTTTCCTCAGCATATGTCTTTTTTATTGGAAATTGCCTTTTCACTGAAAACCTCTGAAATAATATTGTGGATTATTTTGAAAAAGGGATTCTGTATGGTTATGGCTGTTTGAGTCAGATTACCTTTGTAAATTTTATATAACTGACATTCTTCAGGTCAAGAATTTTGTATTACTGCCAATCACTTGAGGATTCTGTTTTATCATTTTCATTGCTTTCCAATTCAGTAAAAATCTCAGCAGGTACTAGCAACAAATTGGAAACACACTGGCGTTGGTTGGCAAGACTTTCATGAGATAGATTGTTTATTTCCACTACCCTGCCAACAGCCATTTTTGGATACCATCGCACATCATAATAATACTAAAGAAAAGAGGTAACATTAATTTATCCACATGTATCTTAGATTGCACATAAATCAGAGCCACATCAACCGCCTCCCCTTACCTCCCCACTTGTTGAGTACTTGGCAATTGTTAAAAGGCATGGGGTACACAAAATCTGTTCCTCAAGAGGACCTCCGCACATTCCTGTGCCATATTGCTTTTGGCTACAGGCCGCACCTTATCTAAGAGCACAGCTATGGTCGACTACAACAACAGGCCACCACTGTGCACTAGATGAGTTTCACAAGCTGTCCACAAATCCACAAGAGCGTATTGATCCAGGAACAGAATGCCTCAGAAGAAACATTTCCCAACCCAGAAGAATAGAAGCTCAACAAAGCTACAGAAAAATCTTGAATTTAGATCTTGAGGTTCTCAGCTGAAAGAATATAGGCACACAATGCTGGAGTAACTGAGTGGGACAGGCAGCATCTCTGGATATGACACTTACTCTCCATCCCTCCCCCTTCCCAGTTCTCTGACCAGACTGTCCACGATTACATTTTATGTTTGCTCGGTTGTTACCTTTTCCTAGCTAACAATGATCTATTCTTATCTCTGTATCTCCCTCTCCCTTGACTGTCTGAAGAAGGGTCTCGACCTGAAACTTCATTAATTCCTTTTATCCAGAGATGCCGCCGCCGCTGAGTTACTCCAGCATTTTGTGTCTATCTTCGGTTTAAACCAGCATCTGCAGTTCCTTCCTACACATTTTGTCTGAAAGAAAATGTTTTCTTTGAAAGTATATGCACTTGCAGGGGAAAATCTGGACTTGTTATAAACCAAATCAAAAGCTCGGGACAGCATTAAGAGCATTGTTCGTGCTTACAATACGCATGAACACTGGATACAGCTGTGTATATTCACAATATATGCCCAGGCAGGTTCACATGTGTTACTGTGAACTTCCCTTGAACCATTTGTCAATGATTATTCTTCATATACATGTAACAGAACATATTTCAAGAATTGCAAGTAAATACCAGTTCAAAAGCATGTTGCCAAGTTTTGTGGGCATCGAGGTATAGTTAATACAAAGGATCATGGCAGTAAAATACATAAAATCTAGTCACTCAGTGAATTAATTTAAATATAGATAAATGGAAGGTGGGAAGATTAATTCACTTTGAAAAGTGTAGATGATAAAGAGAATGAGTGAACCGTTAAAATTATTTTGTGATACCTAAAGATTATTAAAAGTAAGTTCATAAAAATGCAAAGAGACAGTATTCATTTTAGGAAGGCTAGTGATACAGGAGTAGAGTAAAAAGATGGTGGGCATATGGAACAAACAAGAGGTGGTTGAGGCAGGTACTTTACAGCATTTCCAAGGCACTTGGATAGGTACATGAATAGAAAATGTTGAGGGATCTAGGCCAAACAGGACTAGCTTGAGCTCCTTGAAGAAATACAAAGTAATATTAAGACATTTGAATTGAAGTTGGGCCGAAGGGCCTGTTTCCATGCTGTGTGACTCTAATAGGCTAATTTTGTGTTGTATGATATTTTAGACAAGTGACAAGATTGCTTTTTGTTTCACTATCATAAATTTTGTTGGGAAAGATAACCCTTGCTTTATATTTTTGTACTATCCAGCATAAATGTTAAGAAATGTAAAACTGTCCCTTTCAAAACTGTTTATTTCCTGACTTTGCCCTCCTTTACAGAAGTCTAATCTGCTGTGAGCATATACGTCATGTACAGAACATGATTTTCTAGATATCAAATTATTCAATACTGTAGGTGAGGTTGTTATGCTCTCCTCACAGGTAAAGTACCCATCTCTGAGTACAGTTGTAATATTTGCCCAATTGTTGTGCAAAGCTCTTCCAACTTAGATACATTGTGCTCAGAGATCAAGTATAATTTTTGATTCTTTGGCCAGATTTAACCGACGTCCGAAGTGCTCTTTCTGTTCTGACAGAGTAAAAATTCCCATTATGCTCATCAAATATTTTGGGATGGCTGCAGGAACCAAGAATCAGCTGTAACTCAGTTGTGCATTGTCATGTAAAAACGTTAAGAACAGCAGGGAACCAAATTCATCTTGATAGTCTGGACTGGATTCTAACTTATGAAGTGGAGGTTAAACTCACTCACCTCTTCACCACCTGGATCCCCAAATATATTCCAATTTCATTTTCACGTGGAATTTTAAGAATGTAGAGTTATGCAAGAAAGACACATTAACTATTCTGAAATTTCAAATCTGACCTGTTATGGCTTGTTGGACAAGAACTGAAACCACAGCTGACGTACATGGGTTTAATGCTTGTCTGATTCAATTTAGACTAACAGGAACGGGTGGAAGTGCAATCACATTTACAGTGCCCTTCATAATGTTTGGGACAAAGATCCACCATTCATTTATTTGCCTCTGTACTCCACAATTTGAGATTTGCAATAGAAAAGAATCACATGTGATTAAAGTGCACATTGTCAGATTTTAATAAAGGCCATTTGTATACATTTCGGTTTCTCCATGCTATGTTTATACATAGTCCACCCATTTCAGGGCACCATGTTTGGGACACGGCTTCACAGGTCTTTGTAATTGCTCAGGTGCGTTTAATTGCTTCCTTAATGCAGGTATAAGAGAGCTCTCAGCACCTAGTCTTTCCTCCAGTCTTTCCATCACCTTTGGTAGCTTTTTTTTGCTGTTTATCAACATGAGGAACAAAGTTGTGCCAATGTAAGTCAAAGAAGCCATTATGAAACTGAGAAACAATAATAAAACTGTTAGAGACATCAGCCAAACCTTAGGCTTACCAAAATCAACTCTTTGGAACATCATTAAGAAAAAAGAGAGCACTGGTGAGCTTACTAATCGCGAAGGGACTGGCAGGCCAAGGAAGACCTCCACAGCTGATGACAGAAGAATTCTCTCTACAATAAAGAAAAATCCCTAAATACCTGTCTGACGGATCAGAAATACTCTTCAGAAGTCAGATGCAGATTTGTCAATGACCACTGTCCGCAGAAGACTTCATGAACAGAAATACAGAGGCTACACTGCAAGATGTAACAAAATCCAGCAACTGGTGATGTCCACGAATCACAGACTTCAAGCAGTCATTTGCCATGCAAAGGATATGCAACAAAATACTAAACATGACTACTTTCATTTACATGACATTGGTGTGTCCCAAACATTATGGTGCATTGAAATGGGGGTCTATATATAAACACTGCTGTAATTTCTACATGGTGAAACCAAAATGTATAAAAATGGCCTTTATTATAATCTGACAATGTGCACTTTAACCACGTGTGATTTATTCTATTATAAATCTCAAATTGTGGAGTACAGAGACAAATAAATAAATGATGGGTCTTTGTCCCAAACATTATGGTGGGCTCTAGTTAAGTCTGTCCCTCCCAGTGACTGGCTTCCCCTTTTACGTTCATTCCTGAAGAATCTGAATTTCGGTAGGTGAAGCTTTAAATCCAGGATGTAAAAGGAATTATGCAAATGCAAAAGCAGATTTCCTGAAAGTGTGGCTGAGAGTGATAAAGTTATTTTTAAAACATAAAGAATTGTCAAATTTAGCAACGTTTTGTTCGTTTACTTATCTCTCAATTGATTAAGTATTTGTACTGTACTTCTAAAACCAGAATATTATTGATCTTGTAAAGTGCCAGCAGTAAAAATGCATCTCACCTGCCAGTGGGGTACTTACTGGCATGAACATTGAATTTTCTAATTTCAGGTAATCGACTTTACTGATGTTCTCCTGACATGCACCTGTCCATTTAGTTTCCTCTCTTTGTTCACCTTTCCCATCCCCTCGCCCCTCCATTTGCCCATTATCCCCTCCCATCGGGAACCCTTCCCTCCATTCGCACTCTATAATAGTGTGAATCTTTCCTCTTCCCTAGCAATCCTAATGCAAGATCACAGCCCAAAATGTCAACATACTCTTCCAGAAATGCTTGACCTGCTGAATTCATCCAGCACTTTTTTCTTTTAAAATGGCCTGGCTGACAGAAGTGATTAGAATTGTAAAATCAGAGTTTTCAGTCAGAGAGTTGTAAATCTGTGGAATTCTCTGCCTCAGAAGGCAGGGGAGGGCAATTCTCTGGATGCTTTCAAGAGAGAGCTAGATAGAGCTCTTAAAGATAGTGGAGTCAGGGGGTATGGGGAGAAGACAGGGACAGGGTACTGATTGTGAATGATCAGCCATAATCACATTGAATGGTGGTGCTGGCTCGAAGGGCCAAATGGCCTACTCCTGCACCTATTGTCTATCAGAGATAGAAACTGGTCCTACAGCCCATCAAGTCTATATTAATCATCAAACTCTTATTTGCATTAATCCCATTGTATTCTATCCCAATGTCAGATTCTATATTGTATTCTATGTGACAGAACTGACCAGTTCCAATGCAAGATCATTCACATGCAAGTTTATATTCTCCTCACAAGTGCCATCAGACCCATTTTCAGCATTTGTTCTGAACTGTTTTGCAAACTTGCACGCTACAGCTGTGCTTTCAATACCATTATCCCATCCAAGCTCATCTCCAAAATCATGGAACTTGGGAGTCAGTATTCACCTCTGCACTGGATCCTCAACTTCCTGACCAGCAGACCCAAGCAGTGAGGATAGGGGACAAAACATCCTCTACCATAATCAACACTGGTGCCCCACAGGGATGCGTTATTAGCCCCCTTCTATACTTGTTATACACACATGACTGCAGCCAAACAAAATCAATTTCATCCAACTCAATTTACAGATTCGCAGATGAAACCACCATAATGGGCCAGGAATTAAATAATGACGAGATGGAGTAGTGGAAGGAGATTGTGAACCTCATAACCTGCCAAGACAACAGCCTCACTCTCAATGTTAGGAAGACAAAGGAGATTGTGATAGACTTCAGGAAGCAAAGCGGCACACATATCCCAGTTTGGTGCCATTAATGGCACCAAAGCAGAGATAGCTTCAAGCTCTTAGGAATAAATATCACCAGAAATTTATCCTGGACCAGCCACATCAAAACAATGGCCAAGAAACCACACCAATGCCTCTACTTCTTTAGAAGGCTTAGGTTTGGCATGTCCGGCAACAACCATTAACTTCTCCAGATCCGTATGGTTTGGGAACAGCTCCATCCAAGACCACAAGAAATTGGAGTTGGGGATGCAACCCAGCCCATCACACAAACCAACCTCCCTTCCATTGACACCATCTACACTTCACGCTGCCTTGGCAAGACCACCAGTAAAATCAAGGATCAGTCTCACCCTGGTCACTCCCTCTTCTCCCCTCACCCATCAGGTCAGGGGTACAGAAGTTTGAAAATGCAAACCTCCAGATTCAGAGAGTTTCTTCCCTACTGTTATCAGGCAACTGATCCTTCCTCTCACCAACTAGAGAGTAGTCCTGACCTGCTAGCTACCCCATTAGAGACCTTCAAACTATCTTTAATTGGATTTCAATCACACTAAACAGTACACCCTTTATCCTGTATCTGTATACTGTAGACAGCTTGACTGTAATCATGTAGTATTTTCACTTACTGGATAGCACACAACAAATACGTTTTTCACTGTACCTCAGGTCTCCTTCTGTTTTCACCTTTTCCAGATCAACTGTGAATGGCCGCCCTCAATATTAACAGGATACATCACTTCCGCTTGCTTGATTTAACCCGACTTGTTTTCTTCCCAATTTAAAACAGCAGTTTGTCACTTCCAGTTCTGATGAGAGGTCATCAACCGAAGTGTAAACTGTCTGATCTGTTGACTCCTCTCACTAATTACTTCATACTTCCAAGCATCTGATAATTTTTGCTGCTAAAAAATGAATATGTCATGGAAGGGCAGTCATAATATCTGACAACTTGGATTGCACATGGATTCCTAAAATGTAAACATGGCATGGGCCACAATACAGTGAATATTCGCCAGATGCATGATGGACAGTGTCATCAAGGTCAACATTTCATCTGCCTTAATTATCAATTTGCAAATATTGATAACCTTTCAAATTATTGAGGATTGGTTTGGTTCCGAAAATCTTTCAGCTTGTGTCTTCATGTCGGTGATAAACAGCAGTTCTGACCCAAAAGATGGAGGTAACTCAACAAATTGTTGCTACCAAACTGGCAAGCTTGGTTAAAAGTAATTTGGCTGAAAACTGAAGATTCTCCAACCTGAACTCAGCTTCTGGGAAGATTATGAGTCATGATAAACCTTCACAACCAAAAGCTACTCAATGCCTCCAACACATCTAGCAAAACAAATCTCATTGACACCATCTTAATACAGTCAACACCCCAGCCTATTATCCTTCCCGTTCTTATGATATTCCAAAGCACACTATTGAAGATAAACCTTTTCTGTGGTCACAATTTGAAAGCATCATAGTCTGCACAAAAAAGCAATCACATAGCTACAGGCACTGTTTTAATGATATTAGTTGAGTGGATAAATGTTGGTCAGGGTATGATCTACATTAAAGCAAAAAGGAAATATCCAGCTGAGGACTAAACACCACTCTGCGCCATATTATTGGAAGAAAGATGGAAGACTTTGAAAATTAATAATTTGAGCTGAAAATTAGCCTTTCATGTCATAAATCAAGCCAGTTCCAAAACCGTCTCCAAAATACTTGTTTGAAGGTAGTAGTGCAAGTTTATATACCAAAATCACAGCAAAGTTCAGGAAACTGCTACATTGTTGTACAAAAGAAAATTTAGCATGTTTGTATGCCTTACACCGGCTATTTTCACAAGATTTAAATAGACAACCAAATAGCCCTCAACTTACAGATTTAGTTGCAAATTGAGCAAAAACTGTATTTTGGAAAGTGAATTATAACACCCTTTCCAGAAAATTTACTCAGAACTTTCCATCTCATTGTATTTACAATGGTTGTCCATGCGAGAACATAGAAGATTGGTTTCACATTAAGAGATGAAATCAAGAGTTGATCTATCAAGACACCGCTAACAGCAATAGAGCAAATAAATGCCCAGATGACCAGAGCCAAAGCAATGTTGCTCTTGGCGAGGGAAATTGCAAGTCCGAAGGTCTGTCATTTCGTCTTTTTTGGTATTTTTAGTGTGTTTTAAAAAGTATGTGTTAATGTTCTCTGGTTTGTTTTATGTGGCGGGTGGGGGAGGTCGGGGAAAACATTTTTTCAATCTCACCTTGCCAGAGATGCGATTGTTTTCCGGATCGTATCCCCGGTTGCTCTGTGGCCTAACATCATTGAGCTGGCGGCCTTGCTCGAGACTGACTTTGAGCCCCACTGCGGGGCCGTGGACTTACCATCGGAGCCTGCGATCCCTTGCCTGGGATCGACGCTCCAACTGCGGCCTGCACATTTCAACATCGAGGAGCTCGCAGTCTCGGGCAGAGGCTGATGTCAGGAAGCTCCAAAGTCACAGAAGGTTCGACTAGCCCCGACCTGGGGTCCGATCGCCCCGGGGGGGGGGGGGGGGGGGGGGGGTGGAGCTGAGATCCCCTAGATGCGGGAGCTTGATCTCCCCCGAAACGGAGGGCTCGACCGCCGGCTATGGGAGCCAAGATCGCCCTGTCAACGGAAGGCTCGAGGCCCCTGACCGCGTGAGAACAAAGAAGGGACGAAGATGGAACTTTTTTTTGCCTACCATCACAGTGAGGAATGTGGAGGAGTCGCGGTGGTGGATGTTCATGTTAAAATGTATTTTGTTTGTTTTGGTGCTTTCATTGGTATGACTGTATGGCAAATTAAATTCCTCGTATGTTGCAAAATATACTTGGCTAATAAACTATGATTATGATTATTATGATTATTCAATAAGAAGCACCACATATCAAATGCAAAGCATGGTGAAAAACAGCCTAGGGCAGTGACCACTGGAAATTATACGGTAGACAGATTAAACCAAAGTAGAATATGCAAGGAAATAAAGTGACTGTTTTGATATTATCAATAAGGTTTGAATTGCAGAAATTTGATTTCACCACAATGTTGAAATGTGAAGACTCACCCTGTTGCCTTGGGGAAAAGTTAGGGAAGCTTCATGCTAACCTCAAAGCTTTGAAATAAATAAACAGATAACGCAAGAAAAACATTTGCAAATTTACATCACTCGTCTGAGAACAGTAAATTTTCTACTCAACTCCAAATGTACATAATTCTCCCGCTTATATTCAAGTTACAGCACGAGCAACTAAATTCCAGTTGCATTCACAAAATCTATTCTATAGGGTAAACGGTGCTGTAAGTACCAAATCAAACAGCAACTCTTTACATCTTTCACCCCAAATATCAGTTGACTACACAACAATTTGACACTAGCATAGGCAAGTGCAGTTTTGCATTTTATTGTGAATGCTTCATTTAAGACATACATGGCCAAAGTGCCATTAATTCTCATTTCTACTGGTAAAGTGCAGAATTACAGCGATTATCTGAATCCAACAACTTTCAAAAATGTCACCCTTCCTGTTCAACAGTAATGTGGATATTGTTTATCAGATACAAATTTCTGATGAAATAGACGGCAATTATAAAGACCCCTTGGGAAGCAGGCTAACTTCACACTAAAGAAAATAAATTTTAAGTTTGCTGTAAAAAGCTATTAAAAAAGACTTGCATCTTAAAACAGGGTTTCAGTAACTTGTGTGCACCAAAGTAGCTTATTACCCCCTCAGTAATAGACAAAAAGTCAAATACAGCAACTTCAAGGGAGCAGCCCTATTTTTATGCAAAAAAGCCCATAGGTACTTCCAATGGCAAACTATCTGAAATGCCTAATGCAGTTTGAAAAAAGTCTTTAAACTAAACAAACACTCAGAGGACCAGAAATATACCCAACATTCCAATCAGGTGCCAGGATCTGCATAGTGATGAGTTAACAGAGCAGTCTTTTCTCCAAGCCACTCTACTAAAAACTTAAAAGCACTTAAGGTATTGCTGATGTTAAAGCTGCAGAACAAATTATGGTCCAATGTGCAGGGTCAAAAAAAAAAAAGACAAAGCTGATTTTGTTTTAAGAAACTGAATATTGCATCAACACTAATTAGCACAAAAGGTTATAAAGGCAGCTGTAAAATACAATTCCACTAATGAATACTGGAACAAAATCAAGTTCATAGGTTGTTAGAAATGCAAACTATCAATCCCAATTTTAACCAAAAACAAAGCAGCATACATCTTCAGACATCCATTAAAATACTGATGAACAGATACGATATACTTTACACACATGCATTACCACAGTGCATGAACTGGGTGCAAGGTGATCAAGGCAGCAAAAACAACATGCAGTCAAATTTGACTAAAAGCTGCTGAATCTATTCAACATCCTTTAGGGTACAGATGTACTAAAGCACATGACCAATTTCTTCCCATATTTACAGACATTCAAAAAAAAAATGTTCGAATCATCTGTGAAGTAAAATGAAAGACTCCAGTTTTTCTGGAATCTGTCCTTCATACATTAATTGGTGTTTTACTATGGCACGGGCAGCAAGACATTGCAAAGTTGTGTGGTTGATCGGCTGGATCAAGTTTTTCCCCATTTCCCTCTCATTCAGCAAATCACAGGCTGTTTGTTTTTGGGAGTTTGTGGTGTCAAAGTGTGCACCCGCTTTAATTAGAAGATTCATGATTTCTGGATGATTGTTCTGTGCTGCAATGTGCAATGGACTGTTGTTTTCAAAATCTCTTGCATTGAGATCCGCTCCACACTCCAGTAACATTGCAGTGACCTGCAGAGATGGAAATTTACAAACGGGATAACGACCCACAGAAGTAGTATCTTTGTCAACTGCCAGATGAAGGGGGGAAAACCCAGTCTTTCCTCGAGAGTTCAGTTTTAGAAATCTGTAAATGGTTTGCCGCTTGAGATGTTCTTGTTCAGAGCTGCATTTCACCTTCTCTAGTAAACAAATTAGATGTAAGATTATTGACAGGGCTTTGCTCAATTGCATCAAGTCAGATGGGGCTTGTTCCTGCTTCATAGCTCTGTCTATTTCAAAGACACTTTTGCTCAATATTCCCATTAAATCACTGAAAGATACAGAGGTTCCCAAGACTCCTTTCGTAGGATCTTGCAGCATAAACGAAAAAAGTTCAGCGAAAGAAAGCAAACTGCTTGCTGTCATTGGACTCAGTGGATCTAGATTATTCTGTTGCATATCCAATGCATACTTCCACAAGTTGATGCACCTTTCAAAATTACCAGAATCAGCATATACAGCACCTCTGTATCTTATGTAGTAAGATGTATCCGGATGTGAAGGACCCAGTATTCTCTCTCTGATTAATAGTGCCTGCATCCTCATCTCATCTGGATCAGCAATCAATGCTTCCAACTCCTCTCCCGAGATTACTTCTTTGGCATAATCATAAGCCATTATTAACTGCTGGGGCTCAGGTTTAGCAAGTATATTAGCCCCATCATTGTATCGCATGTCCATAGCTTTCTTCCAATATTTCATTGCTCCTAATAAATCTCTCTTCTTGTCCACAAATGTAGCTCCTAGGAGCTCCAGAGCATCGATACGTTCAATTTTACTCGTCTGTGGGTGTTGAGTTAGGAAGTCCACAATGTTGGTATGACCAGTAACACTGGCAGAAAGCAATGGAGTCATTCCGTAACCATCCTTTTCCATTTTGGCTCCATATTTAAGCAACATCTTCATGATCTCCAGGCTCCCAGATTCAGCACAGTCATGCAACGCTGTATTTCCTTTATTAAAAAAAAGAGAAACATGAAGTCAAACTCACTAGATTCTGCTTTTAAAAAACATGTTAAAATAAAAATGTGAAGTTTTAATTATGCCGTTGTTTTCATATTGATAAAACGAATGAGAACTTTTGGGTTCAGTAAAACAAAATCTATAAGATTCCATGTGTGTACAACTTATTCTAGCAACCAGGAGGCAGCTCTAGCACCATTAGTGGAACCGAAAATATACAGAAACAAGGAACTGCAGATGCCCGTTTAATTTTAAAAATTGCTAGAGTAATTCAGGTCAGGCAGCATCCCTGGAGAACATGGATAGATGACATTTCAGGCCAGTGCCCTTCAGACTGAGCCAAAAGAACAGTCTGTTTTTGGTCAAGATCCCGCATCAGGACATAGTAGAGGAAAGACAGCTAGTACAATGGATTACAGAAAGAGGCGAGGACGGGGTTGGCTGGTAAATAAGTGGAACCAAAGGAGAAGACATGAATCCAAGGTAGACACAAAATGCTGGAGAAACTCAGCGGGTCAGGCAGCATTTCAGGAGAGAAGGAATGGGTGACGTTTCGAGACGAGACCCTTCTTCAGATGGATCCAGGTAGAGGAGGGAGAAGGGTGAATTTGGGAGATCATTGTATTGGTTAATAGGAAAAGACATAAGAAGGGGAAGGAAGAGAGCACATTTACGGTGAACTCCAGTTGCGTGGCAAAGTGCCGGGGACAGAGGTGGGCGAGTTGGGCTGAATGAACCAAGGCTCACAGGATTGGGTGGGCTTTGCGAAATGCGGAGAGTGGGGAGGGGAAAGATGTGAATGCTGGTGGGATTCCTTGCAGTGACAAAGAATGATGTGCTAGATGCAAAGGCTGGTAGGGTGAAGGGCATAGACTAAGGAAACCATCTGTCCAGGGGTGTGTGGAAATAACCACATACAGGAAATTGAGGAAGTGTGGGTGAGGGCTCCATCAACTACAGTGAAGGGAAAACCACATTCCCAACAAGGAGAACATTTCAGATATCCTGAAAAAGCCAGATCTCATCTTGAGAACAGATGTGTAGACAGAGAAATTGAGAAAAAGGGGATGGCATCCTTACAAGAAACAGGGTGGGAGATAATTGTGGCAGTCTGTGTGTTCACCATAAATGTCAGTAAATTTTATTAATTTTGTTATCATCTCAGGAGACAGAACAATCCAGAAAAGGGAGAGATGTCAGAAATGGTACAAATAAATTTGAAATAGAAATTCACAGCGAAGGAGATAAAATTGTCATGCCCATTTTCAGAGCTAAGGCTTTGATTTGTAAAAGTTGGGGGAAAAAGAGAGAAGATGTTTGGGTAAGTGCAAGGACTGGCAGGCAGATGACAGTATTGATGGAGTGCCGATGGTTGAGGCTTGATACGAGGCAACATACAGTTTATCCATTCATCTTTCTTCCCATCAGTTCTCTTGGTTTCCAAACACTTGCGCATTATTCCAACCACTTAACTTCCACACTCTCAATGCCAAAGAATAAATTGCAGTTTTTTCAGGAAAATCTGCAAAGTATTTAATAATACTGTAAACTTCCCAAATTCTAAGGGGGGGGGGGGGGTGACATTTATATTTAAAATTTTGTCAATTATTTTTATAGAATCCCACAAGTTAATGTTTCTTCCAGACGAAACATACGAGTGCACGTACGTTTCTTCCAGACGAAACATACGAGTGCACGTACAGAATATTATTTAATACACCTGAATTATTGCAGTCCCAAGCCTTCCAAAATGCACATTGCAAAACTGCAGCTTTTATTGATGAAAGAATGTTAAACTCAGATCTCAAGGATAACAAGTTTTTTTTACTGAATCAATTATTTCAAAAATTAGGAAAGAAAATACCAAATATACAATTTGGGCAATATAGTTGCATGCATACATTATATTGTCTACTTGGTCTTCTTACATAAGATGAATACTAATAGTGTAATTACCTATCAATACTCAAAAATGTAATATAAAAACAATTTGTATACATATTAAATTATAAAAATATATAATTTGAGTAGCTTGCAATATTATTAGATAATTTGCAGATCTTCCAGAAAATGTACAATACCCTACGGATTGAGAAAGTGGAACTTGAATAGTTGGAATAATGACTCCAAAATAGTATTTCATTTGTTTCCACCACTATATACACCTATATACACCAATGAAGTTGCTAACGTCACCTATCCAAGGACTAGTCCCAGAATATCTATCAAAATATAGGGTTCATTCCTGGATCACCCTCTGTAATGCATAAAGCAACACTGCTGGCACAGCCATTTCAGATGAATTTACTCATTTGCAAGTACCTTCTGATTTTAAAAAGAGGTCTATATTTTTCTGAAATACCTCCATTGCTTCATTAGGCCCATCTTTCTCGCCTTAGAGGGAGTACAGAGAAGGTTCACCAGATTGATCCCTGGGATGGCAGGACTTTCATATGAAGAAAGACTGGATAGACTAGGCTTATACTCGCTGGAATTTAGAAGACTGAGGGGGGATCTTATAGAAACATAAAATTCTTAAGGGGTTGGAGAGGCTAGATGCGGGAAGATTGTTCCCGATGTTGGGGAAGTACAGAACTAAGGGTCACAGCTTAAGGATAAGGGGGAAGTCTTTCAGGACCGAGATGAGAAAACATTTCTTCACACAGAGAGTGGTGAGTCTGTGGAATTCTCTGCCACAGAAGGTAGTTGAGGCCAGTTCATTGGCTATATTTAAGAGGGAGTTAGATGTGGCCCTTGTGGCTAAAGGGATCAGGGGGTATGGAGAGATACAGGTTACTGAGCTGGATGATCAGCCATGATCATATTGAATGGCGGTGCAGGCTCGAAGGGCCGAATGGCCTACTCCTGCACCTATTTTCTATGTTTCTATCTCCAAATGCTTCCCACAATGCAGGGCACTTCCAATAGTCTCCAAACATTTAAATATTTGTCTTTGTAAAAAGTATTGACAGCAGTGCTTTCAGCAGTCAACGTTCTGAGCTATGTAATTCTCTTCCATAGAAACATAGAAAACAGGTGCAGGAGGAGGCTATTCGGCCCTTCGAGCCAGCACCGCCATTCATTGTGATCATGGCTGATCATCCACAATCAGTAACCCGTGCCTGCCTTCTCCCCATATCCCTTGATTTCACTAGCCGCTAGAGCTCTATCTAACTCTTTCTTAAATTCATCCAGTGATTTGGCCTCCACTGCCCTCTGTGGCAGAGAATTCCACAAATTCACAACTCTCTCGGTGAAAAGGGTCCTTCTCACCTCAGTTTTAAATGGCCTCTCCTTTATTCTTAGACTGTGGCCCCTGGTTCTGGACTCCCCCAACATTGGGAACATTTTTCCTGCATCTAGCTTGTCCAGTCCTTTTATAATTTTATATGTTTCTATAAGATCCCCTCTCATCCTTCTAAACTCCAGTGAATACAAGCCAAGTCTTTTTTTCCTGATATGACAGTCCCGCCATCCCAGGGATCAATCTCGTGAACCTACACTGTACTGCCTCAATTACAAGGATGTCCTTCCTAAAATTAGGAGACCAAAACTGTACACAATACCCCAGATGTGGTCTTACCAGGGCCCTATACAACTGCAGAAGAACCTCTTTACTCCTATACTGAAATCCTCTTGTTATGAAGGGCAACATGCCATTAGCTTTCTTCACTACCTGCTGTACCTGCACGCCAACTTTCAGTGACTGGTGTACAAGGACACCCAGGTCTCGCTGCACTTCCCCCTTACCTAACCCCCTTTGAGATTGTAAATACCATCCTACCCAATTTTCTTACATTGATCAGTGCCAAATAAAATCTGATAACACCTGGAACACCACACTATAATAAATGCAAGCTGTTATGAAAGTATAACCATCCCCCCAAAAAAACAATGCCAAAATCTATGAAAAACATTAAAATATATATTTTGGGACGTGTCAGTTTATGACAAATCCAAATTTTGCACTACCAGTCTTTTTAACTCATTTGGGAACTACTAGCATGCCTTTTTTGTTAAAAGTGTGGTTGCTTGGCAAGTACCAACTCTATTAGACAGCACGTAAAACCAACGAACGATAAAGATACTACAATATATTGCTACGTCAGGATAAAGTCTCTTAAAGAAAAAAATCAAGGTCATTGGGTCCTCAAGGGCTTGTTGTCCTACATGTTACGACAGTGCGCTGATGGTTGACCGAGTAATTGGGTAAACTGAAATGGGACAAAAATTAAATGGGGACCTTTGCCTTTGAAACGGTTGTTGTAGCTCATTAATCAATGCAAAAAGAATCCCTAAAGCAGTCTGAAGGGTCCTGAACCAAAGCACCACCTATCCCATGTTCTCCAAAGATGCTGCTTGACCTGCTGGGTTACTCGACAATTTGGGTCCCACCAGAATCGTGCCGCATCAAGCAGATGTCGGGAATTTGGGAAGCAAATCCTTTGGCCTTGGTTATTCAGTCCTTTAACTACTCTTAGCAACATCCATTAAGCACTAGTCTACGGTCCAATTTCACCACCAGCCCAAAAAAAGAACACTTCTTTTGACATGAATTATCATTTTGACTATGCATCAGCCCATGTATTGCATCCAGACCTGATGCAGATAGCTCAACAAGGAAAGCTCAATAAAGTAGCCATTGACAGCGATGACAGCCAGTGATGCCTTCCAACAACTACAGCCATCTATCTTTCGGCCAGATACAACACCAAATGTGTTCTCCTAAATTTCAGATTTACTAAAGACTAATTATATTGGGGTTATTGATTTATTAAATTTGTTTATTATCATCTATGTGTTTTATATTTACATGCCTGTAATGCAAGAATATCATCATTCCGTTGTCAGAACATATGAGAGTTAAACACTTGACTGTCTCAACCCCACTTCAGAGCAGGGACAAAGCACACCAGAGTGACAACTAGTTGATCCGTGAGGGTCACTGGAGCTACTTCTACTTTAAATAATCTTAAGCAAAAATTATTAAACAAAATACATTAATGACTTAGACGAAGGGATTAAAAGTACCATTAGCAAATTTGCAGATGATACTAAGTTGGGGGGTAGTGTGAATTGTGAGGAAGATGCAATAAGGCTGCAGGGTGACTTGGACAGGTTGTGTGAGTGGGCGGATACATGGCAGATGCAGTTTAATGTAGATAAGTGTGAGGTTATTCACTTTGGAAGTAAGAATAGAAAGGCAGATTATTATCTGAATGGTGTCAAGTTAGGAGGAGGGGGAGTTCAATGAGATCTGGGTGTCCTAGTGCATCAGTCAATGAAAGGAAGCATGCAGGTTCAGCAGGCAGTGAAGAAAGCCAATGGAATGTTGGCCTTCGTAACAAGAGGAGTTGAGTATAGGAGCAAAGAGGTCCTTCTACAGTTGTACCGGGCCCTGGTGAGACCGCACCTGGAGTACTGTGTGCAGTTTTGGTCTCCAAATTTGAGGAAGGATGTTCTTGCTATGGAGGGCGTGCAGCGTAGGTTCACTAGGTTAATTCCCGGAATGGCGGGACTGTCGTATGTTGAAAGGCTGGAGCGATTGGGCTTGTATACACTGGAATTTAGAAGGATGAGGGGGGATCTTATTGAAACATATAAGATAATTAGGGGATTGGACACATTAGAGGCAGATAACATGTTCCCAATGTTGGGGGAGTCCAGAACAAGGGGCCACAGTTTGAGAATAAGGGGTAGGCCATTTAGAACGGAGATGAGGAAGAACTTTTTCAGTCAGAGGGTGGTGAAGGTGTGGAATTCTCTGCCTCAGAAGGCAGTGGAGGCCAGTTCGTTGGATGCTTTCAAGAGAGAGCTGGATAGAGCTCTTAAGGATAGCGGAGTGAGGGGGTATGGGGAGAAGGCAGGAACGGGGTACTGATTGAGAGTGATCAGCCATGATCGCATTGAATGGCGGTGCTGGCTCGAAGGGCTGAATGGCCTACTCCTGCACCTATTGTCTATTGTCTATTGTCTATTGTCTAAAAGCACCCACGATCTCAAAACTCACTAAGCTACCATCATAGCTCCAGTGACTAAAAGTTCAAAGTCCTATCCTGACCTTCCCCATTGTTGTGTCGGGTTTGCACATTTCCCCGTGACTGCTAGGGAGAGCAAACACAAAAAAGTATTTTATAGAAAGCGGTGGAGATTAGTCATTCCTTCTCTCTACTTATGATAAAAGATTTCTTCATATTTCACTAAATTAAGTTGTTATGTAAATAACCAAAGTAGTTTCAATAACTGTGAATTTTCCAATGACAGTGCAAGTTTTGCTTTATTACAAAAAAAGAGGTTGATTTAATAAATTACTATCACAAAATGCTGGAGTAACTCAGCAGGTCAGGCAGCATCTCAGGAGAGAAGGAATGGGTGATGTTTCGGGTCGAGACCCTTCTTCGGGTCTTGACCCGAAACGTCACTCATTCCTTCTCTCCTGAGATGCTGCCTGACCTGCTGAGTTACTCCAGCATTTTGTGAATAAATACCTTCGATTTGTACCAGCATCTGCAGTTATTTTCTTACATAATAAATTACGTCCAAATGACTTTTCAACTGGAAAAAGATTTATTCATATTTGCTTCAATGGTTTCCATAGATCTGGATCAGTAAGGAAATATTTGCTGCACCAAACACACACACACAGTATTCGAATACCCATATCTCCATACATCAATTGTACCGTTGATATCAAATGAAATGCCACAACTGAGTACAATCAAATCTGGGGCACTCCTACTCAAGAGATAGACCATTGCACATTGTAGACTTTAGAGCAAATTAATTCATAATGCACAATTTATCACAAATGCAAATCAATGCCTCAGACTTTTATCCATACATACATTTTCACTGTTGATTCTTTTCCCAGCAAGAGTTTTCAGCAAACCCTATTTATAACTATCACTCGAGGATATTCAAATGTTATCGTGGCCGACTCTTGAAATTAATCTCTGGTTTTATAAAAGTGAATCTATGTAATCTTAAGTAAAAATGATTAAACGACAGCACTCACGATCTCAAACCTCATTAAGTCCCAAAGTGGAAAGTTTCACTTTGTGACAGTTCACGTTTGGAGAAAGAGGTCAAAAACAGGCACAGATCTGCTCGAACAACCCTGGGCCCGCGGCAGAAAGGAGGGGAGTCATGGAGGAAAAAGGGAAAGAGAAGGGACCACGGGTCGGGAGGGAAAGAGAGAGAGAGACAAGGGAAGGGAGAGAGGGGGACCACAGGGGATGAGGAAGGGGCAGAGGAGGAGGAAGGGGCAGAGAAGGTCAGGGAGGAGGAAGGGGCAGAGAGGGTCAGGGAGGAGGAAGGGGCAGAGAGGGTCAGGGGAGGAGGAAGGGGCAGAGAGGGTCAGGGGAGGAGGAAGGGGCAGAGAGGGTCAGGGGAGGAGGAAGGGGCAGAGAGAGTCAGGGGAGGAGGAAGGGGCAGAGGGGGGCAGGGGAGGAGGAAGGGGCAGAGGGGGTCAGGGGAGGAGGAAGGGGCAGAGGGGGCAGGGGAGGAGGAAGGGGCAGAGGGGGGCAGGGGAGGAGGAAGGGGCAGAGGGGGGGAGGAGGAAGGGGCAGAGGGGGGCAGGGGAGGAGGAAGGGGCAGAGGGAGGAGGAAGGGGCAGAGGGAGGAGGAAGGGGCAGGGGAGGAGGAAGGGGCAGGGGAGGAGGAAGGGGCAGGGGAGGAGGAAGGGGCAGGGGAGGAGGATGGGGCAGGGGAGGAGGATGGGGCAGAGGGGGTCACGGGCCCCATCGCATCAGTACCTTTGACGCTCTTGCGATTGACATCGGCGCCTTTCTCCAGCAAGTACTTGGCGATGTCTCGGTGGCCCTTGTAGCAGGAGATCATCAGGCAGGTGTGGCCGTGTCTGTTGGCCACCTCCATGTCGGCGCGGTGCTCGATCAGATACTTGACGATGTCCAGGTGGCCGTCGAAGCAGGCGGCCCGCAGCGGCGTCGAGTTGGTCAGAGTGGTGTTGTTGACGGACGCGCCGTGCTCCAGCAGCGACCTCACCACCGACAGGTGGCCGTCGGCCGAGGCCGCCCACAGCGGCGGTGCCCCTTCGATCGTCTCGCCGTCGAAGTTGACAGAACCGCCGAGCTCCACGTCAGCTCCGCACTCCTCCAGTAAGTAGACCACCACGTCCAGGTGGCCGTAGCGGGCAGCCATTAGCAGCGCCGTGGCGCCGTTGGTTTTCTCGGCCGCCAACACCGACACCTCGTCGCGGTTCTTGGCGGCCAGCAGCTTCTGTAGCAGCCGCAGCTTGCCATCACGGGCCGCGTTGAACACGGCCGTCTTGAAGTCCATGGTGGTCGGGACCGGGGTGTCGGCCCGGCCCTGAAGTGAGCGCCTGCTGCCTGCCCGCCCGCTCGCGCGCGCGATCCCTCAACTCAGCCCAACGGCCGGCCGCTCGCTCACTCGCCCGTCCCTTCCCTTCCTCCCGGCCCCAGCTGCGGCCCCGGCCGGCGCCTCGCTGCCTCCCGCCGCACTTGCCGCAACTTTTTCCTCGAGTTTTCTTCGCCTCTCGCCTCCTTTCCGCCGGGGAGGTCACCGCGCGTTCATTTTATTTCCCGGATGGCCTTTCTCTCCGTCTCTCGGCAGCTGGTGTCAGTCTCGGCTGTAACTGGGCACGGTGCTGATCGCCTTCCCTTCACGGTGGCGGCGGCAGTAGCGCCCGGGACACTTGTCTTGAACCGCGGAGGGGCGGGCGGGCGAGCGCGAGTGACTTGCCGCGCGAGAGAGAGGCGGAGCCTCGTCGCGCTAACGTTACCGGCGGAAGACCGCTGCCTGATTGACAGGCCGCGCAGCCAATGAGGGCGGATGCCGCGGAAAGCAGGGGGTCCGGAAGGCGAACGCGACTCATTGTGACGCGTGGGAGATCCGGTTTCTATGGTGTCCAGGAGCCAATGGGAGCGTGTGAAAGGGCGGGGCTCCCGGGGAAAGGCGGTGTTTGAACACACTGTGCACGGCCAGCACCACCTAGTGTGCACGGCCAGCACCACCTAGTGTGCACGGCCAGCACCACCTAGTGTGCACGGCCAGCACCACCTAGTGTGCACGGCCAGCACCACCTAGTGTGCACTTCCCAACCACTAACTCTATCCATTTAGATGAAATGTGGAGGAACTGCAGATGCTCGTTTATGCCGAACATCGACACAAAAAGCTGGAGTAACTCAGCGTGTCAGACAGCATATGTGGAGAAAAGGAATAGGTGACATTTACATAGAGCTCTAGTTAGATAGAGCTCTAGGGGGGCTAGTGGAATCAAGGGGAGAAGGGAGGCACAGGTTACTGATTGTAGATGATCAGCCATGATCACAATGAAGGGCCTAAATGGTCTCATCATATCATATCATATCATATATATACAGCCGGAAACAGGCCTTTTCGGCCCACCAAGTCCGTGCCGCCCAGCGATCCCCACACACTAACACTATCCTACACCCACTAGGGACAATTTTTACATTTACCCAGCCAATTAACCTACATACCTGTATGTCTTTGGATATTTCGGGTCTAAAGAAAGGTCCCGAACCGACCCATCACCTTTTCTCCAGAGTCCAGAGATGCTGTCTGACCGCTGTTCTCCAGCTTTTTGTGTCCACTTTCCATTTATATGAAACTTTTGGTTCTATTTTGTCTCGAATTATATTCCCCTTTCTTGTCCAAAAAATGCTTACTGCAGCGCTTCCATCCAAGTGTTATTTCCTCGTATTGAGTTAACAGCAAGTATCAAGGCTTCCCCCTTTTTAGCAAACTGTTGCGGATGCGTACGGTAACATATTAAAAAGCTGGAGTAACATATTATCCTGATGAAATGTTTCCACGCATTTGGGGGATTTACTTTCATATGTTGTTTCTGATTACCTCACATGGAAGAAGGGTCTCGACCCGAAACGTCACCCATTCCTTCTCTCCAGAGATGCTGCCTGACCCACTGAGTTACTCCAGCATTTTGTGACTACCTCATATGGAATATACATTTTCTTCCACGTAGGAATAATTATAAAGGAACACAGACAGTGGCCGTTATTACTGCAAGAATATCTTTCTTTACCCGGACTTATTGTAAGGGAAATTCAAATCAAGTTGAGTTTATTGCCATATGTACAAATTCGGCGAGGTACAGATACAATTAAAAAATTGCTTCAAGCAGCACGGAGAGCACATAGACGCAGACAACACACACACAAATATAAATTGTACATACAATAAAAGCAAGAAAACTGCAAATAAAAAACAGGACATTAGTGCATAACACAATCAGAAAAAAACAGCAATGATAAGATCAAATTGTCTACTGGTAATTTCTGATTTTAGATTTATTTTATTTTCTCGATTATCTTTTATAGCATTTGAACCATCCAGAATGGAAAAACAGAATAAACTTAAAATAAAGGGGAGGCCATTTAAAACTGAGGTGAGAAGCAACTTTTTCACCCAGAGGGTTATGAATTTCTGGGATTCTCTGCCACAGAGGGCCGTGGAGGCCAAATCACTGGATGGATTTAAGAGTGTTAGATGGAGCTCGAGGGGCTAGTGGAATCAAAGGATATGGGGAGAACGCAGGCATGGGTTATTGATTATGGACGATCAGCCATGATCACAATGAATGCTGGCACGAAGGGCCGAATGGCCTCCTTCTGCACCTATTATCTATGTCTATGTTTCTATCTTCCAATATATTAAACTAAACCATTATAATTGTTATAACTTATGTCAGATCAATTATATTTTCCACCACTAATGTGTGTTTATTCTTGCTGATATACTGGTCTAAACTTGGGTCCTTCTCACCTATTTTAATAATGCAAGGGCAAAACTCTACATTTATTGCTAAACTGTACACGCAGGAAGATTAACATAAATAAATGATGTTATATCTATACTGCTATAAAATATCACAATATAATTATCTAAATGATTTACACTTTTTCTGGTCTAAGGTGCAGTTTTTTAGTAATCTTATGCTAAATATTGCTCTTAAAATTATCATGAGCTTAATGATCCTTGCCATTATTAAATGTAAATTATCCAGCAATCTCTGAGGAACACTGAATTGCAAACTTCCATGCTTTTAGCACTGCAAAAACTGCTTGCCACCCCTGACTGCCACTACACTTACCATGAGCGTAGGTGCATTAACAACTTACATATTGAACTTACCACTGAAAATTAGGATAAGTAATTAACAGCAAAGTCTTTTAATGAGATTTGTGTTCCTACAATATAATAATTCAACCTGTTTCATAAAGTTTGTGCATATTGTAAATAGTTCCGTTCTAACTCATTTTACATTCTTGTCTAATCAAGTGCAACTTTCCACAGAAGAGTTATTGTGGAATCTCAACATCTCAACGTTGACAGATTCAGAAAGTTTAGAACTTTCAAACTCAGAATTGCAGGTGAAGTCTCAAAGTTGCTTGTTTTACTCAAGTAAATATTCCTGATTCACAATTACCAGAAAGATTTAGCACTCCGTTTTTCTTTAATCTTGTCCAAGGGAATACATTCATGATCCACTGTTTTTCTTTAATCTTGTTAGATACATTATTGAATCCGTAATTGCTAAAATTTCAGATGCCCACATTATAAACTTGTACATGCTGCTGGTTAAGGAGCAAAATTAAATGAGAAAGTGTAATTATTTGGTTAAATAAATTTATTGACACAAAGCAACACGAGAAGACGCATTCCAGGATAAATCATGTAAAAATGCCCATTTACATTTATATTTTTACAATTGAATTGGAAGTAGTTTTGAAATAAGCACATTAATGTGGCGATTGGTATGAATCCATAGATATATTTTTAGATTCAGTATCTGACTAAAACCAATTCCTTGCCTGATTGCACCTGAGAAAATATTAGAGGCATCAATCTACCTATTGCATAGATTTTGAAAATGAGAAGCATAGTTTTGTTACTTTTATTTTTACCTACTAGGACCCCTTTGTTCATTTTCTGATAACACTTCCTCGTTGTTTTCGCAAACACCTTTTTGCCTGTTATTCGAGTCAAATATCTGTGGACTGGACTGTGAAATCAGAATACCGGGCCTTCCTACTTGGTGTTTCAATAGAACAGCTGACCTAACAAACTCACAATCGGTTTTGAATGTCAGAGATGTTCCTGATATATTTAGACATACAAGTCAGTGTAAATAGATGAATTTCTAGAATATTGTGGTACTCATTGCCTAAGTATCTCAGGAATCTTGGTGTTGGGGCTGTTTTATGTGGCATGTGGGAGAAGATCTTGATTGTATGACATAAAATGGTCAAGAGTTAAAATTCAGGAAAGACATAAAATAAATTACTCATTTGTTGTCAGGGACTTTACTCTCTTCCAAAAGTCACAACTTACCTAAATTTCAATTGCAGTCTTTGTGTTTTATATTTTAATCAGAATTGTTCAATAGTGTAGCAGAACTTGCTTATTTGTGGATCTAATTTCCTTAATAAGTGATATTGGCTATTTGCTTTATAAATTTGGATTCCCTGTGAAATTTCAGTGACAACAGTTCCTAATGATGAATTAACATCCATAATATCAGATTATGAGATAGCATAAACCAGGGTTATCATTTTGGTATCTCTTCTCCCCGATTTAAATATTAGAAACATGGGGTTTGATGCGATTCAATTCACTGCTTTATTTCACTGTGACGGATCTTGTACTATTTAAAAAAATTAATTACACTGCACTTCTCCACTTCGTTATCTGAAATAATCAGACTGATTTTTATCAGAACATTCTCCTGCTTTCTAACTCTCTTATACCTTGGCACTCTACTATGACTTTGCAATGCCTTGACATTATGACCATTCCATTCACACTATGTTTAACTTTTCAGAACCAGAAAGTGGATTAAAACTTTACAAAGGTGAGAAATATGGAAAATGATGCAAAACATCTACAGAATTTGCATTTGCAGTTATTACATTTTTAGCCACCCGCAGTCACCATGGAGAAACGTGGCTGTTTAAAGCGGGCGTGAAGGCTACACCCAAAAGATTAGTGCATTCCAGCATTGCTGATGGCTTTGGAGAAAAGAGCATTTTCTCCAAGCCCAACAATCTACCCACCAAACACTACTTCCACTCGCTTCATCAGCTACAATTTGATTGTTCACCAACCTATCGCAAAACATTTGGAGCCCTGACCAATTGAGGGAGTTCTAGCTTTCAACACTTCATTATTCTTTTGTGATGATATATCTTCACTCAAATTGTTGAAGCACTGCGATTGCAAGAGGTGGCTTAAGATACTGTAATGTTTTGAATAGAAGAGCATAAATACTTGAAGTATTTTGTGTTTTAACCATGGCAGTTACAGTGCAATATGTCAATACATCAAAGGTACAAGTGTTTTCCCATTTGAAATCTCTCTCCTCTAACCTGTCTCTGGCCTCCTACACCATTCCAATGATATTGGATGCAAGCTTGAAGAACACCACCTAATTTTCCATGAAGGCACATTCGAGCTCCTGGGACTTGATATTAAATTCAACAATTCCAGGTAACTGATATTTTGGTCTCTTTTTCTGTTTGTATTGATGGAATTTAAAGCAATTGTTACCTTGACAACTCGTGTCTGCATCCAATCACAAATATTTCCTTTCTTCCTCTCTCCCAATGTCTGCAATTCAAAATGCTTCTTTTCTCACTTTCCAGTTCTCATGAAGGGTCATTGACCTGAATATTTTTTACCTGTATATTGTGTGGATTAAAAAAAATTTTTTTTAATGTATTAACTTGGTGTATGGTTGAGAAGCAAAGCGCAATGGGCCATTAAGTTGAAAATGATGCGAATTGCTGAGAAAATGTTGAAAAAGGAATGTGTTTTAAAACTTGCAAATGTAAATTTCAGCAAGTACACGAGCTGAAATAATGTTGAGTTTAAGTAGGCAGATAACCTGGGACAAATCAAGAATCAAATCTGAACGAAATATACAAACAAGATAGAATTCTCAAAACAGAATATTAATTAAATAAGGACTAAACATACAAATGAGGAACAATTGTGAAGTTAATTAGATGCAGAACATCAATTAAGAGATAGAAAACAAGAATTAAAAACATAAAGGATCTTATCATTGGAACAAGGACATCTGTGACAAAGTACAAATCAGTGTCCCAGCTCAACCTGCATCTGATGAAGGATTCCGATCCGAAATGTCGCCTTTCTATTCCCCTCATGGATGCTGCCTACCTGCTGAGTTATTCCAGCCCTTTGTGTTTAGCTCAATAATAAATCAGTCTGAGAGAAGTCTGTTAACAAGCAAAACAAAGACAAATGGACGGTAGTTGAGTACGTGCTGGCAGAGTGTGTGTGAGCCAAGGAGGTGCTGACAGAGGTTCAGCCAAAGCCTCCGCCAAAAGATTCATTAGCCAAGATGTAATCGGCTGCAAGTCTTGTTGACGAGAAGATTAATACAGACTCTGCCGAAGTTATATCTGGCAGTTTCGTATCGATCGCATAGACTGTGGTAAGATATGGAATTTTACCTAGCAAATCAATAATCAGTCGATGACGAGACATGTCAATATGTTTATTGCACCTTCAATAAAGACTAAAAACGTCAAGGAGCATCTGTTATTTATATTTGCTCGAGTCATTATGCTTATCGCTCACCCGGTCTATGCAAGTGGCAACTTGGGAGCTAATTGATAGACGAGAAGCTAGCCGCTACAGAAGGTATGACATTGCACAGTAGAATCCCCACTAGATCAAAGAGGGGAAAAAGAGCGAAGATATATCAAGGGGATATATTTACATGATAAGATGGGATAGGAATGGTTTAGAGGGATATGGGCCAAATGTAGGGAAATGGGACTAGCTTAGACGGGGCATCTTGGTCGGCATGTACAAGTTGGGCTGACGAGCCTGTCTCGTGTAATTTGAATATTACTCACCTCTCAACAAACGTAAACCTCAATGATGACATTCACGATCAGTGTGCAAATAAAACTGTATTTGAATATCAACATCTCAAACTGGCACAAAATTCATGTTTACTGGCATGTGATCCTTGCGCTCCTGTGACATGGACTGACTTCAACAAACATCACAAAGGAACAGAGCGCATCTTTTTGTTCTTAATTTATTGACCATAGCTCTGCCTTCAACTCTAACTCCAATCAAATTAATCTCCAACTCCTGAACCTCGGATTCAGCACATACACCCTCCCCCTTCAACAAATTGGATCCTCTGCTTCCTGACCTTTAAACCACATTAAGGATAGGCAACAAAACATCTTCCATGATATTTCTCAATACCTGGTGCCCTGCATTGACATGTTCTCAGTCCATTACTATTACTCTCTATGCACTCATGACTGTGCAGCCAAATGTTACCCTAAACCTTTTAGAAATTTGCAAGTGACACCACAGTAGTGGATAGACACAAAAAGCTGGAGTAACTCAGGGGACAGGCAGCATTTCTGGAGAGAGGGAATGGGTGACGTTTCAGGTCGGGACCCTTCTTCAGATCGTCACTCATTCCTTCTCTCCAGAGATGCTGCCTGTCCCACTGAGTTACTCCAACTTGTGTCTATCTTCGGTTTAAACCAGCATCTGCAGTTCCTTCTTGCACACCACAGTAGAGGGCCAGATCACAAACAATAATGAGACAAAGAGCTCAGTAACATGGTATCAAGACAAAAACCTCCCTCTCAATGTCAACAAAACATGTAGTCATCACAGGAAGCAGGTGGTGCATATATCGTGGTCTGCAGCAATGGTGCTGAAGTAGGCGATAGAGATAGGTTCCTCGGCCTAAATATCACCAGTAATCTATCCTGCTAGAATCTACTCTGCAGCCAAGAAAGCACAATGTCTCTACTTCCTCACAAGACCAAAGTAACAAGGCATGTCTCCAATGACTCTTTCCAATTCAGATCAGATGTATCATAAAAGGCATCGTATCGGAATGCATTACTTGGTTTGGCAACGTTTCGGTCCCCACGTCCGCAAGGTATTACAGTTGTGAATGTAGCCCAGTGCATCACACAAACCAGCCTCTCCTCCATCAATTTCATCCACATTTCTTATTACCTCACATATTTTCTGGAAACTGGTGGTCTGGCACCTCCTTTACACCAGACAAAATTATAAGTCCTTTGCTTAATTCATTTTATTAGTTAAGATTTAAAATAGCCTAATGAAAGCATTATTGAAACTGGTAGTGAATTCCAGGATTAGCAGATTGCAATTGTGGGATATCACCTTGAGAATGCAAGTCTCCTCAATATTACCTTCAGCCAATTTCGTGGCTCTTCAACCCAAGTGGCCAATGCTTTTAGAAGGATAACTGTATTAACACCAGCAGTCCCATGCATTCAAAGACGATGACAAAATGGACACTAGTAACTAGACTTTTCAAATACACAACATATTGGAACTATCGTGGAAAATCTTTGAGAACTGTAAACAATAATCAACAAGATCTTAGAACCTGCTTTGAGACATTGATTATCGCCTGTATACAAGCATTCTTCTGAAAGCAAAAAGGTTTCTCCACCTTGCTTTACCACCAATCTACATATAGAGGATGATACATGCAAGTAGAGATTGAGGAAGTATTTCACCTTCCGGCGCGGCCTAAAATATGCCGCGGGATTTTTCTCTGCTGGGCGGGGGCTTCAATGTCGGGAACCACGACCGCCCCGACGTGCAGCAACAGCGGCAGCGTGTTCGCCCGCCCCGGATCGGACTTATCATCGGCGGAGCCGGCCGTCTTCGGAGGCTGCGGGAGCGGCTGCGACTCGCCTTAGGCTCGGGCCCCTGCGGACCGTCCGGCGCGGCCTCCAACCACAACAACCTGGCCGCGGGAGAAGACGGCAGGAGAAGGGAAAGACATTGTGGCCTTCCATCACAGTGAGGAGAGGACTGGAGGAGACTCACTGTGATGGATGTTTCTTTGATGGATGTTTCTTTTTTTGTGTGTTTTTGGGGTTGTGTAATTTTAATGCCTATTTAATGCTTTTATTGTTGGACTGTGGGTGACTGAATTTCGTCCAATATTGGATGACAAATAAAGCTATCTTGAATCTTGAAAGGGAGGGAAGATCAAATGAACTAGATTAGCATGGTACCAACATAGGATGAAGGGACAAAAGCAGCACAAAGCAAACATACTTCCTTTCTCTAATTAAAAATGTACTCGTTACCAACAAATTGAGAGAAGGACATGGTAGAGACTGGATTTTGTATTTCAAAAGGATCATAGTCGTGGAGAAAGATTTCAAGTACAATGCGATTAGGGTGAACCAGGTCTTAAAAATCTTCCAGCAAATATTCATTCTTACCGCTTTTCTTAATATCAACTTTTATGCTTCATTGCATGCAGGTGGACTAAAACCTTAAATTTACCAACTTAGTGATTTTTTATTTCTACTTTGTGTTGTAATTAAAAACAGCTGAAGTATACTAAATTTACAGGAAAAATTACTCGCAAGTTCAACGTTTTTCAGAACTGGAGGCAAATGCACAATTTTATTTTTACTGTCCAGTTTCACAGTCCAGTATCTTACAGTCTCTAAAAACCTACTAATGCAGGTTTACATTTTGAGGTCTGAAAACTGAATGAAGTGGAATATAGCGCGGGGTCCATGTGGTTAGTGGTTTAAGCTACAAGATCTAATACAAACATGGTTAACAATACAATGTTTTGTATTTCAATAATTTACGCATTTGTAACAAATCCTGTGTCTTCATTCACATAAAATATAACTAAGCCCTCATTGCTTCAGAATGTACAGTGCAATATGAACATTTTAAATTAAATGGAACAGACTATAATGCTTAACACAAGAACGTAATCGAAGTACACATTTTCAAACAGATATTATTCGATTAGAAGTACTGATCTGGTTTGTAATCATGGCAAATGTACTGCCACACTAGATTTTATTGTCAATAAGTCAGCTTGCACAATTTGTAGCATACAACAAATGTCCATAAGTGTAGTCACTCATCTGGATGGGCAATGTACAAGGCTAATCCTATTAAATTATTCAAATGGTTAATTACATAAATGTCAGACTTTGGGAGATTCCAAAATAATCAAATCAGTGCACCATTTAAACTTCAGTCTTAAGCATATTGATATAAAGAAAAAAAGACAAACCTTAATAAAATTCCTGATGTTTCCCAATTAGAACAGCAATGACATGTGTAAACTCTGCCATCACAGTGTGTAAAAACATCAATACATTTGTAATTGTATAACATCCATTGAATGCAGAGTTTTAGATATATTTGGGGGGGTTTTCTTGGTCTTTAAAAGACGTATTTTATTTATTTTATGATGTGCCTTAAAATTTCAATTCCACTCAACCAATATGAAACTTGCACCAACAATTACGGTTATCTCCTTAACACAAAGCAGAAAAAAATACACCTTAATATGTAAAATCCCAAATTCCTCTTTTAATCCTTACAGGTCTGATTTACTCAACAGTTGGCAATGTCATACAAGGCAGACATACACAATGCAAATGAGCTTTCAACAAAACTAAAGCGAAAACTGGAAAGTTTATTATAAAACAATATCTTCCTTTGAAAAGTTTATTTTCAAGCCATCAACCAACCTTTAAAATGACTGTTCCATTGTAGAAATAACTATAGAGAAAACTGAAAATGTAAGTGGCTCCTTAATAGACATTATTTATATGTAACCTGGGTAGACTTTGAAATACTGTCATGTTGCAAATCCAATGAAAAAGGTACAAAAAATGCATCTCAATGCAAAGAAAAGCAATTTTAAGCAAAGCTACAGTATTTCACTGTTACATCACAAACCAAAACAAATCAAGTGACAAGTCAATTAAATTGCAGCTGATAGTTTAAGATCTCAAACAGTTGGTATCTAACAGATTGCAGCTGTGATAATTGATCATGGGCTTTAAAATAGCTCAGATGTGTTGAAAATCCCAAATAATTTTCAAGGGATCTGATGCATCACTTTATTATATTCAAGACAAGTGAGCAATGAATCATTAAATCAAAGGAAAATTAAATGTCAATGGCTTTGACATCAAGTGGACTACAATCTATCATGCAGGTAACTGCTGAACATCCAGTTAATTCAGTTGCAGTACAATATTTCAATTGGAATATTTACGCTCGTGAACAGTCCAAAATGAAGAGGAAATCATTTCAATAAGGATTTAAGTCTTAACAGTGTTCCTGGACCTAATAATCAAACTGAAAACTGTTAGGTACTGCTTTAACCTTGTGGCTACCTGTTATGAACCAACACGCGAGTAGGTGGTTCTTTTATCAGAGAAGAAGCTCCTCAAGAGAACCACTTGCCCAAGACTCACAACCAACAAGATGAGAGCTTCACCTATGGACCAAAAAGCAACCCTTGAATTCAGATCTTCAGCACGACTTCGTCCTTGTGCTTCTCTTAGACGGAAATGGGTTTGATAATCAATGACCGACTTCATGGCTTCATGCATTGTGACACAAGCAGATTCCATCTGTTCATTATTGAATGTACATGTATTTTGAAAAGAAAATATTAGTTATAATGTAACATAAATTTATAAGCAAACTTCAAATACACCAATACTTCCTTCATATTCCCCAAATATTACTTACTTAAAATTAGCAAAGGCACATTTCTGCAAGTAATATGTTTATAAATCTGTTATACTACCGCAAGTAAGCATTTCATTGTTCTTTTTGAGGACATAATACAATAAAACACTCTTGACTCTTCTTGATTCTTACAAAAACTAGTAAAATTTTAATTTTGTGTGTAAAGATTTTTCTAATGTTTTCCAAATTAGGAATCAAAATAGGTGACAGTGGTACTGGAATTTGTGCTACTGCCTCAACACTCCAGGGATCTCAAATGATGTCTGAGTGGAGTCTGCACATCTGCTTTTTACGTATGACTTTCTGGCTTGATACCAGTTGCTTCAGTTCCATTCCACATCCCATTGATGTGCTGATGGGTTAACTAACTAATATAAATTAGCCATGCTGGAGACATGTGTCATGTGACAGAGAGCAAGTTGAAGGCGAAAAGGGAAAGGAATGGTACTGCTCTGATGGGAATGGGTATGAACTCACTGGGCTGAATGGCCTCATGTCATACCAAGTATATACACTAAGTTTACAAATGATCACATCATATGATATTCACAAAATGCTGGAGTAACTCAGCAGGTCAGGCAGTATCTCAGGAGAGAAGGAATGGGTGACGTTTCGGGTCGAGGCCCTTCTTCAGACTGATGTCAGGGGGGCGGGACAAAGGAAGGATATAGGTGGAGACAGGAAGATAGAGGGAGATCTGGGAAGGGGAGGGGAAGAGAGGGACAGAGGAACCATCTAAAGTTGGAGAAGTCGATGTTCATACCACTGGGCTGCAAGCAGCCCAGGCGAAATATGAGGTGCTGTTCCTCCAATTTCCAGTGGGCCTCACTATGGCACTGGAGGAGGCCCATGACAGAAAGGTCAGACTGGGAATGGGAGGGGGAGTTGAAGTGCTTGGCCACCGGGAGATCAGATTGGCCAACGCGGACCGAGCGCTGGTGTTGAGCGAAGCGATCGCCGAGCATGCGTTTGGTTTCGCCGATGTAAATAAGTTGACATCTGGAGCAGCGGATGCAATAGATGAGGTTGGAGGAGGTGCAGGTGAACCAAACCAAACGCAGGCTTGGCGATCGTTTCGCTCAACACCAGCGCTCGGTCCGCGTTGGCCAATCTGATCTCCCGGTGGCCGAGCACTTCATCTCCCCCTCCCATTCCCAACTTTAGATAGTTCCTCGGTCCTTCTTCCCCTCCCCCTTCCCAGATCTCCCTCTATCTTCCTGTCTCCACCTATATCCTTCCTTTGTCCCGCCCCCGACATCAGTCTGAAGAAGGGTCTCGACCCGAAACGTCACCCATTCCTTCTCTCCTGAGATGCTGTCTGACCTGCTGAGTTACTCCAGCATTTTGTGAATAAATACCTTCGATTTGTACCAGCATCTGCAGTTATTTTCTTACACATCATATGATATAGTTATTGCCACTGAATTTTATTTCACAATTGCTGTGAGTTTTCTGCATCTGCATCTTATTCAATAGGTTGGGGAGAATTACTTGAAAAAGTTTGTTTTTTAAGTTTAAATGTAGCTGAGTAATATTATAATAATAATAATAATGTGTTTTATTTATATAGCGCTTTTCATATACTCAAAGACACTTTAGAGATTTAGAGAACATAGGGAAATGAATAAATAGATAAATAAGTAAATAAATAAACGAACAGAGAAAGGAGACAGAAGGTGAGGTGACCTTCAGTGGTTGAAGGCAGTACTGAACAGGTGAGACTTCAGCGATGTTTTGAATGTGGTGAGTGTAGAGGAGTCTCTAACGGTTTGGGGTAGTGAGTTCCATAGGGTGGGAGCAGCGATGGAGAAAGCCCTGTCCCCCCAGGATCTGAGTTTGGTCCGGATGTGGGGGGATAGGAGATTGAGCAAAGATTGAGCAAAGAACAACCAAATTCTATATTAATAATATTTGATGGAATCGTCATCCCAAATAAGTTATCTCTGTTGCTAAAGTTACAATCCATCTTGGTGAAATACTAACAGACAGTGTCTTCAAAAAAATTCTGAGTGATAAATTACTATTTAACCAAACCTACAGAGAAGGCTCTTCACCAAACATGTTGGTACACTGGTATATAATGGAGTGCAAATCCAAAACAAAAAAAATAATTTTCATCTCTTGGCATCTCTTCATTCAACCTCATATAATTGCCTCCCTAATTCAAGAGTTCAACAGAAATAATTATTGACTCCATTATTCCTATTTACTCATTCCTGCACCCATCTTTTGTATGTTGTGTCCCATTCCTTAAATGGTGATTCTTTTTATCATTTAGCAGCTTCTACATCACAACTTTCCCTTCCTCCACATCATAGATTTTTTTTCAAATCAACCTCGGGGCGGCACGGTGGCATAGCTACTGCCTTACAGCGCCAGCGACCTGGGTTCAATTCTGACTACGGTGCTGTCCGTACGGAGTTTGTAAGTTCTTCCGTGACCGTGTGCATTGTCTCCGAGATCTTTGCTTTCCTCCCACACTCCAAAGACATACAGGTTTATAGTTTAATTGGCTTGGTGCAAATGTTTTAAAAAAAGGCCCTAGTGTGTAGGGTGGTAATAATTTGCAGGGATCCCTGGGCCGAAAGGCCTGTTTCCGCGTTGCATCTCTTAACTAAACCTTTCTTAGTCCAATGAAATCACGGGCCTTAAAATAGTAATTCTGCTTCATATTCTAAGAATTCATTTAACTAACGGATTTCTTCTCACCTTCTATCTGCCAAATTTTCTGTCATCCAAGAAACCAAGCCAAAATAAATTCAAAATAGAAGCTCTGTTAAAGGTAATACACAAGTCACTTTTCTTGTAAAAGGGATTTCAATGACTAACGTCCTCTGAAAAAGGACTGGTCACTTTATGACCAGTCATAGGACTGGGCTTTTCACTCTGCATCCTTTAAAACCAGAAGCAGGTATTTGATTTAAAGTGAGTTTGTGCTTGTGATTAACATTTTAACATTTCACCCACATTAAATTATAAATCAGAAGGTAAAATCCCCAAGGAGCTTAAAGCAGATCATCCATAATTTGTTTATGGAAATTAAATGTACCAAAACTTTTTTTTTCACACTTTTTATATTTTGAAAGTTTATAGTGAATAGCTCAAATTGAAAGCACCAACTTTGTGTTTTCGACATTACAAAGCTATTAAAAATGGACAAAATTCTCATACTTCTTACCTGAGTCAGTGCTGACACCCTGTTTTCATTAGGAAACAGGGGAGGGTCATCCCCAACTTGGAAATCAAAGTATACGGTTTTGTGCGTGAAGGTGGAAAACTCATTACTAAAACAGAACTTGTAAGTTCCGTTTTTTGCAGCTGTGAAGGTGAAACTGTCATATTGTTTCTTCATTTCCTTGTATAAAACGGCACCATCAGCATCTTCTAATCGACAGTCTACATCATAATGGCCACCAGTAATTACCTGTTAAACACACAAGAAATGGAGCACCATTATTCATAAAGCAATGTCAAAATAATAACGAAGTGCATACCATTTTCACTTACCATGAAGAAAGCTGAGTTAAGGCACAATTTCAATTAAATTGGGAAAATCCTGCATACATTGAAAGCAAAACAAACTGCTGGATGAACTTAGCGGGTCAGGCAGACTCTGTTGAAGGAAATAGACAGACTACATTTTGGGCTGGGATCCTTCTTCAGACTGATTGAACATGCTCCGTATAAATCCATATAACCCAGTATGTGATCAGTATAAAGAAGTGTCCTGACCCAAAGTGTTGTCAATCCTTTTCCTTTCATAAAATGCTGCCTGACCCACTGAGTTCCTCCAGTAGTTGTTTCTTTGCTCAAGATTCTTGCATTTGCAATCTCGTATTTGCGGATATTTGAAGTCTGAAATAAAGACATAAATACTGGAAAGATTCAACGTTAGACAACATGTCGAAAAATAAATGATTATCGTTTCAGATTAAAGACCCATTGTCAGAAGAGAAAGGAAGAAAAGATGCTCTTCTAGCCCTCTTTGCTGTCATTGATGGCACAAATCTGGGAAATATCGCACATCTGCACTGTTGTAGGCAACAGAAACAAAAATACGGCAAATACTATAGTCACTGTGCATGCGCTCGTTTCTGGAGTGTCGATACTGTAACATTCAAATATGCAGAGAATGAATTGATCAAGTATTGCACAAAATGATTCTACAATGCCTCAAACTTCTTCACATGCAAAACATTTAAAACCTTTCCACGTGTGATAAATGGCCGCAGAGCCATAATAAAAGCCTTCAGATACATTTAAGTGCAGAATTTATTTCGCAGATCGATTATGGCATAAATCTGGTGAACATGAGCTGCTTCATTTTGAATGAGACACAGGAGATACGAGAGGCCCTCCAAGAATATTTCTCCTCTGCTTTTACTGGGGAGAAAGATAAATTGACTAAGGACCTTGGCAAAGTCAAATTGGGTGACTTGGGGCTAGTCCACATTACAGTACAGGTGGTGCTGGATGTCTTAAAAGTGTATGAAGATATATCTCCATGTGCCGATCAGGGATATCTATGAATGGTGTGGGAAACTTGTTGTTTGCCATCTATATTGAAGATGTGGATGAGAATGTACAAGGCATGATTGGTAAGTTTGCAGATGAGATAACCTATGGAAAACAACTGACTTGAATGGAGTCTTCGTTGCACCCTCAGGACCTGCACAGACTAGCTGGCAGCACTATTCACAGACATTTTTAATCTCTCCCTATTCCAAGCTAGCCTGCCTTAATGACCACCATCCAGTGGCTCTGACCTCCACCATCATGAAGTGCTTTGAGAGATCGGTCAGGACGCACATTTACTTGAGCCTCCCAGAGAGTCCTGATCACTGTAGTTTCCCTACTGTCGCAAAAGGGCCACAGCAGAAGTCATCTCCCCAACTCTACACTCATTGCTGGAACATCTAGATTATAAGGACAGCTACATCAGAATAATTATTGACTATAACTCAACCTTCAACACCATAATCCCAACCAAACACATCTTCAGACTCCTGGACCAAGGAGTCAGTGTCTCCCTCTGCAACAGTTTCCTCAACTTCGTTAAATCCACAGACCACAATCATCGAGGATAGGTGTCAAAACATTAACACTAGTATAAGAAAATAACTGCAGATGCTGGTACAAATCGATTTATTCACAAAATGCTGGAGTAACTCAGCAGGTCAGGCAGCATCTCGGGAGAGAAGGAATGGGTGACGTTTCGGGTCGAGACCCTTCTTCAGACTGATGTCAGGGGGGCGGGACAAAGGAAGGATATAGGTGGAGACAGGAAGATAGAGGGAGATCTGGGAGGGAGGAAGGGAAGGGAGGGACAGAGGAACTATCTAAAGTTGGAGAAGTCGATGTTCATACCACTGGGCTGCAAACTGCCCAGGCGAAATATGAGGTGCTGTTCCTCCAATTTCCGGTGGGCCTCACTCTGGCACTGGAGGAGGCCCATGACAGAAAGGTCAGTCTGGGAATGGGAGGGGGAGTTGAAGTGCTCGGCCACCGGGAGATCAGTTTGGTTAATGCGGACCGAGCGCAGGTGTTCAGCGAAGCGATCGCCGAGCCTGCGCTTGGTTTCGCCGATGTAAATAAGTTGACATCTAAAGCAGCGGATGCAATAGATGAGGTTGGAGGAGGTGCAGGTGAACCTTTGTTTCACCTGGAAAGACTGTTTGGGTCCTTGGATGGAGTTGAGGGGGGAGGCAAAGGGACAGGTGTTGCATCTCGTGCGGTTGCAGGGGAAAGTGCCCGGGGTTGGGGTGGTTTGGGTAGGAAGGGACGAGTGGACCAGGGAGTTACGGAGGGAACGGTCTCTGCGGAACGCAGAGAGGGGAGGGGGAGCGAGGTGAGAACGAGGGGGATTCTGTCCTTGTTGCGAGTGGGGGGAGGGGGAGCAAGAGCGGAGCTGTGGGATGTAGAAGAGACCCTAGTGAGAGCCTCATCTATAATGGAGGAGGGAAAGCCCCGTTTCCTGAAGAACGAGGACATCTCGGAAGCCCTAGTGTGAAACACCTAATCCCGGGTGCAGATGTGGCGTAGACGGAGGAATTGGGAGTAGGGGATAGACTTTTTGCAGGGTACCGTGTGGGAAGAAGTGTAGTCCAGGTAGCTGTGCGAGTGGGTTTATAGTAAATGTCCATCACTAGTCTGTCTCCTGTGATGGAGATGGTGAGGTCCAGAAACGGGAGGGAGATGTCGGAGATAGTCCAGGTATATTTAAGGGCAGGATGGAAATTGGAGGTGAAGTGTATGAAGTCAGTGAGTTCTGCATGGGTGCAAGAGGTAGCACCAATGCAGTCATCGATGTAGCGGAGGTAGAGTTCGGGGATGGGGCCAGTGTACGTCCCGACAAAGAGGCAGGCGTAGCTAGGGCCCATGCGAGTGCCCATAGCTACGCCTCTGGTTTGGAGGAAGTGGGAGGAGTCAAAGGAGAAGTTGTTGAGGGTAAGAACCAGCTCTGCTAGGCGGAGGAGAGTGTTGGTCGATGGGGATTGGCTGGTTCTACGGTCGAGGAAGAAACGGAGGGCTTCGAGACCATCCTTGTGGGGGATGGAAGTGTAGAGTGACTGGACATCCATGGTGAAGATGAGGGAGTGGGGGCCTGGGAACCGGAAGTTATCGAAGAGATGGAGAGCGTGTGAGGTGTCTTGGACGTAGGTGGGGAGGGATTTAACCAGGAGGGATAGGATGGAGTCGAGGTAGGTAGAGATAAATTCGGTGGGGCATGAGCAGGCAGAGACAATGGGTCCGCCGGGACAGTTCTGTTTGTGGATTTTGGGTAGGAGGTAGAATCGGGCCGTGCGGGGCTGGGGAACTATGAGATTGGAGGCACTGGGGGGTAGATCGCCGGAGATGATGAGGTCCGTTATGGTGCTGCTGATAAAGGTCTGGTGTTTATCGGTGGGGTCATGGTCCAGGGATAGGTAGGAAGAGGTGTCTGATAGTTGTCGTCTGGCCTCGGTCCGGTAGAGGTCAGCACGCCAGACTACCACAGCCCCTCCCTTGTCAGCGGGTTTAATGATTAAGTCCGGGTTGTTGTGGAGTGAGTGGAGGGCTGCACGTTCAGGAGGGGAGAGGTTGGAGTTCGTCAGGGGAGTGGAGAATTTGAGGCGGTTGATGTCACGCCGGCAGTTGGAGAATTAACACTAGTATCCTGTAAACATCCAAGGGAAACCCATGCAGTGACAGAGAGAACAAACTCAGGTCGATCACCTTCAGTACTCTCCAAAGACACCAGAGCCGAGACAGCAGCACTACTTGCTGCACCAACGTTGACTCTGACAAATCCCAAGGAGCTGATCAGTAGAAGACTGAGTTTGGATAAAAGTAGCTCTGAAGATGGTTGCTGCTCTGGTTAACATCTTTTGAAGTTCTGTAAATGCTGGAATGGTTTCTGCCAATTAAAGGGCAAGAAGGAATTAACAACACATTAACTTCACGTAGGGGGGAAGTTGCTGGAATCCATCCTGAAGGATATAATAATAAAACACCCAAACCATGGAGTGCACAAACTCATTACGAATGATGATAGGGAAATCATGTTTACCTAACCCAATTGAGGTGTTTCCGGACATAACTGGCAGAATAGATAAGGGGGATCCAAAGCAAGTAGAATTTGATAAGATCCTGCACAAGAGGTTGGTCAACAAACGCAGAGCAGACAGAATTTGGGAAGGAGGCAGGGGGAAGACAGTGGTAAAATGCCAACGTAGATCTGAAAATAGGAAACCAACATTCACGATTCACCCATGAACCCAATGTTACAGTTCCAAATTTGTTGACAAAGAGACACAGAAAGTTAAGTGAATGGGAAGGACATGAATATAATGTGGTTAAACGCAAAGTCGCCACATTGCTGCAAAACAGAAAAGCAGATTTTACAAATGAATACAAATGTTAATGTTCAATGGGGCGATGTTACTGCAAGCCAACATACACACCAAGCTGCATTTGGAAAGCAAATGCTACAATTCCTATGTAATTCCATTGTGTACAATTTAGATTTCCTGAACTAAAATTTTCCATTTAGAAATTGCATCAAAGATTCACTAAACGAGATCCTGGGATGACAACCTTGCTCTCTGGCATTGAAACTTATATATTTCTTTCAAAGATTGTCAGATCTAGACACTTCTGGCTGAGGAGTTTAGAACGAAGGATATGATCTTGGAATTAGGCGTGAGGCAGTTAAGGCTGAAATGAGAAGATTTTCTTTCCCCACAGAGGATGGCGGCTTTGGAACTCCCCATCCGAAAAGACTGTGGAGGATCTGCTATTAAGGTCATACAAAACAAACACGGATAGATGAGATAATGCATAAAAATGACAGAGTTGGAAGATTAGGGCAGCACAGTGGCGCAGTGGGTGGAGCTGCTGCCTCACTGCACCAGGGAACAATGTTCAATCGTGACCTCGGGTGCTGTGTGGCATTTGCACATTCTCCATGTCAAACATTGGTTGTTTTGACATTTACTTGGAAGCATCTAACCTTTGATACTTCCTTTCTAATCTTGCGAGACCAATGCCGAGCCTCACTCTTCCAACCCAGTTGTTTTGTAATTTTTTTTGTATTTTTGACTAATAATGTTCCACAATATGCTTCCGAGGAATTACAAAGCATTTTGAATTGATTCAACATGTATAACATTAAGCTGAAGCAATACTACACAGAAATGTAATTTTCTTTCGTGTTATATTGGATACATAGGTAGAGACTAGTCTGCCATGCTTGGACCTGATTGATGCCAGACCACCAAAAATATATTTTACAGAGATTGCACTGATCATCTTCCTCCGAGCAGGTGTGCTGATCTTTTTAAAGCCTCCCCACAGTTCACATAATGGTTTTGAGAACTCTCTGTAACTTGACGTTTCCATAAGTCAGAAACACTGTTAGCTGAGATGGCAAAAGTTGCACTGGTACATTAATTAGCTGCAAATTAGTACAGATCTTGATTGATATTAAATCTTGGGTATATTTTATTTGGAATTTGTTACTTAATATAGATCTATACAACCGATTTAAAATATGCCCAACCACAGGAGTTGTTGAACCACAGACCACCAGGCTGGAGAGTTTTAAAGTATATTTAGCAAATTACAAATACCAAACTGAAAATTTAGATATCCATGAGATAACCAGTTTTCACCGATCATCTTAAATACAATGAAGTGTGAAGGAAGGTACTGCAGATGCTGGTTTATACTGACGATAGACGCAAACTGCTGGTGTAACTCAGCAGGTCAGACAGCATATCTGGAGAAAAATAATTGGTGGCGATTCAGATCAGAGCCCTTCTCGAGTCTGAAGAAGGGTTCAGACTTGAAATGTCACCTATTCTTTTTCTCTTTAAATACAATGAACACCAGCATTCTGGGAGAAATTTAATATCAAGCCCTTCATGGGGCATCCAATCCTAAAGAATCTCATATTACACACCAGACACAAAAAGCTGGAGTAACTCAGCGGGTCAGGTAGCATCCCTGGGGGAAAAGGTGACGTCTCGGGTTGAGACCCTTCTTCAGACTGAAGGGTGTTGACCTGAAAGATCACCTATTCCTTTCCCCCAGAGATGCTGCCTGACCCGCTGAGTTACTCCACTTTTTGTCTAACTTTGGTCTAAACCAGCATGGCAGGATGGGGAATGTACACTCCCACCAAAATATCTTCTTCTCACTGTCCTGGCAAATCCTCCCCTTCCCAACTAGCCCTATCGCCACTCTCCATCCACCCTCCTCCCTTATCTCCTTCTCCTTCCCCCTCCCCATGCACCCTCACCCCCTCCTCATGCACCCTAACCCCCTCCCATGTACCCTCCCCCTCCCCATGCACCCCATGTACCCTCCCCCTTCTCATGTACCTTTCCTTCTCCATCCTCCCGTCTCTACATCCCCTCCCCCTCCTCCCTTTACCTCCCTCTGCAGCTATCCATCCCACCCCCAGGCTCTCGAAGGCTCCGTCCCCCGCCCGCCCGCCTCACCTGGAACTCTAGCGTGCACTTGGTGCCCTGGACGATGTCCTCGTAGAAGCACTGCTTGGCGTTGTCGGGCAGCTCGAAGGTGAGCTCGGAGCCGCGCACAAGCGGCCACAGGAGCTGGGCCCAGAGCAGCTGCAGCGAGAGCCGGAGCCACATGCCGGCGAGGGGATGGACGGGGGCTCGCGGTCCGGGCCGGCGCGGCGCGGGGAGCGGGGGCTCGCGGTTCGATCCGGGGGGAGAGGCAGCGCGGTCCGGGGTCGCGGGACCGAACTCCTCCGCCTTTTGAAACCCAACCGGCAACGGCGGCGCAAGCTGCCACAACTCCCGGATGTAGAGGACACAGGAACCAGACGTGGCAGCACGGCCCCACCCGGATGTATGACCTCTCACCCTCCCGGGCGGAAAGAAGTCCCGTACTGACGCAGTTTGCTGGCGAGTCGGTGGATGGCAGCAGCGTCAACCTGGGGGGGAAGACGATGAGCCACGTGACCAGATGAGGGGTCACGTGACCAGACGAGACGTTCCGCCGCCACACGCCAGGCCAGTCACGTGGTCAAAGAAGGAGACATCTAATGGTCTAGTATCAAGGATAAACATTGGACAGCTACATGGATAGGAAATGTTTAGATGGTCACACAAGGAACTGTAGTTCTGGATTCTTGCATGGGAATGCCTTTTCTTGATTAGTACAGGAGTCAAAGGTTATGGGGAAAAGGCAGGAGGGAGAGGATGGAGAGATAGATCAGCCATGATTGAATGGTGACGTAGACTTGATGGGCCGAATGGCCTAATTCTACTCCTGTTCTCCCAGCTCTCCTTATACCTCCTCCTTCACATCCATCTTGGGACCCCAGCAGTCGTTCCCGGCGAGACAGAGGTTCACATGCACCTCCTCTAACCTCATCTACTGCATCTGGTGTTCCCAATGTGGCCTTTACATCAGCAAGACCAGGCACAGAACTTGAAGACCGTTTCGCCGAACACATGCGCTCGGTCCACCAAGGCCTACTAGATCTCCGAGTTGCAAACCATTTTAACTCCTCATCCCATTCCCAGGCTGACCTTTCTGTATTGAGCCTTCTCCGTTGATGGAGTGAGGCCACACACAAACTGGAGGAACAGCACTTCATATTCTGCCTGGGTAGTTTACAACTCAATGGTACGAACATTAAATTTTCAATTTTAGGTAACTAACCTGAACCCTACTCCAATTCCCCCTCCATTGTCATAGTGAGGCCCACCTCAAAGGGGGGAGAGGGGAAAAGCAGTGACGTCGGCCCCGTTTCTCCTGTGGGGCCGAAGCTTCTCTTGTAGCTCAGCTGCAATCTGCGGCGGGGAACGGGGGGACGGCATGGACCCGTCCCGGGCGGGAAGCATCTCCCGAGGCCGTGGGTGGGCGAGAGTGGACAGGGAGAAGGCACTGACCTCGGCGACATTTCTTCTGCTGCGAGCGGCGGGTGACGGACATCTCGGTTGACCCTCTGCCAGAGCCTCTGCGGCACGCTGCAGTATGGGAGGAAGGTCAGGTGAGGGCCGACCGGGATGGTGCCGGTCCTCCCGCTGGTCCTCCGGGGGGGGGGGAACGGACGGATGGATTTATTAAAGTTGATAAGGTAAATTGTTTTTAAAAAGTAATGAAAGTGGGTTTATTCACACCATATGGGAATGGTGAGTAGGGTGGGCCAAAAATTGTGGCGCTATCGTGTACCATTTTGGCTGTGCAGAAGCGCATGGGCATGGTGCACACCAAGAGTTTTGGTAACATATATATAGATAGATAGAAGATAGATAGATAGAAGATACCAGTACCACACAGTCCACATTGACTGTACTAAACATGATGCCAAGTTAAACTAATATCTGTCTGCATATGATCCATATCCCCAAATTCCCTGCATATCCAGGCTTATCCAAACACTTCTTAAATTGCATTATTGGATTTGCTTCTACCACCACACAACAGCAGGTTCCAGGCACCCATCACTATATAAAAAACAGCCCCACACATCATGAGTATAGACCAGCATCTGCATTTCCTTCCTACACATGAGTATGGAGGTTGTGAGGTCATGTTGGAGTTGTATAAGACGTTGGTGAGACCGCATTTAGAGTATTGTGTTCAGTTCTGGGCACCATGTTATAGGAAAGATGTTGTCAAGCTGGTAAGGGTAAAGAGAAGATTTACGAGGATGTTGCCCAGACTAGAGGGTCTAAGCTATAGGGAGAGGTTGAGTAGACTGGGACTCTATTCCCTGGAGCACAGGAAGATGAGGGGTGATCTTATTGAGGTGTATAAAATCATGAGAGGAATAGATCGGGGAGATGCACTGAGTCTCTTGCCCCAAGTAGGTGAATCAAGGGCCAGAGGACATCGGTTTAAGGTGAAAGGGAAAAGATTTAATAGGAATCTGAGGGGTAACGTTTTCACACAAAGGGTGGTGGGTATATGGAGCAAGCTGCCAGAGGAGGTAGTTGAGGCTGGGACTATCCCAACTGTAGGAGTCATTTGTGTTTGTACTAGCTGTTTAGCATATTATATTATTTTGTATCTTGCTGTATTATTTTTGAACACTTGGGGGTTGTCGTGAGATGAATACATATATGGGCATGGGCACTGGGAGGAGTCAGAACTAGGTACTATCTGGGAATGCAGAGATGGGATGTGTCAGACACGGAGGAGCATGGTGAGAATATAGTTCCTCAGATTTATGACGAACGAAAAGTGTGGATAGATTCAAATCTGTTTGTATTACTAGTTCAATAAATGACTAATTAAACTGAAACGTCTTTAAGATCTGTCTGTTGTTGGTTTGCGTCAAGATCGTTCATTCTACCCTCCGTGAAGTGGTGGCAAGCGGAAAGGACTTTATTGTAAGGACTGAAGTTGCCACTACACTAAAAGTAAGAACTACCCTTTATGAGTGAATTAAAAGTAAGAACTAGCTCCATGAATGAAAAAAAGTAAGACCTGTCTCTCAAGAGCCATTTAAAGTAACAATTGGCTCTATGAGTGAGACTGGAGCTTGTGAATCGACTGGACGGAACAAGAGTTGTTTTATTGCAAGCCTGAACCGAATTCCACAGACTAGGGCGGGGTCACTACCTACGCTAATCTGACTAACGGAAATTGAAAACTTTGAAAGCCACGTGCTTACAAATAAATAGCGAGGAAATAGTGAGTACAGCATTAAGTATTATTGGAAAAGCTGTATTTCAGAAGTTGTATTGAAAAACTGCGACTGAAATTTTGGAATGCTGAGAACAAAGAAGCGACCTTGAGCATCGCAAGATATCAGTTTGTTTTGAATTCTTGTGAAGATACAACTTTACATCAACATGTCTTAAAGGGATTGTGACATACAAGTATGTATATGGTTAGATCTGATGTTCAGCCACAAGGTGGCGACATCAGAAAGGATTCCGTAAAGGAAACTGGGTTTTCTTAATTTTGTGGAACTTCAAAATTCTCTGATGTCTTGAAATAGGTTGCCGCCCTGAGAAGCCAGCATGAGATTGAGGAAGAAGAAGAACAGAAGAAGACAGTTGAAAATAAAGGAAGAACAACTGAGATCATGGATCATGGAAGTTCATCTGCCTTCTGCATAGAGAGCTTGATGAGAAGGCTGAACATTTCAGGACCAAAGACCGAAATTCTCCTGCGTACCATGAATCAAGTGAAGCCTGTGACCAGCAGTCTTATCTCAGGTTTGGAAATATCTAGTCTGGACAAAGATGATTTTATTCAACTATCGGATGTGTTCATGCCTGTTTCTCAGCTGAACATTCCCAGACAAGCAGTCCTGAAACAATGATCTTACTTGAAGGGTATCAAGATTCCTGAAATAGACTCTGGCATTGACCTACTCATCGGGACAAATGCTTCTAAAGTATTGGAACCTTGGCAGTTGGTCAACAGCCAAGGGGATGGACCATATGCTGTGAAGACCCTACTGGGATGGGACCTCGACAGCAGGGATGGAAATGGATCCCCTGCTGCTGCTGTCAATCGAATATCTAAAGCAAACCTAGAGGAGCTTCTGGTCAAGCAATACAATCACGACTTCAATGAAAGAACCAGCAAGGAAATTCAGACTGGTGTGAGTAGATTTGTAAAGAATCCTGGCAAACTGAAAGAAAAGGTTGAGAAGGAGATGTAAGCCTTTAAAGCAACACTCTGCGGACAATGTTTAAGTCCTGAAGATCTCTCCCAGGCAGAAAGCTCAATCATCTCTTTCAGTCAAAGACAAAAATTCGAAGAAGAACTATCAGCACTAGAAGATGGTGGTAATACCATCAAAAGAAGCAGTAATTTGTACAAACTGGATCCGATGCAGAATGATGGACTTATGAGAGTAGGCGGTCGCCTGAATAGACTAGCGATGCCTGAAGAGGCTGAACATCCTATTATTTTCTCGGACCTTCACATATCAACATTACTGTTACGACATATCCATGAACAGCTTGGTCATGGAGGAAGAAATCATATGTTGTCTCGTCTCCGTAAAAGATACTGGAGTATCAAAGCTAACTCAGCTGCAAGAAAAATCATGACAGACTGCGTTGTGTGTAAACGACAGCGGGGAAAGAGTTGAGGAACAAAAGATGGCAGATTTACCCCCGGTGAGAATTCGACCAGACGAGCCTCCATTTACAGATGTAGGAGTAGACTACTTTGGTCCTAAAGAGATCAAAAGAGGACAATGTTTTGTTCAAAGGTATGGTGTAATCTTCACCTGCGTGGCAAGCAGGGCAGTACATCTTTATTTTTTGAAAAGCATATGTACAGATAGAAATAAAAGACAAATTTGTTACAAATTTCTTACATAGCTTCAATTTTTAAAATTTTAAAGAGAGAAAATAAAAAATAAAGAAGAAAGAAAAAAAAAACTAAACTATTGGGAAGAGAGAATAATAAAAATTAAAAAAAAGGTATAACTATAAAAATTAAAGGGGGTAGATCCGGGAGACAATAACCACAGTTGTACATCCAACCCTAAACTCAAGTTTCAACTTTTAATTTAAAATTTGTATTTTAGTCCTGTGTCAAACCCATTTACTTTTCTAAAAATTCAATAAATGGAGACCATATTTTAAAAAATAAATCAGGTTTGTCAATTAAGGCAAATCTTATTTTTTCCAAATGTAGGGTCTCTGTCATTTCCGTAGTCCACATTTTAATTGTGGGGGTTATTGGTTTTTTCCAAAATTTAAGTATTAATTTTTTCGCAGTTATTAAACTGTAATCCAGAAAATGTACCTGACTTGTTGTAAAGTTTGTAGTATGTTCTGATAATCCTAATATAATTAATTTTGGATCCATATCCAATTGCTTGTCGATAACTTTAGAAACTATTTTAAAAATATCCAACCAGAAATTTTGCATTTTTATGCAAGTTACGAAAATATGAGTTAAATTAGCTTCTTGAAATTGACATTTATCACAAATAGGAGAGATACTAGGAAAAATCCTATTTAATTTCATCTTCGAATAATGTAATCTATGTATTATTTTAAATTGTATTAAGGAATGTCTAGTATTTAATGAACTTTGGTGTATATGTTGTAAACTTTCATCCCATATATTTTGCATTATGAGTTGGTTCAATTCGTCCTCCCATGCTCGTCTATATGATTCTGATGACGGAATGTCAGTATCTAGGAGAGTATTATAAATAAAGGATATTAATTTATTTGAATTATAATGTCGATTCAGGCATACATCAAGAGTTTCTGGACCTCTAAATTTATATTCTTTCATGTGTAATTTTACATAATCTCTAAGTTGTAAATATCTAAAATAATTATTAACATGTAATCCGTACTTCTGCTGTAACTCCTGAAAAGAAAGAAAAGTTCCCTTATGATAAAGATCTCCCACCCTTTTAATTCCATAACTTTTCCATTGAGCAAATCCTCTATCTAAGACAGACGGTTTAAAAGAAGGGTTATTCGCAATAGGGAGGAAAGCAGATAATTTACTCAGTTTTAAAGTAAGTTTTAATTGTTTCCAGGTACGGATAACACTGTGTATAATCGGATTACCTCCATATGTTTTTTAATTTAAATTTATTGGGGCTAAGAGGATCGCACCAATATCAAATGGTAAACAATCCTCTTTCTCCATCTTTAAACAATCCGGTTGTTGATCAGTGTCATCCAACCAGCAGGTTATATTTTTAATGTTAACCGCCCAATAATAAAATAAGAAGTTAGGTAAGGCAATTCCTCCATTAGTTTTAGACTTACATAGATGTCTTTTATTTATTCTATGAGTCTTGTAGTCCCAAATAAAATTAGTAATAATTGAATCGATTTAAAAAAAAAACTTTTTTGGAAGATAGATCGGAATTGCTTGAAATAAGTATAGTAGCTGTGGAAGAAAGATCATCTTTATAGCATTACTACGACCAACTAATGATATAGGAAGTGTTTTCCAAAATTGGATATTTCTGTGTAATTTAGTAAGTAAAGGAGGAAAATTTAATTTAAATAAAGAAGTATATTTCCTAGTCACGTAAATTGCAAGATATTTAAACTTTTCATAGGCAATTTTAAAAGGAAATTGTTGAAGTATGGCCGGATTTTGTTCCATTATTGGCATAATTTCACTTTTGTACCAGTTAATTCTATAACCTGAAAATGAACCAAATTGAGTTATGAGATTTAATAAATTCGGAATGCTAATTTCTGGCTTTGTAATGTATATTAATACATCATCCGCATATAAAGAAATTTTATTGGTTGTATGTTTAGTATTATAACCGTGAATGTCTGGATTTGATCTAATACTCTCAGCAAGTGGTTCTATAACGAGGGCAAATAGAAGCGGAGATAGTGGGCATCCTTGTCTACAACCCCTAAATAAATGAAATTTGGATGACAGCATTTGATTAGTTAATATTCTAGCTGTTGGGGATGTAAAAAAAGTTTCACCCATGAACAAAAATTTCACCTAATTGAAATTTTTCCATCACTGAGAAAAGATAGGGCCATTCTACTTGATCGAATGCTTTTTCAGCATCTAGCGAAATGATTGCTAAATCTTCGTTTAATAGTCTATTTGAATATATTATATTGAACAAGCGTCTCAAATTGAAAAATGAATATCGTTTAGCTATAAAGCCTGATTGATCGGGGTGTATCAATTTATCTATAACTAGACTTAATCTATGAGCTAAGATTTTCGCTAATATCTTCTGATCAGTATTTAAAAGAGCTATCGCTCTGTACGAACCAGGGTCTTCAGAATCCTTATCTTTTTTAGGAATAAGTATTATTGTTGATTCAGTCAGAGTTTGTGGTAATCTCTGTTGTTTAAAGGCGTAACTATATACAGTTTGCAAACGTGGAGAGATCAAATCACTAAATTTTTTATAAAATTCATTATTTAAGCCGTCAGGGCCAGGAGTCTTCCCATTTTTCATGGATTTAATGGTCTCTTCAACGTCTTTCATAGTTATTTCTGCGCCCAGTAAATTTCTGTCACTCACATTCAAACCAGGGAGGTTACATTCCTGCAAAAAGTTTTGCATCTGCGCAGAGCTATCTGTTATTTTTGATGAATATAATGTCTGATAAAATTGCAAAAATCTCTGATTAATATCCTTGGGTAGTTTAAGCAAATCTCCGTTTTCTGATCTAATTTTATGAATTGTAGAATCATCTTCTAATTTACGGAGTTGACGTGCTAGCAATTTCTGTGGTTTACCTCCAAATTCAAAATGTTTTTGTTTAGTATATTGAAAAAGCCTTAAAATGTGAGCTGAGAGTATATAATTTAACTTATATTTGAGAGCTGCGATTTTATTATGTATTTCAATAGAGGGAGCAATGGCATTTGTTATGTCTAACTGTTTTATCTGACTTTCTAGCTCATGTTGTTCAACCCGCTTCTTCTTGTTTTGAGACGCTTGAAAGGCAATAATACATCCTCTCACAAACGCTTTAAATGTTTCCCAAAGCAGGGACGCAGGTGTTTCAGGGAGGTCATTTGCGTAAAAAAAAGTTTCAATTTGCGATTTAAGATAGTCATAACATGCTGTTTCATTTAAAATTTGAGGATTAAATCTCCAATTGGTCTGTTTCCCCATTACTCCTTGGAGTTTTACCCTAAATGTTAAAGGGGCATGATCGGATATAATAATATGATATTTTGAATTATACGTATAAGGAATAAGTTTGGAGTCCACCAAGAAATAGTCAATTCTTGAGTAAGTTTTATGCACTGGTGAATAAAATGAATACTCTCGGCCTGAAGGGTTTTCAATTCTCCAAACATCTTTTATATTTGCACTATTTATATAAGAGTTTAATAATTCACAAGACTTGGATTTTGTTTTCCTTTGAGTTGACGATCTATCCAAGTAAGGATCTAATGTACAATTTAAATCTCCTCCAATTATCAAGTTATATTGTCCAAATTCTGGAATGGTATTAAATATATATTTTTTAAATAACGGATTATCAAAATTTGGTGCGTAGACATTCACCAATATCAATTTTCTGGAGTATAGTTCTCCCACTAATATAACATATCTACCTTCCATGTCAACTATAGAGGAGGTATGTATAAATGGTATACCCTTACGAATTAAAATGGCAACACCTCTTGATTTAAAGGGAAATGATGAGTGAAATAATTTGTCAATCCATTTGCCTTTCAATCTATTATGTGCTACATTTTTGAGATGAGTTTCCTGAAGGAACATTATATCAGCATCAATAGATTTTAAATGTGAAAGTACTTTACCTCTTTTAATTGGTTCATTAATACCCTTGACATTCCAACTACAAAATGTAATACCTTTACCCCCTGTTTTCATAGTAGTATCTTGCATCTTAACCGATAAATAGTCTATAATAAAGCAAATGGCTTGGCACCCGAACTACAACATTTTTCTTGAATGAAGGGTGGATGATCTTTTGTACTACGTAGAATGTCTCCCGGAAATATCTCCCAAAGGTATATAAATTCTGAAAAATGACATAATAATAAAAATTGAATCTAAAAAAAAAAATCAATATATAAAAGGTTAAAAGAGTGCAGGAAAAAAAAAGAAACAACTAAAACTACAACTACAATTAGTGCAGTTAGTGATAGCCACCCTAAGGTGACAAAAAATATAAGGACTTCCGTGGGATGTAAAAAAAAAAATAATACTAGCTCCGTTTTTTAACGAAGTTGTTGGGGTTTTTTTAAATAAAAGAGAGTTAAACGGGGCAGGCCCGAAACTAATTAGTTTATAATAAATCGATTTTTCTGTCTAAGGTATCTTAATTAAGTGTTCGAAGTAAAGTTTACATAAATCAAATATTACTTGTACTTCTTATTAGCAATGATTAATAATAATATATATGTTTTTTGATTAATAGTAATTAGTTACGGTTAATATTCGTATAGTATATACACTAAGCTTAAATCTTTAGGTTTTAATATCTTAAAATCCAATCAGTTGTCTGCCAATTAATAAAGCCGTGAAGTCATATTCAACCCTTCAGCGACCTTTCGATCTCCCGAGCGAATTCCAGTGCTTTATTGTGGTCAGTAAAAAAGGATTCTATTTGATTGTAGGTAACTCGGAGTTTTGCTGGATACAACATACCAAATCTGAGCGATGGGATCTTCCTAAGAATAGATCTTGACATTGAACAATGCTCTTTTCTTGACCACCTCAGCAGGGTAATCTCTGAAGATGCGAATCTCATCGCCTTGAAATGATAAAAAGTTCTGTTGCTAGCAATTCTCGACAGCATATCTTCTAAAACGTGAGGATAATGCACCTTCAGTATCAAATGCCTTGGAGGGGCGTTAGCACCTGGACGTGCTCTCAGTGCTCTGTGGGCTCGGTCCAGCACGGGCTTTGAATCCATTTTCAAAACTTCTTGTAACAGCTCAGCAGTAAAGTCACGAAGGTTTTTAGCTTCCTCTTTACCTTCTTTAACTCCAAGAATTCTTAAATTTTGTCGTTTAGAATGACCCTCTAGGTCAGTACATTTTTCAGTTAATTTCATTAATAAATCAGATAAACGCTGAGTCTCCGTCAATACTGCTTTTGTTGTTTCAGCACTCGTCTCGGCTAAGGCTTCCAACTCACATATAGCCTCATCATGTTGTTGTATTGACGCAGTGATGTGGTTCACCTTACCGGAAAAATCGGAGTCCAACTTTTGTAGCTTAGAGGTTACTTCCTCCATGTGTTCATTCATGATTTCACATATTCAAAGTCAAGTCAAAGTCAATTTTATTGTCAATCCTCAGCCAGTTTACACAGACAGAAAATCGAAATACCGTTTCCCACAATCCCGAGGAACAAAGTGCATAAAACTAAGTTAAATTAAAAAGGCACAGCAAACAACAATCAACATAAAATATAAAATATATAATATAGTCACTTCAAATGCGTTTAAATTTTTTTTTAAAGTGTCTGGTGCTGGATGTGCGTGTGTGTGGGGTGTTAAAGTCCACGTCCAATAGGGGCAGGGGAGAGAGGAGGAAGGGAGGGGAGAGAGTTCAGCATCCTGACAGCCTGGTGGAAAAAACTGTTCTTTAGTCGGGTGGTGCTTGACCTCAGGCTGCGAAACCTTCTCCCTGAAGGCAGGAGGGTGAAGAGGCTGTTGGAGGGGTGGAAGGGGTCACCCACAATGCTCAATGCTTTGCGGGTGAGGCGGGTGGTGTAAAGGACCAGGAGTGTTGGGAGTGAGGCGCCAGTGATCCTCTCAGCAGTGTTCACTATGCGCTGCAGGGTCTTGCGGCTGGAGGCTGTGCAGCTTCCGAACCACACAGTGATGCAGCTGCTGAGGATGCTCTCAATGGCGCCTCGGTAAAAAGTGTACATGATGGGTGTGGGGGCTCCCGCTCTCTTCAGTTTGCGGAGAAAGTAGAGGCGCTGCTGGGCTTTCTTGGCGATGGACGTGATGTTGTTGCTCCAGGAGAGATCCTCGGTGATGTTCACCCCCAGGAATTTGGTGCTGCTCACCTGCTCCACAGCAGCACCATTGATGGTCAGTGGGTGGGGGTGTTGGGTGTGCGTTCTCCTGAAGTCGACAACAATCTCCTTTGTTTTCTCCACATTCAGGAAGAGATTGTTGTCTGTGCACCACGCGGCCAGCTGGTCCACCTCCTTCCTGTAGTGGGTCTCGTCGTTGTTGCTGATGAGACCCACCACTGTTGTGTCATCCGCAAACTTGACGAAGTGGTTGGAGCTGTAGGTGGGTGTGCAGTCGTGGGTCAGCAAGGTGAAGAGCAGGGGGCTTAGCACACATCCTTGTGGGGCACCCGTACTCAGCGTGATGGTGTCCGATGTGTTGCTGCCGACCCGTACGGACTGGGGTCTGGCCTTTGATGAAGCCAACTGATCCTTAATAATAGTTAGTATTTCCCCCTTCATTCCTTTAAGCGATACTAATTCAACTTTCATCTCTTGGAGTTCAACCGTCATATTCGTTACTTGAGACTTCATACCTGAAAGCTCCTCACCAACAACGCTACGAAATTCTTCCAAACCAATTTTTTTTGGCTGTGGATTCCGGGTTCGTTTGGAAGTTTCTTCCTGAGTCAACGCTGAAGTTTGGGCTGCAGCAGAGGCTTCCATCTGTCCTGGTTCTTCTTCTTCCAACAGTCTTGTTCTAACCGTTCCTTTTTTAACGGTTTTTAACGGGGGGGTGCGACTTGTCGACATTTACTATTAAAAGTCGCGATCTGATGACGTCACCCACCCTTCGTTGAGAATTGCCGGTAAGTTGCAACGGGCCCGTCCCGTTCCTCTCTCCTTAAAATCGAAATGTTCACGGAGCTAGTTGGCGTGCGACTTACTCAGTCCATAGCGCCACCGGAAGAGCAGGGCAGTACATCTTGAAGTTGCATATACACTTGATACAGACCCCTATAACCATGCGTTACGAAGATTCATTTGTCGACGAGGTCAAGTTTCATCTTTAAGATCAGACAATGGCACAAATTTTATCGGAGAGGAAAGAGAATTGAGAGAAGCAATCAAAGCTTGAATCAGGACAAGATCCAGAATGCTATGCTTCAACAAGGCCATCGCTGCGGCCAGCAGCAAGAGAGCTCTCCTCACTCCCCCTTCATTGGCCACCACTCCCGTCACTCGGGCGGATCCCACCCCTGGTGACCACCTTGGGCACGGCAAGTGGAAAAGCGATTTATTAAAATTTTAAAAGTGATTTTTAAAGATTAAAAAGTGAAAAACCTTTAAAATATAACAACCATTTGAACCGCAGGACAATGGTGAGTAAGGTGGGCCTAAAATTCTTGCACTATCGTGCACCGTTTTGGCTGTATTTCGGGTATAAATATATTTGCGAACAAACACACAAACAAGATGAGAGTTTTAGTAAAATATAAATAGATAGATAGATATTTAATATATTACTAGACCAAGTGGACCCATTGGGCCCCAAACCTCTCCTGCATTGGTGCAGCACCCTCTCCTTCCCCCCTCCCCCTCCCCCCTTCCTCCTCTACCCCTCCCCCACTCTCCATCCCCTTCAACCCCCCTTATCCTCCCTCTCCTTCCCCTCTCTCCTTCCCCCCCCCCTTCCCCCCCCCTCCATAGGAGATAGATTTAAACTTTAAAATGTGAATAACTTTAAAAATAACACCGATTTCAATGAAGCTTCTTCCATTATCACCAAAGGGACGACGGCGAGTAAGGTGGGCCTAAAATTGTCGCGCTATCGTGTGCCGTTTTGGCTGTAGTTCAGAAACAAACAAACGAGAGTTTTAGTATGTAGATGACATGTGCAATGCTTTGGATTTGCACAAATTTTATCAACAAGGTGTTGCTAAGAAATTGTTAGAAATACCAGGATCAGTTTTAATTAACATATTGACTCATGAAGGCATTCATAATCAGATAACTTCCTGCAATGTATTTGGCACAACTATTTATATGCAAAATTGGCACATTTTTACCCTCCTGGTCAGCTATGCAAACTCTCCTATGTGCAGGGCGGGCATAGATAATGCAGGAGATATAATGTGCTTTCAAAGTAGTTACTTGATAATAGTGTGGGAATGTGGAGAAACTGCAACAGAAGTGATAACAAACTGGTTATCATAGAAACATAGAAAACATAGAACATAGTAAAATGCACTGATCAGCCAAAACATTATGACGACCTGCCTAATATGCCATTGGACCTCCATGTGTAGCCCCATACGCAGCAGGGTGTGATGCACTGTGTATTGTGCAACATTTCTCCCGTGACCACCATTAAGATTTTCTGTGCCACAGTAGACCTTCTGTCGGATTGGGCCAGATGGCATAGCCTTCGTTGCCCTTGCGCATCGATGAGCCTTGGGCGCCCAACACCCTGTTGCCAGTTTGTGGTTTGTCCCTCCTCGGTCCACTGTCGGTAGGTACTCACCACTGCTGACCGGGAGCACCCCACAAGCCTTGCCGTTTCAAAGATGCTCTGACCTAATCGTCTAGCCATAACAATTTGGCCCTCGTCAAAGTCGCTCAAGTCTTTACTCCTGCCCATTTCTCCTGCATTCAACACATCAACTTCAAGAACTGACTGTTCACTTGCTGCCTAATATATCCCACCCTTTGACAGGTGCCATTGTAACAAGATAATTAATGTTATTCACTTCACCTGTCAGTGGACATAATGTTTTGGCTGATCGGTGTAGGTGCAGGAGTAGGTCATTCGGCCCTTCGAACCAGCACCGCCATTCAATATGATCATGGCTGATCATCTAAAATCAGCACCCTGTTCCTGCTTTTTCCCCATATTCCTTGATTCCGTTAGCCCTCAGAGTTAAATCTAATTCTCTCTTGAAAAAGAGAAACTGGAGAATAGAGATTAAAGATAGTTTTTTAGACGAGCAAAGGTTGAACGTGCTGATAATCCTTTACATAAAAGATCTACACTCAATCCTGGTGAGTGAGTGGGGTGACGGAAGAGAGGGATATTGATGGTACAGCTCATTATTAGATGCTGGAATCATGTTCATTATATAAACAGTTGGCAAAACCTGTCTGTGCATTCAACTGTGAATTATTGTCATATGTCCTGCAATGGAACAATGAAATTCTTACTTGCAGCACCAGCAACAGCAGCAGCAGCACAACAGGTTTGGAAGCACAGTATTCAATAGATAATGCAACCAACAAAACAAACAAAAGTCCAATAAATAAAATATATATATATTGCAAAAAGAAAACAAAGCACAACGTTCCTAGTGTAACCGAGGCAATTTGGAGTTTGGTTCGGGTTTATCGTGTTTAACAGCCTAGTGTAAGAAAATAACTGCAGATGCTGGCAAATCGAAGGTATTTATTTCACAAAATGCTGGAGTAACTCAGCAGGTCTGGAAAGAAGCTCTTCCTTATCATGGATGTTACCATTTTCAGACTCCTTTACTTTCTTCCTCATGACAGGAGTGAAATTAGAGCGTTGCTAAGGTAGTGTGCATCCTTGGTGATGCGGTCTTCCTTTTTGAGACAGCGTATCTTATAGATTCCTTCAATGGTGGGGAGGTCAGTCCCCGTGATGGACCAGGCAGTGTTCGCCACTTTTTGTAATCTTCATTCCTTGACATTCGAGGTACCGAACCAGGCTGAGTATATCTAGCTGCTAAAGAACAAAGGAGTTGCAAATGCACTGTGAAAGACTGCAAATTAGTTCACAAGGTATTGAGAGATATATTTAACTTGTATGAAGTTATAGCTTCTTTCTCTAGAAAAGAGGACGTGTTGAGAGGTGACATGATTTATGACAAAGGTTATGTTTGGTAAATTAGACACAGAAACATATATTTGCACTTGCAAGAATATTTACAAGATACACACAAATAAATTCAATCAAAAGCTCTGAAGAAAATTTGTTACCCATGGGTATGGAACTCACTATACACGGAGAAGATAAAGAAAGCCGCAAGATACCTATGCTCATAAGAGTTCATCAGATGTAGGAGCAGAATTACGCCAGTAGGCCCATCAAGTCTGCTCAACCATTCGATCATGGCTGATCTATTTTTGCCTCTCAACCCCATTTCCTGTCTTCTCCCCGAAACCTTTGATAATCATACAAATTAAGAATCTATCAATCTCCGCTAAAAATACCGAAATGACTTGGCCTCCACCACCATCTGTGACAATGAATTCCACAGATTCACCACACTCTGGCTAAAGAAATACCTCCTCGTCTCTATTGTAAAGGTATGTTCTTTTATTCTGAGGCTATACCCTCTGGTTCAAGACTCTCCCACTACTGGAAGCATCCCTTCGACATCCACTCTATCTAGGCCTCCATGTAAAAGAAAGGCTGGCAATTACAAGAAAAAAATAGGTTATGCTTATAAATTTGATGCTAGGTAGAAGTTAATTTACGTGCAATTGATTGACCAACAATACAAGTGGGCAGCATGGTGGTGTAGCTGTTAGAACTGCTGCCTCACAGCGCCAGAGACCCTTGTTCGATCCTGACCTATGGTGTTGTCTGTGTAGAGTTTGCACATTCTATCTGTGACTGCATGGGGTTCTTCCCGGTGCTCTGGTTTTCTCCCACATCACAAAAACATGCAGGTTTGTAAGTTAATCGACTTCTGTAAATCGTCTCTCGTGTAGGGAGTAGATGTGAAAGTAGGACAACCTAACAGCTAGTGTGAATGGGTGATCGATGGTCAATGTGGACTCAGTGGGCATTAGGGCTTGTTTTCAAGCTGTTTAAATTTTTTAAAAACACCAGTTGGGCTGAATGGTGTGTTTTAATTCTGTATTTTATGCACAATGTCCAAAGACACTTCACAAGTGAGATGAGAGGGATTCCCATTGACATCAAGGTAACATTTGACCTGGCACAGCATCAAGGTATGTTAAGGTTTGCTGAAAGACAAACACATTAGTCAGGAGTAGATACTTTATTATGCATGCGGGAGTGGGAGAGCCACTATCAGTATGCTCGCATGCTGACAGTCCCTCGTCAGCCCACTCACTTACAGAGCATTTCAGCAGCATATTTATACAAAGGAGCCTTACATGTCATCACGGGGTCACTGTCCCAGCTCCAATGGCCTGACAGATGGCCAGAAGATTGGGTAATAATTACCGAATACAATCAGTAACGTATGTAGTCACAAGATTGGTTACCTGCATACTCATCATTATACCCAGTTTAGATATGGCCAGTTTTAGATATGGACCGCTGTGTCAATTCCCTTTTTTGATAACAGTTCCTTATCCTTTGTCCATCTGCTACCCCTCTGTGGTCATTGGTCCCTCTTGTTAGCCAATTACTAGCAACCTGAGATAAGCCTTGCAAGCTTTTGCGGTAAACAGTCTAGTTACGCCATGTCTCGACCATTTCGCTTTTAGCCACGTTATGCATTAACCCCCGAATCCCCTTACACCTTTACAGGTACCCTGGTAAAACTGGTCAATGAGCATCGGTGTAGATTGTTGTGGTTATTGGATGTCATTCATCCCAGCCCCAAGACATCACTACCAGAATTCCTATTTTTAATTGTTTATTCAATGACCATCCTTCCATTATAAGGTCAGACGTGGGTGTGTTTGCAAATAACTACAGAACATTCAAATCCACTTGCAACTCTGGGGCAGAGAAGCAGTTCACATATGCATAACAGCAAGACCTAGTTAACATATAGGAAGGAGCAGCAAATGCTGGTTTACTCCGAAGATAGATACAAAATGCTGGACTAAGCGGTCCAATGCAAATTAGAGGAACAGCACCTCATATTTCACTTGGGCAGATTACAATCCAGCAATATGAATATTGACTTCTCCAAGTTACTCTTGCTTTCCCTCTTTCTCCATCGCTCCCCCATCCCAGTTTGCGGAATAGTTTGACTGTCCTCCTGATTAAGTTTTACTGATTGTATGCCTCGCTGTTACCACACCCTCAGCTAACAATTACCTATTCTACATTATCCTTGAACTTCGTCCCCTTTAATCTCTTGTTTTCACACCTTACCCTTCCATATCTCTTATGTCTCCCTCGCCCCTGACTCTCAGTCTGACGAATGGTCTCGACCCGAAACGTCACCCATTCCTTCTATCCAGAGAGGCTGCCTGTCCCACTGAGTTACTCCAGCATTTTGTGTTATCAAGACCTGTGTTGGGCGTCACGATAGCGGTAGAGCTACTGCCTTACAGCGCCAGTGATCCGGGTTCGATCCTGACTACGGGTGCTTGTACTGTACGGAATTTGGATGTTCTCCTCGTGACCTGCATGAATTTTCTCCTAGATCTTTGGTTACCTCCCACACTCCAAAGACGTACTGGTTTGTAGGTTAATTGGCTTGGTATATCTGCAAAGCTTAAGTCATGAGTGAGATAGAATATTCTTCACTTGCTTGGATGAGTCGATCCAGTAAAGAAGTTCAGCACCACCCAGAACAAAGCAGCCTGCTTAATTGGTACCCTAATTAAGGCAGAAAATGACAGATTCTTGATTAGAAAGGGTGTCAGGGGTTATGGGGGGAAAGGCAGAATGGGGTTGAGATGGAAATATCGATCTTGATGGGCCGAATGGCCTAATTCTGTTCCTAGAATTTATGAACTAATAGCAACCTTAAACATTTACTCCCTCTCCCACTGCATCACGGTGGCTGCAGGGAATGCTATCTTCAAAATGCACTGCGACTATTCACCTGGAATCCTCTCATGATATCGCTCTAGCCTACCCCATGATCTCTATCAAGAAAAAGGGCAAGAGAAGTGTGTGCAGGGTAACATCACCGTCTCATTGGGCCTTCCCAATTCACATAGACTATTGACTTGCCATTCCTTTGATATGGCTCAGTCTAAACTCTCTACAACGGCATTGTGGGCATTCCAGTACCAGAAGGACAACAGCATCTTCCCACCGCCCCAATGTGGTCCATGGAACTGATTCTCTTCAATGCTGAAAACCATATTCTGCACTCTGTATCTTCCCTTTTGATTTACCTATTGAACTTGAGTTTGAAATGATTGCATTGATGTATAGTTTATCTGATCTGTTTGGACAGCTTGCAGAACAAAGCTTTTCAATGTACATCAGCATATGTGACAACAATAAATCTAAACCTAAACATTCAGATCCTGAAAAAATAAATAGAACTGGGGCTGCTTTCCCTGGGAGGAGGGTGAGGGGTAACCTAGAGCTTTATAAGATCGTGGTCGACATAGATAAGATAGATAATCTGAGTCAAAATAGGGAATTCTAATTCTATAGAGAGTAAATGTTTAATGTAAGAGGGTAAACATTGATGGGGAACTGAGGGGCAAGTTTTTCACACAGTGTATGGTGGGTATAGAGAATGTTACCAGAGGAAGTGTTAGAGACGGATAAAATTATAATGTTAAATTATAATGTCAAATTATAATATGGATGGGAATCTTTTAGAGGGATATGGGCCAAAGGCAGGCACATGGAACTAGCTCAGTAAGATACCTTGGTTGGCATGAACAAGTTGGACTGGAGGCTGGATATGAACATGGAACAAGAACATTACAGCAGACGAACAGGTCCTTCAGCCCACAATTTCTCTACCGAGCATGATGCCAAGACCAAATCTTATCCGCCTGGACATGATCCATATACCTCCATTCCCTGCATATCCATATGCCTGTCCAAAAGTCTCTTAAATGCCGCTATTATAAATGCCACTGCCTCCACCACTGCCACTGGCAGCAAGTTTCAGGCACTCACCACACTCTGTGTAAAAAGCTTGCACTACACATCTCCTTTAAACTTTGTCCCTCTCAACTTAAAACTTCGCATTTCAGTATTTGATTTTTTTCTATCCTGGGAAAATGGTTTTGACTGTCTACCCTACCTATGCCTCATTATTTTATCAGATCTCCCCGCAATCTCTGGCATTCTAGAGAAATCAATCCAATTCTGTCCAACCTCTCCATGTATCTAATACCCCCGAATCCAGGCATCATCCTGGTAAACTTCCTCTGCACCCTTTCCAAAGCCATTTCAGTAATAGGGCGACCAGAACTGCATACAATACTCCAAACAGCCGTTTGTAAGTTCAGGCTGTCCATAAGCTGGGCATTAATAACCTCGTGAGGACTTGTACGTTAACTGCATCATATCTAAACCGTTTGCACAACTCTGTATTATAAAAGTACATATTGCTCATAAGAATAAACATAACATTTTAAAACTCCGTTTAAATATGCTACTTGGAGGGTGGTTCCTCTCCCACCGTGATTCAGTGGGAGAGGGAGTAAATGTTTAAGGTTGCTATTAGTTCATAAATTCTAGGAGCAGAATTAGGCCATTCGGCCCATCAAGATCGATATTTCTATCTCAACCCCATTCTGCCTTTCCCCCCATAACCCCTGACACCCTTACTAATCAAGAATCTGTCATTTTCTGCCTTAATTAGGGTACCGATTAAGCAGGCTGCTTGTTCTGGGTGGCGCTGAACGTCTTTACTGGATCGACTCATCCAAGCAAGTGAAGAATATTCTATCTCACTCATGACTTAAGCTTTGCAGATGTGGAAAGACTTTGTGGTGAGTATTTCAGGATCTTAAAACCAAATTATAGAGTTGTTGCAACTGAATTTCCATTTAACTGACGAATGAATCTGGGGAAATGGCAGTGTCATTACCATTTAAAGTCAAGGGTTGGTAGCCTGAATCTCTTGTTACAGATGGTACTTTCCTAGTATTCATGGAGCATGAATGTTATTAGTCATTGATCAGCCCATTCCTGAATTTAAAAACCCTTTTCTCACGATAGAAAAAAATCAAATACTGGAATGTGTAGTTTTAAGTTGAGATGGACAAAGTTTAAAGGAGATGATCCTGGGGGGAGTTGATCGAAATGTGGGGAGAATTTAAAAATTGTAAGATTTCTGTAAATGAGTACTTGATAGTTTGTGGCAGCCCAGTGAATTGAAAGCCCTCAATTCAATTGAGGGCTCAGTGAATTGAAAGCCCATTCTGCATGACTGTGACTGGATTTGTCTTGTTATCCGATCATCAGTTTGTTGACTAATGTAGATTGGCTTCCATTTAAGAAAGCATTTTTTAAGTTCTTCCCTTGTTTTAAATCTATTGAGCTTTGGCCTTCCCTTTGTCTAATCTAGAGTCCGACAATGTTGTGAGTTACATATGTAAGCCTGCAGTTAGTCACTCCACCACCGGCAGTAGTGTTCAAACTTCAGTCACCAATCATCTTTCCATCTATTTCAATCTAAGTTGTCAATGTGAAGAATCTTTGGATGTTTTGCTACATTAGAGCTGCCATACTACTCTGGTGTATTTATGCTTGAAAGCACAAGAGCAGATCGGAGATGATGGCAAGATCAAAATGAGATGAGGTGGGCCTCGTGGTCAAATCACCAGCCTGCACTAGCTTTCTATACTCCCAGACAACAACAATTCATCTGAATAAAATATTACATAACCATCTGCACTCAAATAATCGAGCAACCTCCCAATACAATAACACTGCTAAATAAATGAGTTTACAATGGATTGAAAGGAATATAGTGAGCACTGTCCAATTAGCCAGGGATCAGAAGCCAATTAGCTGGACTCAATTGCAGAACATCGTGCAGAATTTGCTGGAGCAGGTTAACTAGTGGTTTACCACATCACCAAGAGAAGTGAAGCCGGAAAAGAATAAATTGATTACAAGAAAAAAGGAAAGAAACATAGAAAATGCTACACACAACAAAATAGATTTTAAAAAAAAATTCTAAGTACAATTTCTCACATATCTCCACGGTGGATAGGTGTGAGATGTAACTCGGTCCTCACAATCACGTGCCAGAGACAAAGTCGTGGAAACAAGAAAACTTTATTCACGAGTCTGCAGAGCCGGGTGCCTCTCCAAATCGAGACACACCGAGACACAGACAGTGTCTTCTTTTTATACAATATTACTTCTTTGAATTTCCCTCCCCTTCGTTGGATCCCCCTCCCCTTCGGGCTCCTTCCAATCAGAGCGCTGAGGTGCACAATCTTCTGTACCGCCCAGGGTAACTCCCAGATCATACATTGCAGGTAAATGGTAATTAGCAGTTTCAGGATCAGGGGCATATTTGCAATGTTCATTTACCTCATTAAGCAAGCGCAGTAGCTATCTACATGACTCATTTTAACCCTTTCCTGCCTCGTTGACGCCTTCTTAAGAATGTGGCTGGTTGTGTAGCTTATCTCTGTCCACAATCATTCTCTCAGTGTCTTAACAAAGGCAGTGTTAAACTTTTATCATCCTGTCTCCGGGTTTAATCGTCCTGTCTCTCACAAACCCTCAGTTCCCCCCCCCCCTTCATTCCTTCAGGTATTAATCATCCTGTCTCTGGTGGTTTAATCATTCTGTTTCTCACAAACCACCCTTTTTCTTTTGCTACGCTTCCTTGATTAAACCCCATTTTCGAACCCCTTTCTCTCCAACTGATGTAGCATTCTCCTAATTTCCTTTCTCTGTGAATCCAGAACCTCCCCTGGTTGCATTATCATAATTTTCTGCACCTCCCCTCTTGCCCCCATTGGTATCGCTACAGCCTGCATCTGGCTTATGCTCCTGGTTATAAGCTCTCTAAGACAAGGTATACAACAGGGGATAAAGATCAGCCCAGCCAGTGCACATAAGATCACCAGTGCCACCGTTTTCCACCAGGATCCTACCAGAAGGGAATTCCACCATCCAACGCCCATAAATGAGTTCCACCTTTGTACTGGAACATGTGCCAATTTCCGGATTCCTTCAGATGCAAATTCCATCAGCATGTGCAGTGCCCTACCAGGGGCTCAAACACGCTGGATAAGGTGTACACCAATGTAAAGGACGCCTACAGAGCTCTCCCGTGCCCACCTCTGGGACAATCCGATCACCTCTCACTGTTTCTACTGCCCGCATACAAACCCCTCATCCGCAAGAACAAACCCACAATAAAGACGGTCAAAATATGGCCCGAGGATGCCACCCTACAACTCCAGGACTGCTTTGATCGCACCGACTGGGACCTGTTTGCACAACAGGTGACCTGTGGTTCAGAGGTAGACTTGGAGGAATACGCATCCACTGTGCTCTCCTACATCAACTGCTGTGTGGAGAATGTCACGGAGGACAAGGAGATAAAGATGTTCCCAAACCGGAAACCCTGGATGAACAAGGAGGTACAGAACCTGCTGAGGGCACGCAACAATGCCTTTAAATCTGGTGACACTTCGGCATACAGTGTTGCCAGGTCAAACCTGAACAAAGGTATTAAAAGGGCCAAAGACACCCACAGGCAACGGGTGGAAGACCACTTCAACACCACGGACACCAGAAGCATGTGGCAGGGTGTCAGGGACATCACTGGCTACAAGAGCAGCCCTGCCTGCCCCCACAGCGATATGGCACTGACCAACGAGCTTAACACCTTCTTTGCCCGCTTTGAAACTGGCAAAACCACCTTGAGTGAAAGAACCCCAGCCGAGGCGGTGGGACAGGTCTTGCAACTGAACACACAGGAGGTACAACGCGCTCTGCAAAGGGTCAACCCACGCAAGGCTGCAGGACCGGATGGAGTTCAAGGAAGGGTACTGAAGGACTGTGCTGAACAGCTGGCTGAGGTATTCACCAGGATCTTTAACCTGTCATTATCTCTAGCTACGGTCCCCAAGTGCCTGAAGTCGGCTATCATAGTTCCGGTGCCGAAAAAAGCAAAGATCTCCAACCTGAACGACTACCGCCCGGTTGCCCTAACGCCGATAGTCATGAAGTGCTTTGAGAGGCTGGTCCTCTCACACATCAAATCCAGCATCCCTGACTCACTGGACCCACATCAATTTGCATACAGGGCAAATAGATCCACAGAGGACGCCATCTCTCTGGCTCTTCACACTGTCCTGACTCACCTAGAGAGACAGGGCACGTACGTGAGGATGCTATTCGTAGACTATAGCTCCGCCTTCAACACGGTCATCCCCACCAAGCTCATCACCAAACTCCACCAGCTAGGCCTCAGCTCGTCATTATGTGACTGTATCCTGGACTTCCTGCTGGAACGACCGCAGGCAGTGAGAATGGGCCCGCACCTGTCCTCCACTATCACCCTGAGTACCGGCACACCACAGGGCTGTGTTCTGAGCCCCATGCTCTACTCCCTATTCACACACGACTGTGTTCCTGCATTCGACACCAACACCATTGTCAAGTTTGCAGACGACACAACGGTGATCGGGCTTATCACCAACGGGGATGAAACAAACTATAGAGCGGAGGTGCAGAACCTGGCGGACTGGTGCTCGGATAACAACCTGTCCCTAAATACCACCAAGACCAAGGAGCTGATCACCAACTTCCGTAGGTCACATAACGGGGAATATGCCCCGATCTCTATCAACGGGGACAGTGTGGATAGAGTGTCCAGCTTCAAGTTTCTGGGCACTCACATTTCGGAGGACCTAACATGGTCCAATAACACTGCTGCGCTGGTCAAGAAGGCACAACAAAGACTGTTCTACTTAAGAACACTGAAAAAGTCTGGTCTACCCCAACAGCTGCTAACGACCTTCTACCGCTGCACCAGAGAGCATCCTAATGCATGGCATCCCTGTGTGGTACCTCAGCTGCACGGAGGCAGAAAGGAAAGCTCTACAGCGGGTAGTCCATAGAGCTCAGAGGGCCATCGGAACACAGCTACCAGACTTGGAGGGCATCTACAACACACGATGCCTCAGAAAAGCCACCAGCATCCACAAAGACTCTTCACACCCCTGCAACAGTCTGTTCGAACTCCTTCCATCGGGCAGACGATACAAGGCCTTCTACGCCCGCACCTCCAGACTCGGGAACAGCTTCATCCCCAGGGCCATAGCTGCTATGAACCGGTCTTGCTGAGCCGGATGACCACAACGCATAGATCAACTTGCACTTTACCCTGGCTAAAAACTGTTACAATTGTTTCGTTTCGTTGGGTTGCTGTTAATTACTTAAATTATTGCATCGTATGGGAGGCGCATTCCCAATCTCGTTGTACCCCTGGGTACAATGACAATAAAGATATATTGTATTGTATTGTATTGTATTGTATTGTATATGTCCATTACTGCCTGTCCATTATCGTCAATATTCAGGCAACAATTAGAGAGGTTGAATTTCCCACATACCCCTCCTTCTTCAGCTAGGATGTAGTCCAGGGCCAATCGATTTTGGTATATTGCTGTTCTCATCTGCGTTTGCTGCTTTGTCAACATCTCTAGTGCGGCAGCCATCCGATTAGTGATCACCTCCAATACCGCCTGTAAGCGTATTAACTGGTTTAGCATGTACACTGGGGTACGATATCCCCAGGAACCATCCTGAGCCCAGGTGGCTGGCCCATAATATGAAATGATTCAGGCCGGAGGCCACTCATCATCCTCCCAGGTTCCTATCTCTAACTCCCTTTTCTTTCTTTGTAGGTGTAGGTCATCAAACACTGGGGTGCCCAGCATTCGTCCTCCTTCAGCTGGCAATAAAAAGAATCCTGGCTGCACTAACCCAATAAAACAAGCTCCACTCCACCTCCCCGGGAGTACTGAGTAGGCCTTATGTCCACAGATCCAGAGTAATCCCTCTGGAGCAGGTCCACTAACCGTGTCACTTTCCCAGAGGTCCCGTAAGATTGGTAACCCCTGATATGGGTTGTTCCCTGTGCAGTTCCAGATTCGGCTTTCATTGTCTGTTTTGTTTCTGACTGGGGTGATGTTTATACAGTTCCCCCAGTCTTCTTTGGCCAGATACCATTTAGGTTCCTCAGGCCACCAGGTCCGTGTCTGGTTCTCCCACAAGGTTAAGATGCGTTGACAAGGACTGATGCCGACTTCTTCTTTCCCCGGAGTCCTTGGTCGAGCTATACATTCCGTCCCTATTGGAGTGTCAGTCAAAAGCCATTCCTGGGGGCCTCGATCTCTCCCTTTCGTGATGTTCCACTCAAACAGGTCCCACACTTCGACAGTTGATCCCCTCCAAGGCCATCGAGAACTCATAAGAGGTCCTCCACAAACCCAGCAGTCCTTGACACCCAGAGTCTGAGCAATCCTGGTAGCCAGGTCCACAAAGAGATTCCCTCCGAATTCAGGAATTTCTATCTGCTTCTGTATCTCTTCGTACAAGGATACAGATACTGGAGGTCTCTTAGTTGGGGCTGGTGGGGCTGGTTGGGTTATCCCTTTTCCTTTTAGCCTGTTTATTAAGATTTCCTTTTCCCTGTCTGAATATTCCTTCCCCAATTGGGACCCCATCCCCCATTGCCCGGCTTTCCATAAGCAAAGCCATCTCTGTCCTTTGGGGCAGGTCCTATACATCCTCATTCCTGTGTATCCCAAATTCTGCACTAAGTAGTATTCTACTCCCCCCTCCTTACAGCTGGTTCTGGTCCTATGGGTATATCATGAGTCATGCACATGGGAATGATAGGTAAAAGACCTTCTGGTTTGTCCGCCATACCTGATGGGGTGGTAACATTTATCACAGCTGTCCACACATTTACTTACAGTGACGACCATCATGAGCACCAGTGCCACGCACTGCATTGTAATCTTTTAGTTCAATTGTTCTTTCTCAAAGATCAGAGTCAGTGGTTTACTTCCTTGCCTTACTGTCCAGTCCTCCTCAGCTGGAGGTTCCACTGGTCCCTTTATTCGCGCTGCGTGTGTCCACCCTTTTTCTTTCGTCCGCACTGCCATCTCCGTGGTCAACAATACCAAATACGGACCAGTCCAATGGGGTTGCAATTTTTCTTCCTTCCACGATTTCACAAGAACCCACTCTCCCGCCTTCACGGAATGGATTGGAAAGTCGAGCGGGGGACTCTGTGCCAGCAGCCCCTTGGTTTTTAATTCTGTAATAGAACGAGAGACTGCCAGTAGATAGTTCCTTAAGAAAACATCACCACCCTCTAGGGTGGGTATTCCTTCTATCTTTCCCAAATAAGGTAACCCAAACAACATTTCGTAGGGGGATACTGCTATATCTTTTCGTGGGGCAGTTCAAATTCTAAGCAAGGCTATCGGCAAGCACTTAGTCCAAGGTAGTCTAGTCTCCTCCATTAGTTTGGTAATTTGTGTCTTTAGGGTGCCATTCATCCTCCCCACCATTCCCGAACTTTGCGGGTGCCAGGGACATGCAACTTTCCAATACTCCCTCCTTCAATAGCTTTTCTATGATCGGTTGGAGTCCCTTTCGACCCTCGATGGAGATGGGGTATTGCCTGACTCGCACGGCATCATGCCCTTCCCTGAGGACTATCCGGAGGGGTGGTATCCTCAGTCCCCCCCTATTTCCTTCCTTAGCCCAGACCTGATCATTGATCCTCTGTTCAGCTTCTTCTTTTAGTTTATATAATTGGACCACTATCCGCCCTACCACAGGTGCCGTTCCTAATCCCAACTGGATCTGCAGATCCCGTCCCATTAAGTTTACTCCAGCCTGTGGAACTAGAATCAAATCCTCCACCGCCTCCCTATTTTCGTATTTGACTTTTACTCCTTCTATCTCCGGGGCCGTCATCACTTTCCCTCCTACTCCAGAAATCTTCACATGCCCTTTCCCAGTTGCCATCCCTTCAGGTATTTTGGTCACACTTGATCTCTCAGCTCCTGAATCCACCATGAACACTGGGTCCTCTCCCTGGGGTCCGATTTTTAAATTTACTAGGGGTTCCCGTTTGTGTCCTGTTAACCCCAAGGAGGGGAACCCCTGAACCCCTAATCCTCTTCCATCAGGGTATACGACTGAACTTCTCTCCTTAGTTTTTGGCACTCCCTTTTAAAATGTCCTTCGTCATTACAGTGATAACACCTGGAAGGTCCTGTTCTCCATGCCCAATCGCGTCCTATGTCTCTCCTCTCGCTTCCCATTCTCCCCCTCATTCCTCTTCCTCTTCCTCGTCCCCTATAGGTCTCTTTCCGTCTATTCCCTTCTCGGTCTTGCTCAACCACTTGCTCTACCGCCTGCATCATCATTTTGGCTTTTCCCTTCTGCCTTTCCTCATCCCGTCGCACATATACTCTCTGTGCCTCTGTTAATAATTGGTTTAATGGTTTCTCATTCCAATCCTCTATCTTTTCTAATTTCTTCCGGACATCAGGCCAGGATTTGGTCACAAAATTCGCCCTCAACATTTGTTGCCCGGCGTCTGACTCCGGGTCAATCCCTGAATATTGCTGCATGTTCTTTCTTAACCTTTGTAGGAAGGTAGTGGGGGCCTCGTCCTTTGCCTGCTGGTTCTCAAATGCTCGCTCAAAATTTTGTCCCTTAGGCACGGCCTCCCTTATTCCTTTTACTATTATTTCCCGGAGTTCTCTCATATTTTTCTGACCCTCTTCGGACTGCTTGTCCCAATTGGGCGAGGCAATCGGGTACTTCACGTTCCCCGCTACAGCTGGATGATGCTCGGATCGCTCCCAGATTTTAATTCCGGCCTGTCTAATCATTTGTCTTTCTGCAGAGTCGAACAGATTTCCCGATAATGGACATCAGTTCGTCCCAGGTATATGTATTTGGACCCAAAAACTGGTCGAGTTGCTCTGCTAACCCCAATCCTCATCGGAGTCTAGTCGTGGCCACCAGACTGAACTCCCTTTTATTGGTTCCTTTGGCCAATCAAAATAACAGAATTTAATCATAATCTCCTTATTTTTACCCCCAGTGCCTCCTTCTCCCCAGAGTTGTAACATTCGCCCCAACGGACTATCGGGCGGAATGTGGGGACCCTCTTCCCTTGGTCCCTTTCCCTTGGCACATTTTTTATCCCCATGGTCATTATTCTTAACACAAGAAGTACCCATCCTCCCTGTCCGACCTTTCCCGTCCGACAGAACCCAATCGCCCGAGTAATACTTGATAGTCACTTTTCTTACCCGGGTCCTGTGCACAGAAATTGCTCGATTGATCCCTTCCTTACTCCGGATTCCCTCTTGTTTCCACGAGTCTCTTGTCCGGATATCACTCGCTCAAACCGCTGATGGCAAGCAAGGAGATCAGAGACTGCTGAAATCAGCAGGGTGCACCTTCCCTTCCTTCCGTGCCTCCGTCAAGCGGCCGAAGTGGCGATCCCGGACGAGCCCCCAAGCTTGTGAGATGTAACTCAGTGCTCACAATCACGATGCCAGGGACAAAGTCGTGGAAACAAGAAAACTTTATTCACGAGTCTGCAGAGCCGGGTGCCTCTCCAAATCGAGACACACCGAGACACAGACAGTGTCTTCTTTTTATACAATATTACTTCTTTGAATCCCCCTCCCCTTCGGGCTCCTTCCAATCAGAGCGCTGAGGTGCACAATCTTCTGTACCGCCCAGGGTAACTCCCAGATCATACATTGCACGTAAATGGTAATTAGCAGTTTCAGGATCAGGGGCGTATTTGCAATGTTCATTTACCTCATTAAGCAAGCGCAGTATCTATCTACATGACTCATTTTAACCCTTTCCTGCCTCGTTGACACCTTCTTAAGATTGTGGCTGGTTGTGTAGCTTATCTCTGTCCACAATCATTCTCTCAGTGTTTTAACAAAGGCAGTGTTAAACTTTTATCATCCTGTCTCCGGGTTTAATCGTCCTGTCTCTCACAAACCCTCAGTCCCCCCCCCCTTCATTCCTTCAGGTATTAATCATCCTGTCTCTGGTGGTTTAATCATTCTGTTTCTCACAATAGGTAATGCAGGAAAGGAAATCTAACAATGAAAAGGGTACATACACAAGGTTCACAACAAAGGATACAAAGTGCTGGAGTAACAACGGGTCAGGTAGCATTGCTGCAGAACATGGATAGGTGACCTTTCATGGATAGGTGACCTTTCATGGATAGGTGACCTTTCATGGATAGGTGACCTTTCATGGATAGGTGACCTTTCATGGATAGGTGACCTTTCATGGATAGGTGACCTTTCATGGATAGGTGACCTTTCATGGATAGGTGACCTTTCATGGATAGGTGACCTTTCGGGTCGGGACCCTTCCTCAGACTCAGTTGAGCACCTGTCCACAGTCAGTTTAACCAGTAATTAATATGCAGACACAACTATTTATTGAAATTCATGCAGCATTATCTACGAGATCTTTTTATACGGCTCGTGCCAGAATCATCAAGTAGGTTGTGGCACTTAGCAATAGAGTAAACCTTTAGCATGTGTTGCTGGATGATGTGTGCAATAATAACCTGAGTGCCATTCATTTGGTAACAAATTTTGATCCAATAATTTTCATATCAGCAATTGACCTTCAAACCCTAATAAAGAAATAGAAGAAAACATTTAAGCAAACAACAGGCTGAAGTTCAAGAAAGAGAAGATTGTTTATTTGTCATATGCACCAGATATAAACCAGAATAATGCTATTCTTGCTCGTTGCAGCTTTACGGGAACATCTGATGCATCAACAACAATAAATACACAACACGTGATCATTTATTCTGAGTAAGCCAAACCATGAGAGTGCAAAACCCCAAGTACATCGAGCAACCGCAATAGTGCAGAGTCCATAGCGGTTTGGTGCTGAGGTAAGGTAATGGTCCTCACGCTCCTGTATCTTCTTCTTGACAGTAGCAGTGAAAAGACAACCTGGCCAGGGTGGTGTGGGTTTTTGATGACCTTGAGCCAGAGCTTCCAGTAGATGGTTTCAATGGTGGGAGGTCAGTATCTGTAGTGGAATGGTCAACGTCAACACTGTCTGTAGACCCCTTTATTCTTGAGCAGTTAAATAACCAAACCTGACCATGAAGGAGGGACATTTTAAAAGCAGTTGTTTGATGGGCTCAGGGAGAAGCACCAGCAGCCAATAAAAGGAAGAGAAGGTGCGGAACTTTCTCTGCAGAAAGGGGATTGCCTTTTATCAAAACTCGAGAGTTGGTGAGCACCCATTTTGACAGGAGAGAATGCCTTTTAGACAATTTGGTGGGAGAGGTGAGAGAAAGAACTGCTTATAATTGGAATGAGGTTTTATTCAAGTGAAGGAGGGACTTCTAAAAAGCAGGTGCTTGATTGGTTCCAGAAGAGGCATGAAATTAAAGAAAATCCCAAAGCTTTTTATACCATCATTAAAAACTACAGGGTAACCAGGGAGACGGTAGGACTGCTCAAGGATAAAGGTGGGAATTTGTGCTCGAAGTCTGAGGATGTAGGTGAGATGTGTGTTTCCTGCAGGATGTGGGAAGTCAGGGACACCGCTGGTGCTTCTGACAAATGCACCTGCAGAAATTGTGTCCAGGTGCAGCTCCTGAAGGACTGTGTTGGGGAATTGGAGCAGCAGCTGGGTGACCTCAGGGCCATCCGGGAAAACGAGAGTTTCCTGGACTGGACCTACAGTGAGATTGTCGCACCAAGGATACCGGAGGAGCAAAGGTGGGTGACTATGAGAAACAGGAGTAAACGTGGAGTGCAGGAAACCACGGTGGCTGTACCTAATGAAAACAGGTACACCCTCTTGGGAGCTGTCGGGGCAGAAGACGCTTCCAGTCCGAGCAGCGGCCAGGTCAGTGGCTCCAATCCTAGCGATGAGACTTGACCGGTGAGACCGACGTCGGGCAGAGCCATAGTGGTGGGTGACTTCATTGTCCGAGGTGCGGACAGGAGATTCTGTGGCGGCAGGCGAGACTTGAGGATGGACGGTTGCCTCCCTGGTGCCAGGGTTCAAGATGTCTCGGCCCAACTTCAGAACATCCTCGAGAGGGAAGGTGAGCACCCGGAAGTGGTTGTGCATGTGGGCACAAACGACGTCGGGAGGAAGAGGAAGGAGGTTCTGCAACGTACGTTTAGAGAGTTAGGAAGAAGACTGAAAAGCAGGACTTCTAGGGTGGTTATCTCTGGATTGCTTCCAGTACCTCGTGCTGGTGAGGGCAGGAACAGGGAGATAGGGGATCTGAATGTGTGGCTGAGGAGATGGTGCAGGGAGCAGGGAATTAGATTTATAGACCACTGGGATCTCTTCTGGGGTAGGGGTGACCTGTACAAAAGGGACGGGTTACACCTTAATTGGAAGGGGACCAACATTCTGGCAGGCAGGTTTGCTGGTGCTACATGGGTGGGTTTAAACTAAATAGTAGGGTGGAGGAGTTGACAAATTGGGAGTATGAGGATGGAGTTAAAGGGAAAGAAAGTACAGGAAAAGTTACGAAAGACACCCAAATTAATGGGGCGGAAAGTTTAAGAAGGGTTCAGAGAGTAAGGTCAGGTGTGAGAGGGGAGGTGAATACCGAATTAAAAGTGTTATATATGAAGTATAAGAAATAAAGTGGATGAGCTTGAGGCTCAGTTAGAAATTGGTTAGTATGATGTTGCGGGAATTACAGAGACATGGCTGCAAGAGCATAGGAGCTGGGAACTGAATATTCAGGGGTATACGTCCTATCGAAAAAACAGACAGGTGGGCAGAGGGGGTGGGGTGGCTCTGTTGGGAAGGAATGAAATTCAGTCCCTTGCGAGGGGTGACAAAGAATTAGAAGATGTAGAGTCATTGTGAATAGAACTGAGAAATTGTAAGGGTAAAAAGACCCTAATGGGAGTTGTCTCCAGGCCCCAAAACAGTAGCCTGGAGATAGGGTGCAAGTTGCATCAGGAGTTAAAATGAGCATGTAACAAAGGTAATGCTACGGTAGTTATGGGAGATTTCAACATGCAGGTAGACTGGGAAAATCAGGCTGGTACTGGACCCCAAGAAATCGAGTTTGTAAAAAGGTAAAAGGCCTCCGAGATGGATTCTTAGAGTAGCTTGTACTGGAGCCTACCAGGGAGAAGGCAATTCTGGATTTAGTGTTGTGTAATGAACCGGATTTGCTAAGGGAACTCAAGGTAAAGGAGCCATTAGGAGGTAGTGACCATAATATGACAAGTTTTAATCTGCAATTTGAGAGGGAGAAGGTAAAATCGGAAGTGTCAGTATTGCAGTTGAACAAAGGGGACTCTGTTAGCATAGGGAGGAGCTGACCAAAGTTGACTGGAAAGGAACCCTAGCAGGGATGATGATGGAACAGCAATAGCAAGTGTTTCTGGGAATAATCCAGAAGATGCAGGATCATTTTATTCCTAAGAGGAAGAAAGATTCTAAGGGGAGTAAGAGGCGAAAGGAAATTCAAGGACAGTATAAAAATAAAAGAGAAGACGTATCACATAGCAAAGATGAGCAGGAAGCTAGAGGATTGGAAAACTTTTAAAGATCAACAGAAGATAATTAAAAAGGCAATACGGGAAGAAAAATGAAATATGACGGTAAGCTAGACAAGAATATATAGTAAAAGCTTCTTTAGGTATGTGAAGAGGAAGAAATTAGTTAAGACAAATGTGGGTCCCTTGAAGACAGAAACAGGTGAATTTATTATGTAGAACAAGGAAATGGCAGACGAGTTGAACCGGTACTTTGGTTCTGTCTTCACTTAGGAAGACACAAATAATCTCCCAGATGTACTAGTGGACAGAGGACCTAGGGGAGGGAGGAACTGCAGGAAATTCACCTTAGTCAGGAAATGGTGTTGGGTAGACTGATGGGACTGAAGGCTGATAAATCCTCTGGGCCTGATGGTCTGCATCCCAGGGTACTCAAGGAGGTGGCTCTAGATATCGTGGACGCATTGGTGATCATTTTCCAATGTTCTATAGATTCAGATTCCTGCGGATTGGAGGGTAACAAATGTTATCCCCCTTTTCAAGAAAGGAGGGAGAGAGAAAGCAGGGAATTATAGAAAGTTAGCCTGCCATCGGTGGTGGGGAAGATGCTGGAGTTGATTATCATTTGGATAGCAGTAACAGGATCGGTCCAAGTAAGCATGGATTTACAAAGGGGAAATCATGCATGACAAATCTTCTGGAATGTTTTGAAGATGTAACTAGTAAAATGGACAAGGGAGAGCCAGTGGATGCAGTGTACCTGGACTTTCAGAAAGCCTTTGATAAGATCCCACACAGGAGATTAGTGGGTAAAATTAGAGCACATGATATTGGGGTAGGGTATTGACATGGATAGAAAATTGGTTGGAAGACAGGAAACAAAGAGTAGGGATTAACGGGTCCCTTTCAGAATGGCAGGCAGTGACTAGTGGGGTGCCGTAAGGCTCGGTGCTGGGACCGCAGCTATTTACAATATATATTAATGAGATGAAGGAATTAAAAGTAACATTAGCAAATTTGCAGATGACATAAAGCTGGGTGGCAGTGAGAACTGTGAAGAGGATGCTATGATGCAGAGTGACTTGGATAGGTTGGGTGAGTGGGCAGATGCATGGCAGATGCAGTATAATGTGGATAAATGTGAGGTTTTCCACTTTGGAGGCAAGAACAGCAAGTACGCCTATCCTGACGTAGGCGAGTTCTTAATATTATAAAGCACATACTAGGCGGGACTACTACTAACAAGCACTACGATTGGCTAGCATGCAATAGCCCATCTACACAGATTATTATCTGAATGATGTCAGGTTAGGAAAAGGGGAAGTGCAACGAGACCTGGGTGTCCTATTACATCAGTCACTGAAAGTAAGCATACAGGTACCACAGCCAGTGAAGAAAGCTAATGGCATGTTGGCCTTCACAACAAGAGGAGTTGAGTATAGGAGCAAAGAGATCCTTCTGCAGCTGTACAGGGCCCTGGTGAGACTACACCCGGAGTAATGTGTGCAGTTTTGGTCTCCTAATTTGAGGAAAGACATTCTTGCTATTGAGGGAGTGCAGCGTAGCTTCACAAGGTTAATTTCCGGGATGGCGGGACTGTCATATGATGAAAGAATGGAGCGACTGGGCTTGTATTCACTGGAATTTAAAAGGATGAGAGGGGAAACATAACATTATTAAGAGATTGGACACGCTAGATGCAGGAAACATGTTCCCGATGTTGGGGGAGTCCAGAACCAGGGGCCACAGTTTAAGAAAAAGGGGTAGGCCATTTAGAACTGAGATGAGAAAAAACTTTTTCACACAGAGAGTTGTGAATTTGTGGAATTCTCTGCCTCAGAAGGCAGTGGAGGCCGCTTCACTGGATCCATTCAAAAGAGAGTTAGCTAGAGCTCTTAAGGCTTGCGAAATCAAGGGATATGGGGAGAAGACAGGAACGGGGTACTGATTGTGGATGATCAGCCGTGATCACATTGAATGGCGGTGCTGGCTCGAGGGGCCGAATGGCCTACTCCTGCACCTATTGTCTATGTATCTATGAGATACTAAATGAGTACTTTAGATCTGTTTTCACCAGGGAGAATCATAATTCTCATGTCGTTATTCTTCAATAAATATGTTGGTTAAAATTATTGAAGCATCTCATCGCCTGGTTGACTTCTCAGTCTGTTTTCTAGGCCAATTCAGCAACACTTCCTTCTTAACCTTTATTACTTCATTTCAGGGATTAATTTCAGACTCATATTTCTCATTTTTAAATTGAAAATGAGATTTTAATGTGGTATAGTAACTCTTTTCCCAATTAATCTTTACCATGGGATCTTTTTTAATTGATTCCTTCATTATGCATGGCTAGATCTACAATAGCCTATTCCCTGGGCAGTACCACAATGTATCTCTTCGAACTAAATTCCATAAGCTACTTTATCCAACTTGAATTGTCCATTTTCTGAATTTATAATCACACAGGATTATTACAGTAGCGTTCCTGCAGGCTCTCACTATTACCTGACCTGTATGCTGTGCCTCAGCATAGCTACAGTTAGGTGTATGTGCATACATTGAAGGTGGGTGGGGGGTAGAGCTGGAGATTATTCCAGTAGGCACTTTCCCTTTAATTCTCACCTCCACTCAAACTGAGTCTATATCCTAATCTTTTGAGTCCATGTCAGTTTTCACCACAATACTAATCTTACCTTTCATTATCAGGGTTTGGCCACCTTCATTTCTTTTCCGCCTCACCTCCTGAAAGGCAAGTTCCCCAGAACGTTCAACCTTGGTCACCTTGCAACCATGTCTCTGCAACAGTTATCAAATCATTTCTAGTTGTGCTGTCAGTTTATCTGTCTTATTGTAAATTCTGTGTGCACTCAAAGAGCCTTAATTTAAGCTTACTATTTGCCCTGCGAAATTTACACCTGTAATCTAATGTTTATACACACTATCCTTCCTTAACAATCTGGTTATTGTTTTCCCCCCACTACTACTCTGCACCATACCCTTGGTTTTCCCCTTAATTTCCCCTCACCTGAACCTTCCTTCACTCCCAATTTTGCATCAGCTATTTAACTTAAACCCCAAACAATAGTTCAAATTATTTGATTCACTGGGACACTAATTGCAGCCTCCTTCAAGTGACTGCTGCCCCCTTTTCCCAGTACTGTGCCAATGCCCTATAAACTAAAACACATTTCTCTCATTCCATACATTCAGCTGTCTGATCTTATTGAACTTGGCCAATTACCACATGGGTCAGGTCCCGCTGAAGTGTTTGATAGCGCTGTGGATCAGGCCACCTGGATCTATCTGTTCTTGTTCTGCAGCCCCAAGGGGATGTCCTTAATCCTAGCAATAGGCAGCCAACACAACCTTCTGAATTCACACTCCTGGTTGCAGAAAACAAACTTTTCCACTAACTGTATCTCCGGCCACTTTTGCATTTGCTTCTCAATAGTCAATAGTCAATAGTCGTTTATTTGTTACATACACATAAATGTGCAGTAAAATGAAACATTACCCGCAGTTGAACAACAAGACCAATAAGATTAATCAATAAAAATGCAATAACACATACAATCACAACTAACACCAAACAAAAAGAAACATCCATCACAGTGAGTCTCCTCCAGTCCCTCCTCACTGTGATGGAAGGCCAGAATGTCTTTTTCTCTTCCCTGCCGTCTTGTCCCGCGGTCAGGCTGTTGGAGTTGCCACGTCGGGGCGGTCGGGGCGGTCGGGGCTCCCGATATTGAAGCCCCCGCTGGGCGGTGAAAAAAAATCCCGCGGCCTATTTCAGGCCGCGCCGGACGGTGAAAGGTCCAAGGCCTATTTCAGGCCGCGCCGGATGGTGAAAGGTCCGTGGCGGGCCGACCCAAGCCCCGCGATTCGGGGCGGGCGAACACGTTGCCTCTGCCGCTGCCGGAGCTCCCGATGTCGGCCCCCATCCAGGGGCCTGCGGGCTTCCGACGTCCAGGCGGCCCGTGCCGGAGCCTCCGGAGATGAATCGCAGCCGCTCCCGCAGCATCCGCAGGCAGCCAGCGCCGCAGGTGGTGAGTCCGGGCCGTGGGCTCTGCGAACCAGAGACCCAGGTGGTCCCAGGTGCATGGCCAGTGGTAGGCCGCAACGGGAACGGAGACACGGCACAGAACAAAGGTCGCGTCTCCGTTCTGGAGAGAGAATGTTACAGTTACAGTTCCCGTTCCCTCCCACCCCCCCCCCCCCCCCCCAAAACATAACATACAACACTACATCATATTAACACTACAATTGAGACAAAAACAACAAAAAACACAAAAGACAGACGGACTGCAGGCCCTATGTACTATAGTCCAATGGTCAGTTTGCTTTCCTCCAGTAAACATAGGCTGAAAAACATTTGCTTTTGTTGCACAAAAGGTAGGTTTGAGGCCCCTCCAAATCTGCCCCATAGTCACAACCTTACTCATGTGAAGAAAAAAAAAATTACAAAGTAATACCAAAGGAATGTGATCCTAGGAGGTAACGTTCTCCCTTCCAGATACATAACACTATCTGGAGATTTGACTCCAGTGTAACATTTGAGGCCATAAGTTTTGTTTACTGTGAAGTGAAAATTGTTTCACAGTGAAACAACTGCAACTGATTAAAATTCCAGCCTTTTAGTTTCCAAATGGCACGGATGGGTTCTGTTTCCAGTCTAAATATTGGCTCTTACTTTCACTGACTTCAATCGTAACGGCAACCCTGCTGTTGCCAACTAAAATAGTTGCAGCACAAATAGTTAGTTTCCTGCAATAATAAACTGTCGATAAATGAAGTTATACTCAAAAATCTTAGATCAGAAGGTAATTTATCTGATTTGCCATGTTGCCCTTAGTTTAGTTGTATTATATTGCAGTTTAAATTGCACATTTTCAAAGGTAAACAAGCATTGTTACCAATGGCAGTTCTAATGCCCAATATCACAACAAAAAAATCCAAATGAAAACCTTTTCTTTGGTAACATGAATGTAGTTTGCCTTACTCCAATTTTGTGCTTTCCTGCAAGGTCCACCCTTCTCCCTATTCAAAGCAATCATAAAACTTATGATCAATCTCCCCAAAATCCTCTTCCACTGAAACACCAATCACCTTGTTAGGCTCATTTGTCAAAACAAGGTCCAGCATGTTCCCGTCTCGGGTTTGACTGTCCACATACTGTTTTAAGAAACCCTCTCAATACTCCTCAACTTTTGCCATGCTTGATTCTTTGACACTGAACAAGTTCCAGTTAATATTGGGGAAGTTAAAGTCACCCACTAAAGGGCCTGTCCCACCTCGGCGATTTTTAAGGTGACTGCTGGCGACTAGGCTGTCGCCGCACGGTCGCCGCTGTGTCATGGTCGTGAGTAGTCTCCAATGAGTTGTAGCTTTTCTTGGGTCATCGCGGAAATTTCTCTCTGGTCGAAAATTTTCGGCCAATGATCGTCGCTTGTCATATCCTGTCATGGGCGCTGTCGTAGGTTGTCGCCAGGTGACTTTGGTTGTCGCCGGTGCTGATCCACCTTTTATAAGAATTTTGTTTGTTTGAATAAAGTTAATTTTGGACATTTGACCAAAGATTGATGTTTGAAGTTATTGTATTTCAGAGTAGTTTCTCATGGCATCTCTTTCAAATATTTTAATTTCATTTATTTTGACCAATAAAGCAAACACAAACACAAGCATTGCACTGCATTGAAAAGCAAACTCTTTTCATTTATTTTGACCAATAAAACAAACACAAACACAAGCATTGCACTGCATTGAAAAGCGAACTCTTTTCATTTATTTTGACATTGCACTGCATTGGGTCTCGTCAGGGACAAGGGCTTCAACCACACAGACTTCTTCCTGGGCTTCTTCTTTCCCATTCTTCTTGTCCTTGTGTCTTGCAGAATTTTAAGCATGAGGGCTGCTGCAAGCAGCAGGGCTTGCATTTGATGTAAGAGCAATGCCACCATATGTTACTTCCTGGCAGTCATAATAAATGATCGGAGACCCTATCCAAACCCATTTTTGCGCCAAAGTTATGTGTAATGGCTACCGTTGTCACCAGTTGTGACCTGACAGGGTCGTAGCTTGTCGAGGGTGGAGGTAGGCTGACTTCGGTTGTCATAGCTTGTCGTAGTCGCTGTCGTAGGTGAACATCCTAGGTCGCGACGACTGGGTCGCCGGTTAGAAACATAGAAATATAGAAATTAGGTGCAGGAGGAGGCCATTCGGCCCTTCAAGCCAGCACCACCATTCATTGTGATCACGGCTGATCGTCCACAATCAATAACCCGTGTTATTGCCGACAACTAAAGGCTGGTTGTCGGCAGCTTGCCGTCACCTAGGTGGGAGGTTGTCGTAGGCATTGTCGTAGGGGGAGTCGTAGACATTGTCGTAGGGTTAAAAAAAAATCGAAGGTTTTTCGGCGTTCTGCTACGGCTTTGACAGTCGCCGGCAGTCGCCTTAAAAATCGCGGAAGTGGGACAGGCCCTTAAGCCAACCCTATTGCTTTAGTATCTTTCGGATATATATATATGCGTGTGTTCCTCTGTCTTCCACCTGCCATTGGGAGGCCTACAATATAATCCCATTAGAGTGCTTGCACCTTTCTTATTCCCAGGCCCTACCAATATCACCTCAGTGGACAAACTCTTCAGTATGTCCTCAGAGTGCCACCATGACAGTCTCCCTGCTTAGTAGCCCAACTCCCTCACCACTTTTGCCTCCCTCTCAATCACACCTGAAACATCGAAACCCCTGGAACATTGAGCTGCCATTTGTGTCCCTCTCACAACCACATTTACCACAATGCCCAAGTCATCGCAGTCACAAGCACTGCTCCAGGCTCATCTGCTTTTGCGACAATACTCCATATATTGAAATAAACATGCTTCAACCCATCAACGTCACCAAGTTTCTTCACCTGTCTCTGCCTGTCCTCTCTTTGAGTCTTACTGGTCCCAACCTCTACCTCCCATCACTCCTTCCAATTTCTGACCTACTCTGGTTTCCATCCCCTGCCTCTCTAGTTTAAACCCTCTCCTGTAACACCAGCAAACCTCCCTGCAAGGATATTTTTCGCCCTTCAGTTCAGATACAACCCGTCCTTCTTGGACAGCTCACTCGTGCCCAAGAAAAGATCCCAATTGTCTAAAAATCTGAACCCCTGCTCCTTGCACTAACTCCTGAGCCATGCATTCATCTATCCTATCTGCCTGTTCCTATACTCATTAGCACATGGCATTGGGAGTAATCTGGACATTACTATCCTTGGGATCCTGTTTTGAAATTATCTGCCTAACTCCCTTTATTCACTTTGCACGACCTCATCCCTTTTCCTACCCATGTCATTTGTGCCAACATGCACAACTACTTCTGGCTGCTTGCACTTCCCCTTGAGACTGTTCTGCATCTGCTCGGAGACATGTGGGACTCTGGCACCAGGGAGGCAACACATTCTCCTGGAGTCTTGTTTGCTGCCACACAATCCCCTGTCTGTCCCCCTAACTAACGGGTCTCCTATCACAAAATACTGGAGTAACTCAGACAGTATCTCTGGAGAGAAGGGATGGGTGACCTTTCGGGGCGAGACCCTTCTCCGGGTCTCTCGGGTCTCCTATCACAATGGTTCTGCTTGGCTTTTCCCTTCCTGGCTGTGTCACTGTCTTCGTCACTGCACATCAACTTCAAGAATCATAGGTCATAAGTGACAGGAGCACAATTAGGCCATTCGGCCCATCAAGTCTACGCCACCATTCAATCGTGGCAGATCTATCTCTCCCTCCTAACCCCATTCTCCTGCCTTCTCCCCATAACCCTTGACACCCATTACTAAACAGGGAGTATCATCAATTGCTATCTTTGGTCTCAGACTCATTTTCATCTTGCATCTGCCACATAACGGCATCCATACAAGGCTGCATTATTGCCCTACACTATTTCCAATTGCAATGCTGTGACTTAGTTGCAACAAACATTCCACTTGTTCCATTCGAGGGTTGCTAATCTCCAGAACAAATGGGATACTATTTAACCAAGGTCACTCCAACTTTAGTTCCCAATTTGACACCTGCACACATATTCAGATGGAATTCCAAATCATTGTCAGCTTGTCATTTAAGCATGAGCGAAAAGCCTTCACATGCAACATCAACAGATCAAAAGGTCTCCCACCAACCTATGCTTGCTGTATTGTACCACTTTCTGACAATAAGAGGTTCATAGGGTAAACCTGGACAATGTGGAACACATGGGACACGATCACTTACATGTTCCCCACCAAATCACACATACAATGCTGACCTGGAGATGCATTATAATACCCTCATGTCACAAATCCAAATCCCAGAACTCCCTCCCAAACCATGTCACAGAAAATTCTTCACAGTATTGTAGTTCAAGAAGATGGCTTCCACAGCGTGCAAGTAAAGCACAGATCCAGAAAACTAAATGTTCAACGTCAATAGTCAATAGTCAATTTATTTGTCACATACACATAAATGTGCAGTGAAATGAAAGATTACCCACAGTCCAACAATAAGACCAATAAAAATAAGCAATAACACACAATCATAAACCAACACCAAACAAAAAGAAACATCCATCACAGTGAGTCTCCTCCAGTCACCTCCTCACTGTGATGGAAGGCCAGAATGTCTTTTCTCTTCCCCTGCCGTCTTCTCCCGCGGTCAGGCTGTTGTAGTTGCCACGTCGGGGCGGTCGGGGCTCCCGACATTGAAGCCCCCACCGGGCGGAGAAAATCCCGCGGCCGGTTCCAGGCCGCGCCAGACGGTGAAAGGTCCCCGGCAGGCCGACCCAAGCCACGCGTTTCGGGGCGGGCGAAGACGCTGCCGGAGCTCCCGATGCAACAATTGATAATATAATTCACCATTGCCTTCAGTACGTCATAGCCTTTGGCTACACAGACCCTGTTCAAAGGTTAAGTCCTCAAACTAAGCATTAGGCTCTGTCTACAAAGCAGTGCCCTCCTGTGTGCTTCTGAACTAGGAAGAGCAGACATCTCTCAGCAGAGCCACCACCACATATTAAAACAAAACTTCAAATCCACTGGAAGGATAAGTAAACCAACATTAGCCTTTACCCCCACCCCCAATTACACTCAAGTCAGCACCAATGGACAAATCACTTGTCTAACCACTGAGTTCTAAAAAAGATTTTCTGTTCTTTACCAAATTATAGCAAGAAATATTATCAAAGAATCCTAGAAATCTAAAATTCACATCAACTGGTAGGAATCCTTGGCCAATGTTTCATAGAAACATATAAAATAGGTGCAGGAGTAGGCCATTCAGCCCTTCGAGCCAGCACCGCCATTCAATATGATCATGGCTGATCATCCAAAATCAGTACCCCGTTCCTGCTTTCTCCCCTTGTCCCTTGCTTCCATTTGCTCTAAGAGCTATACATAACTCTCGCTTGAAAACATCCGGTCAATTGGCCTCCATTGCCTTCTGTGGCAGAGAATTCCACAGATTCACAACTCTCTGGTGAAATAGTTCTCCTCATCTCAGTCCTAAATGGCCTGCCCCTTATTCTTCAACTGTGATCCCTGGTTCTAGACTCCCCCAACATCGGGAACATTTTTCCTGCATCTAGCCAGTCCAATCGCTGAAGAATTTTATATGTTTCTTTAAGATCCCCTCTCATCCCTCTTAATTCCAGTGAATCTAAGTCCAATCTTTTCAAGAGGAAGGAGCAGCTGATTGATAGAGAAGAGCACACAAAATCCCAGTGTAATGGTAGGAGGAGCATATCATATCACAATTGGGGCAACATGGTTGCACAGCAGTAGAGTTACTGCTTTACAGTGATTGCAGCGCTGGAGACCCGGGTTAGAGCCCGATTATGGGTGCTATCTGTATGGAGTTTGTACCTTTTCCTCGTGACCGCGTGAGTTTTCTCAGAGATCTTTGGTTTCTTCCCACATGCCAAAAACGTACAGATTTGTCGGTTAATACAAGTGTAAATTGTCCCTCGTGTGTAGGATAGTGTTAATGTGCAGGGATCACTGGTCGGTTGTATCTCTAAACTAAACTAAAATTACCCATCCAATCAAACACCTGCATGTTACAATGACTGCAGCTCCCACATTAGCCATATCAGAATCCACCAGACTGGAGTGGAACCATTAACTTAATCCCTTTTGATGAAGTGTTACAACCAGTAACTGGTATTCTTAACTGTTACCCTTTCCACAAGTTACACCACATGAGCAGAATAGTTATCCACTGGGTAAAAATGAACATACTTTGCACACAGGCATTTCACAAATTCAGTTTATTATCGTAATATCTAAAAGAAAATCTTGTTTTTCCATATATACAAGTACAGATTTTTTTTTAAATCACATCAGAAATGGTTAAATGAAACATCAAGAGACTTGTCATAAAATCATTACATTTACACCTTGTCTTGTTGCAGGAAAATATATTTTGTTAACTGTTTTTTTAATCCACATTACAACTTGTCAGTACCTATAATAAGTATCCAAATATCAAGCAATGATTATGGCACTTTATTTTAGAATTTAAGATTACAACGATATAGTCAATACTGATATTTACTTAGCATTAAAAACACAATCTTCAGATAAATTACATAATTTGTTACAGTTGAAGATTTATTGAATCATTCAAATCATGTCGATCGATAGGAAATTAAAGCCCCCCAGGGAAATCACAACACTGCCTTTATTAAATGATTCATATTTGCCTGATCAGACCATCTAAAAATCTTTCGCCTGACAATGATTTAATTTTGCTCCATCATAATGGTGTTTTCCATCCTTCCACTCAAAGCACAAAAGCATCTGTCGCGTCATGTCAACGGTAATTTGGCATCTCAAATTCCAGCAAGGTGATGTTGTAATTCAAGGAATTAGTTGTTTTCTTCAGAAACAGCATTTGCCTACAAGTCAAAAAGGAAATTAGGCAGTGAAAGCATTAACAAATGCAAATTATTTTAATTTACACTACTGTGTTGATCAAGTGCCAATGATTTCAATACATTGAACTTCTGCACATACACAAAACAAATGAATTGCCTCAGTTGTCCCCAATATCATATACAGTACCAACATGTCTGTTTAAGTGCTCTGTGCCTAGAGTCAAGAGTGCAGCCAGCCTCAAAAAAGGGAGGCATTTACCCTCCAGGTACAACACCACACAAAATGACAACCATATTCATCTAAATGGGGTATTGGCCCTCCAGGAAATACTAGTGCTTTAGTTATTTTTATATTCATGTTTTGAAGCTTATTTTATATTTTGAAATCTACTTTTCAATTAATCCTATCGAGTTTTTTCGAGTCTTCAACAATAGTGTTTAAAAATGTAAGCCCTTCACAGCTGGGATATGTGAAGATGACCAGTTAATTTTGCTCTCATGTCCAACAGGACAAGTGCGAGTCAGTGATGAGTCACACCCCAAATCCAGCATGATATGTAATGCAAACCAATTTTCAGTCAGTCTCCGACCAAATCTTTAAAATCCCAATGTCATGTGAAAGATACATATTCTGGATGCACTGGGAAGCATCATCAGTGATGTGACCTGGGGTCATCGGGTGTTTCGGGTCTCACAACATCAGACACCCTCGCCCAGCCGGGGTTGATCAAGTCCCGACTTGCGTCCCAGCAGCAACTGCCCATGGCTCAGCCCTCTTAATCCAAAGCCATCTGGTGGCTTTCTCTGCGGCTTCGCTAGCGGATTGAATGGCCCTCTTCTTTGCCAGCCCCGTAATGCCCAATTGGTTGAGGACTTTGCAGAGTGAGCGTCCTGCAAAGCCTCTATGGGTTCATAGTGTCTTCCAGCCTCTGTCCCGGCACATCTCCAACAGCTCCTGGTACTTTGCGCGTTTCCTCTCATTAGCTTCTTCCATACGCTCTTAACAGAGCACTGTCAGCTCCAGAATGATCAGCTGTTTTGTCACTGATGATCATGTCTGGGCGGAGTCATGTTGCTGTGATGTGCTGCGGAAATGTCGGCTGTTTGCCCAGATCGACGTGCAGCTGCCAGTCAGTGGCCGTGTAGAGGAGGCCCACCCTTGTTTTTGGTTGTGGTCGAGGCTTCTCTCCAGCTTTGACAAAAGTGATTGATTTCTTTGGGGCATGGTGGTGTTTGCTGCTACTGATGGCAGTGGCTATGCTCTCAGCAACCACCTTAAGCACCTGGTCATGGCGCCACTGATAGCGACCTTCCCCAAGGGACTTTGGGCAGCTGCTGAGGAGATGTTCTAATGATCCTCTTCCAGAGAGGGTCAAGGTCCTTTGAGGAAGAAAGTTGTGGGGAAGGGGTGGAATGCAATGGTCACAGAGGTCAGATTAATAAATAATCCAAATTTTAGAGGCTTGGCTAGACACTAACACACCATACGAAACACACTAAATGAAAATTTCCAGTGATCTAAAGAGGCAAATGTAGAGCCTTTAAAAGAAATTCACCAGGAATCTGTGCTCAGTCCCAAATCTTTCAGGAACATCACTTGTGGAAAAAAAGAATTCTTGTGAATAATTCAATGAAGAGTTATTTACACATCTCTGTGTAGGGATAGGGAGAGAATCAATAGAGCCAGTAGTATGAATAGTACAGCACAGATGATAACCAGATACGAATAGATATGTGAATATACATTTTAAAAACTCTGGTATATGTGGAAAGTACTATAAACTCCACAGGGAAAACACTGTATACTTTACATCCCCCTCTCCCACCTGGTGCATTTTCTGATAATTCATAGACAACTGTGGAGGAAAGCGTGAGTACACTGTACCACTATAGATTTAGTAGGAAATAATTCAGGTCTGCTGACTGCAGGGAAGTCTTAAATTGACACAAGCAAGCAATTAGTGAACAATTCACTAGGAGGATCAGATATTTGCCTTTTGCACACGTAAAAATACCACATACACACACACAAATATATAGTGCATAAAATGAAAGCACATGGCATTGGACTGGTTGGCAGACAGGAAGCAAAGAGCAGGAATTAACGGGCCTTTTTCAGAAAGGCAGGCAGTGACTAATGAGGTGGCGCAAGGCTCAGTGCTGGGGCGCCAGTTATCTCCAATATATTAACGATTTAGACGAGGGAATTAAATGTGACATCTCCATGTTTTCAGATGACATAAAGCTGGGTGGCAGTGTGAGGTGCGATGAGGGTGCTATGAGGCTGCAGGGTGACTGGATAGGTTGGGTGAGCATGGCAGATGCAGTATAATGCGGAATAATGTGAGGTTATCCACTTTAGTGGCAAGAACAGGAAGGCAGATTATCATCCGAATTGTGTCAGATTAGGAAAAGGGGAGGTGCAACGAGACCTGGGTGTGATTGCACATCAGTCACTGAAAGTAAGCATGCAGGTACAGCAGGCAGTGTAGAAAGCTAATGGCATGTTGGCCTTCATTGCGAGAGGATTTGAGTTTAGGAGCAAGGAGGACCTACTGCAGTTGTACAGGGTCCTGGTGAGACCGCACCTGGAGTATTGTGTGCAGATTTGGTCTCCTAATTTGAAGAAGGACATTATTGCAGCGTAGGTTCACCAGGTTAATTCCTGGGATGGTAGGACTGACAAATGATAAAAGAATGGGTCGACTGGGCTTGTATTCACTGGAATTTAGAAGGATGAGATGGGATCTTATATAGAAACATATAAAACTCTTAAAACCTTGGACAGGTTAGATGCAGGAAAAATGTTCCCAATGTTGGGGGAGTCCAGAACCAGTTTAAGAATAAGGGGTAGGCCATTTAGGACTGAGATGAGGATACATTTTTTCACCCAGAGAGTTGCGAGTCTGTGGAATTCTCTGCCACATAAGGCAGTGGAGGCTAATTCACTGGATGTTTTCAAGAGAGAGTTAGATTTAGCTCTTAGGGCTAATAGAATCAAGGGATATGGGGAAAAAACAGGAACTACTGATTCTGGATGATCAGCTATGATTGTATTGAATGGCAGTGTTAGCTCGATGGGCCGAATAGCCTACTCCTGCAAGTATTTTTCTGTTTCTATATTTCTATATCCGTCCAATGTCCTTTAAACAAGATAACTGTATCCGCTTCTCTGGCAGCTCATTCCAGATACAGACTGCTTGCTGTTTGTTGACCAAGGACCTCAGTATTTGGCATATTTGAGTAGCAACACAGCATTCTTGTCCAGTTTGGTAAATAGCAGGGAAAAACAACTAGATTAACACAAGGAACTGCAGATGCTTGAATGGAACATTAAAATTTCAAATTCATATAAAGCAGTAGGGTATTATAGTTGTATTTTTTCTCCTTCCTCAACCTTTAAAAAGAAAACTGGAACTTCTGGTATAAATTAATTTGTTTTAAAATAGAGAATTGGCACCAATTTTAGTACTATCTACAAAAACAAATGAATCACTTTCCTCTTCTGGCCCAACAGCTCCACAAATTATTTCAAGCAAAGTAAAATATGCTCTCCCACAGAAATCAGATGTGCCAAGATTATGCAACAGTGTCTTTCTTAACAATTTTAAATTACATCATTCATTTTTACTGAAAAATACAGTTGCATGAAGATTATTGCTACATTTTTAATTTCCTGCTCCAGACTACTACTGGGTAACAGAGTTGTGATTGGGGAATAGTGGATTTTTTACAACATTATTCACGAAAACAAATGAAGAAAATCAACTTGCTAAACTCCCAGTGAGTGAGGTTTCCCAGCACATCAAATCCAACATAATTTCTAACCACAATTATCAAGCATGTTTCCATATAAAACCTTCAAAACAAAAAAAATCTTTAAACCCAAAAAAGGGGTTAGATTAACAATGAAAACTCCACGATCTAAGTAGCACATTTTTCAAAATATATTTGGAGGTCTCTGTGAGAGATTTAACACAACACCCACCCCAAATCTAAAATACTGCTCTTAAATTTTACACTTTTTATAGTTTGTAAATTCCATAGAGGTAAAATTACATCCAAACTTTTGGTTTTAAAGTCAGATTTAGCTTTATATCAACATTACCTGCACAAATGGACAGAAAATGCCACTCAAGCTTCCATTGTACAGTACGCACCTTTTGCAAAATTAAACTAGAAAACATAATAGTTGTACTCACAAGAGGAATTTTCTCTCCATATTTGCTTGTGAAAGTAACTCTCACTTTCTTTTTATGTCCACTTCTTTCATCAATGCAGTGGCAAGAATCAAAGGGAGGAATATACAAGTGAAGGCTGACGGCCACCTCTGTGTGACTCACATTTTCAACTCTGTGTACCCCGATTGAATCTATTAGTAAAATAAAGTATTTGATCACATGCATTACTGATGAAAAATCACACAATTTACTCTAGATCCAGAAACAAACATACACTTTATGAATTTATTTTCAGGTCCTAGAATGATATCTTGGAGCCTTAAACGTTATAGTAAAATTCAAGATATGTTTTTCTGAAGAATCCCAAGCAATCCCGAGCAAAAAACTGATGTCTGGACAGTACCTTTGTTTATAAGCATTACTTGAAAAAAAATGAAGATCATAATTAATCAAATAGGCTCTCTGACTGAGACAATAGCAAAATATCACCATTTTTTGGGGATTGGGCTGTTTTCTCTGGAGTGTCAGAAGTCGAGTGGACACCTGATTGAAGTATATAAAATTGAGAGACAAAGATAGTTAGACAAATAGAACCTTTTCCCAGGGTGGAAATGTCAAAGACTAGAGGAGATAGCTTTAAGGTGAGAGGAAAAAAGTTAGGGGAGATGTGTGGGGCAAGTTTTTTTTGTGTTTTTTTTTTTTTACACAGAGTGGTGGATGCCGGAAACAAACTGCCAGAGGTGGTGGTGGAACTGGATAGAGTAGTGTCATGTGTGAGGCACATGGATATGCAGGGAATTGAACGAAATGGACCACGTACCAGCAGAGGAGATTAGTTTAACTTGGAGTCATGTTCGGCTCGGACATTGTAGGCCGAAGGACGTGTTCCTGTGTGGTGCTGGTCTGTTTCTTTTGAACCAAGTATACATTAACCTCTCTCAAATAAAATGTTCCCATCCCCTTTGTTTCAAAGCTGGATTGGAAGTTTCAAGTAGCAAGTAGTTAGAGAAACAAGAGGCCGTAGCGTCCTGATATAGGATTCAAAATGTCAACAATTCCACGCTGCTTAAATGTTTTATGGAAGGATTCTTGTTGAACAGCAAATAGAGTTAAGGAGTTCAAGAGCAAAGACTCCAAAAAATTGCATGACTTGTAGACACATAGTGATCCAATTAAAGTTAATTTGCAGTCCAGTTTGCTAGTCTTGTTGGTTAATTTCCAAAAGACCCCCATTTTAACTCGAGGCCCATGAGAATTAATCAGCAGCTGGGCATCAGCATCTCCTGCTTTTTAAGTATTCATGCCTCAATTGTCAGCGAAGCTAGGAAGTGATAAAGAGCCAATGTTGCTTTTGGTTCAAATCCACCAGTCAATTTTGATACCAATGTTACAAACAATGTCAAAACCTCATCCCTTTCAGGAAGCAAAGCAGTTTTGGGACCCATGTTTAAGATGTCCAGATATTAATTCTGTCACAACAGCATACATGAAAAAAATCAATCATTCTATACAAGCCAAGTTCTAAACCAAATTAACAATCCCATCCATAGTTGCAATTTTAAAGCTTCCTCACAATTTTTATTGCTCCCTGTATTAAACCACAAAAGGTGAATGAACAAGAGTTTGCATTCCAAAGGATGGGTAAACAAACTACAATGCTACCTCCTCTCTTGGGAGCATTATTCCAGCTGAATTTTATCGATAATATCAGGGACTGCAGCCAACATTCACTTTAAAAATGGATGCTGAACTACTGGCAAAAGTAATACAAAAACTATTCCAGAAGACAAATTCCAAAGCAAAGTTGAGAACACCATAAATTCAAATATAAACAATATTTTTCCTTTCCCAGACTGGTTATGGCAAGCACTCGCAACATCTGCCTTAACATCAAGCTTCCATGAAGCCTTGCAATCACCTGCCTTAACATCAAGCTTCCATGAAGCCTTGCAACCACCTGCCTTAACATCAAGCTTCCATGAAGCCTTGCAATCACCTGCCTTAACATCAAGCTTCCATGAAGCCTTGCAATCACCTGTCCTACATAAAAACAAAAAACTTGTTAGGAATAGGAATACGTTATTGTCACATGTGACTAGGCACAGAGATTCTTTGCTTGCATACACAAATAGCAGCCTACATCGCTGACATTTAATATTTGATGTCTGAGCTTTAAATAGAATATACCATTTAATTTATATTCACATTACATAATCCATTCCTATGGAGAATAAGTTTCAAAATGGAGTCTCAATATTCAGTTATTAATGGAATATTTCGACAAAACCATTAAAATTAATACCATTCATTTAAGGGTAGGGTAAATCAAGTATCAAAGTACAAAAGAGAAATTCAAAATTGGCATGTTTAATGTCCATACAGGTAAGAAAACAAAGGCCAATAGTTGAATGTGATTAGAAGAATGAGGAATATTAGCAGCAGAGTTTTGAATAAATTCAAATTTATAGTGGCCAGATAAAAGTATTGAAATAACCCAGTCTGTAGATTCCCCAATGCATGGGCTTCAACAGCTGATGAGCCTGGGCATGAAGCAAGACAGGTGATAATTCAGACATGGAAGTAAGGGAGCTGGAAAATAAAATGCAACCTTAAAGACAATAGTTTAGTTTAGTTGAGAGATGCAGTGTGGAAAGGCCCTTTGGCCCACCGAGACCGCGACAACCTATGCTCTGGTTCTATCCTTGAGTCACTTAAGTTCCTTGGAACCATCATCTCCAGGGACCTTAAATGGGGGGCCACCATCGACTCCACAGTCAAAAGGCCCAACAGAGGATGTACTTCCTGCAGCAACTGAAGAAACACAATCTGCCACAGGCAATGATGGTCCAATTCTATACTGCTATCATTGAGTCCGTCCTCACCTTCTCCATCATGGTCTAGTTTGGCTCAACCACCAAGCATGACATCCCCCAGAGGCTGCAACGGATCGTTCGCACAGCTGAGAAGGTTGTTGGCTGCAACCTTCCCCCCATTGATGAACTGCAAGGGACAGGAAGCGAGCGGGCAAGATCATCTCTGACCCCTCCCACCCTGGCCACAAACTATTTGAAGCACTTCCCTCTGGAAGGCGACTCGGGACTGTCAAAGCAGCCACATCCAGACATAAAAACAGCTTTTTCTACTCAATAACCAAAGTCTGTAGTCTCTTTTTTGCTCTGGTTTATTTTCACCCACATGTTTAGACCATAATGGTGTATCCTTATTGTTTTGATGTGTTTATGCTTTATTCTTAATTGTTAACAGTATGTTTGTGTTGTCATTTGTGAATGGAGCACCAAGGAACATTCCTTGTATATGCATACTTGGCCAATAAACTCATTCTTTCATTCATCCATCCTACACTCTGAGAGACAATTTACAGAAGCTCAATTAACCTACAAACGTGCACATCTTTCGAATGCGGGAAGAAAGCCGAGCAGCTGGGGAAAACCCACATAGTCACGGGGAGAACGTACAAACTCCATACAGACGGCGCCTGTAGTCAGGATTGAACCTGGGTCCCAGGTGCTAAAAGGCACCAACTCTACTGCTGCACCAGTGTACCACCCTTTAAAAAATAATTTACATCTCCCTCCATTCTTTGACCTTTATTTAACTGGATGTGTCGGTACATTAGTCAAATAGCCTATCAAACAGAGGCATTGAGGGTATCAATGTTAAATAGAATAAGAGCCCAATAATAGATTCTGACAGGAGGGATGAAAAACCATTGCAAGTCGTTTTAAGTTGCACTCCAAATCTTGAGCACAAAATCTAGGCTGATAGTCAGATATGCATTGTTAAACAGAGGCTCCCACTTTCCCTCCAAGTGCAAAGAAAATATCCCATTTGTTATATTTCATATGAAAAGGGAGCATCCTGGTCAAAAGTTATCTCCTAATCAACAAGATATTTGAGAGCTTGCCACGCACATTTCCTACTTTACAAATAATTGCAATGGCTCCAAAACAATTTGGAATCTCTCACATTCAAGGACACCAAAATTGTCTTTGAAAACATGGAATTTCACATATTGTGAATAGGAAATAATAAATAAAGTTAGAATAGGGATTGCCACAGAAAGTTGATGGACATAGGGTAATGACTAAAAATGCAATCTTCAATCAATATTTCCTTTTTTGGTTTATTTGAACATGGAAAACTTACCACAAATGTAAGTACACTGGTTTTCTTGAAGGATGGTCTCATTGTTCTTGGTCAGTTCTTTTTTTCCATCACCAGGCCATTTGAAGATAGTTTCCTTTAACTGTCCCTGAAGCATTTTTAAGAAGCAGTGGGAATCAGCGTGATCATGAATACTGCTACAATGTGGAAAGGCAAGAAAAAAGTCAAGTCTCCAAAACGTGTTTTGTTTTTCAGCACGATTAAAAATACTTTGGACAAAACCATAAACATTAAAAGCAGGTGCATGTGGTCATCCATTTGAAATCAAAGTTAGAACAATGGCAGAAAATATTTGTCTAAAGAAACTGGAGTCCATGTACATAAGGTCATAAGTGATAGGAGTAAAATTGGGCCATTCGGCCCATCAAGTCTACTCCACCATTCAATCATGGTTGATCTATCTCTCCATTCTCCTGCCTATTCCACATAATGTCCAACACCTGTACTAATCAAGAATCTATCTATCTCTGCCTTAAAAATATCCACTGACTACAGCCTCTGTGACAAAGAATTCCACAGATTCACTAACCTCTTACTAAATTTTTTTTTCCTCATCTCCTTCCTAAAAGAACATCCTAAAAGAACATAGATCATTGCAACGTTATGACTTGCTACAGAAAATCATCAAAAGGCCTAATAGAATGCTGGTTACAGTGGTCAAGGAGTTAGAAAAATGCTGTAGTGAATAGCAGTTAAAGTTTACCCCCGTGTTATAGCCGTTTGGTTTACTGAAATTCACTTGTACAGAATGCACAAATCACTACCAAAAAAATTGAGATATGGAATAAAAAATAATTATTTCAGAGTTTAAATGAGAGAAAAAAGCTAAATAAACAAAATGCACCAGAAACAAATTTAGTCAATAATTCATGCTATGTGGAAAAAAGAAAAAAAAAATCACAATATGGACAATATTCTAGGAATACAAACTCTTTGTAATGCAGCAATCTATCCATGGTAAACTGGAAAAAGTCCTATTTAGACAAAACCTAGGGAATTGCAATCAGTTCTAGGAACCTGTAAACACAAAGAACTGCAGATACTGGAATCTTGTGTAGACTCCAAAGTGCTGGAGTAACTCAGCATGTCGGGCAGCATCACTGTAGGACATGGATAGGCGGTTTCAGGTCGTGACATCTGAAGAAGGATCCCAACCAGATACATCACCTACCCAGGTCCAGCAGAGTTGGTGCCTGACCTGTTGAGTTACTCCAGCACGTTTTATTCAATGCAACCTGAAAAATTGGTAATTTAGCAGAAGGATATCGAGACACTACAGTTAAATCACACAAAGAGATGATGGAAACCAGACCTGAATTCAGAAAGTAATTAGGGGGTTTGATTGAAGTTCGATATCATTAAAGGAATAATATCAACAGACCATAACCAGTGAAGATGGGCAATAAGTCATCTTTTACGATAATTCTCAACATTGGTGCCTCGCACTGATGCGTTCTCAGCCCCTTTCTATACTCCCTATACTCCCACGACTGTGCAGCCAAATGCAAATCCAACTAAATTTTCAAATTATGTTGGAAGGAACTGCAGATGCTGATTTAAACCGAAGATAGACACAAAATGCTGGAGTAACTCAGCGGGACAGGCAGCATCTCTGGAAAGAAGGAACGGGTGACATTTCAGGTCAAGACCCTTCTTCAGACTTCAAATTCACGGACAACACCACCGTTATAGGCCAGATATCAAATAATGATGAGACAGAGTATAGAAAGGAGTTGAGAACTTCATAACCTGGTGCCAAGACAACAACCTCTCCCTCAACATCAGCAAGGCAAAGGAGATTGTGATCGACTTCAGGAAGCAAAGCGGCACAAATACTTTGGTATACATTGATGGCGTAGAAAGTATTTTATTGGGACACATTACAGCATGGTTTGTGAATAGCTCCAAAACCACAAGAAATTGTAGAGCTGTGGACGCAGTCTAGTCCATCACGCAAACCAACCTCCCTTCCATTGACTCCATCTATAGTTCACGCTGCCACTGCAAGGCATCCAGTATAATCAAGAACCAATCTCACCCCAGTCACTCCCTCTTCTCCCCTCTTTCACCAAGCAACATGTACAGAAGTTTGAAGCCCCCAGTACACACAATAATAATAAATAACCTAAACTAGAGTAAGCAAATTATCTGCTCATTAGGGAATATAGGATGGAAAGGTACTGGTCTAAATATTAGAATGGACGTTTAGTAGTGGTTTTATAGACAGTGATCAGAAAAATGGAACTCTTCCAAATATTACCAATTAATATTTGATTAATGGGCAATTTTAAAGACTAAATTGCTAATATCTTTGGTTTTATCATAGGATATATCATGGGAAGAAATATAAGATTGATCACAATTAAGCTGTGTAATAAATGTCAGAAAATTCAAAAGGTTCGCCATGAACCTATAAAGTTAAAGCAGGTTGCACCTTAATCATAGATAATGATTGATCAAGTGGTAATATCATTTAGCGTGTTAATATCAGACAGTAAAATGCCTACATGCTTCAAATACACACACATCATCACTTTCAAAACATTATGAAGTATGTTGACAGAATGCTTCCTACTTGGGAAATCGAGAACAGGGAATTGCTGCTTAAAAAAGTCATCAATTTAAGGCAGATAAGGGCTTTTTTTTCCCTCCGAGGAGTTTGATTTTTTTGGAATCTAGTCCTCAATGGGTGTTGAATATATAAAATATCCAAAATGTGGGTGCATCTTTAATACAACTGGCAGGAACGCAAACTGAAGGCTATTATCACATCAATTAAACGGTGGAGCATACCCACGAAACCAATGGCCTGCTCCTGCTCCTAGCTCATATGTTCACATGATTTGAAAAGATAGGAAAGAAATAACAATGCAAGACCCATATTCATACATGTTTTGAGGGACGAATTGGCCAGAAGGCAGACCACCAGCTAACGAAACTGTTCAAGCCACTTTTCCAAAGTCAAGGTTTTATTGTGACTGAATCACATTTCAAATATTAGGAGAGAAATGGGATTTAACGGAACAATGTACAATTTTACTGATCATTGTAATTTACTTTTACATCTAGCATTCAGATGATGCCCTTCTTACTATTTATAAGTTCAACTAATCTATTAAAGTCTATCTTTATTTGTGTTGGCAAGATTAGTGATAAGTTTTTTGGAAGCAGAGTTGTTAATTTTGTCAACTTAAAATTACAAACTTTAAGCACAGAGAAAACATAACTGTTGAAATATTGATACAAGGACAGCCTTGGATGAATATCTATCTCACCTGCCATGGCCTTCACCCCAGCACAGTATCATCAAATTAAACTTTCCATTTCCTTCATCAACAAGATTTCTAGTGTATCTGCAAAGAGAAAGCACAGGTGGTCCAATTATACTGCTTGAACCAAATATCCAAGCCAGAACAATAAAGGTATTTACAGAAAAGCATGTTAAGGCTAAAAAGATCACCAACAGACATTAAACCCAACCACCATAATTTTAAATTGGAGAAGTGGCCAAAACACCGGATTAGCCAGAATCTTGGCAGTAGAATATAAAATCTGAAAATCTAGGTGGAAGTCTCAAGTTTCAACCTAAATAGATGCACACAAGTGGGGATGCTTCAAATGCTGTTAAATCAGATGCCAATAACATTTCTCATAATAGTGCTTGGAGGTCCTATACCAGGGAAAGTGTCCCTATCCTCTCACAGGACATCAAATTAAAACATTTTCAATATGTACAAGTGCAATCTGGGGTATTATCAGAAGAAGAAGATGAATGAATAAATAAATCTAAATGAGGAAGAAGGAAAATGGATAAACAGGTTATTAAACACAGACAGATAGACACAAAGTACTAGAGTAAATTAACAGCCCTGGCAGCATCTCTGGCAAAAAAGGATGGGTGATGTTTTGGGTTGGAACACTTCATAATGTCATGATTTGAGTCTAAGAAGGGTCCTGACCCAAAACATCACCCATCCTTTTTCTCCAGAGATGCTGCCTGACCCACAGAGTTACTCCAGCAATTGTGTCTATCTTTGGTATAAACCAGCATCTGCAGTTATTTGTTTCTACATTCTAAGTTACTAAACATATCACCACAGGCCAATAAAGATAGATTTCATAAAACAACTATTAAGTTTCATTTCTAAAAGAATGGAATTAAAATGGGCATGTATGACAGCGTTAGGAAATGAACTCATTTGGAAAAGCTAAATATATTGGGGAACCTGCCTCGCCCTAGAAGGACATCTCTTAGAAACTAAGGGAGTAGTAAGAATGTAGACCATGCACCTGTAAGGGTTAATACTGTAGAAGACATTTTGTGCTAACTCTGACAGACATTTTAAGCTGAATTTGCTCTTTAAACTGAAACGTTCTCGTGGGAAGTAGTCCTTCACAGTCCTAGACACCTGCAGACAAGAAGTTGCTTCTCAGGGTTTAGAAGTTGTTTTTCATGGTTTATCGAGGACTGGATGTTCCAATGCTCTGAGCCAAATCCAATGGTGCCTCCTTATCACACTGCCTCCTTATCACACAATGGTGGCCTCTTTAGTATGCAACTCCTCTTTACTCCCCTGTACTCCTGTTTGACTCCCTAACACAATTAAAGCAACTCTATTATGGGAACTCTACTAGGTATCTGTTGAGACTGCTTTATGCTATGTAACCATGGAAAATGACTGCATGTGCTTTGTGCTGCTTTCAACTGTATAAATACTGACTGTAATCTGTGCATTCTTTGAGAGGACAGAAGCAAGTGCTTGAGTGAACAACAGTGCACTCAGGTCTCTGTGCCTTCTCCCACCTTGGTGTTAAAGTTAAAAGTTTTAACTGAGTCTTGTGTTCTTTGAATTATTTCATAGATAAGTCAAGGCGATTTTCACAATACCCAAGTGCACTTAAAAGAAACCAGATAATGGAAACACAAGTAGCAAAATAAAAAGATGCTGATAGACATGAAAATCCACATACAGAGTAGAATTACCAGGCCTACCTGCCCGCATTGCGGTTCACTTTACATATTTTTACCTCGTTAGTAAAATTAATCAAGTAGAGAAGTCTTGTGACAATTGTAAAGTACTTTAGTAACATCAGGAGGAAAACATGCAGTTTTCAATTTCTCTGAATTACTTCCAATGTAATCTTAAACAAAACAGCAATGTTTATTCCTTTGCAAAAGTTGAGCAAGTCGGGCCTAGGACAGAATTGAAATCTCAAAGAATGATTTTTTTTTTAGCTTATTCATTTTTGGGAATATGGATGTTGTTTGCAAATACAATACTTATTTGCCATCACCATTTACCCTCGAGAGGATGGTGGTGAGCCACTTTCTTGAACCATTGTTACCCTACAGGTGAAGGAACTCCCAGTACTGTTGAGTGACAAGTTTCAGGATGAAGACCCAACACAGAGGATCAGTGATATGTTTTTCCAAGTCGAGTTAATATGTAAATTAGAGAGGAACCTGCAGGTGGTGCCGTTATCATGTATCTTCCGCCCTTACCCTTCTTGAGTGTGAAGATCACATATTTGGAAGTGCTAAATCAAAAGGAGTAACTATAATGCATTTTGTAGTAGGCACAGCCTACAACAGTGCATTCAGTGGTGCAGGAAATGAATATTTTGGGTGTAAATGGGTCCCACTCAAGTCAGTTGCTTTGTACCAGACTGCCCTAAACTTCGAAAGTTGCTGCTGCCATACTTATCTGGGTAAGTGAAGTATATTCCATTATGCCCTTGATTTGCACAATGCTTATGGAATCCTAAAAGATTCCAACACAGCTGACATGGTGGATGCTGTGCAATTATCATCTCTCATGGGAGAATCTGGAACTAGGGAATGGAGTTTCAGAATAAGAGGTCACCCATTTAAGACGGGGTAAGAAATTTCTTCTGAGGATCATCTTTGGAATTCACTAACCCAAAGATCTTCAGAAGCGGTCACTGATTATATTCAAAGCTGAAGTAGACAGATGGTTTTTGAAAAGGGGAGATTAGGTTACGGGAAACAAACAGCCAAGATTTGCGGCCAAGATCAGATCAGTCACGGCAGAGCAGATTCCAGACTACATGACCTGCTCCGGCTTCCATTTGCTATGTGCAATAGATTTCTGGAGCCAAGCAGAAGTAATCCTTGACCAGTGTTCAGTTAGTGAACAGAGATAAAAGAGCAAATGCTGGGAGATAGCCAGCAGGTTTGCCAGCATAGGGAGAAAGAGTGTCAGGACTGGCTCCTTAATTAACCAGAATTGTTTTTTCACCATCTTTCATTAGACGATGGAATTTAACCTGTGATTGAGGTACTACAAAGTAGGCAGCTCCTTACATAAAACACCATAGCATAAGATACTAGCCAACAGATGACGTACCCGATTATAATGGTGGATTCCAAGTTTTCTCAATGCAAAGCATTTGTGTAGGAATGAACTGCAATGCTGGTTTAAACCGGAGATAGGCAGGCAGCATCTTTGGAGAGAAGGAATGGGTGACATTTTGTGTCAAGACCCTTCTTCAGACTGGTCTTCAGACTGAAGAAGGGTCTTGACCCAGAACGTTACCCATTCCTTCTCTCAGTGTAATTGGTATTTGCCTTTCTTTACATTAATAGAATGCCCAAATATTACATAACCGGTTTCAAGGTAATAAACTACAATTGTCATCCCAGGCCTTCATTTAAATTACCACACAATGGTAACCACTTCCAAGTATGTGGCACAATCTTCATCTATTGATCCTCCAAAATGTTATGTGCACAGCCACATAAAATAATGTTGTGTTCAATCCAAATTCTTTTGAAGGCATTTGGCTGAAGAGACTCACCTGCTAACATATTGAAGACAACTCCCTCACAGTTATATTTCTATGTTTATTCTTTCATTGTGATATGTATAAATCAATAGACTGGGAAAATACAAGCAACTAAATCTATGCAATACTATGAAAAGGTATATTTAACTTTAATGAATGATTTTATAAAGTACTAGAAAGATTATACAGGGGTAATGGAAGTTATTCATGAACTAAGTGGGGTTTCCCAGGATCATCACCCCAACGAGGCAGAACCGTGTTTACTCAGTAGATGACTCAGTGATACATTGATTGTTAAAACTAAAATTCCTGCACCACACCCACCGTTCCAGTGCTGCCACTATTGATTACAGCATGTCCTTCCCTTTGTACTAATCCTGGTGTGCAAGAATTAGTCAACCTTGTATTTTTCCACCCATCAAAATTCCACTAGATTTCCTGTATAAACTCATAAATCATGGAAACAGGCCCTTCGGCCCAACTTGCCCATACCGACCAACATGTCCCATCTACATCAGTCCCACCTGCCTGCGTTTGGCCCATATCCCTCTAAACCAATCCTATCCATGTACCTGTCTAAATGTTTCTTAAACGTTGCAATAGTACCTCCCTCAATGACCTCCTCCAACAACTCGTTCCATACACCCACCACCCTTGAGGGGACTTAAAACAAAATCTATGACTCCAATGTGAAATTTAGAATATCTTATTTGTTTTTAATAATGCAGAAGATACTCACACAAGACTAGGCTTGCACAGATTCACTCCTCTCTCTCTCTCTCTCTCTCTCTCTCTCACTCTCGGGAAATATAAACAAAGATTGGGACCAAAACAACATACATCGAAAACATCCAGCACTAACTTGTTAACATTTCACGTTTAGTTAAAATACAAGATGAGTTCCTTAATAAGGTTTTTAGGGTTTTTTTAGATTTAGAGATACAGCGCGGAAACAGGCCCTTCGGCCCACCGAGTCCGCGCCGCCCAGCGATCCCCGCACATTAACACTATCCTACACACACTAGGGACAATTTTTTTTAAGGTTAAAGTGAAGAGCCAATGAATAGAAACTGCACAAATTAATGCATTGCAAATGTTAAGACAATTGATTAGAAATGGTGCATAAAACCTTCTATACATTGTACTAGAGCAGATGTTATTATAATCTTCCCAGCTATCAAAAAAAGTTAAATGTTTGCATATGCCATGAATGGCAACATTCGAGGGATGTGTGCGATGACACTAGTCTTGCTTCCATAACATTTGCAAAAACAGCTCTCAGACAAGGGTACAAAGACAGCGAATTCTGGATGTAGCCCAGACTATCACACAAACTTCTATTGACTCCATTTATCCCTCACGCTGCCTAGACAAGGCCAGCAGCATGATGAAAATGCACACCTCCAGACTCGGGGACAGTTTCTTCCCAGCTGTTATCAGGCAACTGAATCATCTTACCACAATCAGAGAACAATGCTGAACTCCTATCTACTTTATTGGTGACCCCCCAGACTATCCTTGATCAGACTTTGCTGCCTTTACCTTGCATTAAACGTTATTCCCTTTCCATTAAGATTGACAAAATGCTGGAGTAACTCAACAGGCAGCATCTCTGGATAGAAGGAATGGGTGACGTTTCAGGTTGACTCTTCTTCAGACTGAATAAGAAGTGTCTCGACCCGAGATGCCACCCATTCCTTCTATCTAGAGATGCTGCCTGTTTTGCTGAGTTACTCCAGCATTTTGTGTCTATCTTCAGTGTAAACCTGCATCTGCAGTTCCTTCCTACACATTGCTTATCATTTATCTATACACTGTAAATGGCTCAATTGTAACCATGTATTGTCTTTCTGTTGACTGGATAGCACAAAACAAAAGTTTTTCATTGTACCTCTGTACACTTGACAATAAACTAAACTGTAAACTGTTTCCCTGCTTTAACCTCAATTTTTTTTTCCATTTCAGGCTGCAAGATCCCATAAGACGACCTAAAATATACCAATCCAAATTCTGAAAATAAGTTCAAGAACTGACAGTCTGAACATAGACACAAAGTGCCAGGCAGCATCTCCAGAGAAAAAGGGTGGGTGACATTTTGGGTCAGAACCCTTCCTGACTGCCTGAATATATTTCAGTTCCAATCCTTCTGCCTCATGCCTAGCCAGCAAGTACATTAGGAAAATACTGGGTATTTTCAGGGCCATGGAGGAAAGATTTATTTTTGAATAGGGGAGGTTAGGTCAGAAAATACTGCGTTTCATTCTTAAATGTGCCAAATCTAATAAGTCTAAGAGGCAGTTTTTTTTCTGCTGGGCCTTGCCGGAAGGGATGGGGATTGAGGTGCAGGAATGGGGAAGTAAGGAAAGAGGAAACAGTACAATTTTTAAGGAAAAGATTCTTGATACAATTCCATTAAATTGCCACATCACTGGCATGACATCTCAATCCAATGCTTTCTGTTAAAAAATAAATTGGTATGAGAATATATGTTGCCTTTGTTCAAAAAATGTTTAGCTGCTCATAATACTATAATTGTTCAAGATCTGATATTATTTATTTGAATAATCTGGAAATACAAAACTTGTTTAGAAACAAAGAATACCGTTACAACTGGTGCACTGAAAGATAAAAATAACATTTTTGCTAGAACTGCATTTGTTCTTGTATACCTTCATGGCTGTTCTTGTTCTTACTCAGTATTCAATTGTCCCTTTAAATCATTTTTTATGCATTCTAAAAATATTTTCATTCCATGCTTCATTTGACCCAAAATCATCCCAGTGCAAGACTCCAGAGTTATTGATACACAATTTCTTCAGTGGCTCATTGAGCAGCATCCTCACCTCAGTTAGCATATCATGTCCTAAAGATTTGAGTGCAAAAATATAGATTGTAAGTGCCACACTGTTGTAATGTTGAGTTGCCATCTTTCGGATATTAACCTATGACTCTGACTAGTCTCGTTGGTAGAGACAGATCCCATTAAACGTTACTAAGAAGCCGAGGTCTGTCCAGGTACGAAGTCCTGAACATCAAACCTGAACATGACTCAACTGGTCAGTCTTCTTTGCCTCGCTGCACACAAACTTCTCCACAGATTTAGCGTGATCTCACCCATTCCTTCTCTCCAGAGATGCTGCCCGTCCGCTGAGTTACTCCAACATTTTGTGTCTATCTCTGGTGTAAACCAGCATCTGCGGTTCCTTCCTACACATGTAATCTATTGTCCTTTGTATCAAAGCAGGAAAGAAAGACCGCCTGACTTGATCGAAACCCAAATCCTCTGGCAATGCATACAAGGTGTTGGGTTTGGGTTGAATGCAAAGTTCATCAGCTGGTAATAGGTAACTGGGCTCCACTAAGGGCAGGAATGTACTTCCAATGTCCAGAGCATCACATGGTGCAAATTTCACTGTTCTTTCTGGGAGCTTGTAGTGCTCAAACTAGTCGTGTTTTCTGTTTTGCAAGTGTCAATTTATCACAACTACCGAATTTGTTTCACTTTGGGACTTTGCCAAGAAAAGCATAAAATGTTATTTGAAAAAACATGGAACATACAAAATTACAATAAGGGACAGGCTCTACAGCCCAGTAGGTCTGTGCAGAATATATGCCAAGACCAACCCGTATCTGCCTGCACATAATCCATATCCCTCCATTCCCTGCATATCCATGTGCCTCTCCAAAAGTCTCTTAATGCCACAATTGTATCTGGTTCCACCACTACCCCCAAGCCATCGGCTCAAGTAATTCCACTATTTTCTGGGGTTTTTTAAAAACTTAATATTTCAGCTTTTGCAGTGTATGGTTTTTAATTGAAAATGTTCATCAGGAATCTATCAAGGGAATTTGATAGAGGAAGTTTGGATCCCGAAAGAGGAAAACTCAAAGAACATCAATCAGTTTCGGTCAATCTCGCTGCTGAGCGTGGAAGGAAAGGTGTTTTTCAGCATTGTCCCCCAAAGATTAACTGAGTTTCTCCTCAAAAACAGCTACATCGACACCTCAGTGCAAAAGGGTGGGATTCTTGGAGTTCCCGGCTGCTTAGAGCACACTGGAGTAGTCACGCAGCTCATCAGAGAAGCCCATGAAAACAGAGGCGACCTAGTTGTTCTGCGGTTGGACTTGGCTAATGCCTATGGGTCCATGCCACACAGACTGGTTCAGCTTGCACTACATCGCCACCATGTTCCCAGTAAGATCAAGGTCCTGATCGTGGATTATTACCATAATTTCAGGCTGAGGGTGAGTCATAGAGTCCTACAGCACAGAAAGAGGCCCTTCGGCCCATCGTGTCCGCGCCGCCCGTTACCAAACACAGTCTAATTTTAATCCCATTTTCCCGCATTTGGACCGTAGCCCTGAATGTTGTAGCATTTCAAGTGCCCATCCAAATGCCTCTTAAACGTTGTGAGTGTTCCCGCCTCCACCACCACCCCAGGCAGTGAGTTCCAGACTCCAACCACCCTCTGGGTGAAAAAGTTCTTTCTCACATCCCCCCGAAACCTCCCTCCCCTTACCCTGTATCTATGTCCCCTCGTTGTTGAAACTTCTGGGTCAGAAACATTAGACTGGCATGGGCTTGAAAAAGGAATAATAACGGGCTGCACCATTTCTGTTATTCTTTTTGCTCTTGCCATGAACATGGTGGCCAAGTCAGCCGAGGTGGAATGCAGAGGCCCCCTAACCAAGTCTGGTGTACGACAGCCCCCAATGAGCTTTTATGGAGGACCTTACCATCACCACAACATCGGTCCCAGGGAGTAGGTGGATCCTACAGGGTCTTGAGAAACTTATCACTTGGGCAAGGATGAGTTTCAAGCCAACCAAGTCAAGGTCCATGGTGCTGAAGGGGAAGGTGACTGACATATTCCACTTCTTATTATCCGGAACTGCCATTCCCATCATCACTGAGAAACTTGTCAAGAGTTTGGGGAAGCTTTTTGACGCAACTCTGAAAGACTCTGCCGCCATTCAAAAGTCCATCGAAGACCTTGAAACCTGGCTCACCAAAGTCGACAAGTCAGGCCTGCCTGGCAGATTCAAGGCCTGGATCTATCAGCATTCCATCCTGCCCTATGTCCTCTCCTGGTTTACACTGTTCCATTGACCACAGTTGAGTCCCTCGAAAGGAAGAACAGTGGCTTTCTTCGCAAGTGGCTTGGCCTTCCCCGCAGCCTCAACAATGCAGCACTGTACGGGACCAGTAATATCTTGCAGCTCCCATTCAGTGGTCTCAGTGAAGAGTTTATGGTGGCACGGACAAGAGAAGCCCTACAGTACAGGGACTCCAGGGACCCAAAGGTGTAATCGGCTGGCATCGAGGTGAGAACAGGGAGGAAATGGAGGGCGGAGAAAGCAGTGGAGGTGGCAGAGTCACACCTAAGACAAAAGGCATTGGTGGGAGTCATAGCAACTGGCAGAGCGGGCTTGGGATACTTCCCTAAGACCCAGGTTGGCAAGGCCCAGGGCAAGGAGAGACACCATCTCATCCAGGAAGAGGTCCGAGCAGGTGTGGAGGAAGAGCGTGTGAGCAGGACGGTGGGGCTCAGGCAGCAGGGAGCGTGGACAAGGTGGGAGAGCATACCACAGCGCAGGATTACCAGGTCAAACATCATGCAGGCAGATTTACAGCGCGTCCGGTTCCTTGTCCAAGCTGTCTGCGATGCCCTACCAAGCCCAGCAAACCTCCACGTCTGGGGCAAGAGCGTGACACCTTCCTGCCCACTTTGCACTGGAAGGGGATCATTAGAACATCTCCTCAGCAGCTGCCCAAAGTCCCTTGTTGAAGGTCGCTATCGGTGGCGCCATGACCAGGTGCTTTCCGACCTTGGATTTTCCCAAACCATCTGCCAATGGATCAAGGACTTCCTGACCAACCGCCCCCAGACCGTCAAAATAGGCCCTCACCTCTCCTCCACCATTACACTGAGCACCGGCTCACCACAGGGCTGTGTGTTGAGCCCCATCCTTTACTCCCTCTACACTCACGACTGCGCCCCCACCCATCCCACCAACACCATCATCAAGTTCGCGGATGACACGACTGTGGTTGGACTCATCTCAGAAGGAGATGAGACAGCCTATAGGGATGAAATCCAAAGGCTGGCAGCATGGTGTTCAGTGAACAATCTGGTCCTGAACTCCTCCAAAACAAAGGAACTTATAATTGACTTTAGAAAAACCAGTGGAGATTACGACCCACTCTACATCAATGGGGTCTGTGTGGAAAGGGTACCAGCTTTCAGGTTCCTGGGTACGCACATCGCAGAGGATCTTACCTGGTCTACCAACACCATCACCACAGTAAAGAAGGCACAGCAGAGACTCCACTTCCTGAGGATCCTCAGGAAAACCAACCTGCAGGAGAAGCTCATGTTGTCCTTCTATCGCTGCTCCATCGAGAGTGTGCTGGCATACTGTATAACCACATGGTATGCCAGCTGCTCAGAAAAGGACAGGAAGGCCCTTCAGAGGGTCATCACGACGGCCCAGAAGATCATCGGCTGCTCACTGCCCTCCCTGGAGCACCTGTTCAGACTACGCTGCCTCAGTAGAGCAGGCAAAATAATAAAAGATCCATCCCACCCCGGCCACCGTCTGTTTGTTCATCTGCCCTCTGGTCGACGTTTCAGGTCGATCAAATCCCGAACAAACAGACTTAAGAACAGTTTTTACCCCAGGGCCATACGAGAACTGAACACTACCTTTGCACTAGGCAACACCGTTAAAAAATCTTGTACATAATATAATTGTATTTAATTGTATTTATGTATTTATTTGTTTTTGCATTTATTGCATATATGTTTGTACGCACCGTCAGGATTGGCTATTTTTTAATTTCGTTGTACTCGTTGCAATGACAATAAATGAATATTATTATTATTATTATTAAGGTGGTTGCTGAGAGCATAGCCACTGCCATCAGTAGCAGCAAACACCACCATGTCCCAAAGAAATCAATCACTTTTGTCAAAGCTGGAGAGAAGCCTCGACCACAACCAAATACAAGGGTGGGCCTCATCTACAGGGCCACTGACTGGCAGCTGCATGTCAATCTGGGCAAGCAGCTGAAATTTCCGCAGCACATCACAGCACCATCACTCCGGCCAGACATGATCATCACCTCTGAAGTGACAAAACAGCGGATCATTTTGGAGCTGACAGTGTCCTGGGAAGAGCGTATGGAAGAAGCAAATGAGAGGAAACGCACAAAGTATCAGGAGCTGGTGGAGATGTGCCGGGACAGAGGCTGGAAGTCACGCTATGAACCCCTAGAGGTGGGCTGTAGAGGCTTTGCAGGACGCTCACTCTGCAAAGTCCTCAACCAATTGGGCATTATGGGGCTGGCAAAGAAGAGGGCCATTCAATCCGCAAGCGAAGCCACAGAGAAAGCTTTGGATTAAGAGGGCTGATCCGTGGGCAGTTGCTGCTGGGACGCGCCGGGGCCTGATCAATCCCTGCTGGGTCAATCTCTGCTGGGTCACCTGGGTGAGGGTGTCTGATGTTGTGAGACCCGAAACACCCGATGACCCCAGGTCACATCACTGAGGATGCTTCCCAGTGCATCCAGAAGATGTATCTTGAACATATCAATGTTTTTAAAAGAACAGTGCCCAGGACTTCCGGTGGCGCTATGGACTGAGTAAGTCGCACGCCAACTAGCTCCGTGAACATTTCGATTTAAGAAGAGAGGAACGGGACGGGCCCGTTGCAACTTACCGGCAATTCTCAACGAAGGGTGGGTAACGTCATCAGATCACGACTTTTAATAGTAAATGTCGACAAGTCGCACCCCCCCGTTAAAAACCGTTAAAAAAGGAATGGTTAGAACAAGACTGTTGGAAGAAGAAGAACCAGGACAGATGGAAGCCTCTGCTGCAGCCCAAACTTCAGCATTGACTCAGGAAGAAACTTCCAAATGAACCCGGAATCCACAGCCAAAAAAAATTGGTTTGGAAGAATTTCGTAGCGTTGTTGGTGAGGAGCTTTCAGGTATGAAGTCTCAAGTAACGAATATGACGGTTGAACTCCAAGAGATGAAAGTTGAATTAGTATCGCTTAAAGGAATGAAGCGGGAAATACTAACTATTATTAAGGATCAGTTGGCTACATCAAAGGCTGAAATATGTGAAATCATGAATGAACACATGGAGGAAGTAACCTCCAAGCTACAAAAGTTGGACTCCGATTTTTCCGGTAAGGTGAACCACATCACTGAGTCAATACAACAACATGATGAGGCTATATGTGAGTTGGAAACTTTAGCCGAGACGAGTGCTGAAACAACAAAAGCAGTATTGACGGAGACAGCGTTTATCTGATTTATTGATGAAATTAACTGAAAAATGTACTGACCTAGAGGGTCATTCTAAACGACAAAATTTAAGAATTCTTGGAGTTAAAGAAGGTAAAGAGAAAGCTAAAACCCTTCGTGACTTTACTGCTGAGCTGTTACAAGAAGTTTTGAAAATGGATTCAAAGCCCTTGCTGGATCGAGCCCACAGAGCACTGAGAGCACGGCCAGGTGCTAACGCCCCTCCAAGGCATTTGATACTGAAGGTGCATTATGCTCACGTTTTAGAAGATATGCTGTCGAGAATTGCTAGTAACAGAACTTTATCATTTCAAGGCGATGAGATTCGCATCTTCAGAGATTACCCTGCTGAGGTGGTCAAGAAAAGAGCACTGTTCAATGAGTCAAGATCTATTCTTAGGAAGATCCCAGCGCTCAGATTTGGTATGTTGTATCCAGCAAAACTTCGAGTTACCTACAATCAAACAGAATCCTTTTTTACTGACCACAATAAAGCACTGGAATTCGCTCGGGAGATCAAAAGGTCGCTGAAGGGTTGAATATGACATCACGGCTTTATTAATTGGCAGACAACTGATTGGTCTTTAAAATATTAAAACCTAAAGATTTAAGCTTAGTGTATATACTATACGAATATTAACCGTAACTAATTACTATTAATCAAAAAACATATAAACATAGCACAAAAAGTAAGGAAATTTGTGTTTGGTAGATTATTTCTTTGTTGTAACAATGCTTCTTGGCAATAAATCTTATACCGTGGGAAAGCCTGTTTATTTCCCTTTTAAATGGTGCCACATTTGTAAGGAACATGCATTTGTGGGATGAGCAGCAGAGCTGAGTATATGGATTGCGCCCATGAAAAATTTGCCAAATCTTCTCTGCCAATGCCAAACAGCTTATTCTGCTGTTGCTATTGACTCTTGTTTTGAGCTTCTGGTACCCCCAGGTGCTGACAAGAATGGGATGCCATCCCACAACAGTGTGTGACCAGGCTGGTGACCAGCATGAGGAGATGGTGCCAGGCTGTTATGGCTGTGTATGGTTCTTCCACACACTACTGTGGCTCCTGTTTATTAAATGAATAAATTGTTAAATTGCCAATATGTCTTGTTTCTTCAGACTTCAATCACCCAATCCACCAAACAACACCGAACAAGAGTCAATGGCAGAATAAGCTGTTTGGCATTGGCAGAGAAGATTTGGCAAATTTTTCATGGGCGCAACCCACATACTCAGCTCTGCTGCTCATCCCACAAATGCATGTTCCTTACAAATGTGGCACCATTTAAAAGGGAAATAAACAGGCTTTCCAACGGTATAAGATTTATTGCCAAGAAGCATTGTTACAACAAAGAAATAATCTACCAAACACAAATTTCCTTACTTTTTGTGCTTTGTTTATATTTTTATTAATCATTACTAATAAGAAGTACAAGTAATATTTGATTTATGTAAACTTTACTTCGAACACTTAATTAATATACCTTAGACAGAAAAATCGATTTATTATAGACTAATTAGTTTCGGGCCTGCCCCGTTTAACTCTCTTTTATAAAAAAAATTTAAAACTTCGTTAAAAAACGGAGCTAGTATTATTATTTTTTTACATCCCACGGAAGTCCTTAGATTTTTTGCCACCTTAGGGTGGCTATCACTAACTGCACTAATTGTAGTTGTAGTTTTAGTTGTTTCTTCTTTTTTCCTGCACTCTTTTAACCTTTTATATATTGATTTTTTTTTTAAGATTCAATTTTTATTATTATGTAATTTTTCAGAATTTATATACCTTTGGGAGATATTTCCGGGATACATTCTACGTAGTACAAAAGATCATCCAACCTTCATTCAAGAAAAATGTTGTAGTTCGGGTGCCAGGCCATTTGCTTTATTATAGACTATTTATCGGTTAAGATGCAAGATACTACTAGGAAAACAGGGGGTAAAGGTATTACATTTTGTAGTTGGAATGTCAAGGGTATTAATGAACCAATTAAAAGAGGTAAAGTACTTTCACATTTAAAATCTATTGATGCTGATATAATGTTCCTTCAGGAAACTCATCTCAAAAATGTAGCACATAATAGATTGAAAGGCAAATGGATTGATAAATTATTTCACTCATCATTTCCCTTTAAATCAAGAGGTGTTGCCATTTTAATTCGTAAGGGTATACCATTTATACATACTTCCTCTATAGTCGACACTGAAGGTAGATGTTATATTAGTGGGAGAATTATATTCTACAAAATTGATATTGGTGAATGTCTACGCACCAAATTTTGATAATCCGTTATTTAAATATATATTTTTTAATACCATTCCAGAATTTGGACAATATAACTTGATAATTGGAGGAGATTTAAATTGTACATTAGATCCTTATTTGGATAGATCGTCAACTCAAAGGAAAACAAAATCCAAGTTGTGTGAATTATTAAACTCTTATATAAATAGTGCAAATATAAAAGATGTTTGGAGAATTGAAAACCCTTCAGGCCGAGAGTATTCATTTTATTCACCAGTGCATAAAACTTACTCAAGAATTGACTATTTCTTGGTGGACTCCAAACTTATTCCTTATACGTATAATTCAAAATATCATAATATTATTATATCCGATCATGCCCCTTTAACATTTAGAGTAAAACTCCAAGGAGTAACGGGGAAATAGACCAATTGGAGATTTAATCCTCAAATTTTAAATGAAACAGCATGTTATGACTATTTTAAATCGCAATTTGAATTTTTTTTTAACGCAAATGACCTCCCTGAAACACCTGCGTCCCTGCTTTGGGAAACATTTAAAGCGTTTGTGAGAGGATGTATTATTGCCTTTCAAGCGTCTCAAAACAAGAAGAAGCGGGTTGAACAACATGAGCTAGAAAGTCAGATAAAACAGTTAGACATAACAAATGCCATCGCTCCCTCTATTGAAATACATAATAAAATCACAGCTCTCAAATATAAGTTAAATTATATACTCTCAGCTCATATTTTAAGGCTTTTTCAATATACTAAACAAAAACATTTTGAATTTGGAGATAAACCACAGAAATTGCTAGCACGTCAACTCCGTAAATTAGAAGATGATTCTACAATTCATAAAATTAGATCAGAAAACGGAGATTTGCTTAAACTACCCAAGGATATTAATCAGAGATTTTTGCAATTTTATCAGTCATTATATTCATCAAAAATAACAGATAGCTCTGCGCAGATGCAAAACTTTTTGCAGGAATGTAATCTTCCTGGTTTGAATGCGAGTGACAGAAATTCACTGGGCGCAGAAATAACTATGAAAGACATTGAAGAGACCATTAAATCCATGAAAAATGGGAAGACTCCTGGCCCTGACGGCTTAAATAATGAATTTTATAAAAAATTTAGTGATTTGATCTCTCCACGTTTGCAAACTGTATATAGTCACGCCTTTAAACAACAGAGATTACCACAAACTCTGACTGAATCAACAATAATACTTATTCCTAAAAAAGATAAGGATTCTGAAGACCCTGGTTCGTATAGAGCGATAGCTCTTTTAAATACTGATCAGAAGATATTAGCGAAAATTTTAGCTCATAGATTAAGTCTAGTTATAGATAAATTGATACACCCCGATCAATCAGGCTTTATAGCTAAACGATATTCATTTTTCAATTTGAGACGCTTGTTCAATATAATATATTCAAATAGACTATTAAACGAAGATTTAGCAATCATCTCACTAGATGCTGAAAAAGCATTTGATCAAGTAGAATGGCCCTATCTTTTCTCAGTGATGGAAAAATTTCAATTAGGTGAAAATTTTTGTTCATGGGTGAAACTTTTATATACATCCCCAACAGCTAGAATACTAACTAATCAAATGCTGTCATCCAAATTTCATTTATTTAGGGGTTGTAGACAAGGATGCCCACTATCCCCGCTTCTATTTGCCCTCGTTATAGAACCACTTGCTGAGAGTATTAGATCAAATTCAGATATTCATGGTTATAACACTAAACATACAACCAATAAAATTTCTTTATATGCGGATGATGTATTAATATACATTACAAAGCCAGAAATTAGCATTCCGAATTTATTAAATCTCATAACTCAATTTGGTTCATTTTCAGGTTATAGAATTAACTGGTACAAAAGTGAAATTATGCCAATAATGGAGCACAATCCGGCCATACTTCAACAATTTCCTTTTAAAATTGCCTATGAAAAGTTTAAATATCTTGCAATTTACGTGACTAGGAAATATACTTCTTTATTTAAATTAAATTTTCCTCCTTTACTCACTAAATTACACAGAAATATCCAATTTTGGAAAACACTTCCTATATCATTAGTTGGTCGTAGTAATGCTATAAAGATGATCTTTCTTCCACAGCTACTATACTTATTTCAAGCAATTCCGATCTATCTTCCAAAAAAGTTTTTTTTTTAAATTGATTCAATTATTACTCATTTTATTTGGGACTACAAGACTCATAGAATAAATAAAAGACATCTATGTAAGTCTAAAACTAATGGAGGAATTGCCTTACCTAACTGTTCTTCCCTGACCTTCTGAGCTTCAGCACTTTCCTCTTCTCCATCAGAGCCAAAGAGATCAATATCATCTTCGTCGTCATTGTCTGCTGTTGCTTTCGCGGAGGTTGTATCTGCTACATTTTGTGGACCATATTTACCAAGATATCATCCACGATGATGGCACATCTCTCTGACCATGGCGTCCTCTTGCAGAAAGCCCGCGCAGCTTGTCTTTGATGCTGACATTTCTGAGCGCTGGGACACGTTTGAGTTTGATTTCACCCACTTTGTCAACGTCGCACATCGCGCTGATCCTGACTCCCTTAAAGCCTCCCTCCTACTCAACCTTGTCGGACCTGATGCCATGAAGAGAGCCAGAACTTTCACCTATGCTCCAGCGGTCCTGGGCGACGACGACGTGGAGATTACCCCTGCAGAATCTGCCAGTGACCCCGCTTGCCTGCTACGTAAGTTCAGGGAGATTTGTGACCTGCCCTCGAACCGCATTCTGCAGAGGGCACGGTTCTTTACAAGAAAACAGTTGCCGGATGAACCTGTTGAATGTTTTATTGCTGATTTGCGTTATCTCGCCCAGCGGTGCCGTTTTGGTGACATGACGGAGCAGCTCACTAGAGACATTTTAGTAACTGGCATGCGTGACCAGCAGCTACGATGTGAGCTTCTAAGGGATCCGGATCTAACGTTGGAAAAAGCTATGCATGCCTGCAGATTGTCTGAGGTCGTTGTATTGCCAGATGACCACCGAGACTCGGCCAATAAGTCTATCAACCTGGCTGGGTGTAGGAGACCCCAGCCTCGGATGGTAAACAATGCTTTTCTGCCGCGTGCCAACCCAGGTCCTGGTGAAGTGCCCCAAAAAAGGTGCCCAAACTGTAACTACATGCACCATAGACTGTCTACCTGCCCTGCTTATGGCAAATTTTGTAACTTTTGTAAAAAGTTAAACCACTTCTCTGCGGCCTGTCGCTCGATCCGTTCCCGTGGGAGACAGGCACCGATTTCCAGACCCAGTCTAAACATGCTGAGGCAATCTGATGGCTGTTACGATTTACAGCCCAGCCTGGTCGACTCCTACGAGGCAGATCCAATTAATCCTCCTGAGAATTCGAATGTGTTTACCCTCCTACACACAACCGCCCAACGCTCTGATCCCTCTGTAGCTCTGACTGTCAATGGTGTGTCCTTCCTTGCAAAGCTGGATACAGGTGCGAAGGTCAACGTATTGTCAATAAATCTTTTCAATAAGATAAGGAATAATGAGCCCCTGGTTGTTGACAACGCTACGTTGCATGCCTATGGTGGAGAAATTCTAAGGCCTGTGGGGAGGGCTGCTTTAACTTGTGTGCTGCAAAAGGCAACGAGAAACCTCGTTTTCTATGTTTTGAACTCTGACTGTGTAACCCTGCTGGGCAACCGTGCGTGCCAAGATCTTGGCCTGGTGTCCTTCGACCGCACGGTCCACAAAGTGCAACTGTCGTTCAACCCTGTTGTGGAATACCAGGACCTGTTCAACGATGACCTGGGAAAGTTACCACTCACATATCGTATTTCCGTTGACCCAAACGTACAACCTGTAGCCCGCGCAGCTCACAGGGTGTCTCACGCCATGAAAGACAGGGTCGAGGCGATGCTGAATAACATGGTCGATAAGGGGGTGCTAGAAGCGGTTAGCGATCCCACCGCTTGGGTCTCCACTATGGTTGCCACGATAAAGAAAGACAAGAATGAAATACGTGTGTGTATCAATCCGAAGGACTTGAACCTTGCAATCAGGCGACCACACCACCCCATGCGGTCTGTTGAGGACGTGGCGGCTCAGGTCGGGCAGGCCACCATCTTTTCGGTCCTAGACGCTAAGAACTCGTTTTGGCAGATCCCGTTGGACAAAGAGTCTTCTGACCTAACGACCTTCGCCACACCGTTTGGCAGATTCAAGTTCCTGCGAATGCCATTCGGCATTAATTCCGCTAGCGAGGTGTTCCAGCGAACTATGGAGCAGATATTCTCGGGCCTGCCATGTGCCATCATCGTGGATGATATCCTGGTTTATGGGAAAGACATTGCGGAGCACGACCTGAACCTCCGCAGCATCCTGGATCGGGCGCGGAAGGTCAATCTGAAGCTGAATCCCAAGAAATGCCGGTTCCGCGTCCCAGAAGTCACGTATGTGGGACACGTCTTCACCTCTAACGGACTAAAACCCGACCCCTTGAAGGCAGCTGCCATCTCCGAGATGGCAGCCCCCACCGACGTGCCAGGTCTACAACGATTCTTAGGCATGGTGAACTACCTGGGGAAGTTTATACAAAACCTCAGTGAGCTGAGTGCTCCCCTGCGGCAATTGACAAAAAAGGATATTGCCTGGGCCTGGCTCCAACATCACCAGCAGGCCTTTGACTGCCTCAAGTCGAAATTGATTGACACCCCGACGTTGCGGTACTTCGATGTAAGTCGCCCCATCACCGTCACCTGTGACGCTTCCAAGTTCAGAGATTTCCTGTTCGGCAGCAGATTTACGGTCGAAACCGACCACCAGCCACTGGTGACCATCCTAAACAAGCCAATTCACGCTGCCCCCGCCAGGCTGCAGCGTATGATGCTACAGCTCCAGCGTTTCGAATTCGACATCATCTACAAGAAGGGCACCGAGATGCACATTGCGGACACCCTATCGCGCGCCCCGCGGACCTCCTGTGATCGCCACCCCTACGAAACAGAGGACTTGCTTGTACTGGGCGTTAATTTCATTCCCACCAAGCAGCTACAGGTGTTGGCCGAGCACACCGCTGCCGATCCAGTTTTGCAGCGGCTTGCCACTGTGATTAAAGCAGGGTGGCCAACAAAGCGCTCCGCTGCGCCATCTGAAACACAGCCCTTCTTCCTGGTCCGCGACGAATTGGTGCTCCAGAATGGCGTCATCGTCAAGGGACATAAAGTTGTGGTCCCGTCCTCCCTGTTTGACTCTTACTATTGCGCAGCCCATAGCGGACACCCTGGGGTCGATGCAACACTCGCCCACGCTCAGTGCCAATTCTACTGGCCCGGAATGGCCAAATATATCCGAGACCGAGTTTCTGCCTGCTCCACGTGCAACAGTCTTGCTCCACACCAGCAGCGACAGCCCCTGCTGCAACAGCCTGCCCCTGCCTTGGCCTGGTCCTCGTTGGCTGCTGACATCTTCGAGTGGCGTGGTAACCACTACCTTGTCCTGGTCGACTCATACTCAAACTGGTTCGAGGTGGATTTACTGACATCCCTCACGTCGGAGATGGTGATCCGAAAGCTGCGGAAACACTTCTCCACTTTTGGGTCCCCTGTCAGGCTGCAGACTGACAACGGCAGGCAGTTTACCAGCCTAGAATTCAAAAGTTTTGCGGACAAGTGGAATTTTGTGCATTTCACCAGCAGCCCTGAGTACCCACAGAGCAACGGACTTGCAGAACGGGCCGTCCGCAGCGCCAAGCATCTGATGGAACAGGCGAGACTTTCCAACACTGATTTGTACTTGGATCTCCTAAACCTCAGGAATGTTTCCAGGGATCCGGCCATGGGGTCACCTGCTCAGCGTCTGATGTCAAGGAATACCAGATCTACTATCCCGATTGCCCAGCGCCAGCTGCAACCTCGGGTGCTGGAGCCTGCCTCCGTGCAGAGGCGTATTCAAGAGAAGCATGACAGCCAGCGGCGTTCCCACGATCGGTCGTGCAGACCACTCGATCCTCTTTTGCCTGGACAGGTTGTTCGGTTGCAGACCGCCGGCGGTCACTCCCGTCTGGCCACCGTGGTTGGGGTGGCCGACTCACCTCGTTCGTACCTGGTGGACCATGAGGGCACCATCTACCGAAGAAGCCGACAACACCTGCTTGCGGTTAATGAGCCAAAGCCGCAGCCCCCGGGACCCTATGCCCCGCCGCTCTCATACCAGCAGCAGGCTGCCGTCCCGGCCAGCGTTCCTTGTATGCCTCGGTCCCCATATCGCGCGCCCGGTTCCCCTCTGCGCGGGTCCCCTGTTGCCGGTTCCCACTCTCCCGGTTCTACCACCGCACCTCCCTTCCCTGGTTCCCCTGCTGCCTCGTGTCCTCCGGTTTCTTCTGCTCTTTCGGGGGGAGGGGGAGACATTCGTACGCGCTCGGGCCGGATTAGTAAGCCACCTGTGCGCTATGGCGATTTTGCTTAATTCTGTTATTAATTCTGTTGTTGTGACAACAATCTGTTTAATTTTCTAGGGGGAAGGATGTAGATGGTTTATATGCAACCAATAACATAGTTACCTCAGTACCATTAACCCCGCCTAGTTAACATCAATCATAACGCCTTCCCTTCCTGGGTACAGTTCAGTAGAGGAACGTAGCCAGTGCTTGAAGATGTATGTAATACGCTGTGCTATCATTAAAAGATGTTGTACGCTTTAAGAGTTTGTGAAGTATTAATTTACACTAACTTCTTATTTTATTATTGGGCGGTTAATATTAAAAATATAACCTGCTGGTTGGATGACACTGATCAACAACCGGATTGTTTAAAGATGGAGAAAGAGGATTGTTTACCATTTGATATTGGTGCGATCCTCTTAACTCCAATAAATTTAAATAAAAAGACATATGGAGGTAATCCCATTATACACAGTGTTATCCGTACCTGGAAACAATTAAATCTTACTTTAAAACTGAGTAAATTATCTGCTTTCCTCCCTATTGCGAATAACCCTTCTTTTAAACCGTCTGTCTTAGATAGAGGATTTGCTCAATGGAAAAGTTATGGAATTAAAAGGGTGGGAGATCTTTATCATAAGGGAACTTTTCTTTCTTTTCAGGATTTACAGCAGAAGTACGGATTACATGTTAATAATTATTTTAGATATTTACAACTTAGAGATTATGTAAAATTACACATGCAAGAATATAAGTTTAGAGGTCCAGAAACTCTTGATGTATGCCTGAATCGACATTATAATTCAAATAAATTAATATCCTTTATTTATAATACTCTCCTAGATACTGACATTCCGTCATCAGAATCATATAGACGAGCATGGGAGGACGAATTGAACCAACTCATAATGCAAGATATATGGGATGAAAGTTTACAACATATACACCAAAGTTCATTAAATACTAGACATTCCTTAATACAATTTAAAATAATACATAGATTACATTATTCGAAGATGAAATTAAATAGGATTTTTCCTAGTATCTCTCCTATTTGTGATAAATGTCAATTTCAAGAAGCTAATTTAACTCATATTTTCGTAACTTGCATAAAAATGCAAAATTTCTGGTTGGAGATTTTTAAAATAGTTTCTAAAGTTATCAACAAGCAATTGGATATGGATCCAAAATTAATTATATTAGGATTATCAGAACATACTGCAAACTTTACAAGAAGTCAGGTACATTTTCTTGATTACAGTTTAATAACTGTGAAAAAATTAATACTTAAATTTTGGAAAAAACCAATAACCCCCACAATTAAAATGTGGACTACGGAAATGACAGAGACCCTGCATTTGGAAAAAATAAGATTTGCCTTAATTGACAAACCTGAGTTATTTTTTAAAATATGGTCTCCATTTATTGAATTTTTAGAAAAGTAAATGGGTTTGGCACAGGACTAAAATTAAAATTTAAAATTAAAAGTTGAAGCTTGAGTTTAGGGTTGGATGTACAACTGTGGTTATTGTCTCCTGGATCTACCCCCTTTAATTTTTATAGTTATACTTTTTTAAAAAAAAATCTTATTCTCTCTTCCCAATAGTTTATAGTTTTGTTTTTTTTGCTTCTTTATTTTTTATTTTCTCTCTTTAAAAATTTAAAAATTGAAGCTATGTAAGAACTTTGTAACAAATTTGTCTTTTATTTCTATTTGTACATATGCTTTTCAAAAATAAAAATATATTTTAAAAAAAAAGAACAGTGCCCTCCATAATGTTTGGGACAAAGACCCATAATTTATTTATTTGCCTCTGTACTCCACAATTTGAGATTTGTAATAGAAAAAAATACATGTGGTTAAAGTGCACATTGACAGATTTTAAGAAAGGCCATTTTTAAACATTTCACCATGTAGAAATTATAGAAGTGTTTATACATAGTCCCCCCCATTTCAGGGCTCCATAATGTTTGGGACATAGCAATGTCATGTAAATGAAAGTAGTCATGCTTAGTATTTTGTTTTGCATATTTTGCAAAGCCTTTGCATGAAATGGCTGCTTGAAGTCTGCCATTCATGGACATCACCAGTTGCTGAGTGTCTTCTCTGGTGATGCTCTGTATTGCAGCCATATTGCAACCTAATTCTTGTTTTCTTGTTTTGGGGGCTAGTCCCCTTCAGTTTTCTCTTCAGCATATAAAAGGCATGTTGAATTGGGTTCAGATCGGGTGATTGACGGCCACTCAAGAATTTACCATTTTTTAGCTTTGAAAAACTGTGTTTCACAGATAAGGTGGTATGCTTTGGATCTTGGGCAGTTCCTTCTCTCCTCCATACTTTGTTCTTGCCATCACTCTGATACAAGTTAATCTTCATCTCATCTGTCCACAAGGCCTTTTTCCAGAACGGTGGTTGCTCTTTTAAGAACTTCTTGGCAAACTGTAACCCGGCCATCCTATTTTTACGGCTAACCAGTGGTCTGCATCTTACAGTGTAGCCCAAAGATACTAGAGGAACAATATAGACCACTCGACCCTAAAAACGTAGTACATCATTGGCGCCATTTTAGGAGGCAGAAACTTGCAGAAACATTTAAGAAAAATAACAAAACTCTGTGAATTGATAGATGAGATATATTCTGCAGTTTAGTGGAATCATCACACATACTGTTCCCCAAAAACACTAATTACACTGCGAGAGTCATAGCGAACGCCGGGTTTTGCCTACTAAAATGGCTCCTTTGCGTACGACACTTCAGTGTAGGCGATTTCAACGGAGTGGTCCATCTTGTTCCTCTAGTATCTTTGGTGTAGCCTCTATACTTCTGATCATGAAGTCTTCTGCGGACAGTGGTTATTGACAAATCCACACCTAAAGAATGTTTCTGATCTGTCGGACAGGTGTTTGGGGATTTTTCTTTATTGTGGAGAGAATTCTTTTGTCATCAGCTGTGGAGGTCTTCCTTGGCCTGCCAGTCCCTTCGCGATTAGTAAGCTCACCAGTGCTCTCTTTTTTCTTAATGATGTTCCAAAGAGTTGATTTTGGTAAGCCGAAGGTTTGGCTGATGTCTCCAACAGTTTTATTATTGTTTCTCAGTTTCATAATGGCTTCTTTGACTTACATTGGCACAACTTTGTTCCTCATGTTGATAAACAGCAAAAAAAAAGCTACCAAAGGTGATGGAAAGACTGGAGGAAAGACTAGGTGCTGAGAGCTCTCCTATACCTGCATTAAGGAAGCAATTAAACGCACCTGAGTAATTACAAAGACCTGTGAAGACGTGTCCCAAACATGGTGCCCTGAAATGGGGGGACTATGTATAAACATAGCATGGAGAAACCAAAATGTATACAAATGGCCTTTATTAAAATCTGACAATGTGCACTTTAATCACATGTGATTCTTTTCTATTGGAAATCTCAAATTGTGGAGTACAGAGGCAAATAAATGAATGGTGGATCTTTGTCCCAAACATTATGAAGGGCACTGTGGATGTGATTGCACTTCCACCCGTTCCTGTTAGTCTAAATTGAATCAGACAAGCATTAAACCCATGTACGTCAGCTGTGGTTTCAGTTCTTGTCCAACAAGCCATAACAGGTCAGATTTGAAAATTTGAAGTTTCAGAAGAGTTAGTGTGCCTTGCTTGCATAACTCTACATTCTTAAAATGCCACGTGAAAATGAAATTGGAATATATTTTGGGAACCAGGTGGTGAAGAGGTGAGTGAGTTTAACCTCCACTTCATAAGTTAGAATCCAGTCCAGACTATCAAGATGAATTTGGTTCCCTGCTGTTCTTAACGTTTTTACATGACAATGCACAACTGGGTTTCAGCTGATTCTTGGTTCCTGCAGCCATCCCAAAATATTTGATGAGCATAATGGAAATTTTTATTCTGTCTGAGCAGAAAGAGCACTTCGGGCGTCAGTTAAATCTGGCCAAAGAATCAAAAATTATACTTGATCTCTGAGCACAATGTATCTAAGTTGGATGAGCTTTGCACACCAATTAGGCAAATATTACTACTATACTCAGAGATGGGTATGTGAGGAGAGCATAACAATCTCACCTACAGTATTGAATAATTTGATATCTAGAAAATCATGTTCTGTACATGAAGTATATGTTCACAGCAGATTAGGCTTCTGTAAAGAAGGGCAAAGTCAGGAAATAAACTTAGTTTTAAAAGGGAGTTTTGCATTTAACATTTATGCTGGATAGTACAACCAAGTAAAGCAAAGGGGTTATCTTTACCAACAAAATTTATGATAGTGAAACAAAAAACAATCCTATCAATTGTCCAAAATATCATACAACACAAAGTTAGCCTATTAGAGTCATACAGCATAGAAACAGGCCCTTCGGCCCAACTTCAATTCAAATGTCTTCTTAATATTGCTTTGCATTTCTTCAAGGAGCTCAAGCTAGTCCTGTTTGGCCTAGATCCCTCTAAACATTTTCTATTCATGTACCGATCCAATTGCCTTGGAAATGCTGTAAAGTACCTGCCTCAACAACCTTTTGGTTGTTCCATATGCCCACCATCTTTTTACTCTACTCCTGTATCACCAACCTTCCTAAAATGAATGCTGTCTCTTTGCATTTGAGACTGGAGAAAAGACTAGGTGCTGAGAGCTCTCTTATACCTTCATTAAGGAGGCATTTAACACACCTGAGCAATTACAAACACCCGCCGTCTTCTTCTGTCGCATGTCTTTTAGACCTGCAGCTCCGTTGAGGCGAGCCAGGCCAACGTGTCATCGTCCAGGTCAATCAGACCTCGTTCACCATTCGGTGGCCGGTATTTGGGGCAACTGGTGACTATGTGCTCCACTGTCTGTGTTGGGTACCCACACTCGCAGAAGGCACTGTCCACGAGACCTCACCTCTTCATCGCTACTCCATAGCGTCCGACACCGGTCCTCAAGCGATTGAGGGTTATCCACTGTTTTCGGGGCAAGTCCTGGCCAGGGACGTCCATGGTTTCACCGATGTAGCGGTGTAGCCTAGATGGTTCCGCTGACTTCCACTGGTCTCTCCATCTCGTCTTGACACAGGTGGCCTTGGAAGTGTCAACCGGTGTTGTACAGAGCAGCTCGCGGGCTTGCAGGGCAAAGGGGCGCCGTGACTTGAGGCGCACATGTCGTGGTGTCTGTGACGATCTGATGGAGAAGGTGGAAATCACTAGTCTGTGCCTTTCGAGAAAGGGCCAGCGTGGCTGCTTCTCGTCTGATGTTGGCCGGGGCGATGCTGGCAAGGATGGGCAGTTGGTTTACTGGGGTGGCTCGTAGGCATCCGGATACAGTCCGTAGGGCATTGTTGAGGGCAGCATCCAGCTTCTTAGCGTGAGCATAACGGCACCAGACCGGGGCGCAGTACTCGGCGGCTGAGAACACCAGGGTCACTGTGGACATGCGCAGTGTCTTCATCGTGGCTCCCCATGTGGTGCCGGCTAGGCGGCGTATCAGTGCGGCACGGGCGCTTATCAAATAGCCGTGAAGCCATGTGTTTCAAACATTATGGTGCCCTGAAATGGGGTGGGGGGGGGATATATGTATAAACACAGCTGTGATTTCTACATTGTGAAACCAAAATGTATAAAAATGGCCTTTAATAAAACCTGACCATGTGCACTTTAACACGTGATTTTTTTCTATTACAAATCTGAAATCGTGGAGTTCAGAGGCAAATAAAAATGATGGGCCTTTGTCCCAAACATTATGGAGGGCACTATAACATCAATTCTGTTAGTATTTACAAGTGAAACATTAAGACTCTTTCGGCTACATCATCATGCCTTAAAGCGTTTTAGGTATATAATCAAATACCTACATTTGCATTGAAGAATTCAATCCAGAGAAAGTTAAATGGAGAAATGGTGTTAAAAAGTTAGTCTATGGCAATTAAATGTAGTCGTAAATTAATACGTCCGTTTTTTTAACCGTAATTCTTTACGCGAACTGTTCTTTTCCCTTCCTTCTACTGGCTAGCAGTGGAACAAAATATATCAAACTCACTATAAATTGGACATTTAAAGTGGCAGAACTGATAAAGCAGTAACAGGTCAGAATATCCTTCCCACCAAAATTGCAGTAAATACATAGTTTACCCTTCTTACAGTAAAATCCGGGAAATGGCTGCGAAAGATGGGATGGGATCAAAAGTTACAAAAGGCAAAATAGATCAAAACCTTCAAACGGTTTTTGTTTTAAATTGGGTTGACATTTCTTATCGCCTTGTTAAACATTTTCCAAGTGTTTTGAGCCGTTTCCATAGTGTGCTGGCAGGTTGAATGCAAGACTCCAACATGGTGACATTCTATTTTGCAGCAGCCTTCCAGTCCCGGCTCGGCGAGCTGCAAGCGATCAGTTACCAAGAGCCAGGCAGCAACGTATTAGCAATTTAAAACAGATACGTTCCACAAATACCTCAGCGCACGATTAAAAAAAACCACCAACTCGTCTTTACCAACTCTAATTGGATTGAACTTTAACAAACTCCATTGATATTAAATCCTGGTTAGAAATTAATGAAACATAATATTTAAGGATTTTTTTTCTAAAAAACGATTTAAGGGGATAAAAATTGTGTCAATTATAAGTAGAACCAGTTGTTTTTGTCGTGTACAAGTGACATTTCAAAGCCATAGGTGCAGAATTTTAAGTTTAATATTCGGTCACCAGTTGATTAGGTTTCGACAACTGCAGGAATGAATCCTGCAAGGGGCCCAAGTAGCCCGGACAATGTTCATACACAACCACAAGCTGTTCCAGTCGCTTCACCCCCCACTAGGCTGGAGCGATTCGACTGAATCTTTCCTCACTGGGTTGTTCAGCCCCTGCGTGTGCAGAACACAGGCCATTCTTTTACCCAGACGCAGCGTTTTACCCACGGTGGAATCCACACATCAAAAACCCGGCCAAACTCTCACCTGTATTGGTCAAATTTGGCATATTTCAGCCACTCGCGGGGGTCGCTTTGATAGGATTCCATCAAAGCTTGCACTTCGTCCACATCGACTTTGTCACCGGCGAAAATCTGGTGCAAACCTTGAATTACATCCGTCAGGCTCTGAGATTTGTGTGTTTCTGTCCGCTCCATGATATACTCTCCAGTACAACGACACAAGCCAGCCACTCACTACCTACCTACCTTCCTTCCTTCCCCAGCCGCCGGTTGCCTAATGCCAGCTATTTATAGAGTCGAGTAAAGCGCAGGGGAATGACCAACAGCGACGTAAGGGGGATCTTAAATTACGTTTCCTAGAGCAGTTTATATTTTCCGGCTTTTACATAGAACGCGTAGGGGTGTTGCAAGCAGATAAACAATATATGTGCGCACTGGCATATTTGATGAACAGTTATCTTATTTGGCTAAATTAATCAATAATTTGAACATGATCGCCCCCTTTAATTTGCGATGAAAGATATTTTTACCGTGCTTGAGATATAATAAAATCATTCGGGTATTTGTTACACGAAGGGGGTAGTGTTTTGAGTTAGGAAAAGTGTCCTAACCCGAAACGTCTGTCTATTTCCCTCCCCAGATGCCGTCTGACCCGCTGAGCTCCACCCGCATTTTGTTTTTGATATGATTCCAGCATCCGTAGGTCCTTGTCTCACATTTCACATGGTCTACACACATCACTACACCATGAAAGAGTTCTTCATTAAAATGGAAAGTGAAGTAGTGCAGTTTGGGGGAGTGAGTTGGCTTTGCTTGCGACAAACCAACAAAGGAGGTTGCGTACAAAACACTGTTGGAATATTGCCAGACAATATGGGACCCTCACCAGAACGTCAAGTGTCTCCGATATGTTAAATCGCCTTGGCTGGGAGTCGCTGTAGTCAAGACACACCAAAGCCCGCTTATGTACTGTCTACAAAGAGACTCATGGCATTGTCCCCAGTAACATATCTCACTTATTCAATCCAATACCCAGAAATGTTCAAGACAGTCCTCAGGTCACTTCATTTATACTAGGATTGGAGCAAACAAAAATAGCTACCTACAGTCACTATATCCATGGACTATCCCAGAGTGGAACATCCTTCCCAACACCACCAGACGTGCACCAAACTTGTCACTCTTCAAGTTACAGCTCGACAACTTGGACATGGATCATCTCACCAAACTTGCCCACATAAAAATCTAAATAACTTTTTTGCAACCAGTACCCACCCGAGTGAAACCTGCACGAGATAGCCCAGCTATTGGCGGTTGTGCAGTAGAAAACAGAAACAGAAGCAGAAGCCTCATTAAAAAGCGATACTGTACTGATTCACAAAATGCTGGATTAACTCAGCAGGTCAGGCAGCATCTCAGAAGAGAAGGAATGGGTGACGTTTCGGGTCTGAAGAAGGGTCTTGACCCGAAACATCACCCATTCCTTCTCTCCTGAGATGCTGCCTGACCTGCTGAGTTACTCCAGCATTTTGTGAATGAATACCTTCGATTTGTACCAGCATCCACAGTTATTTTCTTATACATACTGTACTGATGATGGCTAATATTTATGAAATGAATATGGGAAAGCCAATGTTTCAGTCTGGCACAAAAATACAAAATGAAATGGAATCAACCATTGATATTTCGCTTGGGAAGCTTACACCCATAACTTACATGTAAGCTGTAAGCTTACATACAGCTTACCGCGGTATGAACCAAAGATACCAGAGGAGCAAGATGGACCACTCCGTCGAAATCGCGTATACTGAAGTGTAGTACGCAAAGGAGCGGAACATCCACCATTTTAGTAAGCAAAACCCACTGTTCGCTATGCCTCTCACAGTGTAATCAGTGTTGTGGGGGAACGGTATGTGTGATGATACCATTAAAATGCAGAAAATATCTCATCTATCAACACATTTTTTTGTTATTTTTATTTTTAAATGTTTTCCCTCTGCTTAATTTCTCCGTTTTTATTATTTCTTACTGTTTCTGCCCATTTCCTTCCCATCCTTCCTCCCCAGCTCCCTCTTTTGTGCAGTTTCCCTTGTATTGCTCAAACACACACTCTGCTCAAATTTAACTTATTATATATATATATATAATATATATATATATATATATAATATATATATATATATATATATATATAAAATATATATATATATATATATATATAAAATATATATATATATATATATATATATTATATATATATATATATATATATATATGAATGTGTGTTTGTGTGTATGTGTATGTGTGTTTGTCTGCTTAAGATGGCGGCGCATCGAGAAGCAGCGACTTTGCGCTCTCTAGACCGGTGCAATTCGGAGCAGCCCAGCACCAAACGAAGCTGCGAAAAAACCCAGGAAAGTACACCCAAAAAACTTTTAAAACTCAGGAAAGCACTAAAACTCACCACCAGTATGAGGAAATCCAGCACCGGCACCGAAACCCCAACGCTGTTGGCGGCAGCACGTCCGGACACAGCGACATCGCGCTCTCCAAAGCGCTGCAGCCCATGCAAGGAGGACCGCTCATGGAGCTGCACGGAGCAGCCCAGCATCTGACGAGGCTGGGTAAACAGGTCACTAAATTTTCATTTAAAATCCGCAACCCTTACCTCCACCAAAATCCAGTCGGAGCCCGTGGCGGCGAGTCCGGACACAGCGGCAGCGCGCTCCCCAAGGCACTGCAGCTCACGGAAGGCGGATCGCACATGGAGCCACACGGAGCTGCTCAACATCAGACGTGGCTGCGAGAGACTGGCTTGTGAGTACTATAAAACCCTCATCAAAATCCCGACGGAGCTAAGCTGAACAGCTGCCTGGATCACCACACCGGAGGGAAGGAGCCGGAGTCAGCGCAGGGAGAGAAAGCAAAAACGTGGACGGCGAGCGGGGGTAAAGGCCAGGCTACGGAGGGCTCCACAAAGACCATCCCTACCAAGCGTCTTTCTCACAAATGTCCAGTCACTCTCCAATAAGCTGGATGAGGTAAGGCTATGGATCAACACCCAGCGATCCCTGAAAGACTGCTGCGCGCTGATCTTCACGGAGACGTGGCTCAACGCGCTGGTTCCCGACGAGGCTGTGGAGCTAATGAACCGGTCACTACATCGTGCTGATAGAACAAAGGACTCCGGTAAGAGCAAGGGTGGGGGGTTCTGTATCTACATCAACAATGACTGGTGCACCAACCACACTGCAATAGAGAGCTACTGTTCCCCAGACCTGGAGTACCTACTGCTTAAATGTAGGTCGTTTTATCTGCCTCAGGAGTTTACTGTGGTCATCATCATGGCCGCATACATTCCCCCACAGGCTAATGCTAACCTAGAGCTAGCACAGCTGGACTCGGCCATCAACAAGCAGCAGGATGCCCACCCCGACGGTGCCTTCATTGTTGCAGGGGACTTTAATCAGGTCGACCTACAAACTGCGCTCCACAAATTCCACCAGCATGTGCAGTGCCCTACCAGGGGCTCAAACACGCTGGATAAAGTGTACACCAACGTAAAGGACGCCTACAGAGCTCTCCCGTGCCCACCTCTGGGACAATCCGATCACCTCTCACTGTTTCTACTGCCCGCATACAAACCCCTCATCCGCAAGACCAAACCTACAATTAAGACGGTCAAAATATGGCCCGAGGATGCCACCCTACAACTCCAGGACTGCTTTGATCGCACCGACTGGGACCTGTTTGCACAACAGGTGACCTGTGGTTCAGAGGTAGACTTGGAGGAATACACATCCACTGTGCTCTCCTACATCAACTGCTGTGTGGAGAATGTCACAGTGGACAAGGAAATAAAGATGTTCCCAAACCAGAAACCATGGATGAACAAGGAGGTACAGAATCTGTTGAGGGCACGCAACAATGCCTCTAAATCTGGTGACACTTCAGCATACAGTGTTGCCAGGTCAAACCTGAATAAAGGTATAAAAAGGGCCAAAGACACCCACAGGCGACGAGTGGAAAACCACTTCAATACCACGGACACCAAAAGCATGTGGCAGGGTGTTAGGGACATCACTGGCTACAAGAACAGCCCTGCCTGTCCCCACAGTGATGTCACACTAACCAATTAGCTTAACACCTTCTTTGCCCGCTTCGAAATTGGCAACACCACCACGAGTGGTAGAACCTCAGCCAAGGCCAGGGCCGTTTTTACAGCATTATGGGCCCCCGGGCAAAGCAGTGTACTGGGGCCCCTACCGTTACTCTCCCCCACCCCCCTTTCCCTACCAGCCCCCCCCCCCCCCTGTCGTGCCGGCGAAAAGCACTTACCGAAAAGCACTTAGCGATGGACTTAGGGTGCTACATTGTTGCGAAAAGCACTTACAGATCGCTGTGAGAAGCACTTAGTGACCGAAAATGTTGCGAAAAAAGCACTTATTGAACCTACATTTTTAAAGTAGTATTTATTTATTGCAAGTCACTTAACATACACAGATCAGCATGGGGCCTCTATGCTCGTGGGCCCCCGGGCAAGTGCCCATCAGGCCCATGCGTTAAGACGGCCCTGGCCAATGCGGAGGGACAGGTCTTAACATTGAGCACACAGGAAGTACAGCGCGTTCTGCGAAGGGTCAACCCACGCAAGGCTGCAGGCCCGGATGGAGTTCAAGGAAGGGTACTTAGGGACTTTGCTGAACAGCTGGCTGAGGTATTCACCAGGATCTTTAACCTGTCGTTATCTCTGGCTACCGTCCTCAAGTGCCTGAAATCGGCGACCAAAAAAACCAAAAATCACATTCCTGAACGACTACCGTCCGGTTGCCCTAATCATGAAGTGCTTTGAAAGGCTGGTCCTCTCACACATCAAATCCAACATCCCTGCCTGATTGGACTCACATCAATTTGAATACAGGGCAAACAGACCCACAGAGGACGCCATCTCTCTGGCACTTCACACTGTCCTGACTCACCTGGAGAGACAGGGCACGTACGTGAGGATGCTATTCATAGACTATAGCTCTGCCGTCAACACAGACATCCCCACCAAGCTCCACACCAGACTCCACCAGCTAGGCCTCAGCTTGTCGTTATGCGACTGGATCCTGAATTTCTTGATGGAGCGACCGCAGGCAGTGAGAATGGGCCCGCACCTGTCCTCTACTATCACCCTGAGTACCGGCACACCACAGGGCTGTGTTTTGAGCCCCATACTCTACTCCCTATTCACACACGACTGTGTTCCTGCATTCGAGACCAACACCATTGTCAAGTTTGCAGATGACACAACGATGATCGGGCTGATGAAACAAACGGTGATGAAACAAACTACAGAGTGGAGTTGCAGAATCTGGCGGACTGGTGCTCAGATAACAACCTGTCCCTGAACACCTCCAAGACCAAGGAGCTGATCATCAACTTCCGAAGGTCACATAATGGGGAATACGCTCCGATCTTTATCAACGGGGACAGTGTGGAGAGAGTGTCCAGCTTCAAGTTTCTGGGCACTCACATTTCGGAGGACCTCACATGGTCCACTAACACCGCTGCGCTGGTCAAGAAGGCGCAGCAACGACTGTTCTACCTGAAAACACTGAAAAAGTCTGGTCTGCTGCTGACTACCTTCTACCGCTGCATCATAGAGAGCATCCTAACACATGGCATCCCTGTGTGGTATCTCAGCTGCACGGAGGCAGAGAGGAGAGCTCTTCAGCGGGTAGTCTATAGAGCTCAGAAGGTTATCGGAACACAGCTACCAGCCTTGGAGGGCATCTACAACACACGATTCCTCAGAAAAGCCACCAGCATTCATAAAGACTTCTCACACCCCTGCAACAGCCTGTTTGAACTTCTACCATCTGGCAGACGCTACAAGGCCTTCTACGCCCGCACCTCCAGACTCAGGAACAGCTTCATCCCCATGGCCATAGCTGCTCTGAACCGGTCCTGCTGAGTCGGATGGTTACGTCGCACAGCGACCCGGCACAAACCTATTTGCACTTTATTCTGTTTTAAAACTGTTTCTAATTTTGTTTCACTGGGTTGTCTAAATTGATACTGATTAGCTAATTAATTTATTGCATCGTATGGAAGTCGCATTCCCAATCTCGTTGTACCCCTGTACAATGACAATAAAGATATATTGTATTGTATTGTGTGAGAGGCAAGAGAGATAAATAAATTTCAAAGTTCCTTCTCATGGATCAGAAGCAATTTTGATTTACAGCAACGCTCTATTTCTCTCCATCTTATTTCTCACATGATGTACATAAACAATAAAGGCGATTCGACCATTATGGTTTATGTATATGCATATATATATATATACACACACATACATATATCTCTAGTTTTTTTGTGATTTCCTCAAATTATTTGTTTAGCAGTCTTTTTCTTTCAATCTCTCTCTCTCTCTTTCTCTCTCTCTCTCTCGCTCTCTCTCTCTCTCTCTCTCTCTCTCTCTCTCTCTCTCTCTCTCTCTCTCTCTCTCTCTCTCTCTCTCTCTCTCTCTCTCTCTCTCTCTCTCTCTCTCTCTCTCAATATATATATATACACATATACACACACACACATATATATATATATATATATAAAATCAGTCATACACACACTTCTCAGCACATGGTTCTCCCTATCGTGATCACTGTTCTCTCATGCATTTCATTAGGGCCTACCCATACACATTCGCAATCAGTGACATCAAACTTATTTCCAGAATCCTAATATTGTGAATAAAATAACAATGAACACTTGTCAAGATATTTTTTCATTCTTTTTATTCTATATTAGTGTAATAAGATGTAATGCATACATACCTTCATTGATACAGAAGTGCTTGCTTTAAACATGAATAATGTACATTACTACCATAGTTTAGTTTTGAATTTAACATATAATTGAGGGGGTCGGTTGAATATAGCGCTAACCCTCACTTTTGTGAAGAATGAGTTACATGATCCTTACCCACAACCCTACAACCTGTAAAAATTTCATATTTAAATTCAACCGATAAGTTGGTCAAATAACATGGGCACCTTCTTGTTTTTTTGTGATTTGTGGATTTTTCAAATGTGAATATCTCATAATGACACATTTGTGGGTTAGCAGTATATTGCACCAACCCCCTCAATTTTATATCATTCAAAAATGAACTTCATAAACAAAGATAACACTTTTTATTTCTGTCATTCATGGTAAAGTTTACATCATTTTGTGTGCGAGATATACAGGGTTGCACTGTTTCGCATATCAGTTAACCAATGAAAAGACCAGGTCCTGATTTATATCAGGTCCTGATTTATACCTCTTCACCTTCCCCTCCTTGTCTGAAGAAGGGTCCGAACCTGAAACATCACCCATCCTTTTTCTCCAGAGATGCTGCCTGACCCGGTGATTTAATCCACCACTGTGTCTATTTGAATTGCATTCATGCTTCTGTATCACATCAGGCAGCATTGGTCATTTTAGTGGTTGTCAAGGGTTTTTTAACTAATCAATTCACCAATTAAAATTTTCTTTGCTCTAAGTATAAAGTTCTTGGTTCTTCGTTCTTGGTCCTCCAAAATATTCCAAAATGGAATTTAAACTGGAGGTGGCGGAGTATGGACTTAAGCAAGAAGGGCTTCTTGGAGAAGAACTGCCTTAAATTTAGTTGCGTCTGGTTGAATAACTATAGTAGGGTGAAAACTATTCCATGCTTTAATTGTGCGAGGGAAGAATGAATTGCTATACACATCTGTCTTGATAGCTGGTGTCTCAAATTGAATCGAATGCCCTCATCTACTCCTGATAGGTTTGGGTTTGGTGTAGATGTGGTAATCTATGTCGAGCTGACCATTTAACATTTTGTAAAAACAGGTCAAACGGTGGGCTTTACGTCTGTCTTGGAGAGTGTTCCACCCCAATGAATTTAGAAGTTCGGTAACACTCGCTTCTCTCTCATAGGTATTTGTAACAAAACGAGCTGCCTGTCTTTGGACACGATCGATGGAAGAAATGTTTTTAATTGTGTGTGGATCCCATGCTGCCACTGTGTGGTCCAAATGTGGTCTAACAAGGGTGACGTATAACTTCTCCTTGACAGAAGTTGAACATTGATAAAAGTTGCTTCTCAGAAAATTTAGGACACCTGTTGCTGTCAGGTGAAATGTCCTTCCAATTATATTGTGGGTACAGTAGAGTTCTATTGTTTGCAAATGACTAATCTCTGCTTCCATGACTTTTTAAAAATAAAACAAAAAGAGATACAGCTTGTGGACGTGAAATTAAAATTAACAGAGAAAGCAAAGAAGAACAGTTCATTAAATATGATCAATTGGCCAGATACAGACAGAGTGGATCTCCAGTGCAAATATTCATTCAGTAACATCCAAAGTTTAAAGGTCACGAAGCAGCAACTCTTCAAGAAATAGTTATAAATGTCAACTATCAACTTATCCAAGAAGTTAAACAAAAATAATTATTTGCAAACATTTTATACACAAAGAAATCGCAGAGAGTTGTGAACACTGCCCAGTCTACCACACAGAATATGTTTACTAAAATGGCGCTGAAATTTACCCATGACCTACTACGGTTTTTAGAGTCGAGTGATCTATCTTGCTCTATTATCTTTGGTATGAACATTGACTTCTCTAACTTCAAGTAGCACTTGCTTTTCCTCTCTCTCCACCCCCTCCCCTTCCCAGTTCTCCCACCAGTCTTACTGTCTCCGACTATATTTTATCTCTGTAGACAATAGCCAATAGGTGCAGGAGGAGGCCATTCGGCCTTTTGAGCCAGCACCGCCATTCAATGTGATCATGGCTGATCATTCTCAATCAGTACCCCGTTCCTGCCTTCTCCCCATACCCCCTGACTCCGCTATCCTTAAGAGCTCTATCTAGCTCTCTCTTGAATGCATTCAGAGAATTGGCCTCCACTGCCTTCTGAGACAGAGAATTCCAATTGCCCACTCCCTTAACATCAGTCTGAAGAAGGGTCTCGACCCGAAAAGTCACCCATTCCTTCTCTCCAGAGATGCTGCCTGTCCCGCTGAGTTACTCCAGCATTCTGTGTCTACCCTGGAATCAACCATGGTCTTAAGGGTCTCAACCCGAAACGTCACTCATTTATTCTCTCCAGAGATGCTGCCTGTCCCGCTGAGTTATTCCAACATTTTGTGTCTATCTTTGCTAAAAAGAGATGTTCATAAGTTCATAAGTTCTAGAAGCAGAATTAGGCCATTCAGTCCATCAAGTCTACTCTGCCATTCAATTATGGCTGATCTATCTTTTTCTTTCAACCCCATTTCCCTGCCTTCGCTGCATAACCCCTGACACCCTTACTAATCAAGAATCTGTCAATCTCCACCCTAAACATATCTATTGACTTGGCCTCCACAGCTGTTTGTGGCAATGAATTTCACTGATTCGCCACCCTCTGACTAAAGAAGTTCCTCCTCATCTCCTTTCTATAGGTACCTCCTTTTATTCTGAGGCTATGGTCTCTGGTTCTAGACTTTCCCACGTGTGGATACATCCTCTCCACATTCTCTCTATGCAGGCCTTTCACCATTCGGTAAGTTTCAATGAGGTCCTCCCCCATCCTTCTAAACTCAAGCGAGTACAGGCCCAGTGCTGTCAAACGTCCGCTCTCATTCTCGTAAACCTCCTCTGGACCCTCTACAATGCCAGCACATCCTTCCTCAGATATTGGGGCCCTGAACTGCTCACAATACTCCAAATTGTACATTTTCCCTTTATATTTAATTTTCCAAAGTGCAACACCTCATAATTGCTGTGGTTAAACTCTATCTGCCTTTTCTCCACCTATTTCTGTAGCTGATCTACATTCATTGTATATTTTTGTAGCCTCTGTCACTGTCTGCAACTCCACCAAATTTGGTTTAATGGATGTATCATATAAAGGGAGGTTGATTACATTGGTTGGTTCCCTATCCCTCAGAGTTTATAGAATGAGTGCTAACTTTACTGAATTAATCAAATAGTTACAAGATTCAACAAAGTAGATTTGGAGGCATCTAATCCCAGGCTAACGAGTCTAGTACTCAATGTCACATTCTCAAAATAAGGGGAAAGTCATTTGTCAAAATGAAAAATATCTTCACTCAGAAGTGGAGAACATTTTAAATTCTCTCCTTCTGAGGGCTATGACAGCCAGTCATTGATTCTCATCAAAATAAAGAAGAAGGAAAGAACACACAAAAAAATGAAGAGATTTTTGGATATTACAGGAATCAAGGGGAATGGGTATAGGGAAGGAAAATAGTAGAAGAGGTATGAAGTAAAAGATCTACTATGTCTTGTTGAATGGCAGATGTATGAGAGAGCAAATGGCTTAATTCTCCTCCCATTTCCTTTGTCCTCACATTGTTATGTGGCCCCAGTTACTCCAATGTAAATGTGCAGACAAGCTCCCTTCCTCCTAGAGCTCAAGAGACTACAAATGCTGGAATCTGATTTTTTTAAACAGCTGGAAAAAAATCAGTGGGCCTGGCAGCATCTGTGGAGGGAAAAAGACAGTCAACAATTTTCAAAGAAGTTCAGAAAAAGGTTTCCACCGAAAACCCCAGCAGTTTGCTTTTTGCTTTTTTGCTCCCTTCTTCCTGAAACCAATTCAGTCAATCTTTTCAATATTCTCCTTTGATCCTTTACATCTTCATAAGGTGTATTCTCTTGAATTGAATTAAATATTTCAGTAGTGTCCTGATTAATGTGTTAGAAAGATTCAACTTGAATAGTGAAAGGCTTGGATAGAGTGGATGCGTAGAGGATGTTTCCACTAGTGGGAGAGTTTAGCACTAGAGGTCATAGCCTCTAGTCTTTGCCACAGAAGGCTGTGGAGGCCAAGTCAGTTGATATTTCTAAGGCAGAGATAGATTCTTGATTAGTACAGGTGTCAGAGGTTATGGGGAGAAGGCAGGAGAATGGGTTAGGAGGGATAGATCAGCCATGATTGAATGGTGGAGTAGATTTGATGGAACGAATGGCCTACTTCTGCTATCATTTATGATCTTAAGAACTTGAACTCAGCGTCTCTATGAATTAAGCCCATGACCCCGTGTGCATTACTAATTGCACTGTTAACATATCCTACCTCTTTTAATGATTAAAGCATACAAACAGTCCAGTTCCTGTGTACCTACATAATCTTCAGTGCTGTGCGATTTAGCCAATATTATTTCTCCTCTTTGACAATGTATCGTTTTACATTGTTCTGCATTAAATTTAGTCTGCCATTTGCCTGCACAATCTGACAGTTCATTTAAGTTTTCACCCCATTACTGTTTACAGCATCTCCAGATTTGATGTTATCTGCAAATGTTGAAATTTTATCCTGCATTGTCATGTTAAAGTCATAAATGGATGGAAAGAAAATGTGGTTCAAGCACTAAACTTTAAGAAGCTTATCATCTAAAGTTGCTTCCAGTCTAAAAACATCTAGATACTAAAACTCTTGTTTGTTTGTTTGTTTGTTCCTGAACTACAGCCAAAACGGCACATAATAGCGCGACAATTTTAGGCCCACCTTACTCACCGTCGTCCCTTTGGTGCTATTGGAAGAAGTTTCATTGGAATCGGTGTTATTTTTTAAAAGTTATTCACATTTTAAAGTTTAAATCTATCTCCTAGGGAGGGGGAGAGAGGGGGTGGAGGGAGGGAGGAAGGGGGAGTGCGAGGGGGGGAGGAGGGAGGATAAGGGGGGGTTGAGGGGGATGTAGTGGGGGGAAGGAGAGGGGGGAAGGGGGAGGGAGGGGGGGAGGAGGGGAAGAGGGAGGCGGGGAGAGGGGAGGGGGGGAGGAGAGGGGAGGGGGAGGGGGAGGGTGTGAAGAGAGGGTGCTGCACCAATGCAGGAAAGGTTTGGGCCCAACGGGTCCACTTGGTCTAGTAATTTTCTATTTTCTGTCCTTGAACTAATTTTTATCCATGCTGACACAGAGACCTCTTTGTTTCATGGTGTTTAGTTTTGCGACACGTCTCTTGTGTGGAGCTGTGCCAAACGACCTCTAAAATTGATATTGGAAACCCCTACTGCGTTCCCTTAATCATCATTCGCAGCTACCTCATCCAAAAAAGTACGCTTAGCCAAATATCATTTCCATTTAACTAATCTGTGCAGGCTCTCCTTTCTGAACTAATACTTATTCTATTAACATCTTCCCTGGTTATTGCTTCCCAATGTTTGATCACCACCAGAAAAAATGATGGGCCAATGCTGAGAGACAAGGTGTTTTATTTTTCCTTGGCACATTTGATTTATTAATAGTTGCACAACAAAGTCGATATACCACACAAGTTTGCTACATGTTATTTGTTGAGGAGGTACTGGAGGAAAAATATGCTGCATGTATATGTTACATACATTTTTTAAAATGTAGTTGAGGTGCCATTTGAATAAATTTAGCATTTCATGTTGATTGAAGTGTCCAAACTAGTTATTCCTTACCTTTTACATCCAAAAGCTCCAAAGTTTGTTAATATTGTCCAATTGATCACTTGCATCAAATAAAATAGATTTGAATCAATTGTCTGCCCCATAAAGCTAATTTTGGGCAAAAACAGAGCATTTTCGGAAACTTTGCACTTTTAGTCAAGTCAAATTGTGGGAAGTTATAGTTATATTCTGAAAAGCAGTAAAAAGACTGAAAAAATCAAGACTGAAAATACAATTAGAAAAAACAAGCCCATGAAGTGGTCCGTTGTGATTCATTGTTGAGGTGAGATTAATATTGTGAGGGCTGGTTCAACTCATAGTCACTTTAGCTACTATTGCTATTTAGAATAGAGATGAATGAGGATCTGCAAATTTCTACATACTGAATTTGTATAAAGATTGTTGAAAATTTTTAAAGTTACAAATGCTGAAAATCTAAAATGAAAACATAAAAGACAGTTGTTTTTTTCAATTCTCCTGCTCTGATAGTTGGTTGAAACATTAACTCTGATTTTCTCTCCACAAAATGCTGCCTGATTTGCTGATTGTTCCTAACATTGCTGTTATTATTTATATAAAGACAATATTTTGCTTAAGAATAAGAATAAGAATACTTTTTTTTGAAGATGCCGTTGCACTGAGTCCTGCCAAAATAATTCAACAATGACATGTGCTTCAATTGGTGTTGATTTTTTTCCCCCTGATTTCTGGTGTTGTGTTAGATTTTCAGTCTCTTGCAAACTTGGTTACTTTTGCAAAAACATCATTAATTATAATTGTTTAAGACAATAAGCCAACTTATTGGTCAGTGGTTAGAGTGAGAAAATAATTATTAGCAGGAAGTTCAACTGCTTAAGTATGCATGCCTTGGAAGGATATACAGTAAACCCTCGTTAAAGCAGAGCAAAGTGGAGAAAATGGTGTCCATTACTTGCCGATTATCCACTAGAACCAAGTAAGGGATTACCGAGTAATAGAGTGTTATTGCTTAAATAGTAGAAATAAATAACTGCAGGTGCTGGTTAATACACAGAAGGACACAAAGTGCAGGAGTAGCTCAGAAGGTCAGGCATTATCCCTGGAGAACATGGATAGGTGACGTTTCGGGTCGAGACCCTTCGTCAGACTCTCGACCTGGAGCTGGGCCTGGAATCCAGGCGAGTCGACGGCTTGACCTGCTGGCGGCCGAAGGAGAGGCGAGGATCAGCGGAGTTATTGGTTGCAGCCTGTGGTCAGCCGGAGTTCAGGTAAGGTTAGCGGGACAGTGGCAGCAGCAGGCGCAGCCTGGAAACGGCCAAGGAAGCTGTGTGGGCCAGTGGTAGTGACAGTAGATTTGGCTTTGGAGCAGCCGGGTAGGCAGTGTGGGTGAACATCATTAGGTCCAGCCTGGAAACGGCTGGGGGGTGGTGTTGCAGGCTGAGGGTACTGTCAGCTGCTCAGCCTGGAAGTGTCAGTGCGGGCCGGGGAGGCAGTGTTGGTCGGCGGTGATGTCGTCAGCCCAGCCTGAAAGTGGTCAGGGAGGCGATCGATGCAGGCCGAGGGTGGCGTTTGGTGCACAGCCTAGCGGTGAAGGTCCATCCATTATAACCAAAATCCATTAGAAAAAGGTCTGCAATAACGAGGGTTTACTGTAGTCACAGATATCTGTGTACACACATACTGTAGTCATCAATATTTTAATAATAGTTTACATAAAAGGTTTTAAAAACATAATAGGTATATGGCTATTTAACTAATAATATGAAGTTTATATGAACATTTTCTGCTGATTTTCATTGAATGTCGGCATTAAGATGTGGACCAAACAAGGATGTGTGTTAAGCCCCCTGCTCTTCACCTTGCTGACCCACGACTGCACACCCACCCACAGCTCCAACCACTTCGTCAAGTTTGCGGACGACACAACCGTAGTGGGTCTCATCAGCAACAACGACGAGACCCACTACAGGAAGGAGGTGAACCAGCTGGCCGCGTGGTGCACAGACAACAATCTCTTCCTGAATGTGGAGAAAACAAAAGAGATTGTTGTCGACTTCAGGAGAACGCACACCCAACACCCCCACCCACTGACCATCAATGGTGCTGCTGTGGAGCAGGTGAGCAGCACCAAATTCCTGGGGGTGAACATCACCGAGGATCTCTCCTGGAGCAACAACACCACGTCCATCGCCAAGAAAGCCCAGCAGCGCCTCTACTTCCTCCGCAAACTGAAGAGAGCGGGAGCCCCCACACCCATCATGTACACTTTTTACCGAGGCGCCATTGAGAGCATCCTCAGCAGCTGCATCACTGTGTGGTTCGGAAGCTGCACAGCCTCCAGCCGTAAGACCCTGCAGCGCATAGTGAACACTGCTGAGAGGATAACTGGCGCCTCACTCCCAACACTCCTGGTCCTTTACACCACCCGCCTCACCCGCAAAGCATTGAGCATTGTGGGTGACCCCTCCCACCCCTCCAACAGCCTCTTCACCCCCCTGCCTTCAGGGAGAAGGTTTCGCAGCCTGAGGTCGAGCACCACCCGACTAAAGAACAGTTTTTTCCACCAGGCTGTCAGGATGCTGAACTCTCTCCCCTCCCTCCCTCCTCTCTCCCCTGCCCCCATTGGACCTGGACTTTAACACCCCACACACACGCACATCCAGCACCAGACACTTTTTTTAACGCTGCTATGGACAGGCTTTGCACTACTGTTCATTATTTTTTTATTGTAATATATTCATCTTCATCTTTTTTTCATTGAAGTGACTATATTTTATATTGATTGTTGTTTGCTGTGCCTTTTTAATTTTAACTTAATTTAATGCACTTTATTCCTCGGGATTGTGGGAAACGGTATTTCGATTTTCTGTCTGTGTAAACTAACTGGAAATTGACAATAAAGTTGACTTTGACTTGACTTTGACAATGTTCCTAATATACTAAAGTATCAAGAAGCTAAGAATCAAATTACAATATATTTAAGGACATATCAAGGCTGCCTCACACAGTAATGAAATTCCAATAATTATGACTAGTGTAATTTCTGCCTTTATTACCTCAGCCCATAACATTCTGGGATCCTTGTACTGGATACTCTCACAAAAAAACAAACAACTAATTATCATGTCCACTTTGAATAAAATTAACAATTGTGTTTTGGGTGCACTTAAGTGAGTGTTCATGTCACTGTCACAGACTGAACAATAGAGCAGACAAAAAGTTACTCCACAAGATACATAAATGAGTAATAGTAAAGAATAGTAAAGAATTCCTGGATCCAATCTAAAAACTTAAATTCAGAATGGGACATTTCAAAGAAACACCACAAGACATTCAAGAAAGGTAAGGTTTTATTTACAGCTATAAAATGGTTTACTGAAGAACCACACATTTAGAATTGATGTTATTACAGAGGCAATGTTATTCACATGAAGCAAATATTATGAAGGGCCATCAGCCTAAAATAATTCATTGTGTTGGGAGTAGTATGAGTAGAATGAACTAAAGAATTTGCGCAGAGAGAATGAGAAAAAAATACATATTTTTCAGGCTGGGAGGATGTAACCATTGGAAAGATCTAAAGATCTTTGGTTTTGGGTTGTTCAAGAATATACTATTTATATTAATAACTTGGGCAGTGTGCAATGTATACAATTTGCTGATGACATGAAAATAGATGGAAGGGCAGGCTGTGTGAGCAGCTGAAAACTTGAGAAATGGAGTTGAATGCAGGAAAGAGTGAGGTCATGCACCAGCAAGAGAAATCAAAAGGAGAGATGGCAAACAAAGTACAGGGGGATCTAGATGTTCTTTTGTAAGAAATCCAAAAGGTTGCATGCAGGCTTACCAAATATGCCCCCCCCAGCCACTTGCACTGAGAGCAGGCTGCCCCCACGCCCCCCCCCCCCCTTCCTCCCCCCCAGTCGCTTGCTCCGAGAGCATATTGCCACCACGCCCCCCCTGGTTTGCACGGCCTGCCCGGCTACTTACAGTGAGCGCTGGCTGCTCCTAGAGTCTGAAGAAGTGTCTCGACTCTATACATCACCTATCCATGTTCCATGGAAATGCTGCCCAACCTGCTGACTTACTCCAGCACTTTGTGTCCTTTTGTGTATTAACCAGCAACTGCAATTGTTTGTTTCTATTACTTATACAATGATCGTACCTTACTCGGTAATAGCGGACAATCGGCTATAACGGACTCTATTCCCCCCCCCCCCCCCCTATGTTCTATTATAACTATATATGATTTGAGTATAGGAGCAAAGAGGTCCTTCTGCAGTTGTATAGGGCCCTGGTGCGACCACATCTGGAGTATTGTGTGCAGTTTTGGTCTCCTAATTTGAGGAAAGACATCCTTGCTATTGAGGCTGTGCAGCGTATGTTCAAGAGGTTAATCCCTGAGATAGCGGGACTGTCATATGAGGAAAGATTGGAAAGACTGGGCTTGTATTCACTGGAGTTTGGAAGGATGAGAGGAGATCTTATAGAGACTTATAAAATTACTGGACCAAGTGGACCCGTTGGGCCCAAATCTCTCCTGCATTGGTGCAGCATCCTCTATTCCCCCTCTCCCCTCTCCCCCCTCCCCTCCCTCCTCCCTCCTCCCCTCCTCCCTCCCCACCCCCTACCACCTCCCTCCCCCCACTCCATCCCCAACAACCCTCCTTATCGTCCTTCCTCCCCCACTCCCTCCCCTCTCCCTCCCTAGGAGATAGATTTAAACTTTAAAATGTGAATAACTTTTAAATTATAAGACCAATTTCAATTAAACTTCTTCCATTAGCACCAAAAGGGACAGCGGTGAGTAAGGTGGGCCAAAACCTGTTTACGCTATCGTGTACCGTTTTGGCTGTAGTTCAGGAACAAACAAACAAACAAACAAACAAGAGTTTTAGTATATAGATAAAAGGACTGGACAAGCTAGATGCAGGAAAAATGTTCCCAATCTTGGGGGAGTCCATCTGCCATTTCTTCATCCATATCTGTAACTGACCTATAACTGACCTATTGTTAACTGTATGTTTGTGTTGTCATTTGTGAGTGGAGCACCAAGGCACATTCCTTATATATGCATACTTGGCCAATAAACTTATTCATTCATTCATTCATTCATTCATTCATTCATTCACTCATTCATCTTGCTAAACCCTTTGACAGCTTCACTGTTCACAATTCTATCAATTTTGGTGACATCTGCAAACTTACTAACCAACCCATCTACAAATCATTTATATATATATCACAAACAACAAAGATCCCAGCTCACATGCTTGCGCAAAAGCATTGATTACAGACTTCCAGCCAGATTAACACCCTTCCACCACTACCCTCTGTCTGCAATGGTTAAGCTAGCTTTGAATCCAAACTACTGAGTCACCATCCATCCCATGAACTCAATCTTCTAGATCTAGATTCTAGATGTGGGACCTTGTTAAATTCCTCACTAAAGTCCATCTGAACAACGTCTACTGTCCTATCCTAATAAATTACCTTTGTCACCTCCTCAAAGTACTCAGTCAAATTTGTAAGACACAACCTGCCCCATACAAAGCCATTGGACAATTTCCATGTGTTTTCCTTACTTTAAAAAAGGAAATACTAACATCAGCAGCAGACCAGAATAGATTCTTTGAATTAATTCCTGGGTCGAAAGGGTTTCCTGTCAAGAGCAGCTAGAAACTTTGGATGTATATTCTTTAAAGTTTAGAAGAATAGGTATTGATTAGGGAATCATGTGGAACTGGCACACACAAGGAGTTAAGGCCTGAGGCAGATGAGCCCTGATTGTACTGAATGACAAGGCAGGCTGAGGGCCTACTCCTGCTTATAAATGTTTGTTGAAAAGTCCATCTTTCCAGCATTCAAAAATGTTACATTACCACATTTTCAATCAAATGAAACAGAAATTGTTTGTCACTGCATGCGTGATAACAATAGCCAGACTTCTTTTATCTTGCACCTTTTACATAATGAAAATCCCATAGCACTCCAGAGAAAATTAATCAATTAAAAATGAAACCAATCGGAGCTGTAACCAAATATTTGGACAAATGTATCAGTGTTGCCATTGTGCTGCAAAAGCTTACCTTATCTCTTTGAATAACCACTCCAGAGCAGTGGGCCAATTAATAAGATACAAGACCAAAGAAACATGAAAGGGAGTCCTTCAAGTTAAGAGTGTGGTACAGGAAAGAGAGTCACTGCTGGTAATGCTCATACTATATCCGGACAAATACAACTAGAAAGTGGACAGACTTTGCAGCTGAATTATATGTTCAGTTGTGTAAAAGGCCTCAGAGAAGATTGCGGTGAACCAATCGGAAATATAAACCATGACCACATTCACAAGGACTAAAAACCAAATGTCGTATCTTCAAATGGGAAGATATAGAAACATAGAAAATAGGTGTAGGAGGAGGCCATTCGGCCATTCATTGTGATCATGGCTGATCATCCACAATCAGTAACCCGTGCCTGCCTTCTCCCCATAATCCCCTGATTGCACTAGCCCCTAGAGCTCTATCTAACCATCTCTTAAATTCATCCAGTGACTTGGCCTCCACTGCCCTCTGTGGCAGAGAATTCCACAAATTCACAACTCTCTGGGTGAAAAAGTTTTTTCTCACCTCAGTTTTAAATGGCCTCACCTTTATTCTAAGACTGTAGCCCCTGGTTCTGGACTCGCCCAACATTGGGAACATTTTTCCTGCATCTAGCTTGTCCAGCCCTTTTATAATTTTATATGTTTCTATAAGATCCCCTCTCATCCTTCTAAACTCCAGTGAATACAAGCCTAGTCTTTTCAATCTTTCCTCATATGTCAGTCCCGCCATCCCAGGGATCAATCTCGTGAACCTACGCTGCACTGCCTCAATTACAAGGATGCCCTTCCTCAAATTAGGAGACCAAATCTGTACACAATACTCCAGATGTGGTCTCACCAGGGCCCTACACAACTGCAGAACCTCTTTACTCCTATACTCAAATCCTCTTGTTATGAAGGCCAACATGCCATTAGCTTTCTTCACAGTTCACACTGCCACCCAGCTTTGTGTCATCTGCAAACTTGCTAGTGTTACTTCTAATTCCTTCATCCAAATCATAAATATGTATGGTAAATAATTGCGGCCCCAACACCGAGCCTGCAGCACTCCACTCGCCACTGCCTGCCATTCTGAGAAGGATCCGTTTACTCCTACTCTTTGCTTCCTGTCTGCCAACCAATTCTCTATCAATGTCAACACACTACCCCCAATACCATGTGCTCTAATTTTGCTCATCAATCTCCCGTGTGGAACCTTATCAAAGGCTTTCTGAAAGTCTGGATACAATACATCCACTGGCTCCCCTTCATCCATTTTACTTGTCACATCCTCAAAAAATTCCAGAAGATTAGTCAAGCATGATTTCCCTTTCATAAATCCATGCTGACTTGGACTTATCCTTTTACTGCTATCCAAATGCACTGTTATTACCTCTTTAATAATTGACTCCAGCATCTTCCCCACCACCGATGTCAGGCTAACTGGTCTGTAATTCCCCGTTTTCTCTCTCGCTCCTTTCTTGAAAAGTGGGATAACATTAGCTATCCTCCAATCCACAGGAACTGATCCTGAATCTATTGAACATTGGAAAATGATCACCAATGCGTCCACTATTTCTAAAGCCACCTCCCTGAGTACCCTGGGATGCAGACCATCAGGCCCTGGGGATTTATGCATGATCAAGATTTTTATTTCACATGAAATATGCTTATTTAGTTTACAGTTAGTCTGAGTTTCTCTGATCAATTGAAATCTACTTTAATGTCAGGTTACTTAGAATATATCCGCAAACATATGATGATCTCAGTGCAGCCAGATAAACCAGCACAGTATTGCAACAAGTCGAACTGATACCTTATTGCTCCTGTGATCCAGGTTCAATCATAATCTTCTGTAACAGCTCAAAGAACCAATGACAATCTGGTGATCTCATGATCACCCTTATTGCTACCAGATCTGTTTTCACAGATTTATTAAATTATGTTTGAATATAAATACCTCAACTATTGTGATGGGATTCAAGGTAATTTCTCCAGAACAGTATCCAAACATCTAGACACTTTACCCAGTTTATTCACCCACCATCTTGGTAATTTAAATTAGTGTATAATAATTCCACCCACAGCCAATGATTTATGATTTTACAGGTTACAAACTTTGGATCCCAATGCTCATAGGGACAAAGTCTACAAATTCACCATCCTGTAATGAGATTGTTATTTATCACCTTGAATCTGATAATCTTGCTGACTAAATGCCACAACATTTAAATTTGAATGTCACTCATCATTATTTGGAAAGAGTTAAGAAATAATTGAGTACCTATGCACTTTCCACTGAATGCAATTACTCTTTATGAAAAGTGAACAAAGCAAGAACATAGTGCCCAGTTGCTAATTAATGGTACATTAGAACTGGCTATTGACATTATCAGTTTATTCTCTCATCATTGGGTGCAATATAATTCTAAACAATGTGCAAATAATTATCACCATAAAACTGCAGGATTGTATAATATGTAGCTTCCACATTGGGTAACAAGGGATCAGCAAAGCATAAGCCAATAGCAAAGTACTGCACATGCTGGAAATCTGAAAAAAAAGAAACATACTCGAATGACTCAGCAGATTTAGCAGTGTTTTGTTATTGTGTTTCCTTTCTGTAACCTGCTACAGTACAGTTACACAACTAATTAACAGAGGCTTTACACTCCAATCTTGGGTTCAGCCATTTTAATTCAGGATCTTCTGGCTACAGCCTCATGGGTAATATATCCCCGGTACTGCACCACCGGGTGCGCTATTCCCATAACATCCCCCTTTATATACAAAACAGATATGTACAGGAACTTTACATGTATAGCCATAAATTAAATTCTTCCATGGTATCTTATTTCACTGAGTCCAACATGTCTCCAACAGTCCATTTTCCAACATGCCTTTGACAATCCATTTCCGTGGTAGCTTCCAAATGTTCCTCCCTTGGATCTGCGACAGTTCAGTGCTCGGAATTATCTAAACTTTGAACAACACATGTCTGGTTCCTCATTCCCTTTCCCTTTTTATCTATTAATTTGTTTATTTATTTATTTAGTTTTATTAGCCATTACATAAAACAATGCATATCACACTATAACCGAAAATATAACATGAACTTTTTAAACATAACCTAATAGCCTTTACATCTATATTTAACTACATGTACAGGCCCTATCCTTATTTGGGCACATAATCCTGCAGATAGCGTGGTTTTCGAACGCATCTACCAGATCTTGTTGTCAGGGTTTGATGTTCCCTGGGGACCGGTGGTCGGCTCATAGGTCGATTTTCTCGCTCCGGTTCAGGCAACGTCACCAGGTCATCTAGGTCAATATCAACGCGATGAAATGGCTCGTTGGTCTTCCTCAGATGGCGCCGATTCCGACGATAGATGACGCCGTCCTCGGTTCTGACTTCATAAGATCTGGGTTGCGCAACACGGCCTACAACCACAGCCTTCCTCCAGGACTGATGTCGATTATCGGTCGGCTTCACTCGAACTGGATCGCCAGCTTTCAGGGGAATCAGATCTTGAGATCCTCTGTTGTAATAGTCTGCTTGTCTGTCTCTAGCTGCTCTCAACTCATCTCTTACTTTTTTTTGGAATTTCAGGTTTGAGCAGCCTCTGAGTAGTCGGTAGAATGGTCCTGGTACGTCTGTTCATCAATCTTTGAACTGGACTGCTACTCATGCCAGGTGTTGGTGTGTTGTGAAAAGCTAGTAGGCTCAGGTAAGGATCAGCTCTGGCAGCCTTAGCCTTCCTCAGCAATGACTTCGCAACTTTCACACTGCTCTCCGCCTTTCCATTACTCTGTGGATAATAGGGTGATGTGCTCGTATGTTCAAACTGCCACTTCTTGGTAACTCTTGAACTCCTCAGCTGTGAACTGTGGCCCATTATCTGTGATGAGCTGATCTGGTATTCCATATCTTGCGAACTGGCCTTTCATTTTATGGATGACATTCACTGCCAGTGTTTTCTCTAGATAGTCTATTTCCCAATATCCTGAGAAATAGTCCACAGTGATCAAATAGTTCCTTCCATCCAAGTGGAACAAATCTGCACCCACCTTCGCCCATGGTCTCTCTGGAATTTCATGGGAATGCAGCGTTTCTTTTGGTTGCTCTTTCCCTTGAGCTTGACATGTCTCACATTTTTGTATGAAGTCCTTGATTTCTGCACTCATTCCGGACCAGTGCAGACATTCTCTTGCCCTTCTTAGACAGCCATTCACACCAATGTGGGAATCATGTACTCTTGTGAGCATGTCGCGTCTCCTGGCTTTAGGGATGATTACTCTCTCTCCCCTAAATATGAGACCATCTCCAACACTCAGCTCGTCCCTCACATGGAAATAGGAGATGAGCTCTGGGTCAACATCCTTCTTGTTCTCTGGCCAGCCTCGTTTGATCACCTCTTGCAGTTTCTGCAGTCTCATCTTCTCCTGTTGCATCCCTTATGCCATTTAGCAGAGGCTGTGCTTTTGCGATGTGCCTTGCCAGGTTTACAGTCTCCAGTTCTCTCATGGTCTTGTCAGTCTTGCCAGTCTGAATATATGCTCTGCTCAGTGTGTCTGCAAGGTGCATCTCCTTCCCTGGTCTGTATCTTATTGTCACATCATAGGTCTGCATCCTCACCAGCATCCTCTGCAATCTCTTTGGTGCCCGATGAAGTGGTTTTGTGGCGATTATCTCCAGTGGCTTATGGTCTGACTGCACATTCACTGGCCTTCCATATGTGTACACATGGAACCTCTCTAGACCAAACATCACTGCCAGCAATTCTTTTTCTATTTGTGCATATCTGGTCTCCGCATCCGTCAGGGCCCTGCTGGCATAGGCAACTGGATGGCCCTCCTGCATCAGCGCCGCACCGTCCAGTTTCTGACGCGTCGGCCTGTACTGTCAGCTCCTTGGATGGATCATAGTATCTGAGTACTGGCTCGGCAGTTACTAGCTCCTTTATGTCCATCACCGCCCTGTCATGCACCTGTGCCCACCACCAAACTACATTCTTCTGTGTCAGCTTGCGTAGCGGTTCACATAGGTCGCTTAATCCAGGAAGGAATTTGCTCAAGTAGTTAACAAAGCCAATAAATCGCTGAACTCCTTGGACATCCGTTGGGTTAGGCATATGTAGCACGGCTTCTACCTTCCCTGGATCTGGTTTCAGTCCTGCAGCATAGACTCTATGTCCTATGAAAGTGACTTCCTTCACCTTCAGCTTTGCCTTCTCTATGTTCAGCTTCAGGTGACGGTCACGACATCTCTCCATCAGAGCTTTAACCTTCCTGTCATGGTCTCTTTCTGCTTCCTCTGCCGTTTTTCCTTTCCCAAACACTAGGATGTCGTCAGCAACAGACCTCACTCCTTCCAGGCCCTCCAGCACTTGGTTCTGTCGTCGCTGGAACTCCTCAGGGGCCGTGGACAGACCAAACGGCATGCGTCTCCACCTATATCTACCATATGGTGTGTTAAATGTCGTAAGCTGAGAACTCTCATCATCCAGTTCCACATGCCAAAACCCATTCTTGGCATCGAACGTGCTAAAGACCTTTGCATCATTCAGGTCGGTGAGGACATCTTCGATCGTCGTCATTGGGTAATGACTTCTTTTAAGCCCCTTGTTCAGATCCCTCGGGTCTAAACACACTCTCAACTTCCCATTGGGCTTTTCTACACACACAAGGCTGGATACCCATGGTGTGTGGGTCCCTACTGGGGCAATTATTTCCGCTTCTGTCAGTCTGCCCAACTCCTCTTTCAGCTTACTCCGTAAGGCTACAGGGATTCTTCGTGGTGGGTGGATCACCGGCGTTATGCTGTCAGCTACCAGCAGATGGTACTTGCCCTCAAATTTACCTGTCTCTTCAAACACATCAGCATACTCCGCTATCAATCTTTCCTTGGTCAGAGGGATTTCACTGCCACTCAGCGTCATTATGTTCTCTGTACACACTGAGATGAGCCCCCATCTGCTGGGCTGCCCTGCTTCCCAGGATTGGAATGCAGTCTTCCTCAAGGACTACAACTCTACTTTGTATTTCCTTCCATTCTTCGGGTTCACCAGTCTCATCGTGCTTTTCCCAAGAGGCACCACTGTCGTATTGCTGTACGTGGACAATACTTGCTTGGTTTCATCTACATCCTTCGCATACATCTTGGGAATGATGTTACATGTGGCTCCACTGTCCACCTGGAATTTTACTTCCTTCCCTTTCAGCATCATGGTCGCAAAGATTTTCTTTGGGAATTGAGTCACCTCAACCCTGTGCACACTTTCTGCTTTTCCTGCTTCTGGTTGCAGTTCCATTGTGTGAATTTCATCAACCTCTTGACTGTCATCATACTCATCACTGGAACTCTCCACTTCCACCACTGCATGCACAGGTTTTTTCCCTTTCTTTTCTTTCTTCTGCTGCCCCTGCTTTTCCCTGCATTGTGAGGCGAAATGATCTTTCTGATGGCATTTGAAACACTCCCTGCCATATGCCGGACATTTTTCCTTCTTTCTCTCATGTTTGTATCCACAGTATTTGCACTCTATGGTTGGCTGGTATCGTTTCCCCTCATGTCTCACTGCACAGACATCTTGTCGCTGGTCCCCTACCAGGACATTAACTCTGGCCATGGCCAGCACCGAAGCCTGGCATGCCTTCACACACTTTTCTAAGTCAAGTGAGGTTTCTCGGAGAAGTCTTTCCCGCAGCATGTCATCCCTTATGCCGCATATTATTCTATCACGTATCAGTGAATCCTTCAACTCTCTGAAACCGCAATGAGCTGCCAAGAGCTTCAGTTCTATTAAAAACGAATCAAAAGTCTCCCCTCTCTCTTGGCTCCGCATAAAGAATCTATACCTGTCGACGGTCTCGTTCCTCACGGGTTGACAATGCTTTTCGAAAGCATCGAGTGCCTGCGCTAGCGTAACTTCTTGTACGTTGCCCTCCGACGTCCGTGTCTCGAGCGTTTGGTAGAGCTCCCTCCCTTGCGGTCCAACTAGGTACATGAGCAGTTACCTCATTGTCTTGTCCTCCTTCCCTTCCATGCTCAAATCAACATAGAGCTCAAACTCTTCCCTCCATTGTCTCCACTCCATTGGCAGGTCCCTTGCCTCAAAATTCATTTGCCTAGGGGGCTTCAGCTGCTCCATTTTCCTGATAAATCCGCCCCTCTATCAATGGAAACAATGTAGGCCCCACAGTCGTCTCTCAGCAGTAATTACTCACAAACATCGTCTGCTGTCGTCCTTTCGATTGAACCTGAAGCAGGCCCCGATCTGACACCATGTTTTGTTATTGTGTTTCCTTTCTGTAACCTGCTACAGTACAGTTACACAACTAATTAACAGGCTTTACACTCCACGAATGCGCTATTCCCATAACAAGCAGCATCTGTGGAGAGAGAAACAGAGTTAACTTGATGACTTGAATGATGACTTTTCATCCATCTCACCCTTCATCCCAATCCCATTCCCACTTTGACCTTGAACTTTGTCTCCTATACTATTCCAAAATAAGCTCAAGGAATGGCATCACGTCTTCGAATCAGACACATTAAAACCTTCAGGTCTCAAAACTGAATTTAATAATTTTAGATAATCAGCCATTACAATCTTGTATCCCATATTTTCAGCATTCAATTACACAGACAGAATACAGAATAGCTTTTATTGTCATTCGTTTTACCGAACGAAATTAATTTGCCAGCAGTACAAAAAAACAAAAAACACAAGACACACAACCCCAACACAAACATCCATCACAGCGACTCCAAACACCCCCTCACTGTGATGGAGGCAAAAAAACTTCCTCTCTCTTCCCCCATGCCCCTCCCACGGACAGACAGCTCGACCCCTACCGAGGCGACCGACCCGCACAGCCCCCGCAAGGAGATGGAAAGTCCCCGCGGCCGAGCCGCACCGGCGCTGTTAAGTCCCGCGGCCGTACCGGGCGATGGAAGGCCCCGCGGCCGAGCCGCACCAGGCGATGTTAAGTCCCGCGGCCTAACCGCACCGGCGATGGAAAGTCCTGCGGCCGAGCCGCACCGGGCGATGGAAGGCCCCGTGGCCGAGCCGCATCGGAGATGGAAAGTCCCGCGGCCGTACCGGGCGATGAAAGCCCCGCGGCCGAGATGCACCGGCCGCTGTTAAGTCCCGCGGCCGAGCCGTACCGGGCGATGGAAGGCCCCACGGCAGAGCCGCACCGGGCGATGGAAAATCCCGCGGCCGAGCTGCGCCGGGCGATGGAAGGCCCCGCGGCCGAGCCGCACCGGGCACTGTTAAGTCCCGCGGCAGAGCCTCGCCCCGAGGAAGAGACATAAAAAAAGAAAAATGTTTGGGACAAAGACCCATCGTTTATTTATTTGCCTCTGTATTCCACAATTTGAGATTTGTAATAGAAAAAAATCACATGTGGTTAAAGTGCACATTGTCAGATTTTATTAAAAGGTGTTTTTATACATTTTGGTTTCACCATGTAGAAATTACAGCTGTGTTGATACATCATCCCCTCATTTCGGGGCACCATAATGTTTGGGACACATGGCTTCACAGGTGTTTGTAATTGCTCAGGTGTGTTTAATTGCCTCCTTAATACAGGTATAAGAGAGCTCTCAGTACCTAGCCTTTCCTTCTTTCAACTTTAGAAACTTTTATTGCTGTTTATCAACATGAGGACCAAAGTTGTGCCAATGAAAGTCAAAGAAGCCATTAGGAGACTGAGAAACAAGAACAAAACTGTTAGAGACATCAGCCAAACCTTAGGCTTACCAAAATCAACTGTTTGGAACATCATTAAGAAGAAAGAGAGCTCTGGTGAGCTTACTAATCGCTAAGGGATTGGCAGGCCAAGGAAGACCTCCTTATCTGATGATAGAAGAATTCTCTCCATAATAAAGAAAAATCCCCAAACACCCGTCCGACAGATCAGAACACACTTCAGGAGTCAGGTGTGGATTTGTCAATGACCACTGTCCGCATTAGACTTCATGACTAGAAATACTGAGGCTAGATGCAAACCATTGTTTAGCTGCAAAAATAGAATGGCCAGGTTACAATTTGCCAAAGAGCAACCACAGTTCTGGAAAAAGGTCTTGTGGACAGAGGAGATGAAGATGAACATATATCAGAATGATGGCAAGAGCAAAGTATGGAGGAGAGAAGGAAGTGCCCAAGATCAAAGCCTACCACTTCATCTGTGAAACACGGTGGTGGGGCGTTATGGCCTGGGCAGTTATGGCTGTTGAAGGTACTGGCTCACTTATCTTCATTGATGATACAACTGCTGATGGTAAAAGCTAATGAATTTTGAAGTGTATAGACAAACCATATCTGCTCAAGTTCAAACAAATGCCTCAAAGCTCATTGGCCGGCGGTTCATTCTACAGCAAGACAATGATCCCAAACATACTGCTAAAACACTAAAGGAGTTTTTCAAAGTTAAAAAATTGTCAATTTTTGAGTGGCCAAGTCAATCACCTGATCTGAACCCAATTGAGCATGCCTTTTATATGCTGAAGAGAAAACTGAAGGGGACTAGCCCCGAAAACAAGCATAAGCTAAAGATGGCTGCAATACAGGCCTGGCAGAGCATCACCAGAGAAGACACCCTGCAACTGGTGATGTCCATGAATCTCAGACTTCAAGCAGTCATTGCATGCAAAGGATATGCAACAAAATACTAAACATGACTACTTTCATTTACGTGACACTGCTGTGTCCCAAACATTATGGTGCCCTGAAATGGGGGGACTATGTACAAAAACACTGTTATAATTTCTACATGGTGAAACCAAAATGTATAAAAACACCTTTATTAAAATCTGACAATGTGCTTTTTAACCACATGTGATTTTTTTCCTATTACAAATCTCAACTTGTGGAGTACAGAAGCAAATAAATAAATGATGGGGCTTTGTCCCACACATTATGGAAATCCATATATATATATATATTTATATATACACACACACACACACACACACACTCAAAAAACAAACTTAGGACTTGTAAAGAAAAATAACAATCCATAAACTAATTGAATTGGGAGTTTATCACCCCTTTTGGCACCACTACATATGACTATTTTAATAAATGCACAATTGACAATTTCTTGCAGATTTTTTAAGCAGCAACCTCCATTTACGTAAATTCAAAAAAATAAAGGTTACTTGGTCACAGAACACATCAGAGGTAATGACTAAAAATTTGATCAAATTTGATGTTTTATGTGATAATTTAAAGAAGAAAAGAGAAGAAATCAATGTGAAAAGCTTTATGTGGAATTCCAGAGGTTAGGAACTTCGCCAAGAATGAAGCGGGGATCCAGTTCTATGGACCATCGAGATCTACGGAGGGATGTAGCGGGGTGCTGTTGAGAACAAAGAGGGACCTGTTGGGGGGAGGGGGTCCATGTGCCGTGAGCAGAAGATAAAACTGTTCAGTGACACATATCCTTCCTTTGTCCCGCCCCCCCTGACATCAGTCTGAAGAAGGGTCTCGACCTGAAACGTCACCCATTCCTTCTCTCCTGAGATGCTGCCTGACCTGCTGAGTTACTCCAGCATTTTGTGAATAAATACCTTCGATTTGTACCAGCATCTGCAGTTATTTTCTTATACTAAACTGTTCAGTGAACTTTTTGCAAATTTATCAGCACCAATTACGTGGCTACTCTTGTGTACGGCCTAGGTGTGGTCTGCTGTACGATTTTATCTGGTTGAATGCAAAACAAAGCATTTCGCTATACCTAGGTACATGTGACAATAAAGTATAATTGCATTATTGAATCATTGATTTATTGGCAGCAGAATGGCTAAGCAAGAATGTGTACATTCAGAGAGGATAAAAAAGCCAGAATTTCAGCAGCAACTCTGTAGGATTAGTAGAGGTGTAGATTATGGAGTTGAGGGAGATTGGAGTGTGTAGAGGAATGAAAATAAGAGATAGAATTTAAAAATACTAGCTGCAGTCAATTGTCCACTCGCAAAAAACATGCATTTTGTATCTTTGATGTATTACTAAGCCCAAGATGTTTCATAGGGGCATAATAAAACAAAGAATGATACTTAACTAAACCAAAGTAAATGATACTTAAACAGGAACAGATACAAAAGGATGAATAATGTTTACAAAGCTGAGAATTGCTACTTGGTCATATCTGATGCCATCCATTTATAGCACTTGCATTAGCATAAAAAATAAAGTGTTCCATGTAAAATGCCAGAGAGCAGCCTTCTAATAGGCAGAGAAACTCCTCAAATGACTGAAGAAAATTCAAGCTAAGCTAATGGAAATGTTAATTTCCATATAATCCCAATGGGGAGATATCACATTTGCTTAAATGCTGCGCAAAAATATGCAAACACATCACCAGGCAGGGGCAAGGATTGCTATAATTAACTGGAAAAATTCTAATTCCAATGAGAGACTACCCTCCAGAGTCCATCTTATGCTCAGGCAGATTCCCAAATAGAGTGGCAGAGTGGTACAGCTGGTCGAACTGCCTCAGTGCCAGAGACTCAGGCTCGATACTGACCTTAGGTGCTGCCTATGTGGTTTATGCACGTTCTCCCCATTAACACTTAGGCTTCTCCGGGTGCACCATTTACCACCTACATTCCAAAGAAATGCAGGGTTAAAGATCAATTAGCCTCTGTAAACATTCAGGATCGTCCACAGCCATTTCAGTAACAAGGGGCAATTCTTGTAGGGGACTTCACTTGGGCCAGGGGCTGAGCCAGATCTTGCTCTCTTCACAACATCCTGGACCTCTTTCAGGAGTGGCTCTCTACTGTCAAACTCCTTGATGGGTGGAGGTTGTTTTATCAGGATGTTGCACTGGCCCAGCTCCTGCTGCCTGTAGGTGGTCTGGATGTGCCAGTTAATCTCCTCCTTAGAGCAAGCCAAACTCCCACTGTGCTTTTGCCCTAGCAGTTGTTTGGTGAAGCTGAAGCGGTTGGCTATGAAGGATGCTCGCTTCCTGGCTCTTTCCTTCCGACATCTTCGGTGCCACTCAGCTCCACGGAGGGTCAGCAGCTTCCTCCTCAGAACAGTTCGCAGCTCAGCCAAGGGGGGACGTTGCTCCTCACTGGCCTCTTTGTACTGCTTCTTGAGGGACTTCAGCTCCTGCTGGATCTTATGGATCTTTGCTGCTCTATGGTTCATGGTGAAGGGTGTTCTGGCAGGCTTCTTCTCCACTGCTCCAAACCTTTCCACAGCTAGGCTGACGATGATTGTCGTCATCGTCTGCAGCCTTCGATCCACGACTCCCTTCACTGTTGCTTCTAGCACCTTGTCGTCTTGCAGGCCTATGGCCATTTGACTCGAACCTTCCCCGGAGGTCTGTGCTGAGGGACTAGTTGCGCCACTTGGAGGCTTCCGGCTCTATGGGGTGCTTCTGGGCCTGGCTCCTCCTGCGTCTCACCAGGTAAGATACCTGTGCGTTGTGATGCTCCCTCTCCTTCCAAATACTTCGTCCGGGTCTGGTGAATTTTCAGGACTCGGCTGTCCTTGCAGACCTGTCCACATCTGCATTTCATACTCATAGTCGGTTGTCCATTGCCATCAGTCGTTAACCTTTGTTCCATCAAATTGGGGTGCTCATCCTCCCCCCCTCTTGGGCACCCCTGGGGGTATTTTTCCATGAGTTGATCTGTGGCTTAGTCGGGTCTCCTCCTCAAAGAGGATGAGGTATGGGCTGCCACCCGCCCTGCCCGGGCTGCCGTCATTCCGAGCTGTCCACTGTCTCTCCAGTCGTCACCACCCTGGTCTTGGTTGTCAACCAGTCTATTCCTGGTCTCCACTGGTTTCACCAACACAGTGATTGATAAAATACATCTCTTGATGCTCCTGAACACATTGTCAGTGATGTAACCTGGGGTCATTGAGCGTTTCGGGTCTTTCAACATCAGACATCCTCGCCCGGGCGACCCAGCCGTAGTTGATCAGACCACGACTTGTTCAGGTGGCATTCTCCTCTTCTCCTCTCCATTCCGGTGATGTCGAGCTGCCTCACAGTGCCAGAGACTCAGGCTCGATACTGACATTTGGTGCTGCCTATGTGGTTTATGCACGTTCTCCCCATAAACACATAGGCTTCTCCGGGTGCTCCATTTACCACCTACATTCCAAAGACATGCAGGTTTGAAGATCAATTAGCCTTTGTAAAATTGCATCTAGCATTTCGGGAGTGAATGAGAAAGTGGAATAATGTTGAACTATTGAGAATGGGTGATAGAGGGTCGGCCTGGACTTTTAGTTTAGAAATACTGCGTGGAAATAGGTCCTTTGGCCCACCTAGTCCATGCTGACCAGCGATCCCCACACACTAACATTATACTGCACACACACTAGCGACAATTTTCAATTTTTCCAAAGCCAATTAACCTACAAACCTGTGAGTGTGGGAGGAAACTGGAGCACCCAGAAAAAATCCATGCAGGTCACGAGGACAAAGTACAAACTCCGTACAGACAGTATCCGTAGTCAGGATTAAACCCGGGTCTCTGGCACACTAAACTAAACCAAACTAAACTAATCTTCTGTGTTTGATCACTGAGTTACTCATGGCCAGTAACTGCCGTATGGAAAAATCTATTAGGGCCGAGACACAGGTTTCTGTAAATTGCCTGGAGCAAAGGTGGTCTGACCCAATTTACCTTTCTGGCACATTGGTGGATATTGGGAAATGGATTGATATACTGGGAGAGACTTTTATTTACCAGTTTCACTGGAATCCTGTTACTCTCCAGAGATGTATATGGGCAGTCTAAAAATTAAGTTTCATGAATATATATGCCTCGGTACTAAGAAGCAGTCAGGTGTTTCAGAGCTCTGGATTTAGATCTAATATATTCCGATTCTATGTCCATGACACTTAGGCTATTTCAATGTTTTAAAAAATATAAATGACCCCCCACCAAAGCTGTAACCAGGGAATGATCTATACAGGAGGTCAAAAAAGACAAATATGTACAATCATCATTATTACAATATAAAGGGCATGCCTGACATCTACTGGCAGAAACCATTATGGCAACCTGCTAAGAAAACAATTGCTTGCACAAATTAACATCTTCATTATATAACTGCAATCATTGGAAATATTCAACGTCAAGTAGATTTTTGGCAGATAAAACTGGGCTTAAAATTTCAAAGGAATGATTTTTGATCGTTTATGATGTAAAGTGGTAATGATATCATCAAAAGAGCTGTCAAACAGCACTTGATCACAATGCACTAAGAGCAGCCGTGGATCGTGAAGAAGGTTGGCAAAAGATACAGCATGACAAAGAACAATTGGAAATATGGACAGAAAAATGGCAAATAAAATTTAATCAGGATAAGTGTGAGGTGTTGTATTCTACTAGATTAAATATAAGGGGAAGTATACAGTACAGATCTGAAGATCTGTCCAGGGTCAGCACATTGGCGCAATCACAAATAAAGCTCAACACCTCTACCTCCTCAGAAGATTGAGATTTGGAATGTCACTGAATATTCTATCAAACCTCTACAAGTATACACGGTAACAAGCGTACAGACTATTGCGTCATGGTCTGGTTTGGTAACTCAAACAGCCAAGAACAAAGGAGGTTGCAGAAGTGGTGGACATTGCCTGGTCCATCAAGTGTGTTGACTTCCCTATCATCCAAGTGATCTACAGGAAATGCTGCCTCAGAAAGGCATCTAATATTATCACAGACTCACACCACTGTGGCAATTCTTTTAGCATTCTGCTGTCATCCTGATGAAGGTACCGGAGCTTGAGAACCATGACCTCCAGGTTCAAGAACAGCCTTTTCCCATCAAACATCCAGTTCTTGATGTAATCCTGGGACATCATGATGTACTTCAGATCCCCATTATCCTGGTAAATTGGAGATCAATTCCTCCATACTCCAGCCACTGTCTTCATATGAATAATGCCCATGTGCTGAGCATGGACGTCCTTCAGAATATGCAGGTGGACACAAAATGCTGGAGTAACTCAGCGGGACAGGCAGTATCTCTGGAGAGAAGGAATGGGTGACGTTTTGGGTCGAGACCTTTCTTCAGACTGATGTCAGGGAAGTGGGTGGGACAAAGATAGAATGTAGTCGGAGACAGTAAGACTGGTGGGAGTACTGGGAAGGGGGAGGGGATGGAGAGAGAGGGAAAGCAAGGGCTATTTGAAGTTAGAGAAGTTAATGTTCGGAATAGTCAACTGTACTATCTTCAGGACCCACAAACTGATGTTTCAGGCAGTCCTGACACATGAACAGCTCATGTTCTCAGCTCCAGAAGGGTCTGATTATGTCACTCACTCCTGATTCACTCCACCAAATCATAAAGTACTCACACACCACCCACAGAGGAGAATCTATAAGACTAGCTCTGGCAATCTTATCAACTGTAACTGAAAAATGATCTCCAACAACCTGCAGTGGAAAACTCTTTATTCCAAACTCTCTGATTCCTCTTCAAAAGAAACTATGAAAATATATCTGAAGTAGTATTCTGCTTTAATGTGCAGTATTCAATGGAGTCATAAAGATGCAATAACAGCAACGTGATGGTACACATATCATCGTAGGAAAAGCTGATTTTAGCAGAAAGATACACCAACTGTGAAATTCCTGCTAACTGGAAACTTCTGGAATTTGAGTCGTCTCCATATATATGGCGTCTGTTCACTTCTATTGGTGTTAACTGCATGAAAGTTTCACTATTAACTATATTGCTCTGCATATGCTTATAAATCCATCTTGTTCTATTCCCAGAGCCTGAAATCACCTTTGTGTAACAATTCAGGAGGAGCTTCGTCCCCGCTGTTGTGGGTCTTTTGAACAGACCTCTCATCAGCTAAAGGTGTAGTCCCAATCACCCAATCTAACTTGATGTGGTCCTTGCATTTTTGTTTACCTGCAACCTCTCTGTACCTGTAACGCCTCGCCGATGATATCCAGCTCCTCATCTCCACCAAGTCAATCTCCTCCACCACACACTCTACACTGACAAACTGCATTACTGAAATAAAATCTTGGCTTCAATCAAACTTCCTCAAACTCAATTGCAACAAATCTGAAATCATCATCATTGGTCCAAAAATGCTCACCAAATCCACCCAAAACTTCATCCTCAACATTGATGGTCTCCCAGTATCCACCTCACCTCACATCCGGAATCTTGGAATCATCCTTGATCAAACCCTCTCCTTCGACAAACACATCAAACACATCACAAAGACAGCCTTCTTCCACCTCAAAAACATTGCCCGTCTCCGTCCATCCCTCTCCTCCACAGCTGCAGAAACCCTCATCCACGCCTTCATCACCTCCCGTCTGGACTACTGCAACAGCCTCCTCTATGGCGCACCCTCAAAAATCATCAATAAACTTCAATACATTCAAAACTCCGCTGCCCGTCTACTCACACACACCTCGATCCGTGACCATATCACCCCCGTCCTTTATAAACTCCACTGGCTCCCCATCCCCCAGAGAATCCAGTACAAAATCCTCCTCATAACCTACAAAGCCCTCCATAACCTGGCCCCATCCTACCTGACCGACCTCCTCCACAGGCACACTCCCACCTGCACCCTCCGCTCTGCCGCTGCCAATCTCCTATCCCCCCACATCCGGACTAAACTCAGATCCTGGGGGGACGGGGCTTTCTCCATCGCTGCTCCCACCCTATGGAACTCACTACCCCAAACCGTTAGAGACTCCCCCACACTCACCACATTCAAAACATCGCTGAAGTCTCACCTGTTCAGTACTGCCTTCAACCACTGAAGATCACCTCACCTTCTGTCTCCTTTCTCTGTTCATTTATTTATTTACTTATTTATCTATTTATTCATTTCCCTATGTTCTCAAAATCTCTGTAAAGCGTCTTTGAGTATATGAAAAGCGCTATATAAATAAAATGTATTATTATTATTATTATTATAATATTTGGGACAAAGACCCATCATTTATTATTTGCCTCTGTACTCCACAATTTGAGATTTGTAATAGAATAAAAGTCACATGTGTTTAAAGTGCACATTGTCAGATTTTACTAAAGGCCATTTTTATACATTTTGGTTTCACCATATAAAAATTACAGCAATGTTCATACATGGTCCCCCCATTTCAGGGCACCATAATGTTTGGAACACAGCAATGTCATGTAAATGAAAGTAGTCGTGTTTAGTATTTTGTTGCATATCCTTTGCATGCAATGACTGCTTGAAGTCTGCGATTCATGAACATCACCAGTTGCTGGGTGTCTTCTCTGGTGATGCTCTGCCAGGTCTGTATTGCAGCCATCTTTAGCTTATGCTTGTTTTGGGAGCTGGAACCCTTCAGTTTTCTCGTCAGCATATAAAAGGCATGCTCAATTGAGTTCAGATCGGGTGATTGACTTGGCCACAAGAATTGACAATTTTTTTACTTTGAAAAACTCCTCAGCAGTATTTTTGGGATCATTGTCTTGCTGTAGAATGAACTGCCGGCCAATGAATTTTGAGGCATTTGTTTGAACTTGAGCAGATACGATGTGTCTATACACTTCAGAATTTAGTATGCTACTACCATCAGCAGTTGTGTCATCAATGACGATAAGTGAGCCAGTACCTTCAGCAGCCATACATGCCCAGACCATAATACCCACACCATCGTGTTTCACAGATGAGGTGGTATACTTTGGATCTTGGGCAGTTCCTTCTCTCCTCCATACTTTGCTCTTGCCATCACTCTGATATAAGTTCATCTTCATCTCATCTGTCCACGACCTTTTTCCAGAACTGTGGTTGCTTTTTTAAGTACTTCTTGGCAAACTGTAACCTGGCCACCCTATTTTTGCAGCTAACCAGTGGTTTGCATCTTGCAGTGTAGCCTCTGTATTTCTGTTCATGAAGTCTTCTGTAAACAGTGGTCATTGACAAATCTACACCTGACTCTTGCAGATTGTTTTGGATCTGTCAGACAGGTGTTTGGGAATTTTTCTTTATTATAGAGAGAATTCTTCTGTCATCAGCTGTGGAGGTCTTCCTTGGCCTGCCAGACCCTTAGTAGGCTCACCAAATGCTCTCTTTCTTCTTAATGATGTTCCAAAAAGTTGATTTTGGTAAGCCTGGGGTTTGACTGATGTCTCTAACAGTTTTATTCTTGTTTCTCAGTCTCATAATGGCTTCTTTGACTTTCATTGGCACAACTTTGGTCCTCATGTTGCTAAACAGTAATAAAAGTTTCCAATGGTGACGGAAAGACTGGAGGAAAGATAGGTGCTGAGAGCTCTCTTATACCTGCATTAAGCAGGCAATTAAACACACCTGAGCAATTACAAACACCTGTGAAGCCATATGTCCCAAACATAATGGTGCCCTGAAATGGGAGGACTATGTATAAACACGGCTGTAATTTCTACATGGTGAAACCAAAATGTATAAAAACACTTTTTAATAAAATCTGACAATGTGCACTTTAACCACATGTAATTTTTTCTATTACAAATCTCAAATTGTGGAGTACAGAAGCCGAGAACAAAGAGGGACTCGGGGTGGGGGGAGGAGAGAAGGAAGAAGGACCATATTGAATACTTTTGTAACATTTACATGGTGACTCTTTGTATACATGTGTACTGTATGTAAAACAAAGAATTTCACTATACCAAGCACGCATGTCAATTAAGTATCAAAGTAGAAATGTTCCATTCCACCCACAAAACATTGGTGCTGCAATTTGCCAAGCACTTCTCCCAGAATTTTAAAGTGTTTTTTTAAAGAACACAATGTCAAAAGCAGTACCATTTTGATTGTAATAGATATCTTGGGATCCCCTGCAGCTTCTTGTCCAATATAAACTGACAGATCTTTAGGGCAGATGGATCATACAGAAATGCAACCTCTCAAGTGTATCTCCGGTACACAAATTTTGTAAAGTGAATGGCAAGCACAGTTCATCATCAGTAGCTCTGTTGTGTTACAACTCCTACAATAGCCTTGTTGTGTCTGCTTTTGGGATCATCACTAATGGAGTTGCCCATTTACTATGTTGTATCTTTACCAACACTTCATTCTCTAAGTACCACCGTTTTCCCCTCCACCAGTTGTTTTAGGGTTTTAGAGAAATTGGGGAAGATAGAAAAGCGAAAAAAAGATATGAGGCTGCTTTGGCAAGTAATGTAAAAGTAAACCCCAAGGGGTTCTACAGATATGTCAATAGCAAAAGGATAGTGAGGGATAAAATTGGTCCATTAGAGAGTCAGAGTGGACAGCTATGTGCTGAGCCGGAAGAAATGGGGGAGATATTAAACAATTTCTTTTCTTCGGTATTTACCGAGGAGAAGGATATTGAATTATGTGAGGTAAGCAAAACAAGTAGAGTAGTGATGGAAATTAGGAGGATTAAAGAAGAAGAGGTACGGACACTTTTGAAAAATATAAAAGTGGATAAGTCTCCAGGTCCTGATAGGATATTCCCTAGGACATTGAGGGAAGTTAGTGCAGAAATAGCAGGGGCTATGACGGAAATATTTCAAACGTCATTAGAAACGGGGATGGTGCCGGAAGATTGGCGCATTGCGCATGTTGTGCCTTTGTTTAAAAAAGGTTCTAAAAGTAAACCTAGCAATTATAGACCTATTAGTTTGACGTCTGTGGTGGGAAAATGAATGGAAAAGATACTTAGGGACAATATATATAATTATTTGGATAATCAAGGCCTGATTAGAAACAGTCAACATGGATTTGTGCCTGGAAGGTCATGGTTGACTAATCTTCTTGAATTTTTTGAAGAGGTTACCAGGGAAATTGATAAGGGCAAGGCTGTGGATGTTGTCTATATGGACTTCAGTAAGGCATTTGACAAGGTTCCACATGGAAGGTTGATTAAGAAGGTTAAATCGTTGGGTATTAATAGTGAGGTTGCAAGATGGATTCAACAATGGCTGAATGGGAGATACCAGAGGGTAACGGTTGACAATTGTATGTCAGGTTGGAGGCCAGTGTCTAGTGGAGTACCCCAAGGATCTGTGTTGGGTCCACTGTTGTTTGTCATTTACATTAATGATCTGGATGATGGTGTGGCAAATTGGATTAGTAAATATGCAGATGATACTAAGATAGGTGGAGTAGTTGATAGTGAGGTAGATTTTCAAAGTCTACAGAGAGACTTGGGCCTTTTGGAAGGGTGGGCTGAAAGATGGCAGGTGGAGTTTAATGCTGATAAATGTGAGGTGCTGCATTTTGGTAGGACAAATCAAAATAGGACGTACAGGGTAAATGGTAGGGAATTGAGGAATGCAGTGGAACAGAGGGATCTGGGAATAACTGTGCATTGTTCCCTGAAGGTGGAATCTCATGTGGATAGGGTGGTGAAGAAGGCGTTTGGTATGCTTGCCTTTATAAATCAGAGCATCGAGTATAGAAGTTGGGATGTAATGTTAAAATTGTACAGGGCATTGGTGAGGCCGAATCTGGAGTATGGTGTGCAGTTCTGGTCGCCAAATTATAGGAAGGATGTCGACAAAATGGAGAGGGTACAGAGGAGATTTACTAGAATGTTGCCTGGGTTTCAGCACTTAAGCTACAGAGAGAGGTTGAACAGGTTGGGTCTTTATTCTTTGGAGCGTAGAAGGTTGAGGGGGGACTTGATAGAGGTTTTTAAAATTTTGAGAGGGACGGACAGAGTTGACGTGGGTAGGCTTTTCCCTTTGAGAGTGGGGAAGATTCCAACAAGGGGACATAGCTTCAGAATTGAGGGACAAAGGTTTAGGGGTAACATGAGGGGGAACTTCTTTACTCAGAGGGTGGTGGCTGTATGGAATGGGCTTCCGGTGGAAGTGGTGGAGGCTGGCTCGATTTTATTATTTAAGAGTAAATTGGATAGGTATATGGATAAGAGGGGATTAGAGGGTTATGGTCTGAGTGCAGGTAGATGAGACTAGGTCAGGGAGAACGGTCGGCGTGGATTAGTAGGGCCGGACAGGCCTGTTTCCATGCTGTAGTTGTTATATGTTATATGTTATATATAAATCAGGAAACTGTAGGCCATTTCCCTAGCTTCTATAATTTGGAAAATACTGGAACCCATTATTAAGGAGGTATTAACAAGATATTTAGATAATTGTAAGACAATCAATCAGATTCATCATAGTTTTATTAAAGGGAAATGATTTTTTACCAATTTACTTGACTTCTTTGAAAATGTAAACAAAAATCTATAAAGGGGAAACAGTAGATGTGGTAGACATAAAATGCTGGAGTAACTCAGGGGGACAGGCAGCCTCTCTGGAGAGTAGGAATGGGTGATGTTTTGGGTTGAGACCCTTCTTCAGACTGATGTCAGGGGAGTGGGTGATATAGAGATAAAATGTAGTCGGAGACAGTAAGACTGGTCAGATAACTGGGAAGGAGCAGGGGATGGAGTAAGAGGGAAAGCAAGGGCTTCCTGAAGTTAGAGAAGAAAATGTTCTTACTGCTGGGGTATAAGTTACCCAAGCGAAATATGAGGTGCTGTTCCTCCAATTTGCGCTGGGCGTCAATCTGACAATGGAGGAGGCCCAGGACCGAAAAGTCAGTGTGGGAATGGGAGGGGGAGTTAAAGTGTTGAGTAACCGGGAAATCAGGTAGGTTTAGGCGGACTGAGCGGAGGTGTTCAGCGAATCAATTGCCGAGCCTAAGCTTGGTCTTGCCGATATACAGGAGTCCATACCTGGACTAGTGGATACAGTACATGAGGTTGGAGGAGGTGCAAGTGAACCTCTGCCTCACCTGAAAAGACTGTCGGGGTCCTTGGACGGAGACGAGGGGGGAGGTATAGGAATGTGTTGCATCTCCTGCGGTTGCAGGGGAAAGTACCTGGGGAGGGGGTGGTCTGGGTGGGAAGGGACGAGTTGACCAGGGAGTTGCAGAGGGAACAGTCTCTGTCCTGGGCCTCCTCCATTGTCAGAGTGAGGCCCAGCGCAAATTGGAAGAACAGCACCTCGTATTTCACTTGGGTAGCTTACAACCCAGAGGCATGAACATTGATTTCTCTAACTTCAAGTAGCCATTGATTTCTCTCTCTCTCCTTCCCCTCCCCTTCCCAGTTCTCTGACCAGTCTTACAGTCTCCGACTACATTTTATCTCTGTATCACCCACTCCCCTGACATCAGTCTGAAGAAGGGTCTCGGCCCGAAACATCACCCATTCCTTCTCTCCAGAGATGCTGCCTGTCCCGTTGAGTTACTCCTTTGTGTCTATCTTGAATTTAAACCTGCATCTGCAGTTCTTTCCTACACAGTAGATGTGGTATATTTGTCTCTCCAGAAGGTATTTGATAAAGTGCCATATTAAAGTTAACTGCACTAGATAACTACACACTAGCTACGGGTCAATGTATTGGCATGGATAGGAGAGCGATTAACAAACAGAGTTGGAACAAATGGATCATTTGATGATTGGCAAATTCTATAAAGTGCAGTGCCACAGGGATCATCTACAGCTCTACAATTACGATCTATATTATTGATTCAATGTAGTCACTAGGTTTTCTGATGATAGAAAAATGGGTGGACTAACAGGTTGTGAGAAGGAACAAAAAGCCTGAAAGTTAAGTAGGCAACAAGTTGCCAAATGGAGTGTAATGTGGGAAATGTGAAGTTTTCAACTGTGAAAGGAAGGATGAAAGCGTATGCAATTATTTAAATGGAATAACACTGCAGACTATTGCAGTGGAAATGAAGCTAAGGGCTCTAGTACATCAAATATTGAAGGTTAGAGTGCAGTGATTCAGAAAGCTAATGGATTGTTCGTCTTTATCACAAGGGACATGAAGCATGAAAGTTTATTTTGTAAAAGGTATATTTTAGGGAAGAATGTGTTTGTGCTGGAGGTCATAGTGTCATACAGCATGGAAACTGGCCCTTTGGAGCCCTGGGTAAGGGCCTCACAAGACACTGAAGAAGAGATGCAATTTCAAGTTCTTTTTAGAATTGGTGCTGTGAGATTGGGTTGATTGATTACAAATTATAGGTGGAACGGTTTAACAGAACTGGCTTCACTTTGAGGAAGAATGCAAGTGGGGCTCTGCCATGGAAATAATGCTAAAAAATCTGATGCAATATAATGTGATTAGATTTTGGATTGCCGGTGTTGACCACACAAAAGAGAATGGTCACGGCAATGCCTACTTTGTCCACAGCATCATATCATGTGGTCACAAAAGTGTTTTCTGCTGAAATGCCTTAGGTCATGAGCCTGAAAAGTGGGCAAGATTGGGACCACCCTGGTGGTACAGAAACACTGGGTGGCGCCATCAGCAGTTGCCTCGCCCAAAGTCTGTCTGTCCTCCCTTCTGTTTTTGTTATTTTAAGTATGTATTAAAAATGTGTTTTAGTGTTCCTCGGTTTGTTTTCTGTGGGGGGGAAGGGAATTGGGGGAGACTTTTTTCCAATCTCTTACCTCGACGGAGATGCGATTTTTTAACGTATCTCCTTCCCCACTGCAGCCTAACATCGTGGAGTTGGCGGCCTTTCCTAGAGACCGACCCGGCGCTCCAAGCCGCGGGAGTCTGCGAGACTTTAACATCGTGGAGCTTGCGATCCCTTTGCCGGGGTCAAAGCTCCAACCACGAGGCCTGTGGAGTTTAACATCGTGAAGCCCGCGCTCTCTGGTAAGAAGAGGCCGACTCGGAAGCTCCATGCTGCGGAGAGAGTTTCAACCACCCCGATGCAGGAGTTTTGATCACCCAGATAGGGGTGCGGACGCTTTGATTGCCCCGACTGCGGATGGCTTGACTGCCCCGACTGCAGGAGAACAAAGAGGAAGAAGTTTGAACTTTATTGCCTTCCATCACAGTGAGGAATGTGGAATCCACTGTGATGGATGTTTGTGGTAACTTTTATGTGGTTGTGTGTTTTGATGCTTTACACTTAGTATGGCTGTATGGTAACTCAAATTTCACTGTACCTTAATTGGTACATGTGACAATAAACTGACCTTGAAACCATGAAACCCTTGAAAGTGGCCACAGAGGGACTGCAAACACACAAAGCAGTCTTAGAAATGATTGATATAATCATCATTCAGTTAAGTTTAGTTTATTGTCACATGTACCGAGGTACAGTGAAAAGCTTTTGTCGTGTGCTAACCAGTCAGTGGAAAGACAGTAGATGGAGGTCCGTGACATGACAGTGATTATAACATTACAAGACATCTTTACATTTGTACTTAACTCTCTTGCGATAAAGACAAGCATACTATTTGGTTTCCTAATCACTTGCTGCACCCGTGCAATAACTTTCAATAATTTGTGTACACTCAGATCCATCCAAGAACAACATTTTTCACTCTCTTATCATTAAAATGACAATCCGCTTTTCTCTCTTTTAACCATTTAAGATGACCTAATATTTTTCCGCATTACATTCCGTTTGTCATTTCCTTGCAGATTTACGCAGCCTATCTGTATCTCCTTGAAGTGTCAATCTTCTTTAGAATCTTACTTTTCATCATACATTAAAATGGATAAATTATCAGCAAAAAGCATCCTGCTGGAGGAACTCAGCTGATCAATCTGTATCTGTGGAGGCAAAGGGATATTCGACATTTTGAGTCGAGACCCTAAAACAGCACACTACCCCTTTGCCTCCATAGATGCTGCCTGACTCACTAAGATCCTCTAGCAACTTGTTTTTTGTACTCGATGTCAGCATCTGTGGTCTCTTGTGTCTCCATGGATATACAGTCTACCCTCGTTATTACAGACTGCTTTCTCACAGATTTTGGTTATAGTGGACTGAGGCACCCATTTGTGGTGGCAGTTTACGGGCAGCATGCAGCGCAGTGCAGCAGAAAGGTGGCAGTGGGGAGAGAGCGAGCGGTAAAACACTCTTGAAGAAGGTTACATTGGGCATGGGTTTGCAGTGGCAAGGTCCCAGGGTGTTGGATGCAGATGCCATGCATGCCGCTGCCCTGGCAACATATGCCTCAGTCGCTTGGTAATGGCACGGCGCTCTTGTTGCACCGCCTCCCGTTTCTACCAGGTTACCCAATGAGCTGGCATCATGCGGTGTGCTTCCGGTTGCAGGAGCAGAGAGAGTGACTAGCATGAAAACGGCGTGAATACCGGGCCTGTTCCTGATACATCGCGTGTGGGGCTGGGGGCCCTGCGGCTCCCCATATACGAATTCCCCTGGTTCAACTCCGCCAACACCATGCTTCTTCCCACCCGGCCTTGGATTAAACTAATTAATATATACCCCCCCTTTACTCGGTTATAGCGGACAATCAGCAATAACAAACACCAGTCCTACCCCCTCCATGGTCTGTTATAATGAGGGTTACTGTACTATTACACATACCCTGATTCAAATCATAGAGATAGATTATGCACCAGTATTGATTTATATAGACAATAGACAATAGGTGCAGGCGTAGGCCATTCGGCCCTTCGAGCCAGCACCGCCATTCAAAGTGATCATGGCTGATCATTCACAATCAGTATCCCATTCCTGCCTTCTCCCCAAACCCCCTGACTCTGCTATCATTAAGAGCTCTATCTAACTCTCTCTTGAAAGCATCTAGAGAATTGGTCTCCACTGCCTTCTGAGGCAGAGAATTCCACAGATTTACAACTCTCTGAGTGAAAACGTTTTTCCTCATCTCCGTTCTAAATGGCCTACTCCTTATTCTTAAACTGTGGCCCCTGGTTCTGAACTCCCCCAACATTGGGAACATGTTTCCTGCCTCTAGCGTGTCCAATCCCTTAATAATCTTATATGTTTCAATAGGATCCCCTCTCATCCTTCTAAATTCCAGTGTATACAAGCCCAGTCGCTCCAGTCTTTCAACATGGGACAGTCCCGCCATTCCGGGAATTAACCTAGTGAACCTATGCTGGACTCCCTCAATAGCAAGAATGTCCTTCCTCAAATTTGGAGACAAAACCTGCACACAGTACTCGAGGTGTAGTCTCACTAGGGCCCTGTACAACTGCAGAATGACCTCTTTGTTCCTATACTCAACTCCTCTTGTCATGAAGGCCAACATGCCATCAGCTTTCTTTACTGCCTGCTGTACCTGGATGCTTACTTTCAGTGACTGATGAACATGGACACCCAGATCTCTTTGTACTTCTCCTTTCCCTAACTTGACACCATTCAGATAATAATCTGGCTTCCTGTCCTTACCACCAAAGTGGATAACCTCACATTTATCCACTTTAAACTGCATCTGCCATGCATCTGCCCACTCACACAACCTGTCCAAGTCACCCTGCATCCTCATAGCATCCTCCTCTCAGTTCACACTGCCACCCAGCTTTGTGTCATCTACAAATTTGCTAATGTTACTTTTAATCCCTTCATCTAAGTCATTAATGTATATTGCAAATAGCTGCATCGAGCCTTGCGGTACCCCACTAGTCACTGCCTGCCATTCTGAAAGGGACCCGTTAATCCCTACTCTTTGTTTCCTGTCTGCCAACCAATTTTCTATCCATGTCAGTACCCTACCCCCAATACCAATACAATTTGCATGGTACTCACAAATTAGCTGTCTGTTTATCTCTGCATACCAGTTAATCGATACATACCAGAATATTACCCTTGATCTCATTCTATAATCCCATTCTTATACATCGGTGAGACAAAATGCAGACAGGGCGATCGTTTCCCTGAACACATTCACTCAGTCTGCCCGGTCTACGTGATCTCCCAGTTGATAAACACTTTAACTCCCCTTCCCATTCCCACACTGACCTTAATCAAGTCAAGTTTATTTGTCACATACACATACACGATGTGCAGTGAAATGAAAGTGGCAATGCCTGTCCTATGCCTACTCTATTGTCAGTGTGAGGCCAAATGCAAATTGGAGGAACAGCACCTCATATTTTGCTTGGGCAGCTTACAACCCAGCGGTGTGAATCTTAATTTCTCTAACTTCAAGTAACCCATGAACCCCCTCTCTCTCCGTCCCTCCCCCACCCTGATCGTTGTACTAGTTTCACTGTTGTCCTGGTGAGTTTCATTGTCTGCAGAACTCGTTCTCGCCTAGCCCACAGCCAACAATGCTCACCTGGCCCACAGCCAACAGCCGCTTCCTTTATCACCGACTTTTATTTTTGCAAATATTTCAATCATGTGTTCTCTATCTCTCTACATCACCATCATGTCTCTCGTTTCCCTTTCCTCTGACTCTCGGTCTGAAGGGTCTCGACCTGAAACGTCACCCATTCCTTTTCTCCAGAGATGCTGTCTGACCCGCTGTGTTACTTCAACATTTTGTGTTTTAGCATCTGCAGTTCCTTGTGTCTTCCTTATTTTTATGTCAGGCTCGTCTCGTTGAGATTTCGAAATAGCGCAGCTGCCTTTCTTGAGCCGCTCGGGCTGCCGTCGCCATTCAAAGCCTTGCCAAAGGGGGAGTTTGTTTGGAATACAGTTCCGTACTTCCACCTCCCTTCCTCATCGTTCATGTTTCGGAGAAATTTCGCCTCAATCGCTGCTGTCAGTCGGTGCCTCAGGATCACAACCGTTCAGTCATCATGATTAAAGCTATTTTGATATTTAATAACCACGGCAAACCGCGTCTCTCCAAGTTCTACGAGCGCTATGTGAGTATCCAGTCCAATGCCGGCCAGGCGGGCGGCCGGACGCCCGGCGCCGCCACTGAGACGACCGTTTGCTTGCGGCTGCCGCGCGCCGCCCACCAGAACACTGACCCAGGACGCGCGCCCCCGGACACAGGGCTCGCGGGTTGCCTGTGGTCGTGGTCGTTGGCTTGCATCTGCCGCGCGCCGCCCGCCAGAACACTGACCCGGGCACAGGGCTCGCGGGTTGCTTCTGGCCGCCGCCGCTCGCTCAAGGCGGCCGTTGGCTTGCGGCTGCCGCGCGCCGCCCCTCACACCACTGACCCGGGGACACGCGCACAGGGCTCGCGCTCCAGACCACTCATCCACCGAGAAGTGTCCAGGGTGGCGCAGCACCACTTTAACAGAACAGCAGTCAAACCGGTATTCATACTTCGAGCTACTTGTGAATTCCAAAAATGTTTGTGGGTTTTTTTCTCGCAAGGTTCTGTACTTGCGGTGGAAGGTGACCTAGGAAGCTTTGGTTTGACCACACGTGGAATGCTGTACTATTTTGGCATCGCTCCATAGGAAAAATGTTGTACATTTGTAATGATCCCATGGCTCTTGACTGAAGTGTGTAGAAGAGATGACTTAAACAAGTAATTTGGGTTTATTTTACGACCTGTGGCATTTCAAAGCTCTCCCCTTATTCAATCTGTAACAATAACTGTCTTGGTTTAAAAGTGAGATCAACATGTTCTGAAAGTTGATGCACAATTGCTTCCAACATCTGATGCCTGTGAAGTTGATGAATTCGTTTAAAAACAAAACCTGCGTCAAATTTCAATTTATACCTCCAAAAACAGTAATTATTTGTTGTAATGTTTCTACGTGGTTCTTGCTCTCCAATATATCGACGTTTTAGATTAAAAAACAATGGTTTCCTAAGACACTAGTAATTCTCATTCTAAACATAGCACAAAAAGTAAGGAAATTTGTGTTTGGTAGATTATTTCTTTGTTGTAACAATGCTTCTTGGCAATAAATCTTATACCGTTGGAAAGCCTGTTTATTTCCCTTTTAAATGGTGCCACATTTGTAAGGAACATGCATTTGTGGGATGAGCAGCAGAGCTGAGTATGTGGGTTGCGCCCATGAAAAATTTGCCAAATCTTCTCTGCCAATGCCAAACAGCTTATTCTGCCATTGACTCTTGTTCGGTGTTGTTTGGTGGATTGGATGATTGAAGTCTGAAGAAACAAGACATATTGGCAATTTAACAATTTATTCATTTAATAAACAGGAGCCACAGTAGCGTGTGGAAGAACCATACACAGACACAACAGCCTGGCACCTCCTCCTCATGCTGGTCACCAGCCTGGTCACACACTGTTGTGGGATGGCATCCCATTCTTGTCAGCACCTGGGGGTACCAGAAGCTCAAAACAAGAGTCAATAGCAACAGCAGAATAAGCTGTTTGGCATTGGCAGAGAAGATTTGGCAAATTTTTCATGGGCGCAACCCATATACTCAGCTCTGCTGCTCATCCCACAAATGCATGTTCCTTACAAATGTGGCACCATTTAAAAGGGAAATAAACAGGCTTTCCAACGGTATAAGATTTATTGCCAAGAAGCATTGTTACAACAAAGAAAGAATCTACCAAACACAAATTTCCTTACTTTTTGTGCTATGTTTATAATTCTGTCTGAAGAAGGGTCTCGACCATTCCTTCTCTCCAAAGATGCTACCTGTCCCGCTGATTTACTCCAGCTTTTTGTGTCCATCTTTGGTTTAAACCAGCATCTCCAGTTTCTTCCTACACAGTAATTCTCATGTTGCAGCTACTGAATTAATAATGTGTACAGGTGCCTGAAATTTGACATCACCTGTGTGTAGAGGTTTTGAAAATATAATTAAAGAAAATACAGGGAGTATAAATATTTGACATCTTTATAAATACTGTATTTTGGAAAGACAATTTCTGTTTAAAGACTAATCTTTGGTTAGCTTTTTTAGATGGAAAAATAAATGGATGTTAGACACAAAAAGCTCGAGTAACTCAGTGGAACGGGCAGCATCTCTGGAGAGAAGGAAATGGGTGACGTGGGTCGAGACCCTTCTTCAGACCCTAACCGTCACCCATTGCTTCTCTCCAGAGATGCTGCCTGTCCCGCTGAGTTACTCCAGCTTTTTGTGTCTGTCTTCAGTTTAAACCAACATCTGCAGTTCCTTCCTACACAATAAATGGATGTTGATGGTTCATAAAGAATAGATCAGAAAGAGGCATTGAGTGCTTATGTATTCTCTGGATTTATTGAGATAGATTATCTGTGTCAAGATGATTTATGTACCTGAAATCCTAATTGTTTTTGAGTGCAGATAGTTTGTTGATAGGTTGTGTGGTATTGTGCAACGTATGAGTTTGAAACTAATTGTCTTTTCTGACACCTGTAAGGGATACGAACTTAGGAAATGAAAGTAGGTCAGCCACGTTCATGCTACACCATTCAGTATGATCATGGTTATTCTTTTAAAGCATCACTTCCATGTACTAATTCCATATCCCTGGATTCTTTTAACATCAGATTAATTAATCTATGTCTTGAATATGTTCTGAGATTGAGCTATCAGATCACTCTTGGGTGGAGAATTCCAAAGATTCACGACCATCTGTGTAACGCTTGCATCCCCTCTCTCTATGTCCCCCCCCCCCCACCCGAGTCGTACTAGATTTACTGTCATCCTTATGAATTTCATTGTCTATATAGCTCATTATCATCGAGCCCACAGCCAACAATGGACTGTTTCCTTGATCATCATTACTTTTTTTGTATATCTTTCATTCATTTGTTCTATAAACTGGCTGAAAAGCACAGTCAGGCAACATCATTGCTGATAGGGCGACCCTACCCGATGAGCTGAATGGCTTCTTGGCTCGCTTCGAGCAGAAGGCCAACAGGGCGGTGACACCTGGCCCTTCAAACTCCAAAGTGCTTCTCCCCAGGGTGACTGTAGCAGAGGTTAGATTGGCCTTCCTGAGGGTAAACCCATGAAAAGTAACTGGCCCAGATGGAGTTCCTGGTCGTGTCCTTAGTAGTTGCGTGGACCAGTTAGCGGGAGTATTTGCGGACATCTTTAATCTCTCCCTACTCCGTTCTGAAGTACCCCCTGCTTCAAGAAGACCACCATCGTCCCAGTGCCGAAGAAAAGCAAGACTTCACACCTGCACGACAACCGTCCAGTGGCCTTGACATCCACCATCATGAAATGTTTTGAGAAGCTAGTTATGGAACGCATTAAATTCAATCTACCCAGTGGTCTTGACTCACTGCAGTTTGTCTATCGCCACAACAGGTTCACAGACGATGCCATCGCCTTAATCCTACACTCATCCCTAGAACACCTGGAGAAGAGCGACACCTACTCCTATTCATAGACTACAGCTCTGCTTTTAATACCATTATACCATCCAAGCTTATTACCTAACTTGCAGGACTTGTAGTCGGCACTTATCTTTGCAACTGGATCCTCGACTTCTTGACCAACAGACCTCAAACAGAGAGGATAGGGGACAAATCATCCTCCACGATAATCTGTGATGAGGCTTGCAACCACGTGGACTAAATCCCAAACACGTATTGGTGACGTGAGTGTTATTTAACAATGCTTAAAAAGACAACTTCATCACTTTGAGAGTAGGCTACTTGGGTAGTAATTAGCTGAGTTTGATTTGTCTTTTTTGTCTACAGAACATACCTGAAGATATTTTTTCATAGTATCTGTGAGATATTATTACTTCAAATATACTAGAACAGCTTGGCGAGAAACAGGGTGAGGTCTGGAGTACGTCTTCTGTGCCATAGTTGGATCGTTACCCATCACATTGCTTTTGCTATATCCAATATCAGAATGTGTTTCTTAATATTACATGGATTGAATGGGCTAGAGACTTGTAGAGACTTGGGATAGTGGATATTTTGGGCAAAAGCTGAGATGGATCAACATTTCTGGCACAATAGGGTTGAAAAATATTCACACTCTTTCTCTGCCCCAGCATCAGTAAGGACGGGGAAATTCTTGATTTTCGGTATAATGTTAGAAAAGATGGACTTTTACAAAAACAGAAAATGCTGTAAGAACTCAGTGGGTCAAGCAGCATCTCTCGGAAGAGAAATGGTTAATATTTTGGGTCATTGACCCTTTATCAGAACGGATAATTTTTAGGTTTTTTTCTTGCCAGAAGTGGAGCTCTTGCCAAAGTTGTTTAATTTGTAATTGCTGATCAATTGTAATTTTGCATCTAACGCCTTGGGCTTTTCCATCTGTTCACTATAAGAAGTGTGAAACACTGGGATAACAATGGAAAAACTGTGGTAATTATTTTCAAATTGCACTGATACAATGGTGGATTGCTTTGGGTCGATACAAATGATTTAAGTTACGTATCATTGTACTCGTGCTTTCAACTTGCAACTCCATAAAGTATCTAGCATTATCTTTGTTCATCCTATGAAGAGGAATTTCTAATATGAAATACTCATCAGATCAGGCAATATCTGTAATGAAAAGTTGTTAATATTACACATTTTATTAAGAAAACAAAAGATGAGTTTAGAGTTTAATCCAAGCAAGTGTGTGAGGTGTTGCATTTTTGGAGGTTGAATGAAAGGGAAAAATATACAATTAGTGGCAAGATTCTTCACAGCACCGAAGTCCAGAGGAATCGAGATCCAAGTCCATAACTCCCTGAAAGTGACAACACAAGCAGATAGAGTAGTAAAGAAGGCATGTGGTATGCTCCTTTTCATTGAATGATGCATTGACTATGAGTCTTGATCTTTGTGGCCACAAGGAATGATGGGCGGGCCACAAGGAACGATAGGGCAGGCTATGCGGCCAGAATGATGGGCAGGTTACATGGCCACAAGGAATGACTGGTGGCCCCTGCTCTAACCCCAAGGTCTGGAGAACCAGAGAGGAGGATGGAGGGCGACGGTGTGAGCAACGGCCGATAAGAGAGTGAACCGGAGTCTTAACCTCCGCACCCTCGAGGTCGGCTGCGGGAGGTGCCCCGGGGCATAAAGGCTCAAGGTGATCGGGCGACGAGAGGGACAACAGTTCGCTGGACAAGCTGGATGGAAGCGACGGGTGTAGGCCCGGCAGCAGCCTGGAGCTCAGCTGATTCGGGGGCATCTCCAGAAGATCGGGCGCCTGGAACTGGTCAGAACCTTGAAAATGGCTCCAAAACCTGCCGACTTTCGCACGCAGTCACAGTGGACTATTTCTATACACTTTGTATTAATCGGGGATTCTGCTTAAGTATAGCGATACTTTATTGAACTGTATGTAAAAAAAAATTCATTGTACGTCTGTACATGTGATAATAAAGAACCATTGATCCAGAAGCGGAGGTGGTGGAGGCAAATATGATTGTGGGGTCTGAAGGGCTTTTAGATAGGCACGTGGACATGCAGGGAATGGAGGGATATAGATCATGTGCAGGCAGATGACATTAGTTTATCTTGACATTATGTTCTGCACAGACAGTGTGGACTGCAATGTTTGTACCTGTGCAATACTGTTTGTGTTTTAAATGCATAAGCCATTGCAAATAAAATCTTGAGTTGGGGTAGCAATGGGAACAGAGATTATGATTTGGAATTATTGTATTTGGCATTTAGTTGGAGGTTGGAATATGTTAAGGAACTAGCTGAAGGACACATAAAAAGTTATTGTGCTGAGGAAATGTGTGTTGACAAATGTGTTAGTTCTCTGAGAGTAAATATAGAGGAACCACTACATGCAGCAATTTGGATTTCCGGAAGACTTTTAATAATATGGAACATTTAAAAAAAAAACTCTTGTCCTGGGGGGGGGGGGATTAGCTAATGTGAAGAAAATCGGTCCGGACAAATCATTTTTAGGTTGGCAAATTGCAATTAGTGACGTGCTACAATGATCTGTACTATCACTGCAACCATTTACAATCTATATTTATGACTTGAATGAAAGGATGGAGTGTAGTGTTGCTAAATTAGTTGGCAATCCAAGAATGGGCAGGAAAACAATATGAGGTGTTTTCAAAGAGTCTTCAGAGAGATTTGTAATTAAGAGAGTGGGTGAAATTTTGGTGCATAAAATGGTTATCCATTATGATATGGAGAGCAGAACAATGCTTAAATGGAAAGCTGCAACATAGGGATAGGAGTGTCCTTCCTTGTAGGTGAAAGATATTTGGCTGGCACATAAAGTAGGTAAATAGGAAAGCAAATTGTATGTGTTAAAAGTATATAATACAAATTGATTGAAGTATTTGTATATAAAATGCCAATGTATTGTTGCTAAGACAAAGCTGGATTTTAAATATAGGCTTGTTCTCATTTCTGAGGATGTTCAGTTAAAGTTCTCCATGTTGATTCTCGGGACAGATAAATTGTCTTAAAAGGCAAGCTGGGTCAATGCAATTTGGAAGAATGAGAGGCAATATTATTGAAACATGAGATTTTGAGAGGCTTGACAGGATGAATATTGAGAGGATTGTTAGTTAGCCTCATAGAATAATTTAAAACCAGTGGCCTTAGTTCCAGAATAAGGGTTGTCTATTTCAAATCTAGATGAGGAAACATTTTGATGTTTGAGAATTTTAGAATTTGCCAAAGCTGAGATGGGTGGAATTTTCACTAAATCAGGTAAAGGCATGAAATTGGAACTGAAAGCAAGTTGGGATCAATCATGATATTGAATGACAGAGCAGGTTTAAGGTGCCTTGCGAGCTGCTGATTTCTTGCATTAATATGTCAAAGTACTTAACAAAAGAATGAGATGTTGTTGAAGTTCCACTGGAAACTTGTAGAAGTCAGAGGCCTGGGACATTAAACAATAGATAAGCAGAGAGCAATATATCTGCATGCAGAATGGAGGTGGGTTTTCAAACTGTCTCCTTTCCCCCCTCCCCCCCAAAGCTTGCATTTGTCCTCGGATGACAAAGCGATCCGCAAATACTGTTCTCTAAATTGAAAGGACTGCAAGAAAATTGTGATTCCACTACTGAGTGGATTGATGATGGCAGGGCGGTAGATATGATCTTCATAGACTTTAGCAAGGCCTTCAAGATTCCCGTATGGTTTGGTCTGGAATGTTGGATCACATTGGATCCAGGGTGAGCAAAATTGACTGGTGGTAGGAGTCTATGGAGGTTTCTTTTCCGATAGGGGACCTGTGACTATGATGTGCCACAGAGATTGGTGCTGGGTTCACTGTTTGCCAACTATGTTTGGTTTAGTTTATTATTGTCACATGTACTGAGGTACAGTGAAAAGCTTTTTTGTTGCCTACTATCCAGTCAGTAAAAAGACTATACATGATTACACAGTGTACAGATACAGACAGGATCAACGGTATAATGTTTAGTGCAAGGTAAGGTCCGAATAAAGATAGTTTAAAGGTCTCCAATGAGGTAGATGGGAGGTCAGGATGGCACACTAGTGAATGAGAGGATGGTTCAGTTGCCTGCTATTGGCTGGGAAGAAACTGTCCCTGAATCGGGAGGTATGTGTTTTCAAACTTCTGTATTTCTTGCCTGATGGGAGAGAGGAGAAGGAATGACCAAGGAGACTGGTCCTTGATTATGTTGGTGGCTTTGTCAAGGCTACGTGGTGTAGATGGAGTTATGGATCCCGATAAAATGCTTTCTACGAGCATCTGTAGAAGTTGGTGAGGTTGTTGGGACATGCCGAACTTCCTAAGCCTTCTAAGGAAGTAGAGGCATTTGCATGCTCTCTTGGCCATTGCTTCAATGTGGCTGGTCCAGGACAAATTGCTGGTGATATTTATTCCTAAGAACTTGAAGGTATCAGCCATCTCTATTTTGGCACCATCAGTGTATGTGTGTACTGCTTCGCTTCCTGAAGTTGATCACAATATCCTTTGTCTTAGACAATAGACAATAGGTGCAGGAGGAGGCCATTCGGCCCTTCGAGCCAGCACCGCCATTCAATGTGATCATGGCTGACATTGAGGGAGAAGTTGTTTTCTGGTCATCAGGTTACGAGGTTCTTAATCTCCTTCCTGTACACTGTATCATCATTATTTGATATCTGGGCCACTATGGTGGTGTTGTCTGCAAATTTGTAAAATTGAGTTGGATTGGCTGCACAGTCATGAGTGCATGAGGATTTGGCTGCACAGTCATGAGTGCATAAGGAGTATTGAAGGGGGCTGAGAACGCATTCATGCAGGGTGCTAGTGTTGAGGATTATTGTAGAGGATGATTTGTCACCTATCCTCACTGGTTGGGTCTGTTCGTCATGAACTCGAGAATCTAGTTGCAGAGGTGAGTGCTGATTTCGAGTTCCATGAGTTTGGAAATGAGCTTGGATGGAATAATGGTATTGAAAACAGAGTTGTACGGTATAAATAGGAGTCTGACATAGGGGTCTTTTTAACCAGGTATTTGGGGATGAGTGTAGGGCCAGGGAGATGGCATCGGCATCAGCGGAGCGTTAATGAGTTGAATGGGAATGTAGTTAGCATAGTTTGTAAGTTTGTGGATAACACCAAATTTGGTGAGACAGTGGACAGTAGATTAGGTTATCTGAGATTATAACAGGATCTGAATCAATAGGGAAAGTGGATCAAGGAATGGCGGATCAAACTTAACTTGGATAAGTGCAAACTATTGCATTTTGGCTTGCTAAACCAGAGCAGGACTTGCACAGTAAATGGCAGAGTTTTGGAGAATGTTGTAGAATAGAAGGACCCAGGACTACGTACATAGTCCCATGAACGTTGCAACAAGGTTAGATGGCATTTGGCACACTCTCCTTCATCGGTCAAGGCTTTGAGTATAAGAGTTGGGACGTCATGTTACATCTGTATGAGATGTTGATGGAGCCACACCTGGAGTATTGTGTGCAGTTCGAGTCGCCTAGCTATAGGAAGAATGAATGCCATTAGACTGGAAATGATTCAGAAAAGATTCACAAAGCAAAGTTGTTACCAGGACTGAAGGCACAGAAGAAGCTGTCTAGGCTGGTACATTTTCCCTGGAGCATTAGCGTCAGAGATTTTTTTTACGTTGTGTAGAATCATGGGGGGGAATGGATAAAGTCATATTTATGGAGGACATAGTATTTTTTCCAGGAGAGGGGAGTCAAACTAGAAAGCATAGCCTTTAGATTTAAGATTTGGGCAAAGATTTATAAGGGGCCTGGGAGACAACTTTTTTCATGCAGAGGGTTGTGAGAATATTGAAAAGGCTGCAGAGGAAGTTGTCAAGGCAGGTATAATATTATAATGTTTAAAAGACGTTCAGGCAGATACATGGATGGGGCTGGTTTAGAAGGATATGGATCAAATGCAGGTAAAAGAGGACTAGCTCAGGATAGGCAGCTTGGAGGTCATGGATGAGTTCAACTGAAGGCCATGTTTGCATACTGTTTAAGAACATGGAACAGTATAGCACAGGAACAGGCTCGTCAGCCCATATCAGCTGCTGAACATGATACTAAATTAAACTAATCTTTTCTGCCTACACGTGATCCATATCCCTTCATTTGCTGCAGATCTAACATTTGCTGTGCCTATCTAGAAGCTTAAACACCACAATCGTATCTAATTCCACCACCAACTTGACAGTTTGTTCCAGGTACCCAAGCACTCCCTCTCTGTATTTCAAAAAAACTTACTCCGCACATCTCCTTTAAACTTTTCCTCTCAGATCTTCAAGCTATTCTTCGACATTTTAACATTGGGGGAAAAAGGTTCTGACTGTCTTAATATATTGACACCCTGAAGAATCCTCTCCAATCGCTTCCCTACCACTGACGGGGGGCCTCGCCAACCTATAGTGTCCTAGATTATCTCTACTTCCCTTCTTAATGGAGCAATTTTGGCTATTCTCTAGTCCGCTGGGACCGTACCAATGGCTAACAAGGATACAAAGATCATTGTCTCTTACCTCTCTTAATAGATTCCATCATACCCTGGGCATTTATCCACCTTGATGCTCCTCAAAACACCCATCACCTCTATCAGCTTGATCTCAAACTGCCCGTGCATATTAACATTAATCTCACTATCCTCCATGTCCTTCCCCTTGGTGAATACAGATGCAAAAGTACCAGTCCAGTACCTCCGACAAAGTACTAAATGGGGGTAAGGCAACATTATTAGATTGGAGCTATGAAGAGAAATTGGGACATCCTCTGACATCACGCATAAGTTCACTTCTTTAGCCTTGAGTGATCCTACCTTCACATTTGTTGACCTCTTGGGATTTTCTCTAATCCGACTTGCTAATGACATTTCATGCTCCCTTCTGGCTCTCTAATTATCTGCTTGAGTTCCTCCCTTCTTGCTTTATATTCCTCAAAGTCCCTGTCTGATTTCATCTTCATAAACCTTGCATAAGCTTTTTATTTTCTATTCACTGGTATTTACTAGTTCTCTGGTCATCCAGATTCCCTTATCTTGCCGACTAGATGGGCCAAATGGCCTAATTCTACTCCTATAACTTGTGAACTTGTGAATTTATCTTCTTCCTTTCTGGAACTTGCGGTCCTGAACTCTGATCAGCTTGTCTTTAAACAACTCCCACATGTCAGTGAATTTATCCAACTCCCAATTTCTGCTGCTCCCAATTTCCCTCCCTAGCTCTTGTTTATTAATATTGTTATGTGCCTCACCCCCATTTATCAATTTCCCCCAATGCCCAAACTTATCATTCATAAATGTCTTAACACTTATCATCACGTTTCTTAAAATGCTCCTTCACAGAAGCATCAGTCACCTGGCTAGGCTTGTTTCCCAATACAAAGTCCAGTATGATTCCTCCTCAAGTTGGACCATCCGCATACGGTTTCAGGAAATCCCCTTTATGCCACTCACAAATTCTGTGGCATCAATGCTTTTTTAAAAAAGGTAGTCCCAGTTAATATTGGAGAAGTTAAAGTTGCCCATTACGGCAATCATGATGCTTTTACATTTTTTTCTCTTTCCCTCCCTATATTTCCAGCTAGCTTTTGCAAGGCTATTAGAGTGAATGCATCATTCTTATTTTTTAGCATTACTCATATTTCCTCTGTGTTTCAACCTTGCATTTTGTTCTCTATGACAATGAAGTACTATTTGGGGTCCGAGGTAGCATGATACTGTGATCACATTGAATGGCGGTGCTGGCTCGAAGGGCCGAATGGCCTACTCCTGCACCTATTGTCTATTGTCTGCCTTGAATGTTTCAGCATTTTGTTTGTTTTTTCAACCGGGTTTCCAAAGTCAGTATTATTTTACTTTGCATTATAGCTTTTATTATGCTCCTTTGTTTATTGTTACCCATCGTAAAATTATAATTGTGGCTTATAGGATAATTGAACTATTTTTGGAAATTTGCATCTCAAGAGTTTGTCGTGTGCGACAACTTTAGCACAAAAGTTGCTCTCAAACTGTAAGTAAGTTAAGTTGAATAAATAAGTTAATATAAGTGATTGATCAGTACAATCAATTTTGAAATTGTTTAGTTTTGGTCGAGTCCTTCGAACTTAAGTTATCCTGTTAATTTGAATATTCCTAAAGATGTGGTTAGTTATTTGTTGTCATATCATGCGAACTGGATATATTTTGTATTATTTCTACTATATTGTTTACACAAAATGTAAAGTTTTAAAAAAAATTGACAAGATCAGTGCAATGATTTGTTTGGGATCTTGAGAGGAAGATTTCAAATTACTACATTGGATTATATCGCACATTTGTGATGAGACTTGTAACAAGAATAGTATTAAAGTAATTGCATGAAGATTTGGTTTGCACAAAATGTAGATGTCCATTATAAGTTTGAAGTTTTATAGCCTTCATCAATAAAGTCCCAACCAAGCTCATTAACAAACCACTGGATCAAGGTGCCAGCAACTGAATAGACAATAGGTGCAGGAGGAGGCTATTCGGCCCTTCGAGCAACCCCTGACTCTGCTATCCTTAAGAGCTCTATCCAGCTCTCTCTTGAATGCATGCAGAGAATTGGCCTCCACTGCCTTCTGAGGCAGAGAATTCCACAGATTCACAACTCTCTGACTGAAAAAGTTTTTCCTCATCTCAGTTCTAAATGGCCTACCCCTTTTCTTAAACTGTGGCCCCTTGTTCTGGACTCCCCCAACATTGGGAACATGTTTTCTGACTCTAACGTGTCCAAACCCTTAATAATCTTATACGTTTCGATAAGATCTCCTCTCATCCTTCTAAATTCCAGTGTATACAAGCCTAGTTGCTCCAGTCTTTCAACATATGCTAGTCCCGCCATTCCGGGAATTAATCTAGTAAACCTACGCTGCACGCCCTCAATAGCAAGAATATCCTTCCTCAAATTTGGAGACCAAAACTGCACACAGTACTCACTGTGCGGTCTCACTAGGGCCCTGTACACTGCAGAAGGACCTCTTTGCTCCTATACTCAACTCCTCTTGTTATGAAGGCCAACATTCCTCGGATGTAGTCCAGTTTACCTCACAAACCAGTCTCCCCACCCCCCCCCACCATCATAGCCGAATTTCACACTGCCTCCAGAAAGCGGCCAACCTAATCAAGGACCATTTTCACCCCATTCATTACCTCTGCCCCCCTCTCCTGTTGGACGGAAGATACAAAGGCTACCAGATTCAGCTTCTTCTCTGCTGTTATCACACTACTGAATCCTTTAAGCTAGGGTGTAGTCTAGATCTTTCAACCTATCTCATTGTGGACCCTACATTTTTTAAATCTGCACTTTTTATCTGCACAAGGTGCTGGAGTAATTTAGCGAGTCAGGTGGCATACCTGGAAAGCATGGATAAGTAGTTTAATCTCTGACGGGTCCCGACCTGAAACATCATGTTCTGCAGGGATTCTGCCTGACTTGCTGACTTACTCCAGCACTTTGTATCTAATTTTGTAAATCAGCATCTGTAGTTCCTTGTTTCTACACTGATATTTTTATTTTTGCACCACCTGTGATTAAAAATAAATAAATAAATAGGTGCAAGAGGAGGCCATTTGGCCCTTCGAGCCAGCACCGCCATTCATTTTGATCATGGCTGATCATCCACAATCAGTAACCTGTGCCTGCCTTCTCCCCATATCCCTTGATTCCACTAGCCCCTAGAGTATCTAAATCTCTTTTAAATTCATCCAGTGAATTGGCTTCCACTGCCTTCTGTGGCAGAGAATTCCACAAATTCACAACTCTCTGGGTGAAAAAGTTTCTTCTCACCTCAGTTTTAAATGGCTTCCTCTTTATTCTTAGACTGTGGTCCCTGGTTCTGGACTCTCCCAACATTGGGAACATTTTTCCTGCATCTAGCTTGTTCAGTCCTTTCATAATTTTATACGTCTCTATAAGATCCCCTCTCATCCTTCTAAACTCCAGTGAATACAAGCACAGTCTTTCCAATCCTTCCTCATATGACAGTCCCGCCATCCCAGGGATTAACCTCGTGAACCTACGCTGCACTGCCTCAATAACAAGGACGTCCTTCCTCAAATTATACTGAAATCTTCTTGTTATGAAGGCCAACATGCCATTAGCTTTCTTCACTGCCTGCTGTACCTGTACGCTTACCTTCAGTGACTGAAGGTAAGTGTGCACCCAGGTCTCGTTGTACTTCCCCTTTACCTAACCTGACACCATTGAGATAATAATCTGCCTCCTTATTTTTGCCGCCATAGTGGATAACTTCACATTTATCTACATTATACTGCATCTGCCATGCATCTGCCCACTCCCTCAACCAGTCCAAGTCACCCTGCAACCTCTTAGCATCCTCTTCGCAGTTCACACTGCCACCCAGCTTTGTGTCATCTGCAATCTTGATCGTGTTACTTCTAATTCCATCATCCAAATCATTAATATATATTGTAATAGTTGCGGCCCCAGAACTGCGTCTTGCGGCACTCCACTCGCCACTGCCTGCCATTCTGAAAAGGACCCGTTTATTCCTACTCTTTGCTTCCTGTCTGCCAACCAATTCTTTATCCATGTCAATATCCTACCCCCAATACCATGTGCTCTAATTTTGCTCACCAATCTCCTGTGTGGGATCTCTTCAAAGGCTTTCTGAAAGTCTGGATACACTACATCCACTGGCTCTCCTTCATGCATTTTACTTGTCACATCCTCAAAAAAAAATCCAGAAGATTAGTCAAGCAGGATTTCCCCTTCATAAATCAATGCTGTTATTACCTCTTTAATAATTGACTCCAGCATCTTCCACACCACCGATGTCAGGCTAACTGGTCTATAAGTCCCCATTTTCTTTCTCGCTCCTTTCTTGAAAAGTGAGATAACATTAGCTACCCTCCAATCCACAGGAACTGATCCTGAATCTTTTGAACATTTGAAAATGATCACCAATGCATCCACGATTTCTAGAGCCACCTCCTTGGGATGCAGACCATCAGGCCCTGGGGATTAATCAGCCTTCAGACCCATCAGTATACGCAATACTATTTCTTGCCTAATGCAAATTTATTTCAGTTCCTCTGTCTCCATACATCCTCTGTCCTCTAGTACATCTGGGAGATTGTGTCTTCCTTAGTGGAGACAGATCCGAACTACCTGTTCCGAAGTTCAACTCTTCTGGCATTTCCTTGTTACCCATAATAATTTCACCCATTTCTGCCTTCAAGGGACTCACATTTGTCTTTACTAATCTTTTTCTCTTAACATTCCTAAAGAAGCTTTTAATGTCCTTTATATTCTTGGCCAGCTTCCACTCGTACTTCATCTTTTCAGCCCATATTGGCCTTTTTGTTACCTTCTGTTATCCTTTAAAGGTTGCCCAATCTTCTGGCTTCCTGCTACTCTTTGCAATGTTATACATCTTTTCTTTTAGTTTTATTCCATCCCTAACTTCCTTTATCAGCCACGGTTGCCTCTTACTCCCCTTAGAATCTTTCTTCCTCTTTGGAATGAATATTGAAATCCCCCATAACCACAGTGGCATTACATTTGGTACATGCCAGTTTTAACTCCTGCTGCAATTTACACCCTATAATCTGGGCCTGTAGATTACTCCCGTTAGTGTTTTCTGACCGTTACAATTCCTCAACTCTATCCACAGTGACTCCACATCGTCAGTCCCTATGTCACCCCTCGGAAGGGACTGAATTTCATCCCTCACCAACAGAGCTACCCCACCTCCTCTGCCCACCTGCCCATCTTTTCTGTAGGATGTATATCCCTGAATGTTCAGGTCCCAGTTCTCCTGCAGCCACGTCGCTGTAATCCCCACAATGTCATATCTTCCAATCTCTAACTGAGCCTCAAGCTCATCCACTTTATGTCTTATACTTCGTGCATTCATATATAATACTTTTAGTCCATTATTCATCTCAACTTTCACATCGGTTCCTATTACACTTGGCCATACTCTCCTATCCCTTCGTGAGCTTGAGCTTTCTGTCCCGTTAATTCTGTGGTCTTTCTTAACTTTTCCTATACTCTTTCTCTTAACTCCATCCTTATCTATCCCATTTGACCCCCCCCCCCCACTATTTAGTTTAACACCACCCGTGTAGCAGTGGCAAACCTGTCTTCCAGAATGCTGGTCCCCCACCTGTTGTGATGCATCCCATTCCTTTTGCACAATTTACCCTTACCCCAAAATAGATCCCAGTGATCTATGAATCTAAATCCCTGCCCCCTGCACCAGCTCCTCAGCCACACATTCAGATCCCCCTATCTTCCTGTTCCTGCCCTCACCCGCACGAGGAACTGGAAGCAAACCGGAAATAACCACCCTGGAGGTCGTGCTTTTCAGCCTTCTTTCGAGCTCTCTAAAGTCATGCTGCAGAATATCTTTGCACTTCTTCCCAATGTCGTTTGTGCCGACATGCACTACCACTTCTGGCTGCTCACCTTCACCCTTGAGGATGCTTTGCACTCGGTCCGTGACGTCCTGGATCCTGGTAGGAGTCCCCTACTACCATGGCTGTGCCTGACTCGGTCTCTTCGGCTTTGCCTCAGTGCCACCTTTTGCCTTGCAGACTTGTCCACCGCTCAGACTGGCAGTGTCATCTGTCCCGACAGCTTCCAAGAGGTGAACCTGTTTTCAAGAGGTACATCTCCCGGGGTCTCTTGTACTCCAAGCTTCCTTCCCTTCCTCACTGTCACCCACCTTCTCTTTTCCAGTACCTTCGGTTTAACAATCTCGCTGTAGGTCTTGTCCAGGATCATCTCGTTTTTTTGGATGATCCTCGAGGTCATCCAGTTGCCTCTCCAGTTCCCCAACACAGTCCTTCCGGAGCTGAACCTGGACACACTTTCCCCATTTGTAGCAGCCAGAGGCACCAGCGGCGTCCCTGACCTCCCACATCCTGCAAACATCACACTGACTCAGCTTACCAGTCATTTCCTTACAGCGTCTCACCCTCTCCAACTTTTGGTCTTATCTCGTCCCTCAGCCTCCTCGCCGAACACTTGCACTTCCTTTGACAAGGCACTTCCCTCGACAAGGCCACTCCCGACAGGCTGCTCCACTGCTCATCCAATCCCCGCACTCACTCCTTCACCTGCCGCTCCTCTGCCGACCTTGAAGGTATGTGTTGTAGGCTGGTCCCGACCGGTTTTTAAACTCCCGCTCCTGTAAAACAAAATTTTGTTTGAATTGCTTTTACATGTATGTGCATTATATCATTTGACTCAGACAGTGTGTAAACAAAGCTGTATCTCAGTACGTGTAATAACAATATATCAATACCAATTTATCTCAATGGTGTTAAGTTAGGTAAGGGGGAGGTGCAGTGAGACCTGGGTGTCCTTATACACCAGTCACTGAAAGTTGGTGTGCAGGTACAGCAGGCAGTGAAGAAAGCTTGGCCTTCATAATGAGAGGATTTCAGTATAGGAATAAAGAGGTTCTTTTGCAGTTGTATAGGGCCCTGGTAAGACCGCATCTGGAGCATTGTGTACAGTTTTGGTCTCCTAATTTGAGGAAGGATATCCTTGTAATTGAGGCAGTGCAGCGTAGGTTCACGAGATTGATCCCTGGGATGGCGGGACTGTCATATAAGGAAAGATTGGAAAGACTAGGCTTGTATTCACTGGAGTTTAGAAGGATGAGAGGGGACCTTATAGAAACAAATAAAATTATAAAAGGATTGGACAAGCTAGATGCAGGACAAAGGTTCCCAATGTTGGGGGAGTCCAGAACCAGGGGCCACAGTCTTAGAATAAAGGGGAGGCCATTTAAAACCGAGGTGAGAAGGAACTTTTTCACCCAGAGAGTTGTGAATTTGTGGAATTCTCTGCCACAGAGGGCAGTGGAAGCCAAATCACTGGATGGATTTAAGAGAGAGTTAGATAGAGCTCTAGAGGCTAGTGGAATCAAGGGATACGGGGAGAAGGCAGGCACGGGTTACTGATTGTGGACGATCAGCCATGATCACAATGAATGGTGGTGCTGGCTCGAAGGGCCGAATGGTCTCCTCCGGCACCTATTTTCTATGTTTCTATGAAGCCTTTTGAGCCATTTCAGTACATTTTAGGGCGAAATTAGTACGAATGCTAATAAACATCTAGTTGATTATTGAATTGGTAACCTTTTCTTAGCAATATTGCAGAAAAATGGATCAACTCTTCAGTGATATATTTAGGTTGTGTGATTGATATGAGATTGGGAATTACTTCCATTAGTTATAGTTGGAACTAATGGAAGTTCCATTGGACAAAATGTCATTGATTTTGGTAATGGGAAAATTTGTTTGTGAATTTGAGGCAAAATTCAAGAAATATTTTGTATTAAAGCTTATTGAAAAGTCTCAGCAATATTGGTAGGAGTCTATTAAGCAAGCCTACTGACAGTGTTTGCGTACCAGAAGTATTCTGAGGATCAAATTTACAGATTTTATTTTTGTTTAGCCAGCGTTGATAGTTTATTAATGGGCAAAAACATTTTATCTAAACCAATATATTGATTGCCAGTCACACCTTATTCTATTGTGTATTTTATAGAACAAATGATGTACAGTGACCTTGCCTCTTTTTTTCCCACCACCTTCAATTCTTGTTTATAGGTGATACCAATAAATTGACTTACATTTTCTGTTTACGGAGACTTCAAATCCATGGTAGTGAATAATGTATTGTTTGGACTATAATTTGTCCGAGGTGTTGGTCATAAAATGGATGTAAAAGTTTCAACGTAATAAGCCATTAGATCTACTGTATAAGTTATAAGCAGAAGCAATTGAAAATCATGTTCCCTTTCAAACGTCCTGTGCGTTTTGTTTTTCTCCCTCCCTCCAATATGCTTCAATGCCGAACTGGTGTAGTAAGCTGAAAAAGTGGTCTTATTTTTGAGTTTGGCATCTTTGCTTTGGATATTTAATTATAATTTGCTTAAGACATAATCCACATCTCTTGACTGTATCCTCAAATTTACATCAAACAGTTGCTACTTAGCAACATGTAGGAAGGTGACGCTGTTGCTCTAACCTTGTCTGTCAGTTATAAGTGTCTGATTAAAGACTTTATTTTAAAAGTTGCCAGCTTTTTGATAGCTGCTTTTAAATTATAAATGATTTTACTAATTTACAGAGTGAAGATACCCAACAACAAATTATAAGGGAGACGTTCCACTTGGTATCAAAAAGAGATGAAAACGTTTGTAATTTCTTAGAAGGTGGCATGTAAGTATTGGTTATTGCAAAAGAACAGTTTGTGTAAAGAATTTAGCTTGAACCAAAAACTGCTGATTAACATCTGTATGTCAAAGAGCAGTGAAAACTTGATACGCTGTAACTGCTCAAAGTTTAAACGTGTATTATGTCACATTTTGTTAATTGAATTTATTTCATATTATTTTATTTTCATATTTCATATTTCAGATACAGCGCGGAAACAGGCCTTTTCGGCCCACCAAGTCCGCACCGCCCAGTGATCCCCGCACATTAACACTATCCTACACACACTAGGGACAATTTTTTACATTTACCCAGTCAATTAACCTACATACCTGTACGTCTTTGGAGTGTGGGAGGAAACCGAAGATCTCGGAGAAAACCCACGCAGGTCACGGGGAGAACGTACAAACTCCTTACAGTACAGCACAGTACAGTACAGTACAGGATCGAACCTGAGTCTCCGGCGCTGCTTTCGCTGTAAAGCAGCAACTCTACCACTGCGCTAACTAAGATGACCTGTTGGATATTTTCCCAATTAAAGCATCAGTGTAGCTGAATTATTGATCTTTTCCATGTCACAAGTTTTAAAGATGTTCCATTTTGTATTGTAATAATGGATGTTTGTCCTGTATGGCAACTGTGCAAAGCAAAGGATCTTATCAAACAATCTTCCCAAGCAAGATTGAAGTTCCTATCTATCATCTCAACCATGTTGTCCTATCGCAACATAAAACCATATGAGTGCTATGCATTTTCTATTTGGAAAAGTAGTTGATGCTGAAGGACAAGACAGGCCAATACAAGAATAAACTCTGTTAAATAGAATTCAGTGTTGCCTTTCAAGTTATGTATGCACTGAATATTTTTCTGCCACTTACCATGCAACCAAATAATGTATTGCTCATTTTAAAAGCTAGAGTCAGATCCTTCAGCTTGGAGCCCTGCTGACCCATCATCCACCAATTTACATCCAAAATGCTTTTTTCCATTTTCTATTCTCCCTTCATTTTCACTCTGATTCTATTGGTCACCTGCACACTAGGGCAATTTGCAGTGGAGATTTAGCCCCCAAAATTGCTTGCCTTTGAGATGTGGAAGGAAACTAGAGCACCTTCAAGAAACTCACATGGCCATGGGGAGAATGTGCAAACTGCAGAGACAGGACCAGTGGTCAGGATTGGAACCTAGTTCTCTGATGCTGTGAGGTTGTGGCTCTATGAGCTACACCATTGTTTCCTCCTATTTTAAGAATACATAGATATTTCATGTAGTAAAAGTAAGTTATTTTGGTGTTGTGATAAAAGCTATACGTGATTTAACTTGTAAATTGCTTTTGGTAATTTTGTGTGTTTCAGGTTAATTGGGGGAGCAGACAATAAACTTATTTACAGACATTATGCAACTTTGTATTTTGTTTTTTGTGTGGATTCCTCAGAAAGTGAACTTGGAATTTTGGATCTAATTCAGGTATTTGTACAATCTATTGTCTAATTTATTTTTGTAATATCAGTTTTGAGGTATGTGGAAAAGACTGGAGTTTGTGGAATTTCAGGTGATCCATGTACAGGTGCAAGTGGATAATGCTTGCTTTTTGACCTTTGCAATGTAAGTCAAATTGTTGAATGATGACATTGTTTTCTGACAGTGGATTGGGAGTATTTAATTTGTGCCAGTGCACAAAATCCATCTACACAATTCAACATGTAGAAATAAGGAACTGCAGATGCTAGTTTACAAAAAAATAAAAATTGAAAGGTAGATGCAGGTTAAAAAAAGCATTTGTCCATTTCTGTTTAACCTTGGATGTTGAGAAGTAAAGTGATAGGATCTCTGCAGCCATTGTCAATATAAAGTTATTTTTTAGTTCACTGTAACTAAATCATCCCGATCACCTTATTTGTTCTGACTTCAGCTACTGCATGGAATTATGTACTTTTATATCTTGGAACATTATACTAATAGGTGTTGTCAGTTAGTGCTATATTTGTTCTTCGTATTGAAGCATTGAGAAAACAGTGCAGTTTTGGTAGTAATCAATGAATCTCAAAGGACCAATAAAATTAGAGGATTTTGAAAAAGAATTCTATATTTCTATTTAATGATTGAAGAACTGTATTGATATATTTGATTTTAAGTTTCCGGTCATCCTTTAGGATATTTTTATTCTGACATGATTGGTTAAGCTACAGTTTCAACAGGTAACGTAGCCATAACAATAGGTCAACTTGTGGTGCAAGTAAGGAATGGGTGTTAAATTTGTAAGCAGCGACATTAAGTAGTGGTAGGTTGTTGCTCAGTACCTAGCTTAGGTTTCACAGAAAGGCTGATAAATTAATGAGTACGGTACTGGATGATAAGCAGGGTAATAACCAAAGTGCCAAATTGGTCACAGGGGTGAAGGGTTGGATTCAAGTTATCCACTGTGGACATTCTCAGCCATTGTATAGTCAATAGGATAGATGTGGAATGAATGGCATTTGTCATAATGAGTCCATTTCATCAACTTTCATTGTACATCTGTTTTAATCTAGTTAAATTATTTCCATAGTACTTCACAAGCATGTTAAATTTTGAACCAAGTCACATGAGTCATTAGGACAAGTGAGCAAAGATTTGGCCAATGCTGGGTTTCAACAAGTTGTTGAACACATGTTCTTGAGGATGTTCTTCCTAACTTGTCTGCAGGTAGCTTATAGACCTTGATGTTGAAAAACATTGTTACTTGAACAGTTGCTTATTGAAGTTTGGCAAATTGTTTTGACATTTGTAAGGGAGTAATTTTCAGCAAAATTGATAATTGGGATCAAGTCTTCAAGGATGACTTGCTTGCACCAGTAAGGTCCAATTGGGTTTGGTAAGTGAATCACCCCCATTATGTGCTATGCCTGCTTTTCAAAAAGCCATTTTAGCAAATTTCATGTTAAGTGGTTTGTTGGTAAGTACTGGTAATATTAATTTCCAATATTTGGGAATGATTTTCTCTGCACTGTTCCCTGCCATAAATATGTATGGGTCACTGGCAAAATAAACGTGCAGAAAACTTAAGTCTATTCCAGTTAATGTGAATAAGAACGCAAGGTTTTCTTGCGGCTCAGTCTGCTCATTGTCAATGATTGTGAAAACGACAGCTAATCAGCGAGTTCGGTATTTCAACTGAGCATGCGCCGGGCATAGGTTGCAGGGGCGAAACATTCTCGCCGGCTGATCTGCTGCGTGTATACAGGCCTGCGTTTCATCCGTATATTCCAGTTTTGCTTCGTAGAGGTAAGAAAATACTGCTTTAAAAAATATTAATTAGGTGTATTTATGGTTAATTTGTACAAGACTACAATGATTTTGTAGGTTTTATTGCTTTATGCTTCGGTGAGTGAGCGAGATCATTACGATTTTCTTTTGCTGTTCGTGCAGCGATTACACAACTGCAGAGATTAGCATCCAGCAGAGCAGTTTGTCTGATCAAACCCTCCCTATAATATCACCCGGTAGACACAAAATGCTGGAGTAACTAACCGGGACCGGCAGCATCTCTGGAGAGAAGGAATGGCTGACATTTCAGGTCCCGCTGAGTTACTCCAGCATTTTGTGTCTATCTTCGGTGTAAACCAGCATCTACTGTTCCTTCTTACACGTTAAAAAATCCCCACGCTTGGTGCTTCATTGTGGGTTACAGAGCTCCCTGCCACCCCAGGCAATGTCACAAACTCAATGGACAATAGACAATAGGTGCAGGAGTAGGCCATTTGGCCCTTCGAGCCAGCACCACCATTCAATGTGATCATGGCTGATCATTCTCAATCAGTACCCCGTTCCTGCCTTTTCCCCATACCAGCACGGTGGCGCAGCGGTAGAGTTGCTGACTTACAGCGAATACAGCGCCGGAGATTCAGGTTCGATCCTGACTACGGGCGCCGTCTGTACAGAGTTTGTACGTTCTCCCCGTGACCTGCGTGGGTTTTCTCCGAGATCTTCGGTTTCCTCCCACACTCCAAAGACGCACAGGTATATAAGTTAATTGGCTGGGCAAATGTAAAAATTGTCCCTAGTAAATTGTCCCTAGTGGGTGTAGGATAGTGTTAGTGTGCGGGGATCGCTGGGCGGTGCGGACTCGGTGGGCCGAAGGACCTGTTTCTGTGCTGTATCTCTAAATCTAAATCTAAAAAATCCACCGACTCCACTATCCTTAAAAGCTCTATCTACCTCTCTCTTGGATGCATTCAGAGAATTGGCCTCCACTGCCTTCTGAGGCAGAGAATTCCACAGATTTACAACTCTCTGAAGAAAGTATTTCCTTATCTCCGTTCTAAATGGCCTACCCCTTATTCTTAAACGGTGGCCCCTGGTTCTGGACTCACCCAACATTGGGAACATGTTTTCTGCCTCTAACGTGTCCAACCCCTTAATAATCTTATATGTTTCGATAATATCCCCTCTCATCCTTCTAAATTCCAGTGTATCCAAGCCTAGTCGCTCCAGTCTTTCAACATATGACAGTCCCGCCATTCCGGGAATTAACCAAGTAAACCTACGCTGTACACCCTCAATAGCAAGAATATCCTTGCTCAAATTTGGAGACCAAAACTGCACACAGTACTCCAGGTGTGGTCCATTAGGGCCCTGTACAACTGCAGAAGGACCTATTGGCTCCTTTACTCAACTCCTCTTGTTATGAAGGCCAACATTCCATTGGCTTTCTTCACTGCCTGCTGTACCTGCATGCTTCCTTTCAGTGACAGATGCACCAGGACACCCAGATCTCGTTGTACGTCCTCTTTTCCTAACTTGACACCATTCAGATAATAATCTGCCTTCCTATTCTTACCACCAAAGTGGATAACCTCACACTTATCCACATTAAACTGCATCTGCCATGCATCCGCCCACTCACACAACTTGCCCAAGTCACCCTGCAACCTCATAGCATCTTCCTCACAGTTCATACTACCACCCAGCTTTGTATCATCTGCAAATTTGCTAATGTTACTTTTAATCCCTTCATCTAAGTCGTTAATGTATATTGTAAATAGCTGTGGTCCCAGCACCGAGCCTTGCGGTACCCCACTAGTCACTGCCTGCCATTTTGAAAGGGACCCATTTATCCCCACTCTTTGCTTTCTGTCTGTCAACCAATTTTCTATCCATGTCAGTACCCTACCTCCAATACCATGTGCTCTAATTTTTCCCACTAATCTCCTATGTGGGACCTTGTCGAAGGCTTTCTGAAAGTCGAGGTACACCACATCCACCGGCTCTCCCCTGTCAATTTTCCTAGTTACATCCTCAAAAAATACCAGAAGATTAGTCAAGCATGATTTCTCCTTCGTAAATCCATGTTGACTCGGAATGATCCTGTTACTGCTATGCAAATGCTCCGCAATTTTGTCTTTTATAATTGACTCCAGCATCTTCCCCACCACTGATGTCAGACTAACTGGTCTATAATTTCCCGTTTTCTCTCTCCCTCCTTTCTTAAAACGTGGAATAACATTAGCTACCCTCCAATCCACAGGAACTGATCCTGAATCTGTAGAACATTGGAAAATGATCCCCAATGCGTCCACAATTTCTAGAGCCACCTCCTTAACTACCCTGGGATGCAGACCATTAGGGCCTGGGGATTTATCAGCCTTCAGTCCCATCAGTCTGCCCAACATAATTTCCAGCCTAATGTGGATTTCCTTCAGTTCCTCCGTCACCCTAGGATCTCTGGCCACTAGAACATCTGGGAGATTGTTTGTATCTTCCTTAGTGAAGACAGATCCAAAGTACCGGTTCAACTCGTCTGCCATTTCCATGTTCCCCATAATAAATTCCCCTGCTTCTGTCTTCAAGGGACCCACATTTGCCTTGACTATTTTTTTCCTCTTCACATACCTAAAAATGCTTTTACTATCCTCCTTTATATTATTGGCTAGCTTACCCTCGTACCTCATCTTTTCGCCCTGTAATGCCTTTTTAGTTATCTTCTGTTGCTCTTTAAAATAGTCCCAATCCCCTGGCTTCCCACTCTTCTTTGCTATGTTGTACTTCTTCTCTTTTATTTTTATGCTGTCCTTGACTTCCCTTGTCAGCCACGGGTGCCTCTTACTCCCCTTAGAATCTTTCCTCCTCGTTGGGATAAATTGATCCTGCAACTTCTGCATTATTCCCAGGAATAGCTGCCATTGCCGTTCCACCGTCTTCCCTGCTAGGGTCTCCTTCCAGTCAATTCTGGCCAGCTCCTGCCTCATGCCTCTGTAATTCCCTTTGCTATACTGTAATACTGACACTTCCGATTTTCCCTTCTCCCTCTCAATTTGTAGAGTAAAACTTATCATATTGTGTTCACTGCCACCTAATGGCTCTTTTACCTCGAGTCCCCTTATCAGATCAGGTTCATTACACAACACTAAGTCCAGAATTGCCTTCTCCCTGGTAGGCTCCAGTACAAGCTGTTCTAAGAATCCATCTCGGAGGCACTCCACAAACTCTCTTTCCTGGGGTCCATTACCAACCTGATTTTCCCAGTCTACCTGCATGTTGAAATCTCCCATAACCACCGTAGCATTACATTTGTGACATGCCAATTTTAGCTCTTGATTCAACTTGCACCCTATGTTGAGGCTACTGTTTGGGGGCCTGTAGATGACTCCCATTAGGGTATTTTTACCCTTACAATTCCTCATTTCTATCCATACTGATTCCAGATCTCCTGATTCTATGTCGCCCCTTGCAAGAGAGTGAATATCATTCCTTACCAACAGAGCGACCCAACCCCCTCTGCCCACCTGTCTGCCTTTTCGATACGTTGTGTAACCCTGAATATTCAGTTCCCAGCCCTGGTCCTCTTGTAACCATGACTCTGTGATTCCCACAACATCATACATGCCAATGTCTAACTGAGCCTCAAGCTCATCCACTTTATTTTTTATACTTTGCGCATTTAAATACAAGACTTTAACTTCGGTATTCACCTCGCATCTCACACCGGTCACAATTGGCCCTAACCTTACTCGCTTATCCCATCTAGAACTTCCTTTCCCATTTATTCGAGAGTCCTTTGCAATTTCTCCTGTATTCGCTTCCCCTTTAACTCCATCTTCATATTCCCAATTTGTTAACTCCTCCCCCCCACTACTTAGTTTAAAGCCACACGTGTAGCACTAGCAAACCTGCCTGCCAGAATGTTGGTCTTCCTGCTGTTAAGGTGCAACCCGTCCCTTTTGTACAGGTCACCCCTACCCCAGAAGAGATCCCAGTGGTCTAGAAATCTAAATCTCTGCTCCCTGCACCAGCCCCTCAGCCATACATTCATATCCACGATCTCTCTGTTCCTGCCCTCACCAGCACGAGGTACAGGTAACAGTCCAGAGATAACCACCCTGGACTTCCTACTTCTCAGTCTTCTTCCCAACTCTCTAAACTCACGTTGCAGTATCTCCTTCCTCTTCCTCCCGATGTCGTTCGTGCCCACGTGCACAACTACTTCTGGTTGATCGCCTTCCCTTGCTAGGATGTTCTGAAGCGGCCCGTGATGTCTTGAACCCTGGCACCAGGGAGACAACAGAACATCCTCAAGTCCCGCCTGTCGCCACAGAATGTGCTTTCCGTACCTCGGACAATGGAGTCACCCACTACTATGGCTCTTCCTGACTTCGGTCTCCCCGGTCAAGTCTCCTTGCCTGGATTAGAGCCACCAACCTGTCCGCCGCTCGGATTGGAAGCGTCTTCTGCCGCGACAGTTCCCAAGAGGGTGTACCTGTTTGCAATAAGCACAGCCACCCTCATTCCACACAAACCTCGCTCTTCTTCAGCCCTGCGCCACTCCCGGGGATGGCGGTGCCAGCAGAGGCTGTGTTCAGCAGCGCTGGCTCCCTATAGCCGGTTGTCTGGGTCTTGCTCCCTCAATCACACCCCCGCTGTGCGTTTCCGACAGGCTCAATCCTCACAACCAGTGCTGCCGTGAGAATGGTCCACGGGACAGGCGGGCATACACCTGTCGGGTGCAGGTCCGTCAGGTTACAGGTTTTGCAATTGGAAACGCGCAGCTGGTGTAACTCAGTGGGACAGGCAGCATCTCTGGAGAGAAGGAATGGCTGACATTTCAGGTCGAGACCCTTCCTGTAGGGTCTCGACCTGAAATGTTAGCCATTCCTTCTCTCCAGAGATGCTGCCGGTCCCGGATAGTTACTCCAGCATTTTGTGTCTACCGGGTGATATTATAGGGAGGGTTTGATCAGACAAACCGCTCTGCTGGATGCTAATCTCTGCAGCTGTGTAATCGCTGCACGAACAGCAAAAGAAAATCGTAATGATCTCTCTCACTCACCGAAGCATAAAGCAATAACCTACAAAATCATTGTAGTCTTGTACAAATTAACCATAAATACACCTAATTAATATTTTTTAAAGCAGTATTTTCTTACCTCTACGAAGCAAAACTGGAAATTACGGATGAAACGCAGGTCTCTATACACGCAGCAGATCAGCCGGCGAGAATGTTTCGCCCCTGCGACCTATGACCGGCGCATGCTCAGTCGAGGTACCAAACTCACTTATTAAAATGGTACTAAACCTAGCAATCAGAAGCTACCTGTATCATCATCAATTATATTCCCCAAATCCTATCCTCTCTTAACCCCTCTTTCAAAGGAGTTCAGCTATGTCTTTTTTTATTTTGTCTTATTCTCTACAGTCCATGTCACAATAATCCCCATCCCAATGTTATTTTGTGAACCTAGAATTTGTTATTGAATGTGGAGAATTGTTGCTGTCATTGTCCGCATCTGCTTGTTTCACTTTCAAACTGGAAAGGGTACAGAGAAGATTTGCGAAGATGTTGCCAGGACTTGTCATTAATCTCATTAATGTCATTAATGACTTGGATGAAGGGATTAAAAGTACCATTAGCAAATTTGAAGATGATACAAAGCTGGGTGGTAGTGTGAACTGTGAGGAAGATGCTATGAGGTTGCAAGGTGACTTGGACAGATTGTGTGAGTGGGTGGATGCATGGCAGATGCAGTTTAATGTGGATGAGTGTGAGGTTATCCACTTTGCTGGTAAGAATAGGAAGGCAGAGTATTATCTGAATGATGTCAAGTTAGGAAAAGGGGACGTACAACGAGATCTGGGTGTCCTAGTGCATCAGTCACTGAAAGGAAGCATGCAGGTACAGCAGGCAGTAAAGAAAGCCAATGGAATGTTGGCCTTCATAACAAGAAGAGTTGAGTAGAGGAGCAAAGAGGTCCTTCTGCAGTTGCACAGGCCCCTAGTGAGACCGCACCTGGAGTACTGTGTGCAGTTTTGGTCTCCCAATTTGAGGAAGTATATTCTTGCTATTGAGGGCGTGCAGCATAGGTTTACTAGGTTAATTCCTGGAATGGCGGGACTGTCATATATTGAAAGACTGGAGCGACTAGGCTTGTATACACTAGAATTTAGAAGGATGAGAGGGGATCTTATCGAAACATATAAGATTATTAAGGGGTTGGACACGTTAGAGGCAGGAAACATGTTCCCAATGTTGGGTGAGTCCAGAACCAGGGGCCACAGTTTAAGAATAAGGGGTAGGCCATTTAGAACGGAGATGATGAAAAACTTTTTCAGTCAGAGAGTTGTGAATCTGTGGAATTCTCTGAATACATTCAAGAGAGAGCTAGATAGAGCTCTTAAGGATAGTGGAGTCAGGGTGAATGGGGAGAAGGCAGGAACGGGTTACTGATTGAGAATGATCAGCCATGATCACATTGAATGGCGGTGCTGGCTCGAAGGGCCGAATGGCCTCCTCCTGCACCTATTGTCTATTGACTAGTCTGTGGCAGCTCCCAAGGGTCGGGTCATACCACTACCGACCCCTCAGCACGGGAATGGACTGGTCCAGCGGGGAGGCCCTTATCTACGGGTATAAAGGATGGGGTTTTAGGCGTGATCGCTCTCTGGCAGACTCGACTGGTCTAGAGAACCCATTAAACACATCGCTCCCGAAATACCCGGCTCCTTGCCTTTATTTCGAGCTTTTTCGATGCGCCACAATTGGTGACCCCTGACGGTCCATTGCTGACATAATGGACTCAAAATGGAAAGCCGACCGTTCGTCTGGCTCACAGGCCGACCAGGCCACATCTGTCGACGCGGTTTCCATCAAACTGCTGACATTCTGGACCACCCGGCCTCGCGGAGGCTCAGTTCCAGCTGTGGGGCATCACGACGGACGACACCCGCTTTTTCTACCTGGTGGGAGCCCTTGACTGGGACACGGCCGAAGAGTTCGCAGTGTTCCTCGAGGACCCCCCGGCCCACGATAAGTACCTTGCCCTTAAGGAGCTGCTGCTCCAAACTTATGGACTGATGACATCTGGGCCCTCGGCAGGCGCGCGGAAGCGCTGTAGAAGGCGCGCCATAATGACGTCAGCGCGCTAAACGTCACTCGAACAGCGCCCGATTTCCTCCAGTCGGGCAGGGGAGCTGTGGAAGGAGTGACAGCTGCCGCCCGGAGGCCTGCGAGATCGCCCCCTGTGGCCATTGCGGGTCCTGCACATGCACCTGCAGTCCCACACCAGCAGGCTCCAGCCAGCACCAGCAGGAGGCACTGGTGCTATTACCACCAGCGTTGGGGTGCTGCAGCCCGACACTGCTGCCAGCCGTGCATGTTCCCGGGAAACGCCGGGGCCGGTGGCCAATAGTCCCCGCGGCGGCCGGCCAGATTCACCGCCTCTTCGCCTGGGATCGGCGCTCCAGGGGCCGCTTCCTCGCGGAGCTGAGCGTCCCGCCCCCTTCGCTGCTGGACATTCGTTCTGGAAGCGGGGGCCCGTCCTCACCGCTGCAAACGGAAGCCACATCCGTACTTATGGGGTCCGTACAGTGCACATCGTTTTCGGCTATTGCCATTTCACGTGGCAGTTCACAATCGCCAACGTCTCCCAGCCGTTGCTCGGGGCCGACTTTCTGCTGTCTCATTCTCTCCTGGTGGATGTTAGGCAGCAGCGCTTGGTCCACGCCGCCACGATGGAGCCCATCGCGTTGCGTCTGGATGAGCCCGTTGCACGCCCGCTGTCGTCTGTGGACTCCTATTTCGCTCGGGTTCTGGCGGAGTTCCCGGAAATCATGACCCCACAATTCCGGTCGTCGACCCCCAAGCACGGGGTGGTCAATTTCATTATAACTACCGGCCCACCCCTCCACGCACGTTCACGTCGACTGCCGCCCGATAAGCTACGTCTGGCACGGCAGGAGTTCCGCACGATGGTGTCCTTGGGGATCGTCCACTCTTCCAACAGCCCATGGGCGTCCCCACTCCACATGGTACCAAGGCAAACGGGGGCTGGAGACCTTGCGGGGATTATCAGCGGCTGAATGTCGCTACCGCCGCGGACCGATACCCCGTGCCCCACATCCAGGACTTCAACACCCAGTTGGCCGGGGCTACAATATTCTCGAAACTAGATCTGGTGCAGGGCTATAACCAGATCCCGGTCCACCCGGAGGATGTGCCCAAGACGGCAATTATCACGCCGTTTGGAGTGTACGAGATCGTATGGATGCCTTTCGGCCTTAAGACGCCACGCAGGCATTCCAATGGTTGATGGACGGCGTGTGTCACGGGCTTGATTTCCTGTTCGTCTACCTCAACGACATCTTGGTAGCCAGCCGCTCGCGGCAAGAGCACTGTGCCCACGTCCGGCAGCTCTTTCAGCGGCTCAGCGAGCACGGGTTGTCTATCATCCTCGCCAAGTGCCGCTTTGGTGTGACCACAATTTACTTTCTCGGCCACCGTGTGACTTTGCAAGGCACGGTTCCCCTGCTGGACAAAGTCGACGCCATCCGCCTTTTTCTCCGTCCCTCCTCGGTGTGTGGCCTGCAGGAGTTCATCGGCATGGTGGCTTTTTATCACCGGTTTCTGCCATCCGTGGCCCACGTCATGCGGCCGCTATACGAGCTGCTGGCGGGTAAACATAAGGATGTCATGTGGACCGACGAGGCGGTAACAGCCTTTGACGGCGCGAAGGAGGCCCTGGCTCGGGCTGTGCTGCTGGTTCACCCATGGGAGGATGCCCCGACAGCCCTTACAGTGGACGTCTCAGAGTCGGCGATTGGTGCCGTGCTGGAGCAACTGACGGACAGGGGTTGGCACCCCCTGGCCTTCTTGAGCCGGCACCTCAACAACGCCCAAAGGAAATACAGCGCATTCGACCGCGAGCTCCTAGCTCTGTACCTGGCGGTGCGCCACTTTCGCTATTTCCTGGAGGGCCGCCTGTTCACCGCGTACACGGACCACATGCCGCTCACGTTCGCCTTGGCAAAGGTTTCCGACCTGTGGTCCGCTCGACAGCAGCGCCAATTGCCGTATTTTTCAGAGTACACCACCTCCATTCGCTTCATCGAGGGGAAGGAAAACCGGGTGGCCGACCCGTTGTCTCGCCCCGCCGTCAATGCTGTTTTCGAAGTGGCGCCCGGCATTGATTATTCTGCCCTGGTGGAGGCCCAGCTAACGAACGGGGAGATGCCCGCCTACCGGACTGCCATCTCTGGCCTCCACCTTGAGGATGTCCCTCTCGGCCCCGGAGGAGCGACGATATTGTGTGATGTGTCGTCAGGTGAGCCGCGCCCCATCGACCCTGCCGCCTGGCGCCAGAGGGTGTTCGAAGTGGTCCACGGGCTGGCTCACTCATCCATCCGGGCGATGACGGCACTGGTAGCTGCGTGGTTCATGTGGCACGGTCTGCGCAAGCAGGTTGACCACTGGGCCCGCACCTGCATTCCGTGCCAGACGGCGAAAATCCAACACCACGTCCGGGCGCCACTCCAGGAGATCGGTCTACCCCGCCGGCGTTTCGACCACCTGCACGTGGACATTGTGGGCCATCTTCTGCCGTCCCAGGGCATCACACACCTCCTCACGGTGGTGGACCGCTTCACGTGGTGGCCGGAGGCCATACCGCTGGCCGACACATCCACAGCTACATGCGATCGGCACGGGAATGGACCCGTCCAGGGGGGCGGCCCTTAGCTGCGGGTATAAAGGACGGGGTTTTAGGCACGATCGCTCTCTGGCAGACTCGACTGGTCTAGAGAACCCATTAAACACATCGCTCCTGAAATACCTGGCTCCTCGCCTTTATTTCAAGCTTTTTCGACACGCCACAAGTCTGAGCTATAGGGAGAGGTTGAGAAGGCTGGGACTCTATTCTTGGAGTGCAGGAGGATGAGGGGTGATCTTATAGAGAAGTGTATAAAATCATGAGAGGAATAGATTGGGTAGATGCACATAGTCTCTTGCCCAGAGTAGGAGAATCAAGGACCAGATGACATCGGTTTAAAGTGAAGGGGAAAAGATTTACTAGGAATCTGAGGGATAACTTTTCCACACAAAGGGTGGTGGGTGTATGGAACAAGCTGCCACAGGGAGTAGTTGAGGCTGGGACTATCCCAATGTTTAAGAAACAGTTAGACAGGTACATGGATAGGGCAGGTTTGGAGAGACATGAACCAAACTCAGCCAGGTGTAACTGGGACATGTTGGCTGGTGTGGGCCGAAGGGCCTGTTTCCACACTGTATGACTCTATGACTTTCATTTTGCCAAGCACTTGTGCTTGGTCCATGTAGACCCCCTGGAGCTTCCGGTTGCTAACTTCCCTTCTCAATCCCACACTAATCTTCTTGTCCTGGGTATCCTCCATTGTCAGAATGGGGGGACACACAAATTGGTGGGACAGGATCTCGCTTGCCTCCATACAGTATGAACATTGAAATCTCCAATTTTAGTTAACACCCCATCCCATTCTTTTTCTTTTACCTCCCAACCTGTTCCTGTTCCCGGTACGCCCACATTCTTCCACTATCCCACCTCCTCCCTTCCCCCACACCCTACCCTTTCCAATAATGTCGATCCCTCTGGCTTTGCATTTCACCGTTCTTGCCTTTTTCTTTCCTTATCAGCACCCTTTTGTCTCCTTGTCTCCTTTAATCTTCTTTTGTCTAACTTTTGTCTCCTTTTGTAGTCTTTCCCACCTATCTGCTGATCAAAAATACCCACCACCTAAAAACAACTATCACTTGTCAAGTTTTGTCCTGCCCCCCTCTTTACCAGCTTTATCTCCCCCGCTATAGTCAGCCTGAGGAAAGGTCCTAACCCGAAATGTCTCACCAGCGCTTTGTTTTCTATGCAAGGTTCCAGCATCTGTAGTTCTTTGTGCCTGCTTGTTTTATGTTGCTTACAAAATGCCTCAGGCCACAAATTTCCTATACTCTGACCAATGACAGGGAAAGGCCCATTTAATCCTTTGTATGACATGGCTATCCCTGTTAACTTCATCCTGCACTCCCTCCCCCCCAACCCCAGCAAAAATGCCTTTGAAATACCTTTATTGATAACAAATATTTAAAATACTTAAAATTAAACTGGGACATGTTGGCTGGTGTGGGCCAAAGGGCCTGTTTCCACACTGTATCACTCTATGACTCTATGACTTTCATTTTGCCAAGCACTTGTGCTTGGTCCATGTAAAAACATAAATTGGAAGATCTTTGTGTGCATTTTGTCACTCTGTAAGATTGGCTTCTACCTCGACTGTAACTGGATTTTTCTCATAACCCATGATTCCTTCAGTTTCCTAAAACTGATCAAACTCTTAAAAACAACTCGGCATCAGGGCTTCCATAGTCTATTAGCAAGAAGATATCAAAGAATCACAGTCCTTTTCAGTAAAGAAAAGTCTTGTTGCCTGAGCCTTAATTCTGTACCATCTTATTGAGGCTGTAATTAGTTTTATATTCTCCAGCCAAGAGAAATATTCTATCACCATCTATCTCTCAAATTCTTATGCTTCAACAGGGTCATCTTTCATTCTTGTGAATGTGGACATATGACTTTCCTAATTTTTTCCCACATAGATAATATCACATGAATCCATCTAGTAGTCCTTTTTTTTTGCACTGTTTTGATGTGACAGAAACTGTACACTGTGTGATCTTACTGAAACCCCATATAATTACAGTAAGTCATCTTTACAACCCCTCCTTCAATCCTTTTTGTATTAGTCTTTTTGCTTTTCCAGTTTATTTTTCATAAGATTCCCTACTGCAATTTTTCATGCTAGATTCTACCTGCCTTTAACCCCTTACCTTGAATATCATTGCAATGTTTTCATATTCTTATTTTATATTTTCATTTAGTTTTGTATCATAATCCAATATTGGTTCATTGTAATTGATTCTGTCTTCCAAGTTATTGATGTTTATTATAAATAGACAAGGCCAAATACTGATTCTTGTCGGATACCATTTGTGACATGATAAATCTGAAAATAGTTAACTTACACCTACTCTTACTTGTGAAGTTGGATTGCTTTTGCCATAGCTTATGCATTAAATTCATTCTCGTCCCATAATTGTTCGCATATTTCACTTTATAAAATGATTTTTCTTAATTTTCAACACAAATGGGAATCTAGTTTCATGTGCTAATCTGTTAAATTTTCGATTAAGGAAAAATACTTTGAAACTATAAGTTTATTCAATTTTTTTATTTTGACAGGTTTTTGTGGAAACATTGGACAAATGTTTTGAGAACGTCTGTGAGCTGGATTTAATTTTCCACGTAGACAAGGTATAACTTGACATGATTCAGAATAACAAGTATAATTATCAGTGGAACTGCCAAATGCTTGTAGCCAATTGGGATTTTGAAAAAAATTCAACTAATATTTGCTATTTACTGAAAATTATTCGCTAGACATGTGTAAATATTCAATGAACAAACTAAAAATGTTTACTCCTAGTGGTCATGGGTATGTTGCCCTGTGCACTGATCTGCTTAAAAAAATATATACCTCTGTCTCTGCCTCCATCCCTTGCCACAGAGTAACAAAATGTTAATTTGGAAAGACACACATTAATCAGTGATAGTATGGATTTGCTCAATGAAAATAGTATCAGACAGGCTTGATTTAGTTGTTTGTTGTTGTAACAAGGAGAGTTGATGGGACAGTGTTGATGATACTTATTTGCTGATCATACAAAGTTCGCTACATTTATGACTTGGGAGGATAATATGAAGAGGCTTTAAGGTGATGCAGTCAAGCTGCATGAATGAATAAGAGGCCAGATGGAGTATCATGTGGAAACATTTTAAGTTATCACATGCATTTACAAAACAGAAACAGAATAATTGTAATTGTTGAGAAATCGAGTTATGTTGATAACCTGGGAGTCCTTGCAGGTAACAGCCAAAGTGCAGGTGCACCAAGCAATTATGAAAGCAAGTAATATGTTGGCCTTCCTTACAAAAATATATGATTATAGGGTTAAAGATGCCTTTCTGCACTTATCTGGGGCCCTCGTGAAATTGTACTTGGTCTCCTTGCATTAAAAAAGAATATATTTGTCACAGAGGGTGTGAGTGAAGATTCACTGGATCGGTTCTCGGGATGGTGGTGGATTTATTGTAAGAGGAGAGATTGAACAGTTAACGCTAGAAGAATGAAACAAGGTCTCATTGAAACGCAACATTCAGGGCTCAGCTGACTGGATGCAGGCAGAATGGTTCCTCTAGCTGAGGAATGTAGAATTATTCATCAAAATCGCAATAAAGAATAGGCTATTTAGGACTTGGATGTGGAGAAATTTTGTGAAGCTAGTTTATCTGAATCTTTGGAATGCCCCATCCTGGGGGACTGAAGGCTCAAAAATGAAAGTACTTCAAAATAGGGATCAATAGAGTTCACAAGTTCACAAATTATAGGACTAAAATTTGGCCATTCGGCTTATCGAGTCTACTCTGTCATTCAATCATGGCAGATCTCTGCCTCCTAAACCCATTTTCCATGAGCGTTCTCACCATAACCTTTGACATCCGTTCTAATCAAGAATTTGTCAATCTCTGCCTTAAAAATATCCACTGACTTGTCCTCCACAGCCCTCTGTGGCACTGAGTTCCACAGATTAACTACCCTCTGACTAAAGAAATTCTTCCTCTCCTCCTTTCTAAAATAACGCCCATTAATTTTGAGGCTATGACCTCGGGTCCTAGACTCTCCCACCGGTGAAAACATCCTTTCCACATCCGCTCTGTCTATGCCTTCTATTATTCTGTAAGTTTCAACGAGGTCTCCCCTCAAACTTCTAAACTCCAGCGAGTGGAGGCCCAGTGCTGTCAAATGCTCATCATATGCTAACCCACTCATTCCTGGAATCATTCTTGTTCCGGAAGATGGCGCGGTCCAGTCGCCGTCGTGGTAGCTCTGCGGGAACTGTGCGTTTTAAACTGGTATGTTTATTTAAAAATTATCTCTAAGTGCTAGCGTGTGCTAGCACTAGCAGTAAACCAATGTACGACCAGGAAACGCTCGTAAAATTAAACTCGAGCGCTACCGGAGCACTATTAAACAGTATACTACTCACCGATATATCAACGTGGCCGATAGAGATCATCAAAGGAGCGCACCGCGGCAGCAGCAGTGGGAGCGCGGGTCCGTGGGAAAGTCGAAAAAAACACAGAGGGAAGCGAGGGGGGATTCGGAACAGGCTGAGAGCCCAAGCCTTGCGTCCACCTCTGCCCAGCATACTTCTGGCCAACGTCCAGTCCCTGGAGAACAAGCTGGATGACCTCAGGGCAAGGATCAGATTCCAGCGGGACATAAGGAACTGCAACATCCTTTGTCTGACTGAGACATGGCTGACCAGGTGATCTGCCCATCCGAATCCTTCACTGTTTTCCGGGCGGACAGAACGGAAGAATCCGGGAAATCCAAGGGCTGAGGAGTCTGCTTCTTGACCAATAATAACTGGTGCAATCCTGGAAATATTAAGACGCTTTCTCGTTCCTGCTCGCCGGACCTGGAACATCTAACTATCTCATGCCGACCATTTTACCTTCCCCGGGAGTTCAGCTCGGTGATCATCACAGCCGTCTATATCCCACCGCATGCGGACAACGACGTGGCACTATCGTCCCTACACGATGTGTTGTGTCGACACCAAAACAAGAACCCTGATGCGGCTGTGCTGGTGGCTGGAGATTTCAATAGGGGAAATCTCAAAAAGGTCATGCCCAACTTCTACCAACACATCACGTGTGTCACCAGGGGCGAAAGAACTTTGGACCACTGCTACACGCCGTTCAGGAAAGGCTACAAGGCCGTTTCTCTCCCTCCTTTTGAAAAATCTGACCATGCTGCCATTTTCCTGCTGCCGGAGTATAAACAATATGTTCCAAGCAAGTTCCAGAGACGTAAATGAGTTTGCGGAAGCGGTTACGGACTTCATTGCCACAATAGCCGATACCATCATCCCCACGGTAAGGGTCGGTATCTTCCCTAACCAAAAACCCTGGGTGGATAGGTCTATTCGCGTGGCCTTGAATGCTCGCACCGCTGCTTACAACTCTGGCCTGGCATCCGGCAACATGGACGACTACAAGGGAGAGTCCTACCGACTGCAAAGGGCAGTGAAGGATGCAAAATGGAGATACCGGGACAAGATGGAGTCACAGATGGAGCAGCAGGACACCAGGCGCCTTTGGCAGCGGCTACGGACAATAACTAGCTACCGGTCCAGCACCCCCTCAACCGGAAGTGCCGGCTCCTCCTTAGCTGATGATCTGAACTCTTTTTATGCACGGTTTGAGACGGGTAACACCACCAGCTCGCCGTCTAAAAACAGCACCGAGGTGGTGCTGGCTAGCGAGGCTGGAGGGGGACCCACCGCCGGGGATGTGCACACATTCTTGGTGTCCAAGCATGACATGAGGTGGGCTCTGACGCGTGTGAACACGAGGAAAGCTGGGGGCCCAGATGGTATATCTGGGCGAGTGCTAAAGTCTTGTGCTACTCAGCTTGCTCCAGTGCTCACCACAATGTTCAACCTCTCCTTGGCCAAGTCCCTGGTCCCTGCATGCTTCAAAAGATCCATCATTGTACCGGTGCCAAAGAATGCCTCTCCAGCGTGTTTAAATGACTACCAACTGGTGGCCCTCACCTCGGTTGTCATGAAATGCTTTGAGAGGCTAGTCAAGAAGCACATTTGCGCCCTCCTTCCTCACAACATGGACCCACTGCAGTTCGCATACCGTCCGAACAGGTCCACGGATGATGTGGTCTCCCAGGTTCTGCACACCGCTCTCTCTCATCTGGACAGCCAGGGGGGCTATGTGAGGATGCTGTTCATTGACTTTAGTTCAGCATTCAACACAATAGTCCCCAGCAGACTGGTTGAGAAGCTGCTGGAACTGGGGCTTAGCACCCCTCTGTGTGCCTGGGTCCTGGACTTTCTCACCGCCAGGCCCCAAGTGGTCAGGATGGGGGAACACACATCTAGCTCCCTCACCCTGAACATAGGATCCCCCCAGGGTTGCGTCCTTAGCCCCCTACTGTACTCCCTGTACACACATGACTGTGGGGCCAGGTTCAGCTCAAACTCCATCATCAAGTTTGCTGATGACACTGTGGTGGTGGGCCAGATCTCCAACAACGATGAGAAGGCCTACCGGGAGGAGGTGGCTGATCTGGCACTCTGGTGTCAGGACAATAGCCTCCTCTTGAATGTCACTAAAACGAAGGAGCTGATTGTGGACTTCAGAAGGGCTAAACATCCAAGGACGTACACACCACTGGAGATAAATGGGTCTACTGTGGATAGGGTGAGCAGTTTTAAATACTTGGGAGTCCGCATCACAGAGGATCTGACATGGGCAACGCACATTGCCGCACTGGTGGGTAAGGCAAAGCAGCGCCTTTACCACCTTAGACAACTGAGGAAATTCAGAGTGTCTCTGAGGATCCTTCATTGCTTCTACTCTGGGGCTGTAGAGTGCATCCTGTCCGGCAACATTACAGTCTGGTTTGGGAACAGCTCTGCCCAGGACAGGATGGCCCTGCAGAGAGTAGTTCATTCGGCAGAACGCACCATGGGAACTACACTCGTCCCCCTGCAGGACCTATACATCAGGAGGTGCAGATCCAGAACAAGCAAGATCATGAGGGACCCCTGCCACCCCAGTAACGGACTGTTCCAGATGCTACGATCAGGCAAACGCCTCCGCTGTCACGCTGTGAAAACGGAGAGGATGAGACGGAGTTTCTTCCCACAGGCCATCAGGCCTGTCAACTTTTATAACTCCAGAGACTACATTTTTGTCTACACTATAGTAACTTATTAACTTTATTTATATGCTGTAACTGTAATTCTTTTTTGTGCACAATCCGCAGGCATTGCCACTTTCATTTCACTGCACATCGTGTATGTGACAAATAAACTTGACTTGACTTTGAACCTCCTTTGGACCCTCTCCAGAGCCATCACATTCTTCAGATATGGGACCCAAATTTGCTAACAGACTTTATTTAAAGTAGTAGTTAAGTAATACATGGAACAGAACAGTGCAGGAACAGGCCCTTGCATCCACAATGCCTGTGCCGACCATGATGCCGTTACTCCTCTGTCTGCATGAGATCCACATCTCTTCATTCCCTGCGTATACATATGCCTATCTAAAAGCCCTTTAAAAGCCACTCTCTATCTGTTTCCATCATCACCCATTGCAGTGCATTCCAGGCTTCACTGCTTTAAAAAACCCATCACTGCTTTAAATAAAAGTGTCCTGCATATTTCCTTGAAACTTTTCCCCCCTCTCACCTTAAAGCTATGCTCTCTGGTCCTTGACATCTACTTCCTAGAGAAAAACAGATCTGATTGTCTACCCTATCTATCTCAAAATGGTGTTGTTCTATCGGGTCGCCCCTCAATCTCCAACTCTCGAGAGAAGACAATCCATGTCTGTCTGACCTCACCTTTATTAGCTAATACCCCTTAATCCAGACATCGTTCTGGAAAACCTCTTCAGCACCCGCTTCAAAGCTTTCACAATGGGGCAACCATACCTGTGGATAATAGTACAAATGCAGCCTAACCAAACCAATTTTATTCTAATTCTGTTTTGAAGGTTCACAATATTTTGGCAGAAATGGTAATGGGAGGAATGGTTTTGGAGACCAATATGAATGAAATAGTTACTCAGATTGATGCTCAGAACAAAATGGAAAAATCTGAGGTAAGAATCCTATACCTTGTGGAAAATGCCGTTTAACTTGCATGATTGTGGATTCTGCATGCTTCCTGTGTCTTCTGTCATAGCTTATTTTTCAGTGGCAACAGCCAGCTTGCTTGTAGCTCTAAGGAATGCTCTTGACATAATTTCAACTGTTTTACCTTGATAAGTTAACAGCAAGTTTGGTGCATTATAATATGTTTTTGATAAGTTTGACCATTATTTTTTTTGCCTCGTCCACAGATATGATGAGTAAGTTTTGTAGATTGACATGAACGAATTTACATGTGAATTAACCTGGAATCTCTAAGCTTTTCTGCATAATCTTATTTTATACATAAATTTAATAGTCTGACTCCTCTGAAAACAAAAATACAAAGCAGATTGAGTGAGTAATATTGAATGGCTGTCTCTTTAAAATAAACTTGATTTGACCTGCATATTACTTGGTGTCAAGCAGAGCAAATGTTGGTAAGAGTGAATCTGGGATAGGGAGAAAAATAATCAGCAAAATCATCACCATGACCATCATTCAGCAACTCATTGAGCTATACCGATTACGCTTACCATAATCTAATAGCCACTTTGCATTCATTGTCTCCCAAGTACTAGTACTCAATTATGCAAAGTGCTATTAAGTATCTTGCCTATGGGACAGGTTTTGAAGTAACCAATTTTCACCATTCATAAATTGTAAAATGGGTTGTTTAGCCAAATGTGATATTGATATATTACAGGTACTGATGGTTCGGGTGTACATTGCTAACATTTTCCACATTTATTTAACAATTTCTTCAAAATGCAATTTTCCTATTTCCCTCATAACTCGAAAGTAATATTGGAATGCTGGGTGAAGTGGTGAACAATGTAGCATTCTATTAACAGTCATTTATTTTCCCCACAAAAAAATATAACTCGATTGAAATACATTAAAAATAGATTTTTTTTAAAACCTGGATTTGCTCTCTTTAGAGAAAATAGGTTGATGGGAAGATTTGATAGAGGTGTAGGGTATAAGAAAATAACTGCAGATGCTGGTACAAATCGAAGGTATTTATTCACAAAATGCTGGAGTAACTCAGCAGGTCAGGCAGCATCAGTCTGAAGAAGGGTCTCGACCCGAAACGTCACCCATTCCTTCTCTCCTGAGATGCTGCCTGACCTGCTGAGTTACTCCAGCATTTTGTGAATAAATACCTTCGAGGTGTAGGGTATGATAAGTTAAGGTAACAAAGAAGATTTGTTTTCATGAGCTGATGGTACAAAGCCCAGCAAACAGATTTGAGATAAGGAAAGGGGTTGGTGGTTGCGGAGAATAATTTTTTGAGGAGGTAACCATGGTGATCTATGAGGTTAGGGCAGTGGATGTTGTCTACATGGAGCACCAGTAAGGCATCTGATAGTCTCTCATTATAGGCTGATCCTAAAGTTTAATGTGCAAATGATCCATGGTGACTTGGTCATTTGGATTCAAAGATTTGTAGAAGGCAGGGTTGTGGTGGAAGGGTGTTATTCTGTTTGGAGGTCTATTAGCAGTACCTGAGGAATCAGTGAGGAGGATCTGTTGTTTGTGACTTGGATGTAAATGGAGATAGGTTGATTAGTAAGTTTGCATACAACACAAATATTGGTGGAGTTGAGGGTAGTGAGGAAGGCTGCTAAAGTATAGTGGGAGATAAATCGGCTCCAGAAATGGGTGGAGAAATGGCAAATGGAGTTTAATTCGAGCAATGTCCAATAATCTAGTTATCTGATTGTTTGGAAATTCCAATGGTTGGGCATCTGGCTCAGAGCCTGTTACTTGCACTACTTTTAAACTCAGCAGGTTAACTAGAACATTTATTATACTATAATATGACATTAAAAAAAAGTAAAGCAAATGTGCTGGAGTATTCATAGGAGTACTATATAATGTCCTGAATCTCTGCTTGTCCAGTACCCTGTGGTCCTGAAGGTCCCAAATTATCACATTTTTATTACATTTATAACTAAATGGAATTTAATACACATTTTACAAAATGACTTTGGTTGCAAGAACTGGGAGAGGATGGAACACTTTGAAGTTGAAATTGAACCATGTGGTGCTAAAAATGTTGCTTCCTTTGCAACCCATGATATATTGAGCTGCTGATTATTGATTCTGGCACTTGGTGTCAGTAGAGGAAAACCCATTTTTTGAAGCATATTGGATCAAGTTCTTTAAAAAGAAACTGGCTTTGCTGGTTGGGCAACTGAGTATGGAACCTTTTGCTACGGAAAATAAATTGCTTTTGAAAGAATGAGAAGTTTTGTGCTCGTACATTTTTTAATTGTGAACTCAAATATGTGATAAAATAAATTATATGGATGACAAACTAGAAAATGTAACTGGGCCTTTAAGATCAATTTTCCCTCAATATCTGCTTCACACAAGTTTATAAATAATATTTGTCCCATCATATCTAACAACATTTTGTCAAGCAAAATTGTACCAAATATGTGATAATTTTTTCAAAGAACGACCTGCCCAATTCTTGCTGTAGAGACAGAAGATGCTGGAGTCTTCAGCAAAAGACAATGTGTTGGAGGAATTCAGCAGGCTCGGCAGCATCTATGGAAGGAAATTGACATATTTGTCTTTCTTCACCAGCTCTTGCTGTACTTTGCAAAATGAATCCACTGTCTTTTGAATGGCATTTACGATTATTTACTATTCATTAAAAAAAACAATTATTCTCTAGCAATTCAGGAAAAGGAATACCAGCTTAATATTTGGAATATTGCTCCTGGTAATGTTAATGGGTAATTGGGGCTGACCCTGAATGTAATAAGCTGATAGGATTGCTAATAGAAATCTTTACAGAGCTTTGTTATAACATTATAGTTAAGTTGCTTAGAGATTACTGTACTTTTGTATCATCCATCTCCCATTAATAACAATCAAAGGTTAGGTTTGGTCATACAGCATGGAAACGGGCCCTTCGATCCAACTTGCTCATGTCGACCTACATTAGTACTGCCTGCTTGTATTTGGCCCACATCCCACTAAACCTTTCCTATCCATGTACCTGTCCAAATGTTTTTTTAAATGTTATAGTACCTGCCTCAACTACTTCCTCTGGGAGCTCATTCTGTATACCCACCACCCTCTGAGTGGAAAAAGTTGCCCCTTGGTTTCCTGTTAAATCTCTCCCCCCTCATCTTAAATCCATGCCCACTCGTTCATGGGCAAAATACTGTTTTTACCCTATCTATTAACCTCATGATCTTGTACACCTTGACAAGACCCCTTTTTATCCTCCAGCCATCCTATGAATAAAGTCTCAGCCTGCCTAACCTCTAGCTATAGCTCTGGCCCTCAAGTCCAGGCAACATCCTCGTAAATCTTCTGCGCTCTTTCCAACTTAACAACAATCTTCCCTGAGCAGGATGATCAAAGCTGAACACAACTCGTAAAGCTGCCTCGCCAATGTCGTGTACAACAATAGACAATAGGTGCAGGAGTAGGCCATTCAGACCTTCGAGCCAGCACTACCATTCAATGTGATCATGGCTGATCATTCTCAATCAGTACCCTGTCCCTGCCTTCGCCCCATACCCCCTGAATCCGCTATCTTTAAGAGCTCTATCTAGCTCTCTCTTGAAAGCATCCAGAGAATTGGCCTCCACTGCGTTCTGAGGCAGAGAATTCCACAGATGTACAACTCTCTGACTGAAAAAGGTTTTCCTCATCTCCGTTCTAAATGGCCTACCCCTTATTCTTAAACTGTGGCTCCTGGTTCTGGACTCCCCCAACATTGGGAACATGTATCTTGCCTCTAGCATGTCCAATCCCTTAATAATCTTATATGTTTCAATAAGATCCTCTCTCGTCCTTCTAAATTCCAGTGTATACAAGCCTAGTTGCTCCAGTCTTTCAACATGCGATAATCCCGCCATTCCGGGAATTAGCCTAGTGAACCTATGCTGCACGCCCTCAATAGCAGGAATATCCTTCCTCAAATCTGGAGACCAAAACTGCACACAGTACTCCAGGTGCGGTCTCACCAGGGCCCTGTACAACTGCAGAAGGACCTCTTTGCTCCAATACTCAACTCCTCTTGTTATGAAGGCCAACATTCCATTGGCTTTCTTCACTACCTGCTGTACCTGCTTGTTTGCTTTCAGTGACTGATGCACTAGGACACCCAGATCTCGTTGTACGTCCCCTTTTCCTAACTTGACACCATTCAGATAATAATCAGCCTTCCTATTCATACCACCAAAGTGGATAACCTCACATTTATCCACATTAAACTGCATCTGCCCACTCACACAACCTGTCTAAGTCACCCTGCAACCTCATAGCATCTTCCTCACAGTTCACACTGCCACCCAGCTTTGTGACATCTGCAAATTTGCTAATGTTACTTTTAATCCCTTCATCCAAGTCATTAATGTATATTGTAAATAGCTGCGGTCCCAGCACCGAGCCTTGCGGTACCCCACTAGTCACTGCCTGCCATTCTGAAAGGGACACATTTATCCCCCACTTTTTGCTTTCTGTCTGCCAACCAATTTTCTATCCGTGTCAGTACCCTACCCCCAATACCATGTGCTCTAATTTTGCCCACTAATCTCATATGTGGGACGTTGTCGAAGGCTTTCTAAAGGTCAAGGTACATTGCATCCACCGGCACTCCCCTGACATTTTCCTAGTTACATCCTCAAAAAATTCCAAGAGATTAGTCAAGCATGATTTCCCCATCGTAAATCCATGCTGACTCGGAAGGATCCTGTTACTGCTATCCAAATGCTCCGCAATTTCGTCTTTTATAATTGACTCCAGCATCTTCCCCACCACTGACGTCAGACTAACTGGTCTGTCATTTCCTGTTTTTTCTCTCCCTCCTTTCTTAAAAAGTGGGATAACATTAGCTACCTTCAAATCCACAGGAACTGATCCTGAATCTATAGATTCAATCTATAGAACATTGGCAAATGATCACCAATGCGTCCATGATTTCTAGAGCCACCTCCTTAAGTACCCTGGGATGCAGACCATCAGGCCCTGGGGATTTATCCGCCTTCAGTCCCATCAGTCTACCCAACACCATTTCCTGCCTAATGTGAATTTCCTTTAGTTCCTCTTATCACCCTAGGGTCTCTGGCCACTAGAACATCTGGGAGATTGTTTGTATCTTCCTTAGTGAAGACAGATCCAAAGTACCGGTTCAACTCGTCTGCCATTTCCTTGTTCCCCATAATATATTCACCTGCTTCTGTCTCCAAGGGACCCACATTTGCCTTAACTATTTTTTTTCTCTTCACGTACCTAAAGAAGCTTTTTCTATCCTCCCTTATATTATTGGCCAGCTTACCTTCGTACCTATCTTTTCTCCCCGTATTGCCTTTTTAGTTATCTTCTGTTGCTCTTTAAAAGAGTCCCAATCCGCTGGCTTCCCGCTCTTCTTTGCTATGTTATACTTCTCTTTTATTTTTTTACTTTCCTTGAGTTCCCTTGTCAGCCACGGGTGTCTCTTACTCCCCTTAGAATCTTTCCTCCTCTTTGTGATGAATTGATCCTGCAACTTCTGCATTATTCCCAGTAATACCTGCCATTGCTGTTCCACCATCTTCCCTGCTAGGGCCTCCTTCCAGTCAAATCTGGCCAGCTCCTGCCTCATGCCTCTGTAATCCCCTTTGCTATACTGTAATACTGACACTTCCGATTTTCCCTTCTCCCTCTCAATTTGTAGATTAAAACTTATCAACTGTAACTTAACATCCCAACCTCGATACTCAATACCATGACTGATGAAGGCTAATATACTGCAAGCATTCTTGATCACCATATCTGGCTATGATACCACTTTCAAAGAACTGTTTCTGTACTTTTAGATCCCTCTGCTCTACACCACTCTCCATGGCCTTGCCATTTCCTGTGAAGGTCCTACCCTGGTTTGACTTCCCAAAATGCAATACCTTTCACTTATATACATTAAATTCCGTTAACCATTCCTCAGCCCACTTGCCCAACTGATCAAGATCCTGCTGTAATTTTTGATAACTAAGTTCAACATCTGCAATACCACCCACTGTAATGTCACCTACAACCTTGCCAATCATGCCATCTGTATTCTCATCAACATAATTGATATAATTCACAAACAGTAAGATCATAAGTAATAGCAGAATTAGGCCATTCGGCCCATCATGTCTACGGCGACATTCAATCATGGCTGATATATCTTAACCCCATTTTCCTGCATCCCCATAACCCCTGACTCCCATACTAATCAAAAATCTATCTATCTCTGCTTTAAAAATATGCATTGACTTGGCCTCCTCAGCTGTCTGGCAATGAAGTCCACAGATTCATCACCCTCTGACTAAAGAAATTTCCATTCATCTCCTTCTTAAAGGAACGTCCTTTTCTTCTGAGGCTATGACCTCTGGTCCTAGTCTCTCCCACTAGTGGAAACGTCCTCTTCTGGGCCCAGCACCGAAACCAGAAGCACACCACTAGTCACAGGCCTCCTGTCGGAAAAACAACTTTTCACCGTCACCTTTGGCTTCCATCCATGAAGCCAATTAACTACCAAGTTGGCCAACATCTATGAAGATATTGAGTAGTGAAGTTGGGATGTTATGTTACAGTTGTACAAGACATTGGAGAGCTAACATTTCAAATATGGTGTTCAGTTTTGGTCACACTGCTACAGGAAGGATAGTGTTAAGCTGGAACAAGTGCAAGGATGTTGCCTTGTCTTGAGGACCTGAGGTGCAGGAAAAGGTTAGGTAGGCTTGGACTTTATTCCTTCGAGTGTTGGAGGATGAGGGGTGATCTTGGAGAGGGTATAAGATCTTGAGGAGAATAGATAAGGTAAATGCACAGTCTTTTGCCCAGAGGAAGGGAATCAAAAACCATGGAACATAGGATTAAGGTGTGAGGGGAAAGACTTAACGGGAATCTGAGGGGTAACTTTTTCCACACAGCGGTTGGTGGATATATGGAACATGCCGTCGGACTCTGTAGTTGAAGAAGGTACTATAAATAAAAATATTTAAAAGTCATTTGTACAGGTACATGGATAGGAAATGTAGGTTAATTGTCTGGGTATATGTAAAAATTGTCCCTAGTGTGTGTAGGATAGTGTTAGTGTGTGGGGATCACTGGGCGGTGCGGACTTGGTGGGCCGAAAAGGCCTGTTTCCGCGCTGTATCTGAAATATGAAGAAAAAAAAATGAAATGTTTAGAGGTGTATTGGCCAAATGTAGGTAGATGTGCCTAGTGTAGACGGGACTTTATGGTCAGCGTGGGCAAGTTGGGCCGAAGGGCCTATTTCACTGCTGTGTGACTGAGTATTAGAAAATGGGGCTATTTTAGATGCATACTTAATTGCCATTAGAAGTATAATGGGTCTAAGGGCTTGATTCCAGGCAATATGATTAAAAAATATCCAATATAATTGAGTCTTTAAGAGCAGCATCTCTGTGGCAAGGCAAGATGTATAATTTTGTTTATTATAGTGAGAATTCATGGTCCCTATAAGCAACTGTGATGCCCCCAAATAACTCTGTTTGCAGCTTAAATTTTGGAGCTAAACAGAGGGTCTTAAGAATTATTTTTATTTTCAGGATTTGAGCAATGATGGTAAAGCTAGAATTTATTATCCATCCTTAATTGCACTTGATATATTGTTGAGCTGTCATCTCTGCCGTTGTCGCCACTGAAGTCCTTCTCTTGCGACTACTGCCACGGTGTTGTAGAATTGGGATTTCCAGCATCTAGACCCAGTACTTAAGTTTGTGGGAAACTTAGTTGGTGGAATTTCCATGCTGACCTTGTCTGTCACAGTGGTGTAGGTCCTGAGTCTTGGTAATCATCAAAATCTCAGTGATGTATTCAAGTAATCCAGGCAAATAACCAACCACCTTGCATTTTTCATAGATGGTACCACTGCTGCCACTGTGCTCTGGTGGCAGAGGGAATGATTATTAAGGGTAGTAGAAGAGAAGCCACGTGTATGGTGACGCACAGGATGTAGATAATGGAGAATTTGGAGATTATCATTGCCCAGCATTTTTATGGCACGATGTTACTGCCTCTTGTCAGCTCATAATTGAATGTTATCTAGGTCTCACTGGATGCAGCAAAGAGTTTAACTTAGGATAGACACAAAATGCTGGAGTAACTCAGCGAGACAGGCAACGTCTATGGATAGAAGGAATGGGTGACGTTTTGGGTCGAGACTTCTTCAGAACGAGAGGCAGGGGGGGGGGGAAGAAATGAGAGATCAAGACAGGAATGTAGAGAGAGAAAGAGACGCAGAGATGGAATAAATGAATGAAAGATATGCAAAAAAGTGACGATGATAAAGGAAACAGGCAATTGTTAGCTGTCTGCTAGGTGAGAACGAGAAGCTGGTGCAACTTGGGTGGGGGGGTGGATGGAGAGAGGGAGAATTCAGAGGTTACTTGAAGTTCGAGAAATCAGATTCATACTACTGGGTTGTAAGCTGCCCAAGCGAACTATGAGATGCTGGTTCTCGAATTTGCGTTTAGCCTATTTCCTTCATCATCGTTACTTTTTTACATATCTTTCATTCATTTGTTCTATATCTCTCTGAATCCCTGTCTATATCTCTTGTTTCCTTTTCCCCTGACTCTCAGTCTGAAGAAGGATCTTGATCCGAAATGTCACCCCTTCCTTCTCTCCAGAGATGCTGCCTGTCCCGCTGAGTCACTCCAGCATTTTGTGTCTTATCTTCAATTTAAACCACCATCTTCAGTTCCTTCCTACACAGTTTAACTTAGTAGTTGTAAATGTATTTGAACATCCCCACTTTTAACTTTAGGATGGAATTCATATAATTAATGTAACTGAACATGAAGAGGCTGAGGAAGCCCTGGAGATGGGATGATTACAATCCAACAAACACAACCATCTTCAATGTGCAATGTACAGCCATAAACATCCTCCCCCCCCCCCCCCCCCCCCCTCTTGATTTCCATTGATTTTACTTGTGCTGGGACTCCTTGGTTACAGTTGGCTAGGTGTCGGGATCAATCAATCTAATCTCACCAATGGAATTTTGTTCCTTGCTCCATTTTTAGAGAAAGGCTGTGATATGGTGTAGAGCTGTGTGGACCTGTAAAATGCAAAGTAGTGGGTTGCAAGTGCAGCTGGAGAGGATTGTGGATAATGCCTTCCATCACTTCAATAGTGATGGAGAGTAGACTGGGTGATAGTTAACTAGATTGGATTTGTCCTGCATGGTCTTGGTAATGTACTTTGTTTATAATAGAACAAATTGTTTGATTGATCACTGTACTGCTATTCATTTTACTTTTGGGGAAAAACTCTATACATGGTATCTGCACTTGCTTTGCATTATCGTAGCTTTGCAAAACAGATGTTCATGAATGATTTAAAACCGTGTGTTTTGTAAATTATATGATCAAAGTGTTTTTAAGATGATTAGCTTGACAGCACACTGGATTAGTGCCCAACAATGCTTTGTAAAGTTCAATCTAATAGTATTTGGCTTCTAACTTTGAGGGAAGCTCCTGTCTTAATGGCCAGAAGTGCATCACAGGTATGTATCATTCTTATTCAGTCAAATGTTCACTCTTTTATATCATCCTGTCTTCCGATCAGTTATTTATTATGACTAAGAACTCTTGTCTATCATTTGGTTGATGTCATTTATTGTAGAATTTGTGAACTATTGCTCTGCTTGCTTCTTTATTGACACACCAAATATACCAATCAGGAAAGAACACAAGAACACAAATGAGGAACAGATCTAGGCCATCAGACTCTTTGAGCCTGCTCCACCAGATGGCAGAGCTTCTATCCCAATCCAATTTTCTTGCTCTATCCCGGTATCTCTTGATGCCCTTAATATGCAGAAATCCATCAATCTTGATATTGTATTAACTCAATTACTGTGTGTCCACAGCCCTCCAGGGTCGAAAATTCCAAAATTCTCCCCAGGAAATCTCCCCTCATTTTCTGCCCCCCAATGACCTCTACCTTATCTAAGACTGGCCAGTTTTTCTAAATACCTCAGCCAGGAGAAGCATCATTCCTGCATCCATTCTTTTTCTGTAAGAAATTTGTTATCATTAAATGTAATCATCTCTCATTATTCAAAATTCTATAGAATACAGATGTAAATTATTCAGTCCTTTGACATGGCAAACCTGTAGTTCCCAGTATCCAGTCCTCATAAAACTGACTGGAACGACTAGTATAAATGAGATACTGGGCTACTGTGACGTTTAAAAGAGAAAGGTTATGACTTCTCCTTGACATCCAACCGATATCAAATTCAGATTATTTGCAATGGCAAGATCAAGTAATTTGGTACCAAGTGAGAACTAAACTTGTATTGTACCTTCCACATTCTAAAACATTTGCAATTACATTTGAAGTGTTGAGAGTGCATTTTTAATTTAAGCAACATGAAATGAGCTTTGGAATTTCCACATAAGCCACAGTATTAAATGGTCTTTTCTCATGCATCTCAACGTTCTTAAAAATAGAAATCGTTTATGCAATCAATAAACTTCAAGTTCCTTTGCCTTGACTGTGGTCAGGGTAGAGTCACATAGTAGCTTGTTAAATAGTTCCTGAAAATTGTTCTCTTCAGGATCGATCCATATCATTGCTGCCAATAGAATAATTATTCTGCTTTACAAGTCTATTTTGATCTAACTTTTCTGCAGAAATCTCTTCAATAACCTTCTCTTTGCGAATGAGAATTGTTTCGCTGGGTGCTTCTATTGGAGGGAGAGATGGTTGCTCCCAGATTCCCCTTTGTTCTGCTTTATTTCCAAAATGACCTGACTTGCCCTGAATATCGACAGACATGAAAAATACAGTGAAAGTCAAAGATGTTTGGAGAGGGGGAAGGGAAAGGAAAATAAAGGAATTAGACAGAAGTAAAATGAATACATGTAGTTGCACTTTTAATTTTGAATCATCATGGGCTAACATTCTTTCGAAGCTCACCCACTCAGTACTTTGGATGTTCTATCAGTCCATAAAAGCTGCCTCCTTATTTCAGTGTGCTGGTGCTGATTGGTGATTCTACTTTCTTATTTAGATTATTAGACATAGGTTGAATGGCCTAATTTTGCTCCTATCAAGTCTGCTCTGCCATTCGATCATGGCTGATGTATTTTTCCCTCTCAACCCTATTCTCCTACCTTCTCGTAACCTTTGACGCTCTTACTAATCAAGAATTTTGTCCAAAGTTGCTTAGATCAGACTGTAAAACAAACTGGACAGAATGGCAATTCTAAATTGTGATTTTTAGTTGTATCTTAATTATGCCACATCTCACTGATATCATGTGTTCAGTATTTGTCACTTGCACACTGGCCAACTTGTTATCAGTTTTAAGATCTGTGAATCATCAAGATCTTTGCATGCAGCCAGGTTACAAGAAGATCAGCTGCCTTGCCAGTAACAAAAACCAGGTGAGTGCTCCAATTATAAATAGTTTTCTTAAAACTGGAGCTGTAATACTAAAACTGTTTGGGCCCCAATAAAGCGTTCATTAAAATGCAGTAAAAGATTATTTACAGAGAGAGTATATAGATTTGAAGCATCTTAGCAATTTTATAAAGCATGCTTCCTGCTTTGGGGAGTTATAATGTTGAGAAATGTCCTCCTTTTGATGATTTGGCCTTTGAGTTGATATCTCTCACTGGATCAAATTGATCAAATAACTCAGACAGAATTGACCTTCTGAAGAGCTAAGATCCATTACTGCTGTTCTTTCTACAACCCCATTGTAAAGCGACAGGCTGCATAAATTTCACATTGGTGTAATTGATTTGGAGTAAAAATTAAACTGTTTAAATTGTCTTAAAGTTTAGCTGTTAGAGGAGTAGGGTTAGGAAATTGAAAATTGAAGTCTGCCATGGTGGCATTAAAAGCACTTATCTCTGTTCTCTCACAACTTGGCTTGAATGTACATGTCTGGATATTTCTAAGTGAATTTCTCAATCACACCATACTGTATCTGATGGGTATTCATAAAAAATAGGTGCAGGAGTCGGCCATTCAGTCCTTCGAGCCAGCACTGGTAAAAGAAGGTAGAATATCCTATCACATTTATACAAGATAAATTGCAAGAGCTTTTGGCTTCTCTGTTGAATGGGTTAGTAGATTTTCCTGTGTAATCCCCTTTGATTGGTATTTAAAGTGTTAGAGTAGAAAGGTTCCAGCATTGGATCATTGGGGTGCTGTACTGTTAAATGACTTGTTTCTGACCTTGTTGGTTCTGAGTCGAATGGGGAGAAAGAACATTGAATTTCATTTCTCCTGATTGTGATTGTGATATCAGCTTGAGGGGGAACACGGTTGAACTTTGCTGCAATTTGTTTCATGATGTACATATAGTAAACTGTTGTTTGTTGTTTCACATAAAAGATAAATGTTTTACGGATCAAGTACTGGAGCAGCAAACTATGGAACATACTTGTGTCCATACTTTTTGTTGAATGAAATGGGAGGGGAGAAGGTCTGATATTGGACTGACTCGAGTCGTTCTCCATTTATTTGTGTATAACATTATAAAGTACATCTTTTTATTCCTTAGTCATCTTGAAGTTATTCTTCACTTTCCAAAAACTGGTGACCTTTCTAGCAATTTCCATTCTTCTCTCTTACAGACTTTTATCTTTCAATCTCCCAGACAGGACAGATAGATTCTGTTACTATAATCTCTCAGGTACTGCTGCCTTTAAATGGCCCACCATAACTCCTCCTCTTGTTGTTCACAAATAGAAAGCAAAATGATGTCAGAGTTATGGGTCACTTGTATGGGAACCTCATTATCATATGTCTCATGTTAGGGACGTTATGAGGTATAGATGTTAAAGTACTTTAATTCTTCCTATAGGCTTCTCCTTATTTTGTTCTCCTACTTGCAGACTTCATTTTGTTTTCTCTATCTTGTAATTGCATGCATGCAATATAATCCTTTGAGTGTATCATCAGACTAGGAACATTAATCACTTGTGACCATTATGATTTTCATTCATTCTTTATCTAATGCTTGTTGTATGAGGAGCATGGTTTAACTCACCAAACTCATTTACAGTTACGCATCCATCTATAATTCTGACTAAAACAAGCTATACAGTAGAATTCTCCATACATTAATTCTCATGCAGGGGTGTTTATCTAAAACCTGGCTGTTAATCGTGTTTTATTTTCTTCAAGAACCTATCAAATCTTCTGCACCTAATTTGTAACTTTTCTATAGTGAGTTGTTATTTAAATTTTCATTGTAATATTTTTATTTGGTTAACCAAATTCTATTTTCTTTGAACATTTTCCTTGCTTTTCTTGGTCATCTGCTCAGTGTGCTTCTCGAACATTTTGCAATAAACTCATATTAGTTTGTAACATCAATTTACATAAAGACCATTTTAATTCTAATTTAAAAATTCCATCACTCTGCATATTACTCACATTAATGGTGTCCTCTAATTCTCAACCTGTCATTGTTCTGAAAGAATTAATATTTTTAAACTTGCTGTATCCATAGTATTAATTCTATGCAATACCTTTTATAATGTTAGCTGATCTCTTGCAGATGAATTTCCAGAAAATGTTAACGCGATTGGTGATCCCTTTGCTTGAACTGCATGAACATGCATGATTAGTTAGTCTTGTTGGAGAGTATATCTGCAAATAATCTTATAATTCCTGAATGCATCATGAGAAATTGCTTGCATGAATTTCTTTAAAATATTGCCTCCAATTTGCGATGTCATCACTTTGCTTTGCTGTCCTCAATTTCTATGGAATAACAGGATAACTTCCATGGTGGCCATGAACTCTTCATCCTAAACTTACATTTTTATGTGTTGAGAGGTAGAACTGCAAAGAACACATACAAAGGCCTAACAGCATCTGAAAGAGGGAAGTGGGTTAATGTTCAGAATTGAGTCACTTGCCAATGAATTCTGTCAGATGAGTTAATACTTTCTTGAGAGGGCTAACTATTGCTGATTATTTGTATTTTTCCAAGTAATTATGGGACCTAAATTTTCCGTTTTTAAACAAAAACGAATTTTCTCTTGTCATTGTAATCAAAATGCAAATGACCATATCCACTTATAGAATCATGTTACATTTGAAACCGTACACAGGTTAATAGCAGAAAGAACTGCAGATGCTGGTTTAAATCGAAGGTAGACATAAAATGCTGGAGTAACTCAGCAGGACAGGCAGCATCTCTGAAAAGAAGGATTGGGTGATGTTTTGGATCGAGATCCTTCTTCAGACATGTCAGGGGAGTGGGCGGGACAGAGATAGAAGATAGACACAAAATGTTGGAGTAACAGCGGATCAGGCTATCTCTGGAGAGAAGTAATGGGTGACGTTTCGGTTTGAGACCCTTTTTCAGACTGCAAGTGCTATTTGAAATTAGAGAAGTCAATCTTCATACTGCTGGGGTATGACTTCACTAACTTCAAATAGCCCTTGCTTTCTCTCTTTCTCCATCCTTCCCAGTTCTCCCACCAGTCTTACTGTCTCCTACTACATTCTGTCTCTGTCCCGCCCACTCCCCTGACATCAATCTGAAGAAGGGTCTTGACCCGAAATGTCAGCCATTCCTTCTCTCCAGAGATGCTGCCTGTCCCTCTAAGTTACTCCAGCATTTTGTGTCCATACAGGTTAGTATGACCTTCTAGATTATAAAAAATGCTTTTTTAAAATTTGAAATTGTAATGGAGGGAAGCACAGCAAAGTTGACTAAGATTGTTGTAGGTACTACCTCTCCCTATGTAAAATAATGTACAGCCTACGAATATTTGTTTAATTTATTAGGCATTTATTGGCTAAATAAGCAGTTACCATTTCTTTGTTCTGATAACCCAATGGTAGGATTGTATGAAATAGACATATCTACAAGTGACTGGTTGTTGTTGGAACAGTATAAATGGTAAGAATATCCCTTGAAGATCAATGGAACCCCTTGAGCAATAGAATAAAGATCCTCTGGTCTTTGCTTTTCGCCCCACCTGCCTCTGCATCAAACACATCATTCTCCAACATTTCCACCAGCTGCAACATGACCCCACTACCAGACACGTTTTTCCTGCCCACCACTTTGTGTTTTTCCTCAAAGACCATTCTCTCCATGACTTCCTGATTTGGTCATCCCTGCCCCTCCCAAGTCAACTGCAGGAGGTGTAACATCTGCTCCCTTGCCTCCATTCAGGGACCTAAACAGCCCTCGCAAGTGAGACAATGGGTTACTTGCACCTCCTCCAACCTCATCCATCACATTCAGTGTTCTCAATAATGCCTCTTATATGTGGGTGATGCCAAGCATAGACTAGGTAACCGCTTCGTTGAACACTTGTGTTCTGTCTGGTACAGCCTGCTGCAGCTCCAGGTTGGTAGATTTTTTTAGTTCTCCTTCCCATAGTGACCTTTCTGACCTTGACCTCTTCCATCTGCCAATTAACCCGTCGTTTCCTGGATCCTCCTATCACTTGCCAGCTCTTGTCCCACTCCTACCTTCTTTCTACCTCCTTGTACCAGCTATCTCTCTTCTACTGCAATCTTAAGGGTCTCAACACAATGCATCAAATGTCCACCTCCCTCCATATATACCGCCCGAGTGTTGAGCTTTTCAGCTGATTGATTGTTTTTGCTCAAGATTCCAGCAACTGCAGTCTTTTGTGCATCAAATATAAAGATCCACTTACATTGTTTCCATAATCTTATGTCATGATTATGGTGCGAGGATAGGTCGGCCCTGCCAGACGTTGCTGTTAAGATTAACACTAACCTGTTCTAAGAAACACCTGAAATGTTTAAAACCACTAGCATTTTCCTAGTGCAGGGAAAAAGTATGTCTGCATATGTTGTAAAAGTGACAGCCTCAATTCATTACTAGATCTCTTGTGATCTGCGTTTTGAAAGTCAACAGTTTAATTTACATTCCAGGATTTGAACAGATACCAAGATCTTTTATCAGGGCTGATGGGGAAGAGGAAGGATTGCCAATATATGGCAGTTTGGGGGAGGAGTGGGACGCAAGCTGGTAGGCGATTGGTAAAATCAGATGGGGAGCGGATGTGCAGATGAAACCAGGTGGGGGAGGGGAGGAGATGGGAAAGGTAGATAAAGAGAGAAGGAAACTAGATAGGTGGGTGTGTGGGAGAAAACACCAGGGATGTAGCTTGCCTAAAATAGGAAAATTCAATGTTCATACCTTTGGTTTTAGCCTATCCAAGCAGAATGTGAGATGTTGTTCATTCAGTTTGTGTTTGGCCTCTGTAGAACAGGAGAAGGCCAATGATAGATGAATCAGTGTGAGAATATGAAGGAAAGTTAAAATGGCGTACAACTGAAAGCACAAGATGGTCACTGCAAACAGCAGGGGCTCCACAAAATAGTAATCTAGTCTGTGCTTGGCTTCTCCAATGTAGAGGAGGCTACGTTGTGAGCACCGAATACAGTGTGTGCCTTCAGAAGTACAGGCGACCCTCTGCCTCACTTCGAAGGGCTCTTTAGGTTCTTGGATGGTAGTTGGGAATAAGGTGGGTAGACAGGTGTTACCTATGATTGCAAGGGAAAGTGCCAGGGAGGGGTAGGAGGGATGAGCAGACCAGGAGGTTAGAGAGTGGTCCTTGTAGAAAGCGGGGGAAGATATGACTGGGGTTGAGATCATGTTGGAGCTGACGGAAATGGTGAAAGCCAGGATGTTGGTTGTGGAAGCTAGTATTGTGATATGTAAAAAACAAGGGAATTCTATGGCTGCTCTGTCTGGGAGAGTGGAGGATGACAGCTGATATGTAGAAAATGGAAGAAATGCATGTAAGGGCTCTTATCAACTGGCCTTGTTTCCAGAAGGAGGAGGACATTTCAGATGCTCTAAAGGAGAAGCTTCATCTTGAGAACAGATGTCACAGGAATGGGAAATTGGGATGGCAATCTTGCAGATGACCATGTAGGAGGATGTATAGTTGAGGTAGCTGTGGATTGCTGGGTTTACAGAAGTCAGTGGTAAGTTTCCTAATTTCACATCCTCCCTCACTACCATCCAGAATCCTAAACAGCTCTTCCACATGAGGCAGAGGTTTACCTGCCCCTTTTCCAACCTGCTCCACTGCATTCATGTGCTCCTCTACTTTGGAGCGCATAGTACATTCGGATGCTCATGTGGCCTTGTCTACAATGGAGAAGCCAAGCATAGACTAGATATCGAAGATAACTAAAACAAAGGTATTACAGGGCTCTAAGCCAAATGATGATAGTGGTGTCTAGCCCAACACAACATTCCAGACAATGGACAAGGTGGGAATGGACAAGGTGGGACCAAGGGTCTGTATAGCTCTATGATTTGATCGTCAAAATTTAAAAATAATATTTTGCTTCTCTTTTAAGAGAGCACTTTGGATGTTGTCACTGGAAACATTGAAATTTCAGTAACAATGATAAATCTTTTTTGCAGATAATACTAAATATATCTTGTGAAAACATTCTATTTTTACATCTGTAATAATGCAAAATACAACATTTTGTTTGTTCTCAAAATATTCTTGGGCTGTTGAGTGTATTACCTGTTTAAGTCACTGCAATAACTCAATTGATTTATTACACTTTGAATATTTCAGGTGCCTGAGGAAAGTTTCCAGTCTGGTTAAGGAACAGACTATGAATATAATGCACATAAATGTCCCATATTACTTCAAAAGTTAGGAGCAGTCAATACCAAAATTCTTAAAAAGTGCATTTTTCATTTGTTGCAAGTAATGAACAATGAAAAATAACTCGGTGTTTTCAACCCACCCTTCAAGAAAATATTTCTGAAAACTGATTGTGTTCTTGAGTACTCTTCTAATTTTTAAATATTTGCATCCTTGTTTAGGCTGGTCTTGCGGGAGCTCCAGCCAGGGCTGTGTCAGCAGTAAAAAATATAAACCTTCCGGAAATTCCTCGAAATATTAACATAGGAGACATCAGCATTAAAGTGCCAAACCTGCCCTCATTTAAATGAGAAAACAACCTCGGCTTCCAGTTTGGAATATTTTCTAATCAAAGTTTACCATGCAACTGTCTACCAAATTAAATATCTAATTAGTATCAAAAGGTACGTTGGAAAATTATATTCTACATTGCACCAGTAAAACACAAAAAGCATTTTGTTGTGCTTGATTTATTTTATATCCACTTTCCTGTGTAATGTTACATTTACATTGACATTCCAGTGCTCTCTGAAGTGACTTTTAATTGTGTGCTGGCTGCTATTTAAAGTAATTATTTAAGACACAGTGATTTTGTAAAATCTGTGCTATCAATTATTCTTTGTATATCTGATGGAATCCATATAAACAGTAAAAGAACACACTGACTATTTTGGGAATATTTGTATTTATTTAGAAATCTGTTGTACAGTGGAGCGAATGAACATTTTCTTAAGGTTCCCACTTGCAGTATTATGATAGTTTAAAAAAAACAGCAGATCTTCAAATGTGAAGATTGTTATCATTTTCAATTCAGAATTTGTTGTAGAATCCAGCATCGGCAAACAAGTCATTTGCAATATTTTGTTGTCTGTGTATTCCTGATAGCTTCACGTGCATTTATAGTCAATGAGGACGTTGTTAGACGAGGTTAAAGACAAAATAACAAGGGGTTTGACATTCATTTTTAAAATGCAACTAAGATAAGCTTTTGAAGCTTGGCTTGCCTGGGATGCAAGGTTTAAGTCCCATCTTAATTCATACACATACGGTTTACGAACAATATTTGCACCTATTGTAGGTGTGACCTATGGTTTCTAAATGTTTAATTTTTATAATGGAAATGCGAGCCCATTAAGCACAATGCATTACTTGTACAAAACGAACAATTGAAATATTCATTGTTTAGAAATATAGCATTTATGACTGAATTTTACTTGAAGTTATTGACAGATTCAAAAATGACTTTTAATGATGAAGGAAAGAAAGTACCTATTGAGCCAAAAAGGATTTAATCAAGGGAAGTCTGCCTAGATGGAATTTAAAGACTGTGGCTGTAATGGCTAAATAGGTACTTGAAATGTTTTGAAAATAAACATATTTACAACCTGAAAGGAATATTTAATTTCATTGCAGCAGAATACACATAAAGTAGTGAATACATTTATATATTGTGCAGCATAATATAGCTTATAACTGTATCACCTTATTTGTTATATGGTTAATAAAGTTATATTTACTTTTCCCTTTGATGGTTTGCAATCTGAAGTTATTAACATCTTCATACAGCACTTTGATTAATCTGCATATTAGTGCAATGCCTGAAGTATACAAGGTAAAAGGAACTTGCAACATGCATTATGAACAAGAAACATGCAGCTGGTTAAATAATGTTGTGTGGGAGAGACTAATTTTCTTTGCCTCCATCTAAGAGCACAAAGCAGTGCATAATAAACACAAAAATAATTTGTATTGTTCTTGCATTGCTTTTACATGATTAATGTATGCAATCAGAAATTTGACAGTTTAGAGCCCTTCGGCAGAGTTTTGACCAGCATCCACTATGAACATGAAATGCCAATGTATGAACAGATGAACACATCAATCTATTTGCATTATGCAGTAATTATCTCCAGGATGATTAGCAGAAGTCAATTAGTCATCATAACAGCAACATGGCTACACTGTTGAAGTTTGAAAGGATCATCAGTCACTTGTGAAATTATTGGTGTCAGTTGGAGCTAGGTGCAAATCATCATCATGCAACACAGATTATGTCACAAGTGAAAGCCACCCTTATTATGATAGTTCAATACAAAATCAGTGTTTTTATACTCTATCAATAATGAAGCCCAGATTTCTCAAGCTTTTCTAACCACAGTATCTGTTGTCTCCTCTGTTGTCTCCTCACTCTCAGCAGCTATTCATGCACTCCTGCAGTCAAACTCTTCACAGTTGTTCCTTCATGTTTATTGTCATCTGCAAATTTGAACTTTTTATCTGCACATATTCCAAATCATAAAGACAGACAACAGTCATCCAAGCATCAACCACTCTATCACTGCCTATCATTCTTCAATCAAGAGAAAATGTCACTTACCACGTGAATTCCTTTCCAATGTGCATACATGTTTGGCTCAGTTCCCTTGCACCAAGTTAAATCTTGGAACAGTTTCACTCTGCTTTTATTTCATTCCTGAGAAACATGGAAACATAGAAAAATAGGTGCAGGAGTAGGCCCTTCGAGCCAGAACCGCCATTCAATATGATCATGGCTGATCATCTAAAATCAGTATCCTGTTCCTGCTTTTTCCCCATATCCCTTGATTCCTTTAGCTAAATCTAAAGAGCACTTGGTGAATCTGCTGTCTCTCATTTGAGAACTTTTCAGAAGGTATAGGGTTTAAATCCTGCAGCTATTTGGAAGGGATAGCGTAGAACTAGTGTGAACGTGTGATTGATGGCCGGCATTGAAAGTTGGCCAAAGTGCCTGTCTATGCAATATCACTAAACCAAACAACGTGGTCTCTGTAATGGAGAAACCAAACACGGGTTGGATGATAACTTTGTGTAGCACCTGCCTTCAGTCCAAAAGAATGATGCTGAGCTCATCACTTTTGTTATCCATCCCATCATCACTGAGCTGATGGCCTCACGTGATCTTACGAAATAACACCTCACTTTCTCTCTGGGCAGCTTCCAGAATGAAATCTCCAACATTAGGTAACTTTTTTTTGTTCTGTCTCCACAAGAATGGGTTATTTCTGCTGTCATCATCTTGGCCAAGTTTATCTTTTCGACCGTGTAGCCTGGCCTGCTTGGTATGCCCCACCGCTATGCTATTTACACATTGCATGTTGAAAATTAACCACATTTTGCTGGAACTGGAGCCACTGAGAGGGCAGGAAATTTATCTTGGAAGATTTACCCTGCCAAAGGATATCAGTGAACCAAATGGATTGTTATGACAATCAAGCAAATTTATTAGTCAGGTAATTTAACCAGTACATTTACTACTGTATCAGACTGTTGAAAAATGACATGGGAAAGATCAATATACTGCACAAATAATGAGAAAAGATGCTGTTGGAACCACAATACTGCAGTTAAAAATGTAATTCTTTTAAATCATTAATATAGTCATAATTTTTGTATGTTATGCTGCTAAATTGGTGTCTTAGAGTTACAAAATGAGAGGTTAAATTATTTTTGTGTTTTATGATAATCCTTGTGATGCATAGAGTAAACAGTAACTGTAAAGCACAACCTTAACGGCACTTTGTTTTTTTGCTCAAGATCCCAGCATTTGCTGTCTCTTGTGCCTCCAAACTTAACCCCACTGACTGGAAAAACAGAGTAAGAACTACCACTAAAATATATACCACATTTTAGTTTTCAGGTTGAACTTTGGCAATCTGTATGTGTTTTTAGAGATCAACTTTCATGTGCTGGAATCGGCTTTTTCTCCTGGTATTTGGGAACTGCTGCTATTTTCCATCACTTTGAGGTCGTCTGTTAATTAGAACCAGCTCTGGAACGGTTTATGTAATCAGTTTCGTGTTTATAATGAACGCAAGAACGTTTCAGCAGTGTTATGTAAGTTGAATCCATTTCCTTGTATTCTATACTCTGTAAAGCTAACCATCATAAAACTATTCAACACCATCATAAAGTTTATGAATTTAATGTTCTTTGGGCAGTAATTTCCACCTTTAAAAGCTAAATTGCATTTAAAAAAATTAACTAGACCAAGTGTAAACCTCTCCTGCATTGGTGCAGCTCCCTCTCCCCTCTCTCCCTCCCACTCACCCTCCCTCCCCGTCTCCTCCCCCTCCTGCCCTCTCCCCCTTCCCCTTCCCCTCCCCCTTCCCCCCACTCCATCCCCCTCAACCCCCCCCCTTATCCTCCCCCCTCCTCCTCCCTCCCTCGGAGATAGATTTAAACTTTAAAATGTGAATAACTTTAAAATATAACACCGATTCAATGAAACTTCTTACATTAGCACCAAAGGGACGATGGTGAGTAAGGTGGGCCTACAATTGTTGCTCTATCGTGTACTGTTTTGGCTGTAGTTCAGGAACAAACAAACAACGAGAGTTTTAGTATATAGATTACTTGAGTTTGATATAATTGCATAAACGCATTAGCCTAAAACTGAGCCCAAAGTTTCGTTATCCTGCACACCAGACATGGATAAATACTTTGAAATACTTTGATGATATCATCATCCTATTTCTCCAGCCTCATATTAATCTGCTTTACCCCTTTGTGCACAAGCACTTGACACCAGGAGCAATGCAGAGATTATTACCTCTTGCTTTCCTGCATACCATCAGTTTTAAAATCTTTGACCTCAGTGCGCTTATTTATACAGTTTAGTTCCCATAAGGATGATGATATCTGTGTATTCATCTTCTTTCAAAGTATTTATCCATGTCTAACAAACTTCTTTCCCCTATCAAAATCAATTTCCCCTAGCATAAAATTAACATACCTAAATTAAGATGGGCAGGTGAAGGGTGTGTGTGAGTTTGCTGCAGACATTTTTGTACAATCCATATCCCTCCAAACCTGTCCTTTCCATGTACCTGTCTTATTATTTCTTAAATGATGGGATAGTCCCAGCCTCAACTACCTCCTCTGGCAGCTTGTTCCATACACCCACCACCCTTTGTGAAAAAGTTACCCGTTGGATTCCTATTAAATCTTTTCCCCTTCACCTAGAACTTATGTCTTCTGGTCCTCGATTCCCCTTCTCTGGGCAAGAGTCAGTGCATCTACCTGATCTATTCCTCTCATGATTTTGTACACCTCTATAAGATCCCTCCTCATCCTCCTGCGCTGCATGGAATAGAGACCCTGTCTGCTAAACCTCTCCCGAAAGCTCACACTCTCTAGTCCTGGCAACATCCTCGTAAATCCTTTCTGAACCTTTTCAAGCTTGACAATATTTTTCCTATAACATGGTGCCCAGAACTGAACACAATATATCAAATGCGGTCTCACCAACATCTTATACATGACCACCCAACTTCTATATAAGTAGCTAATGTTGTTCCTTTAAGAAGGGAAAAAGAGAGAATCCAGAGAATTACAGGCTGTTGAGCCTCAAGTCAGTGGTAGGGAAGTGGTCTGTTCTTAGACCACTGCCGTTTGTGATATATATAAATTACTTAAGCATAAATGTAGATAAGTCAGTTAGTAAGTTTGCAGATGACACCAAGATTATTGCAGTCGTGGACTATGAGAATGGCTGTCAAGGTATAGACAATAGGTGTGGGAGTAGGCCATTCGGCCCTTCGAGCCAGCACCACCATTCAATGTGATCATGGCTGATCATTCTCAATCAGTACCCTGTTCCTGCCTTCTCCCCATAATCCCTGACTCCGCTATCCTTAAGAGCTGTATCGAGCTCTCTCTTGAATGCATTCAGAGAATTGGCCTCCACTGCCTTCTGAAGCAGAGAATTCCACAGATTTACAACTCTCAGACTGAAAATGTTTTTCCTCATCTACGTTCTAAATGGCCTACCCCTTATTCTTAAACTGTGGCCCCTGGTTCTGGAATCCCCCAACATTGGGAACATGTTTCCTGCCTCTAACGTGTCCAACCCCTTAATAATCTTATATGTTTCGATAAGATCCCCTCTCATTCTTCTTAATTCCAGTGTATACAAGCCTAGTCGCTCCAGTCTTTCAACATATGACAGTCCCACCATTCTGGGAATTAACCTAGTAAACCTACGCTGCACTCCCTCAATAGCAAGAATATCCTTCCACAAATTTGGAGACCAAAACTGCACACAGTACTCCAGGTGCGGTCTCACTAGGGCCCTGTACAACTACAGAAGGAACTCTTTGCTCCAATACTCAACTCCTCTCGTTATGAAGGCTAACATTCCATTGGCTTTCTTCACTGCCTGCTGTACCAGCATGCTTCCTTTCAGTGACTGATGCACTGAGACACCCAGGAAACTAGTACGTCCCCTTTTCCTAACTTGACACCATTCAGATAATAATCTGCCTTCCTATTCTTACCACCAAAGTGGATCTCACACTTATCCACATTAAACTGCATCTGCCATGCATCCGCCCACTCACACAACCTGTCCAAGTCACCCTGCAACCTCATAGCATCTTCCTCACAGTTCACACTACCACCCAGCTTTGTATCATCTGCAAATTTGCTAATGGTACTTTTAATCCCTTCATCCAAGTCATTAATGTATATTGTAAATAGCTGCGGTCTCAGCACCGAGCCTTGTGGTACCCCACTAGGCACTGCCTGCCATTCTGAAAGGGACCCATTTATCCCCACTCGTTGCTTTCTTTCTGCCAACCAATTTTCTATCCATGCCAGTACCTTATCCCCAATACCATGTGCTCTAATTTTGCCCACTAATCTCCTATGTGGGACCTTGTTGAAGGCTTTCTAAAAGTCGAGGTACAACACATCCACCGGTTCTCCCCTGTCAATTTTTCTAGTTACATCCTCAAAAAATTCCAGAAGATTAGCCAAGCATGATTTCCCGTTCGTAAATCCATGCTGACTCGGAACGATCCTGTTATTGCTATCCAAATGCTCCGCAATTTCTTCTGTTATAATTGACTCCAGCATCTTCCCCACCACTGGTGTCAGACTAACTGGTCTATAATTTCCCGTTTTCTCTCTCCCTCCTGCTTAAAAAGTGGGATAACATTAGCTACCCTCCAATCCACAGGAACTGATCCTGAATCTATAGAACATTGGAAAATGATCACCATTGCGTCCACAATTTCTAGAGCCACCTCCTTAAGTATCCTGGGATGCAGACCATCAGGCCCTGGGGATTTATCAGCCTTCAGTCCCATCAGTTTACCCAACACCATTTCCTGCCTAATGTGAATTTCTTTGAGTTCCTCCGTCACCCTAGGATCTCTGGCCACTAGAACATCTGGGGGATTGTTTGTATCTTCCTTAGTGAAGACAGATACAAAGTACTGGTTCCAACTCGTCTGCCATTTCCTTGTTCCCCATAATAAATTCCCCTGCTTCTGTCTTCAAGGGACCCACATTTGCCTTGACTATTTTTTTCCTCTTAAAAAAGCTTTTACTATCCTCCTTTATATTATTGGCTAGCTTACCCTCGTACCTCATCTTTTCTCCCCGTATTGCCTTTTTAGTTATCTTCTGTTGCTCTTTAAAAGAGTCCCAATCCTCTGTCTTCCCACTCTTCTTTGCTATGTTATACTTCTCTTTTATTTTTATGCTGTCCTTGACTTCCCTTGTCAGGCATGGGTGCCTCTTACTCCCCTTAGAATTTTTCCTCCTCTTGGGGATAAATTGATCCTGCAACTTCTGCATTATTCCCAGGAATACCTGCCATTGCTGTTCTACCGTCTTCTCTGCGAGGGCCTCCTTCCAGTCAAATCTGTCCAGCTCCTGCCTCATGCCTCTGTAATCCCCTTTGCTATACTGTAATACCGACACTTCCGAGTTTCCCTTCTCCCTCTCAATTTGTAGAGTAAAACATCATATTATGATCACTGTCTCCTAATGGCTCTTTTACCTTGAGTCCCCTTATCAGATCAGGTTCATTGCACAACACTAAATCCAGAATTGCCTTCTCCCTGGGAGGCTCCAGTACAAGCTGTTGTAATAATCCATCTCGGAGACACTCCACAAACTCTCTTTCCTGGGGTCCATTACCAACCTGGTTTTCCCAGTCTACCTGCATGTTGAAATCTCCCATAACCACCGTAGCATTTCATTTGTGACATGCCAATTTTAGCTCTTGATTCAACTTGCACCCTGTGTCGAGGCTACTGTTTGGGGGCCTGTAGATAACTCCCATTAGGGTCTTTTTACCCTTACAATTCCTCATTTCTATCCATACTGATCCCACATCTCCTGATTGTATATCACCCCTTGCAAGGGAGTGAATATCATTCCATACCAACAGAGTGACCCCACCCCCTCTGCCTACCTGTCTATCTTTTCTGTATGTTGTGTACCCCTGAATATTCAGTTCCCAGCCCTGGTCCTCTTGTAGCCATGTCTCTGTAATTCCCACAACATCATACTTGCCAATGTCTAACTGAACCTCAAGCTTATCCACTTTGTTTTTAATACTTTGCGCATTTAAATACAACACTTTAACTTCGGTGTTCACTTCCCCTCTCACACCGGTCACAATTGGCCCTGACCTTACTCTCTTATCCCATCTAGAACTTCCCTTCCCATTTATTCGAGAGTCCTTTGCAATTTCATCTGTATTCGCTTCCCCTTTAACTCCATCTTCATATTCCCAATTTTTCAACCCCTTCCCCCCACTACTTAGTTTAAACCCACACGTGTAGTACTAGCAAACCTGCCTGCCAAAATGTTGGTCCCCCTGCTGTTAAGGTGCAACCCGTCCCTTTTGTACAGGTCACCCCTACCCCAGAAGAGATCCCAGTGGTCTAGAAATCTAAATCCCTGCTCCCTGCACCAGTCCCTCAGCCATACATTCATATCCCCGATCTCTTTGTTCCTGCCCTCACCAGCACGAGGTACAGGTAGCAGTCCAGTTATAACCACCCTCGATGTCCTACTTCTCAGTCTTCTTCCCAACTCTCTAAACTCACGTTGCAGTATCTCTTTCCTCTTCCTCCCGACGTCGTTCGTGCGCACGTGGACAACTACTTCCGGTTGATCGCTTTCCCTCGCTAGGATGTTCTGAAGCCGGTCCATGATGTCTTGAACCCTGGCACCAGGGAGGTAACAGACCATCCTCAAGTCCCGCCTGCCACCACAGAATCTACTGTCCGTACCTCAGACAATGGAGTCACCCACTACTATGGCTCTTCCAGAATTCGGTCTCACCGGTCGAGTCTCCTTGCCTGGATTAGAGCCACCAACCAGTCCGCCACTCGGACTGGAAGCATCTTCTGCCCCGACAGCTCCCAAGAGGGTGTACCTGTTTGCAATAGGCACAGCCACCGGGGTCTCCTATAGTCCACGTTCACTCCCCTTTGAAACGGTCTCCCACCTTCGCTCGACCTGAACCCTTGGCGTGACAGCATCACAGTAGGTCCTGTCTGGGAAACTCGCATTCCCGGATGGCCCTGAGGTCATCCAGCTGCTTTTCCAACTCCACCACACGTCCATTCAGGAGCTGCACCTGGACACAGTTCTTTCAGGTGTAGCGCCCAGAAGCTCTAGCGGTGTCCCTACCTTCCTACATCCTGCAGGAAACATACTGCACCAACTTATCTGCCATTAATTTCGTGTCTATAAACAAAGCAGGCTCAAAAACAAGTGTAGCCTCCTCGCCGAAGACTCGCACTTTTCTCACAGGGCCGCTCCCCTTGTGCAAGCCTTGTTTATATCACTCACTAAATTGACTAATTGGCCTATTTTCCAAACTTCTAATTTAATTGATCAACCAATCCACGTACTCACTCCTATCCTGCCTTCTTCTGACGAGCTTGGAGGTATGCGCTTCACTGATTGCCTGCTAGCGTCCCTTTGGTGCTCTTTTTAAATGGACTTTTACCTGCAATTAACACTTGCGTTCTTTCAGCCCACGGTTGTCCTTGCTCCTGCTCCCCCGACCTTTACTGAAGAAGGGTCTCAACCTCAAGGTATACAACCCGATGGTAAGTGTAATGGAGATGTGCTGCGTAAGTTTTATACACAGAGTGGTGCCTGAAATGCATTTGCAGAGGTGGTGATGAAAATAGATATGATAGTAATGTTTAAGAGAATTTTAGATCAGCACATGGATATGAAGGAATATAGATCATATGTAGGCAGAAGTGATTAGTTTAATTTTGCATAATTTTTGGCGTTTGTAGTTTAATTTATTGTCAGATGTACCGAAGTACAGTGAAAAGCTTTTCGGTGTGTGCTATTCAGTCAATGAAAAGATTATACATGATTACAATCAAGCCATCCAGTGTACACATATAGGATAACGGGTATAACATTTTGTGCATGATAAAGTCTGATAAAGATGGTTCAAAGGTCTCCAATGAGGTAGATGGGAGGTCAGGACAGCACTATAGCTGGTGAGATGATGGTTTAGTTGCCTGTTAACAACGGGGAAAACTGTCCTTGAATCTGGAGGTGTGCATTTTCAAACTTCTGTACCTTCGCCTGATGGGAGAGGGGAGAAGAGGGAGAGAGAGTCCTTGATTTAGTCATTGATTATGCTGGTGGCCTTGCCAAGGCAGTGTGAAGTATAGATGGAGTTCATGGTAGGGAGATAGAAACAAAAGGCTGGAGTAACTCAGCGGGACAGGCAGCACCTCTGGAGAGAAAGAATGGTTGATGTTTCGGGTTGAGACCCTTCTTCAGACTAGAGTCAGGGGAAAGGGAAATAAGAGATATTGATGGTGATGCAGATATATAGAACAAATGAATGAAAGATATACAAAAAAGTAATGATTATGAAGGAAACAGGCCATTGTTAGCTGTTTGCTAGGTGAGAATGAGAAGCTGGTGCGACTTGGGTGGAGGAGGGACGGAGACAAAGTCTCTGTTGAGATTGGGGGGAAGGGGAGCAAGGGTGGAGCTGTGGCGTACCAAGGAGACAAGTGTGAGGGCCTCATCTATGATAGAAGGGGGAAACCCCCATTCCTTAAAAAATGAGGACATCTTGGATGTCCTGGTATGGAGCACCTCATCTTGGTTGCAGATGCGGCGTAGACGGAGGAATTGGGGGTAGGAGATAGAGTCTTTGCAGGAAGTAGGGTGGGAAAAAGTGTAGTCGAGAAAGTTGTGGAAGCCAGTGGGTTTGTAATTGATGTCTGTCGATAGTTTGTCTCCTGTGATGGTGACAGTGAGATCAAGAAAGGAGAGAGAGGTGTCAGAGATGGTAGGGAGATTGGTTTTCATGATGGTCTGGGCAACAGCCACAATTCTCTACAATTTCTTGCGGTCTTGGATAGAACTGTGCCATGTTCAGTGCAGACAATATGAGCCGAAGAACCTGTTCCTGTGCTGTACTATTCAATATTCGATATGTTCTTTTGCATATTCTGTATTCCACTTTAAATACACGTTATATTTTTTCAATTATATTTTGTGTCGTTATTCTTCTAAATTTACAATAGTGATAATGATTCAAAGGGAAAATAAGGCAGTTTGAAAGATGAGTCAGATTTATCCTGGCTTACCATCTATTTTCCAAACACTTGTCACATGAAGTGCCTTGGTTTACTGTTACAGGTGCTTTATAAATAGAATTTGTTGTGTTACACTCTACACTGAACTCGTTATAAACAATAGGCTGCAATTATAAAATGCTGCAACAAGTGGGCCATGTCTCTCAGACAAAGTAAAATCTTTTGGGAGATACAACAAATTTGACACAAACAACACCCTGTTCCAAATCACAAAACAGAATAGCAAATGGAAGACATTTTTAGAAAAGGTTCTGGTGCTCAGATGACTGTGTACAAAGGGGAAGTGTGACCTAATCAAGAGCACTTTGGGATGTGAGTGGGATGAGGAAACGTTAGGGCAGATTAAATAAGTGCTTGTTTTCATTGTTATGTCAAAAATCAATGGCATGAGCAAAGCTACTGGATTAATGCCTTCTTTGTGAAAGTGTTGTGAACCCACCAAATGTTGTATCTTTGTACAATATTACTAAAGTAGTGAACAATATTCAAAGTGAAGTAAGAATTTTGCAGTGTAATGCAAATGTTGCATTATATTGACGTTTCTACTTGTGTAAACTGTAATGGAAGTACTGTGAATACCAGAGATTGCACAGGGTGAAAACCTGAAATAAAAATGCTGGAAATACTCAGCAGGTGGCACAGTGGCGCAGTTGGTAGAGCTGCTGCCTCACACTGCAGGGACCCGGGTTCGATCCTGACCTTGGGTGTTGTCTGTGTGAAATAGCACGTTCTCCCCGTGACCACATGGGTTTCCTTTGGGTGCTCTGGTTTTTGAAGCACCCCGGAGATGTACATTTTTTAGGCTAACTGGCCTCTGTAAAATGCCCCTCATGTGCAGGGGATGGATGAGAAAAATGGGTAATGTAGAACTAGGGTGAACGGGTGATCGATGGGGGGGTCGGTGAGGACTCGGCACGGTTTTCGTGCTGTATCTTTGAATCAATCAAAAATCTTGAACTAAAATCAAGGTCAGGCAGAATCTTTGAGGGAAAAAAAACCTTTGTCAAAATCTGTTTTCATCCTGAAACATTAATCAGGATTTTCTAGT